>NC_143052.1:97065000-97690000 GCF_052426305.1 Pelodiscus sinensis | reverse complement strand
GTAAAAACAAATCCAGGCAAGCAGATGCACAGCAAAGAAATGGATGTACGGGGGGGTTATACATATGCGACGGGTAGTTTTGGCCAATAAATCCCTAGCACCACCTGTCCAAATATGGGAAAGACTTTTAAAGGGCATACTGAGTGCATAGAAATGTTTCATTTCTTAACATATGGAGTTCACTTTGTGGGGCATGTGTTCTCCAAGTCTATTTGCTTTTAAAGATGCCTCCAGGTATTTCCCCTCCTTCTGAGGACAGTGAGCTCTCCAGAGCATGTCCCCCCTCTTCTGTCCCCCCCCCACCCCCGCTCCGGAAGCAGCAGCAAGACATAGGGAAACAGTATTTTTCCCCCTCTGTAATGTTGTTTGGGTTTCTTTCTGCCCTATTTTGATTCCCAAATTATTCTTCTCCCAAAATAAACATGGAGGGAGGGGGTTACACTCTAGGAAGGAGGAGAATTGTCAAAGAATTGGAGCATTTGGGAAGCAAATTCTAAAGCTGTGGACAGGGATTCAGGAAGACAGCCTTGGAAGGAAGAAAATGATATACAAAGATGAGTGAACCATAGCACCTGAACCATCTTCCAGGAACCCTAAAACACCGCTCCTATAGAACACTTGAATGTACAAGAGTTTATGCCTCCCCCACTGTGCTCCTTACAATGAGTTTGTCTCCTGTCCTCAATTCCCTCTGAATCTGGATCTCTAATTTGTGTCCCTCAGAGTTCCTGAGAATGTTTATTTTTTCCTTGTCTGCCAGCAATGGCCTTTACACACCCAGAAGGCGTGAGTGCTTCTCTCGTTGTCTTTGGGATGCATCCTGCGCTATCGAATTCACGGGGCGCAAAGCACAGCCTCTTGACCGGAACTCAACCTCCTTAAGTCACTCTGAAAATTGCAGTGTAGATTTGTGGTAACTCTGCCCCTTAGGGGTCCAGCCCTGCCCCTTTTGGTGCTTGCACACTAGTGCATGGGGTCAGTGGAACTACAACTACACATACTTTTCACAAGCAGAGGATCACTTCAGAAGCGTGAGTGCGGTTCATTTGTGGGAAGGTTTATGCCCACTTCTTGCCAATGTTACATAGCACAGTCAGCTCCACATTGGGAAACAAGGAATCAAAGCCCACTACAGGCTTGGTTCTGACCTGACCCCAGTGGAACTTGTTGAAAGGCAAGTTTATACCAGTGTGAGATCTGAACCAGGTCCTATGTATAGTAGAAAGCAAGGCAAAGCAAAACAAAACACTAACTATAGCCTGTTATGTCCCAAAATATAGCTGTAACTATGGGCACATAGTGCTAGTGCTCTAGTTCACCCTTGGCCAAAATGCCAGCTGTCAGATGCTTGGCAGGTTGAGGTGGGCAGTAGAAGAAGGCACTATCTTCACGGTTCACTGCCTGGTAAAGGGTACAGCACGAAAGAGTTCATTGGTAGGTTTGACATACCCTCTGGGTTTCCAGCATCTGCTCAGCAGTGGGTCACCCTTTCTTTTTTTGCTTTGTATTCTTCCATTGTGCCAAAAATGCTCAAAGCAATGGAATTACTGGCATAGAAAGAAACCAGAACATCAGAGCACTCACCCCTTGACTTTTTGAAAAGCTTGACTTTTAGTTTTTTAAAGGCACAGGACTAGCAAAACCAGCAATAATAATTAATTTCTCAGCGCTCCAAGGGCTTTAGAAGAATGTGTAAGCTACAAAAATTAGGGAAACTGAGATACACTGAAAATAAACTCTGCTGATTTCTATGGTGTGGAAGTGAGCGTATGTCTTCCTGTCATATCATATGATGCCATACAATACAGTTTCCCATGTATGCATATTGACACACGGGATTTTTTTCTACACAGTCACAGGCTAACACATACATAATGGATTGAAACTACAATATGTCATCATGTCATCATGACAAGTCATGTTGGCTATATAGTTCACAAACTTTCACATATATTTCAATAATCTTCATGCTCATGCACTCACTGAGAAAGTCAGGACTCATATCACATGCTCACCTCTAGGTTGATGTCCTAATGTATTGGGCTTTCCCATCAGCTCTAGCATTAAGTTCTTTGTCTTTCCCCCATTCCTATTTTGCACAGTCTGATGCCTCTTGCCCCTGGTTAGAAAATCTAGGGTTATCTAGACTAGATTTTGCCTTTGGTTCAGTGGCATTTAGGGGATGTAATGACAACCTTTTTATTCTGTGACTAGCCTGGCTCTGTGCATATTACAGCTGCACAGGAATTTTCTGAAAAAATGATTTTTTGATGGATTAGTTGAAACCAGGAATGCTTGTGGGAAAGGGTTGGTTTCAACAAATCTTCGAATTCGGAAATGTTTTGAAACTTTCAAAGTGCCCTGTTTCAACATTTTATAAACAAAAAGATCATTTTTTTCAGTTTGAAATGACTTTTCATTTTTAAATTTGCGTCAATTTATTCTTAAACATTTAAAAGGTCAAAACTGAATAAAATGTTTTGCTAGATCTGATGCAATTTTTTCCAGATGATCTATATGCATCAATTTTTGTGATTTCAAATTTTCATCTTAATTTGGGATGGGATTTTTTTTTTAATCCAAAAACTCTCATGGAATGGGAAAACTCTTTCCCTGCCAGCTCTAGTGCATATATAGCCCACACAAGCTCAGTGTGAGTCTCCATTGTCCTCTTGTGGCTGATTCATGTTGTAGGCCACAAGCCTGCTATAGCTGTAATGCAGTCTGACCTGCTGAAGTGGGAAAAGTTCAGACGATCAGAAGTGAAGGACCTGGGTTCAGATTCTGACAATGAGCCAAGCAGATGCTTCTCACATATATTTATCCTTTACCCAAGCACCAGACTTGTTCTTGTGGGCTGGAAGTGGTGGCAGTTCTCCCAGGTGAGTTAAATACAATCCATACAGGTCATATGCTGAGTTATTTTCATCTGGAACTGGCTTCTGTTTCCATCCTAACCTTTTCCAGCCTTATGGAGAAAGAGGCTCTTCAAGCACATGGAAACAGCAGAAACCACTGTGGGGATGCATCTTTTTTTTCATCTTGTAACCACCATCTCACTTAGAGGCTTTCTTTTCCCTCCTAAACACACACATTTGTGTTGCAGAGACTAGAGTGACCAGGAATTGTAAACAGCAGGAAGTAGAGAAATTCCATTGGAAATAACACATAGACCCTCTTCTTCAGCCCATTCAGTCAGCTCTTGTATGTTTACTTTAAAAAAGGTTCACCCTTTACGGGAAAAGGAGGGAGGGACCTGGGCTGGTTTAATCTGTGAGGCAATATGTCCATTTCACTTGCATAAACAGACAAATGGGAGTGTGCCACGGCAAACCCAATATTGGGTATTTTTTTTCTCTCACAGGCTTATTGCTTAGGTTTTCATCAGGCACACATAAGAATTTGTAACAAGCCCAGCAACCATCAGGGGCATTGTAAGATAGGAGCATGGCAAGCGTTATCATAGGTCGCAGGTTATCCAGACATGACCTCTCTTTTGATCCTACACTCACTGGCTCGGTGCATTTTTAAAATAAGAGGAAATGTCCAGGAGTTTTGTGGAACAGACATTGCCGCTCAGAAAAAAGCCGTCTCTGCAGCAGCCAAATCCACCCACTTACCAGCATGTCGGGTAAGTGAAGCCACCAATCACTTAGTGGCCAGACTATCTATGAGAAGGGGGAGAGGCCCATGGGGAGGAGCTAAACGGTGGGCTGGCATTGTGTCCCAGCTTCCCTGCCACTGTGATGGGGAGTCTGACATTACCCCCCACGTCACAAATACTCCATCTAGCATCCCCCACAAATAGCCTCTCCAGTCCTCCCCAGTGCTCCTTCCCAGTACACACATCCCTTCCAGCACAACCTAGTTGTACCCCTCTTCAGCTCCTCTCCTCCTGGCAGTGTCCTCTATTTGGGAACTTGAAATATGGCAACCCTAAGAATGGCCCTGTCCTGGAATAGCAGGAAGTGCTGCAGTTCAGGACTGAGGCTACATCTACACTACAGGGTTTTTGCGCAAAAACTCGCAGAGCATCCACACTTGCTTTCTAGTACAAGTAAATTTACAGTAAATCAAAAGAACAGAGGGGTTTTTGAGGTGTAGGTATTCTTCTTTCTATGGGGAATATCTCCTTTTTGTACAAAAGTTCTTGCACAAAAAGGTGTGTGTGGATGGGCAGCAGGGGGGTTTTGCATAAATCTTAAAAAGCACAGGTACTCTGGAGTCTATTCTGTGAATAGCAATCAGAGCTTTCTTTTGAGAGAGCGTCCATTCAGTCTGGATGCTCTCTTGCGCAAAAGCACATTGCTTTAGTGATGCGCTTTTGTAGTATGGACACGCTCTTGCGCAAGAAGTTTTTGCGGAAGATCTCTTCCGCAAAAAGCTTCTTGCGCAAGAAGCCTGTAGTGTAAATGTAGCCTGAGGTGCATTGGCACTGCTGTTGGGGCTCAAGACCGAAATATCAGGGAGTGCTCAAGACCCAGGACTGAGGTGTATTACCAGGCTGTAGGGACCCAGGACTGAAACAGTGGCATGGGGAGGTGCTGCAGGTCAGAAGTGAGGTGCATTGTCAGACCTGTATAATGGGAGCATGCACAGGAGCTACTTGTACTATATTTTGTCACTGGATGTGCTCTCATTCCCTCACCATGTGAGCCTGGAATTCACTCTCATATAAAAGCTAGGATATTGTTAAGGGGCTGGTTTGTTAAATTACCTTATGTTCTTACCTCTTTTCTCCCTGTCTTTCTGTAGCTAAAACTTTCAGCCACCCTCTCCTCCAGTGCCTGATCCAGCCTTGAGAATAGCTTGTGGTTCACATTTTTACACTCCACTGGGAAGCTGCCAGAGCCTTATTTCATGTGTGAGGTGTGTCCTTTGTACACTTAGCTTCTTTACTGCATAAATTATGGCTGCTGGTATGATCACTCTTAAAATGCACAAACACTGCTGTGGGGGAGTGGGGAAAATCTCCCTTTAAGTATGGAAAATTCCCATGCTCTGAGAAGAACTGAAGAAAACCGCTGCCTGGAAATAACCCAAAACAGCCGGTCAGGGCCTCTGAGGAGGGGGAGTCCATTAACTCTCATTTCCAGGCAGAAGAATTCCACTGCTCTATCTACTCCCCTCACAAATTCTAATTTTTTTCATTTTTGAATCGAAAGAGAATTTCTTGTAAACATCTGCCACAGAGTTTACCCCCTCAGACCTCTCTTCAGTAGATATCATCTGGTTTTTCATTGGATGCTGAAGCAGCTCCTACAAACTTCCCATGCAGAGGCTGAAACTGAACAACTCCCATATTCAGCGAGCAGCTTTGCTTAGCAAACCTCTCTGGCATGGCACCTTGAGACCAGATACAATTTTCATAGCCACTTACAAGACATGACACCCCAGCCCCATCTGCCTCAGAAATGCAAAGCTGTGACACACTGGGTTTGGATCTGTAAACCTGAGCAGTGTTGCTTGGATGTGTGGCAGGCTGTGACGGGGCGCTGCAGCCCCACACTTTAAGTCTCCTGGCACCAGCCATGTACGGGGTGCGACGGGATGTGGGGAGAGTAGACACGAGCCAGCTAGGAGGGGAGGCGCCCTGGCATGATGCAACGCCAAGGCGTCAGGATTCAAAAGGAGCTGGCGTTCGCGGCAAGGGGGGAAGTCAGACCGGTGGAGGCACAGTGGGGTCGCACCTCCCAGGGGACCTTTGAGGCACCACAGTTGAGACCCAGAAGGGGCAGGGGCACGACAGATGTCCTGGCACTGACTGGTCGGTGGACCAGGTAAGGGGAGAGGAAGCAGCCCAGGGCAGGGCACTGTAGCCCGCGGGCTAGTGCGTTACGACAGGGAACCCTGCCAGCCGGACCAGACCTGAACAGGTCCATGTCCTTAGGGCCCTGGGATAGGGTCCATGAGTGAGGGCAGGCCCGGACCCCCTTCTCCCCGCCATCGGAGGCAGTGCGAGAAACCTTGGGCACATGTGGGCAGGCTGGACCACAGAGCAGAATGCAATAGAGAGGACTTGGTGGGAGACTTGGTGCTCGGACTCTTGTACCTGCCTGGGGAGTGTCTCTGGTGACAGAGGCATGTAGATTTGTTTACTCGGCATAGGGAAATGAAGCGGCGATTTAAATAATCACCACTTCATTTAAATTTAAATTAAAATGGCTGCTGCGCTGTGCCGATCAGCTGTTTGTCAGGTCAGCGTGGTAGTCTGGATGCTCCGCGGTCGACATCAAAGGCATTTATCGACCTCCACAGTTAACCTCATCCCATGAGGCATACCGGGGAGGTCGACAAATGCCTTTGATGTCGACCGTGGAGCATCCAGACTACCGTGTTGAGCCGACAAACAGCTTATCGGCTCAGTGCGGCAGCCATTTTGATTTAAATGAAGCGGTGATTATTTAAATCGCCACTTCATTTCCCTGTGCCGGGTAGTCTAATCTACATGCCTCTGTCCCCAGAGGCATGTAGTCTAGACACATCCTAGGAGAAACCACAGCCTGCTCAACTTCTATCTCCTGTTCGTCCCTTGACTTTCTCCCACAAAGTTTTAACAGATAAACAGAAAAATAGAATGCCAGGAAGGAAAATCGTTGGTTCTCAGTAATCTTGTGGCTTGCATCTCAGTGACTCTGTTTAAGAAATGTGCATGGAAGTAAATCTTATACCCAGCCCCACTGCTGGGGGAAGGAAGGGGGAAGCAAAGGGGGCCATTGTCCTGGAGCCCTGTGATTCAAAGGGGTCTCGGGCTCCTGGCCACCACTGCTGCTACTGTGGCAGCAGTGGTGACTGGAGCCTTGAGCCCTTTAAATCACTACCAGAGTACCACGCTGTGTGCTCCAGGCAGCTCTAAGGACCGAGGAGGGCAGTACTATGCTCTGGGTGGCACAGAGGACTAACTGGGGGCCAGTGTGGTTTGCTCCGAGAAGCATTCAGGGCTGGCTGCCCCAGCCCAGCCCATTGCAGGAGTGTGGAGCTGTCCCTCCCCCCATACCTTGCCCAGGGGCCCGCAGGGGCTGTCAGTATCCCCTACAGGCTCTTCAGAAGCTGTTCTTTTATGCTGAAAGAATGTGAGTGGGGACGGTGGCAGGGGTTTTCCACAGATGGCTGCAGCTGAATCTTTAAGCTTCCCATATAACCCTTTGTGTCCCATATAACCCATTCAGCATCGCCCTAACTCTGCTTCCACTGAAGTCAAGAGTAAAGTCCCCATTAGCTTCGATGGGAGCGGAGAAAGTCGGACACTGAGAGCGTTTGAAACCCCCACCGTGCATTTCTAAGCCCTCAGGTTGAAAGCTCATGATGGAATGTGGGTGACCCCCAGCCAAGAATTAGTCAACTCTCAGAAGTTGTTAGGAACAATGGACTGGGTCCCTTCTGGGACAAATTTTAGTTCTTAAAAACCTAGTGAAGACATCTTAATATTGTGTGTACAATATTCTGATTAAACAAAGGCCCCATGTACAGAAAATCTATAACTGAGACAGGGAACCAGGTTCCATCCATCTATCTGTTCTAATCGGTCCAGTTTTTATCCTGTGTTCCTCACCATGGCAGTGGAGAACCAGATACATTAATGGTGAAACCTTGATCCCATTGGGAGTCAATGGGTATTCCGTCATTCATTTCAGTGGCAACAGGATTTCACCCCCAGAGGTTTACAAGTATTACATATTGGAAGTTACTCTCTAATATAGGTATTTTTCAGGCTTATTGCTTTTATGGTATGAAAGTTAAACCAATTAAGTGAGTTTTGCATGCTGTGCCAAAAGCCAAGCTGTTCAAGGAATGAGTTGCATCATGTGAGGTCAGCTCTTTGCCATGAGCTAACCCATCCCAGTGGCCAACAATTCCACTCTTGGGCTATGCCTATACTGCACAGTTTTTACGCAAAAGCAGCCATTTTTGCACAAAAACTTCCAGAGTGTCCACTTTACAAGTGGGTTTTTGCGCAAGAAAAAGTACAGTAGATCATCAGAAGACAAGGCTTCTTGCACAAGAATTATTCCTCTTTCTGTGAGGAATAAGCCATTTTGCACAAGAGCTCTTGCGCAAAAAGGTAAGCACGGACGCTCCACTGAGGTTTCTTGTGCAAGAAACCCCTATCGGAAAAAGCACACGTGCTCTGATGGCCATTCTGTGAGTGGCAATCAGAGCTTTCTTACACGAGTGTGTCATGGCAGTGTGGACACTCTTGCACAAAAGCACATGGTAGTGTGGACGCGCTCTTGCGCAAGAACTTTGTGCAGAAGATCTCTTTCGCAAAAAGCTCTTGTGCAAGAAGCCTGCAGTATAGACGTAGCCTTGTAGAATGTAGCTGCTGTGGGCCATTACTCAGGTAGTAGGAGGTGGCTTCCTAGGGCCAATCCCAGTGAAGACTATTAAGAAATTGAGGGACTGATCATTTAATCAAAGAAATTTGTGAATCCATGTCATTAAGCAGTCTTTTGAACATCAGGAGTTACTAGCCAGCTCTCATAGTTCTGTATTGACATGATAGGGAATTGTATTGGAAAGGGCATTGTTGTCTTTCCAACAGGTGACCTATGTGCAGGTGCATGTTTAGTGTACAAGGAGCTCCCTCATAGTCTTATGCAACAGCTTGTCTTAGTTACAGGTTTCTCATTTCAAGCACTCCATCATGTCTGGTGTATGAACTAGCTGCTTGGAGAGGTTAGCCCCTTAGCCTCGCCCCTTCTGCCTGAGCCCCTTCTCCCAGCCTCTAGCCCCCACAGGAGCTCAGAGCACTTCCCCCTGTTGTCACCAGGCTCCCCACCCCAGTACCAGGCTCCCCAAGTACCCCTAGGTCCAGCGTGCCTGGCAGGCAACCCCAGCAGCTCTAACCCACACAGGGTGGGTGGTGTGGCATCCTGGACTCCCAGCCCTAGGTAGCAGGAGTACAGTCCCAGCCACATGCCAACCCATCCTAGCCCCGAGCCCCAGCCTGGGCATGAGGGAAGAGCTAGAAGCAGGAGTGGGATGGAGGCGGAGCATGGGCAGGTCCACGTCTAGCTGTTTGGGGAGACTCAGCCTAATCTAGACTGTTATACATGCCACCCATACATCCCATCAACACATCCAGCCTGGCTCTTTCTCTGCACTGGTCCGTGCAGTGGGGCGGATGCATTACAGTAATGCAGGCTGCATTATCTGTACACAATGGACCATTCAAGAAGTGCAATGCCTCCCACAGCTCCTTCTAGGTGGTGCAGCTCCAGCACATGCCAGCACCCAATAGCATTGCTTGGCCATGTCTCTGCATTAGTAGGTAACATTAGAAGAGAACACTCCCCTGATAATTATTTGTACATGTGATTTCATTCTTTTGGGCCGTAACCTAATTGTTTCATTGCCTCACAGTGTGCCCAGCTGTTTGTCTTTATCAGTTTCTACCTTTCACCTGTCACTCTCCTGCATGAGTAATTTAGGACTAGTTCCCATATTTCCTGCTTTATTTCGAAAGGAATGAGGAAATGAAAACCCTTATGCTCAAAATCACCAAACTCCAGCACCAACTCCCTTGGGACAGGACACTAGATCAATTTGATATTGTAATGTTCAGTAATATCCCCTGCCTAAGAAACACTATGTGTTCATTTATTCAGTAACTGGTTTCTTCTTTGGTGAACCTGCACATAGCAGATTCATAATTTTCCTAGACACTAAAAATACTGGACTTAATAAAGACAATTGATTTCTGGCTTATTACAACAATCTGTAACTTACAAGCACTCTCCCTCTCCCCAATGTCTCCCCTTCTTCCCCCCACTACACAAGTGTTAACTGCCCACATCACTTTGAATGGTTTCATATATTACATGCCCATATCACTTTGAATGGTTTCATGTACTATATACTCATCCACTTTGTATTTTAGCTGTGAAACTCTGAGTACCTTTCCCAGACCTGAAGAAGAGCTTTGTGTAAGCTGGAAAGCTTATCTTTCACCAACGGTAATTGGTCCAGTAAATGATATTACACCTACAATGTCTCTCTAATATCTTGGAACCAACATAGCTACAACAATACTGCAAACATACAAGTCCTACGTGTTATGAACAACAAACAAATTACAGAGCAAAGTGAAGTGAAGCAAAGAGAAAACATACAGGGAGTGATATGCCAAGGTGACTTGACAGCGGTAATTCAAAGCTGACATTTCACTGACTGAGCTAACAACCAACTTGCAACTTACACAATATTCACAGCAGACAGGTTACTGAGTTTATGCCAAGTGCGTGAGGGAGAATTTTTTGGACAGTCTGGGAAAAGTAACTAAAGATGAGATGTCTATATGCACAATGGAAGGAGAGCAGATTTCAGCCCAGGTGACTACATGGGGTGAGTGAAGCATTTACTTTATTGCACCATGAATGCTGCAGAAGGTGGAGGAACACACAACCCCCTTGCTCCTTGGCTTTCACTACTGCTATTTGCTGATCGACTCTCCTCTACTTACAGTTTATTAATGAGAACCAGAGACGTGACAAATTAAATGCCTAGGTGCAGTGCTGAACTGCAGTGACCTCCATTTCATGCTCATTATCCTGATCTGTCTGGGGACTCTCAGCTAGTGACCAAAGCTCTCCTCTAAAGGGATAGTGGGCAAAAGAGATGTGTTTTGGATGATGATATTATTCTCAGCTTGGTGAACATAAGAACATAAGAACGGCCGTACTGGGTCAGAAAAAAGGTCCATCTAGCCCAGTATCCTGTCTGCCAACAGTGGCCAGCACCAGGTGCCCCAGAGAAGTTGGACCGAAAACAATGATCAAGTGATTTGTCTCCTGCCATCCCTCTCCAGCCTCTGACAAACAGAGGCCAAGGACACCATTTTATCCCCGGGCTAATAGCCTTTTATGGACCTAACTTCCATGAAAATATCTAGCTTCTCTTTAAATTCTATTATAGTTCTAGCCTTCACAGCCTCCTCTGGCAAGGAGTTCCACAGGTTGACTACAAGCTGTGTGAAGAAGAACTTTCTTTTATTAGTTTTAAACCTGCTACCCATTAATTTCATTTGGTGTCCTCTAGTTCTTCTATTTAGGGAACTAATAAATAACTTTTTTTTATCGGCCCTCTCCACACCACTCATGATTTTATATACCTCTATCATATCCCCCCTCAGTCTCCTCTTTTCTAAACTGAAAAGTCCCAGTCGCTTTAACCTCTCCTCATATGGGACCCGTTCCAAACCCCTAATCATTTTAGTTGCCCTTTTCTGAACCCTTTCCAAGGCCAAAATATCTTTTTTGAGGTGAGGAGACCACATCTGTACACAGTATTCAAGATGTGGGCGTACCATAGTTTTATACAGGGGCAGTAAGATATTCGGGGTCTTATTTTCTATCCCTTTCTTAATAATTCCTAGCATCCTATTTGCCTTTTTGACCGCCACTGCACACTGCGTGGAAGTTTTCAAAGAACTGTCAACGATAACTCCAAGATCTCTTTCCTGATTTGTCGTAGCCAAATTAGCCCCCATCATACTGTACATATAGTTGGGGTTATTTTTCCCCATGTGAATTACTTTACACTTATCCACATTAAATTTCATTTGCCATTTTGTTGCCCAATCACTCAATTTGGTGAGATCTTCTTGGAGTCCCTCACAGTCTGCTTCTGTCTTGACTATCCTAAACAGTTTGGTATCATCTGCAAACTTTACTACCTCACTGCTTACCCCTTTCTCCAGATCATTTATGAATAAGTTGAAAAGGATTGGTCCCAGGGCTGATCCTTGGGGGACACCACTAGCTACCCCTCTCCAATCTGAAAATTTACCATTTATTCCTACCCTTTGTTTCCTGTCTTTTAGCCAGTTCTCAATCCAAGAAAGGACCTTCCCTCTTATCCCATGGCCATGTAATTTATACAAGAGCCTTTGGTGAGGGACCTTGTCAAAGGCTTTCTGAAAATCCAAGTATACTATATCTACTGCATCTCCCTTGTCCGCATGTTTGTTAACCCCTTCAAAGAACTCTAATAGATTAGTAAGACAGGATTTCCCTTTACGGAAACCATGTTGACTTTTGTCCAACAAATTATGTTCTTCTACATGCTTCACAATTTTATTCTTTACTATTGTTTCGACTAATTTGCCCGGTACTGAAGTTAGACTTACCGGTCTGTAATTGCTAGGATCGCCTCTAGAGCCCTTTTTAAATATTGGTGTCACGTTGGCTACCTTCCAGTCATTAGGTACGGAAGCCAATTTAAAGGATAGGTTAAAAACCACAGATCAATTTCCCATTTGAGTTCTTTTAGAACCCTTCGATGAATGCCATCCGGTCCCGGAGATTTGTTAGCATTAAGTTTTGCTATTTGTTCCAAAACCTCCTCTAATGATACTTCAATCTGGGACAGTTCCTCAGATTCATCACCCACAAAGGACGGTGCAAATTCGGGAATCTCCTCAACGTCCTCAGCTGTGAAGACTGAAGCAAAGAAATCATTTAGTTTCTCCGCAATAGCTTTATCATCCCTGATTGCTCCTTTTATATCTCGATCGTCTAGGGGACCCACAGGTTTTTTAGCAGGCTTCCTGCTTCTAATGTACTTAAAAAACATTTTGTTATTTCTTTTTGAGTTTTTGGCTAGCTGTTCCTCAAAATCTTTTTTTGCTTTTCTTATTACATTTTTACACTTGCTTTGACAGTGTTTATGTTCCTTTCTATTTATCTCACTAGGATTGGACTTCCACTTCTTAAAAGATACCTTTTTGTCCCTCACTGCTTCTTTTACATGGTGGTTAAGCCACGGTGACTCTTTTTTAGGTCTCTTGCTATGTTTTTTAATTTGGGGTATACATTTAAGTTGGGCCTCTATTATGGTGTCTTTAAAAAGTTTCCATGCAACTTTTGGGGAGTTGGCTCTAGTCACTGTGCCTTTTAATTTCTGTTTAACTAACCTCCTCATTTTTGTGTAATTCCCCTTTTTTAAATTAAATGCCAGAGTGCTGGACTGCTGCGGTGTTCTTCCCACCACAGGAATGTTGAATGTTATTATATTATGGTCACTATTCCCAAGTGGTCCTGTAACGGTTATTTCCTGGATCTGATCCTGCCCTCCACTCAGGACTAAATCAAGTATTGCCTCTCCCCTTGTGGGTTCCTGCACCAGCTGCTCCAAGAAGCAGTCATTTAAGGCATAGAGAAATTTTATCTCCGCTTCTCTTCCTGAGGTGACATGTATCCAGTCAATATGGGGGTAATTAAAATCCCCCATTATTATAGAGTTCTTTATTTTGGTAGCCTCCGTAATCTCTCTCAGCATTTCAATGTCAGTATCGCTGTCCTGGTCAGGTGGTCGGTAATATATCCCTACTGCTAATTTCTTATTATTGGAGCATGGAATTACTATCCATAGTGATTCTATTGAACATGTTGATTCACTTAATATTTTTATTTCATTTGATTCTACATTAACTTTCACATACAGTGCCACTCCGCCACCCACCTGGCCTGCTCTATCCTTTCGATATATTTTATATCCCGGTATGATTGTGTCCCACAGATTTTCCTCATTCCACCAGGTTTCAGTGATGCTTATTATGTCAATCTCCTCATTTAATATGAGGTACTCTAGTTCACCCATCTTATTAGTCAGACTCCTAGCATTTGTGTACAAGCACTTTAAAATTTGCCACTGCTTATTTGTCTGCCCTTCCCTGATGCATTGGATTCCTTTGTATGTGGTTGTTTGTCTGCTCTGGCCCATGGTTTGCCCTCTCCCCTCATCTCTTTCTGACTACAGCTTAGAGAATCTCTATCAATGGATTCTCCTCTAAGAGAAGTCTCCCTCCGATTTACGTGCCTCTCTGCACCAATCGGCTTTCCCCCATCTCTTAGTTTAAAAACTGCTCTACGGCCTTTTTAATGTTTAGTGCCAGCAGTCTGGTTCCACCCTGGTTTAGGTGGAGCCCATCCATTTTGGTGTGCAGAATTAATCACACTGTGCAATTTACGTCACCCTAAAACACATCTATGCAATGACTAGCAAGGCAGATTGAATGGGTGCATTAAATGTTTAAAATGATGTGATGAAGAAGGTCTATATTGGGCGTAGTGTACATTAAAAAGGATTTCTCTTGTAGATATACCAGCAATCCCTCCTAGTTTAGACATGGCTTATATTGGCTCCCCCAACAAAATAAACTCTATCAGCTAACACACTTTTATGTGCGTTAGAACTGCGTCTACACTAGGCCTTCTGCTGGATATATAAATCAATTAAAATCACACCCTTCACTGATATTACAATTGCAATATCTGGCATTGTTCTAATTCTGCTCTGCTACAGATATAAGGAGAGAGGCAAACCTAACATCCACCTGGCCTCCCATTCTGTCTCTCATCCTTAGACGTAGAAGTAGTAAACTGGAGCAGGGGCCCTCCCATCAGACACTGGTCTCCAGCTCAGTCCCCTTCACTCTCCTTTAGGGCTGGCAAGTGAGGATGAGAAGGAGCCCATTGTGACAACTCTAAAGTGGAAGTATTCCCAAAGATATCCCTGTTCCCAGATTGGGGCTGTGGTAATTAGGGTGGAAACTGGAATGTTGGAGAAAGCAAATCATCCAAAGCACAGTACAGGAGACCCTCGCCATTCACGGTGGCTGTGTTCCTGGCATCATTGTGAATGGAGAAAGTTGCACATACTGGGAGCCATGGCTCCTGGCCTCTGCCACCTGCCTCAGACCTGGACTGGAGACCCCTGTGAATACACAGAACCATGAATTGGAAGGGTCTCCTGTATGTTTAAAATTAAAACATTTTCTTCCATTATTTTGACTGCACTAGCACTTGAAGACCTCAGTTAAGGATCAAGGCCCTGTTATAACTGGCACTGTGCAAATAAGTAACACAAAGACAATCCCTGAGCCAGAGAGATCACAACCTAAGAGTTAGACAATAAAAAAATAAGCAGGGGGATGTAGAGAATGTACAGATGAAGGGAGAAAGTTATAACTGATACAGGTGTATATGCATTAAATAGTTATACCAGTGGTCTCCATGTAGCCAAGTGGTCATTAGACCAAATACAGCTTGATGCTATTTTCCAGAGAAGGTCCATTTGGATAATGACCACTGGAGACAGACTTTAAAGAAAGGCTCCACACTAGGGATGTAAGCTTATCAGATATTTGAGTCACTACTCAATTAGACTCCCACCCTCCCTTGCTGCCTCTGTATCAATGCTGGGAGAAGGCAGCTTAAAAGCTGGTTCCCCCCAGGCACCATCTCCGCAGGGGGAAGGGGAGGCAGAGGTGCAGTGGGGAGCCCGGGGCAAGCAGGGACTCAAGCAGTCCCCACTCACGCCGGGTCCCAATTGCTGCACCTCTGCCTTGAGGCTTGAGTCCCTGCTCACCCTGGGTTCCCTGCTGCATCTCTCTGCCTTTTAAATGTAGTAAGAGCTCTTGGAGGCTCTTACTGCATTTAAAAGGTGGAGGCACAGTGGGGATAGTGAACACCTCCCATCAACTAATCGAGTAGTCAATACAAATTCCATCGATTACTCGATTAGCTGATTAATCAAAATTTAACATCCCTACTAAACACTGTGGAAAATGGGAGAAATAATCTTATGCAAACAGATCTATCAGCCATCCACGTGGTTCTCAGACTTTCCCCAGTCACTTTGACTGATTCGAGTGTAAGCTAGAGCTTCTTTCTCTCCATGTCCAAACGCTTGTGCCCAGTTTATACTTGTGTATCCATCATTTCTAGAGCTGGAGGAGCTGCTCCAGTAGTAAAGCAACAGTACAAAAATTGCACAAATTCCTCAGCTTAGACCAACAGTGCCCACCTTGTTACACAGGAGGGCCACACGGAACCTAAGCACAACCTTACAGGTTCAACATATTTTAATAAGACTAAAAGTCAGTATTGATTTAAACTTCTAAGTTCCGCTTGTTTCACGTGTATTGAGATAGGTTGCTTCTTTGTACAATACTGTTTATTTAAAAATGAAGAAATCGGGGCATAAAATGTGTATCAGAATGATAGAAAATAGGAAAAACACTTTTAACAGGGTCCTCTTTGCGTCTCTTCAGCATGACAGAGGGGCGGCCAAGCCAAATCTGAGGGGTACTGTGATGTCGCACACCAGGTCACAACACCGCTCACAATGGGAGGGGGGAGGAGGGTAATGTACAAAATCAGTGCTTCTTGCGCAAATACTTTCACGCTCCCGCTCAGGAAAAAGCCCTCTTGCGCAAGAATGCCTGCGCAAGAGGGCCAGTGTAGACAGGGAAGAACTGTTTTGCGCAAAAAAGCGCCGATGGCTAAAATGGCGATTGGGGCTTTCTTGAGCAAAATCGCGTCTAGACTGGCCATGGATGCTTTTGCGCAAAAGCCCTTTTTGCACAAAAGCATCCTTGCCAATCTAGACACACCTTTGCGGAAATACTTTTAACGGAAAAACTTTTCATTTAAAAGTATTTCTGCAAAATCATGCCAGTCTAGATGCAGCCTCTAAGTATAAAGCAATTATTATCCTCATTTTACAGATGGGGAACTAAGGCACTAAGGCCATGTCTACACTAGGAGATTATTTCAAATTTACTAAATTCAACTTACGCGCACCCGGTTTTACAAATTTGAAATTCCATGTCCTCGCTATGAAGAAGAATCAAATGTAGTCTGAGATAGGCTCCATTAACGTGGACGCGCTTCCTTGGACTCAGAGACCCAGGAAGCATTCTGGGGAGCTGCCGGAAGCCTTCTGGAGGCCAATAAGTTTGAATTAGTGGCACTGGAGCATCCATGTGAATGTTATTTTGGACTTACAAGTTCAGGAATAGTGTTATTCCTCATGAAAAGCAGGAGTACAGAGTTTGAATTCAGGGGCTCCTTATTCTAGAATAACGGGCTTGGTAGTGTGGCTACATCACTTACAAATTCCACCTTGGAGGGTTATTTCAGACTAAGGTCCTACTGCAGACCAGGCCTAAGAAAATAAGTGATTTGCCTGAAGTCACACAGTAAATTTGTGGCAGAGACAGGAATTGTGGGCCTTAGAGTGCCATAACTACAAAACTATCATTCCTAATGAACAGCCTAATTAAAATGACTGAGCAGGAAGCTGACAATGTGTTTTTAATTTTATACAGAGAGCATGATGACCAAATATTATGATCTAAAAATGAACAAACACATATGGCTGTCAGAAAAAAACAGGCACACAGAAAATGTTTGGTGCTTTTTCCATTGGTGTAAAAGCCCTTTTTTATAATTAAGAGAACTGAAGCTGATGCAAAGTGAATGGAGAAAACACCAAATTTGCTCTTTCTGGGTATGTCTAGACTGCATTCCTCTGTTAGCAGAGGGATGCAGATTAGGCAGGTTGACATTGTAAATGAGGCAGGGATTTAAATACCCCATGCCTAATTTGCATAAAAATGGCCACCGCGTTTTGCCGACTCAGCACTTCGTTGGCAAAAACTGGCAATCTAGAGGGGGATCTGTCGAGAAGGAGGCATAAGGGATCTGTCGAAAAGGGCTTTCTTTCTCAACAGATCCCCCTCTAGACTGCTGCTTTTTGCCGACAAAGTGCTAAGTTGGCAAAACGCGGTGGCCATTTTTATGCAAATTAGGCACGGGATATTTAAATCCCTACCTCATTTGCAATGTCGACCTGCCTAATCTGAATCCCTCTGCTGACAGAGGGATGCAGTCTAGACATACCCTCTCTGTCTACTGGTCAACCACAAGCAAAAAACACTTACACAAAGCGTTTGACACACAGACAGTTTAGAAACCAAGAAACAAAATGACAGTTTCTCTAAGCAGATATCCCAGCAAAAACAGCCTTGGTCACAGTCTGCATAGAAATGATTAGCTGGCAAAGGGCAATTTTTTTGTCTTACAAGTAGCTCATTTGTGTTTCTGAAATCCGCCAAAGAAGGAAAATCTCTGGAAAGCATCGGAGATTTACTATTTGAACAGGGAGAAGATGAGTAGTTGACAGACAATAGCAAATCCCCAACAAGGAGATTAGTCTTTTAAGGTAAACAACAAATCCAGCTGTTCTTTGATGCTAACAGAGCCAAACCCAAAATTCCATTCCCAGACTGTGTATATAACATTTTAGCCTAAAATTAAGCCAATGGCAACAGAATGGATGTGCACTGATCCTAGGAAGCCTACTCATGAAAGAAAATAGGATTTAGAGAGAGAGGAACTGATTTAGCCGTAATTAAGTCTTGTCTTCCATCAAATTAAAATAATCAATATAAGCCAGTTGTAGACTAATTTGCGTATGTCCACACAGAGGCTTGCTCTGATTTACCTAAATACATTTCAAAACTGATTTCAGTTAAACTTCTTTAAGTTGTTCAAGTTTTGTATGCAGATCAGCTCTGATTATATACAAGAAGCTTCCCTCTGCAACTCTTTCCTCCACTGTTGCAAAGTTCTTTTTCACAAATAAATGAAACAGGAAAACTTGGCATATCTCTGACATTTATTCTCATTTCTCTCTCTCCCTCACACATACACCTCTTTTCACTGATGTGGTTTTATACCTGTTTCCTGAATGCAACAAATGTCAGGAATGTGACTGTTAAATCTGCCACATCAAAAGGTTCTGAATAAGATTCAGTTTTTATATAAACGGTAAAGTAGAATATGGATATTGAATCACATTCTAGCTGTGATCTTCCCAGAAAAATAATTCCTATCCCATGCTTTTTTTCTGATTAAAGTATTGAGTAGACAACCATCATAAAATAGAATCTTTCACTTACACTTTGTCTATACTAGCATTTTTGTTAACACTTTTGTCAGTAAAGGGCGTAAAAAACCCACTACCCTGACTAAGTTTCACTAACAAAAGCATTGGTATGGACAGTGCTATGTTGGCAGGAGACTCCCTCTCTCTTCTCTGCTCATTGGGGGTGGTTTAATTATGCCTGTAGGACAGCTCTCATAGACTGTGTCCAGACTCAGGGGTTTTTTCGAAAAAAGTAGCCTTTTTTCGAAAAAACTTCACCTGCATCTAGACTGCAGCCGCGTTCTTTCGAAATTATATCGAAAGAACGCGGCTTTTCTTTCTATGGCGATAAACCTCATTTCACGAGGAAAAACGCCTTTTTTCGAAAGTGCTCTTTCGAAAAAAGGCGTTCTTGAACGCCAACAGGGCTTTTTAGAAAGAAAGCATCCAGACTCATTCACTGCTTTCTTTCGAAAAAGCGGCTTGATTTTTCGAAAGTACTGCTTGCAGTCTAGACACTCTTTCAAAAGAGGCTTGCAGTCTAGACATAGCCATAGAAAGGCTACATTGGAGACTTCAAAGTAGCACAGCTGCATCGGTACAGCTTTGCTGCTGTAAGGTTTGTAGTGTAGATATAATCTAAAAGATGAAAGGCCCACAGATTGCAAAGACAAATTATGTGGTACTAAATATTTACTTTTAAATTAACATAATTAGGCTTCAGTTCTAACAGGACATTTAGATGAATGTGAGCTGTTCACAACTCTCTTCAGACTATTGTTTAAGGCTATCCAAAGATTTAGTCTGATAGCTCTGTATTAGGTCACATTGAGGATGGTTATTTTTCCAATCAAAAATAATTTTGCAGTTATTCAGTAACTAATAATACTTTTATTGCAATCCTGATTTGGCATAATACCATATACCAGCTCAGTCCAACTTTGGAGAAACAAAATGCAAAATGACTTGAAATTCAAGATTTCTGTATTTTATTAGGAACTCAAAAATGGGCCTATTTTTGGAAAAAACTTCATCAAGATACAATATTTTCAAATGAAAACGGGCCATTTGCCAAGCAAAATCAGGTCCCTTTCCAAGAATAAATGGGACTTTTATTTTCTCTCAGTGGAGATAAATTTTACATTGAACACACATGAAAATACATATTAAGTCACTACTTTTTTATATGAAAATAGACATTTGGTCAAAAATATGAATAAAGTAATAACTGAGGGTTCAAAATTGTGAATTTGGAACAGCTCTACTTGAGAGCCTTGCTAGGATTTCAGTCCCGGTGTGTCAAACCAGCAGCTTTCAGGAGCACTACACTTACTTAATAGAACATTTGATTTTCCCAGGGACCTGCATGCAGACTCTAACGAGGCTAAGCAGGTGGAAAGTAAATTAAAATGCTTGAGTGGCTAAGAGATAATTCACAGCAATACTTGGCAGTATTGAAGATAGCTGAAACAGCTTCCCTGCTTCCAGCTCTTAGTGCTAAAGCAGGGCTTATTCCTAAAATAGAAAAAAGAAACTTTTCTTTTGGCCTCCCTAATTGGGTTCTCCGTGATTTTGCTGGCTTGATGCGATAATGGTCACATCAGTCCAATGTGTCACCTCTCTGAGTCACTCAGCCAACCAACAACAAAAGTAAATAGAGTGGAGGGAAAGTGGAAAGCTTTTGAAGCAGGTCCCAGGGTTTCAACCCACTGCATTCCTCCTTAGCACAAAGTCCCCGAAATAAGTGGAGGAACCCCTAAAAACAGGAAATGATTCAGAAACATACCATGGACTGCTTGCAGTGACTCATCAGACATCAATAGAGGAATTGTCTGGA
The DNA here is from genome assembly GCF_052426305.1 of Pelodiscus sinensis. Classification (NCBI taxonomy): domain Eukaryota; kingdom Metazoa; phylum Chordata; order Testudines; family Trionychidae; genus Pelodiscus; species Pelodiscus sinensis. The sequence continues at coordinate 97,669,449 of NC_143052.1, read as the reverse complement.
GACCTATAGAATGTCAGGACTCTTTTTCTAGGAACTATGCAACAGCAGACTGCCAAGAAATGTGCTTCCCATCAGAGCCTCAAATCAGCATGTCAGATCGGGGAGAGAGAGTGTGTGTTTGTGTGCCCAAGTGCATGTTTGGAAATCAGAGTGATACTGCACGTATGTATGCTACATGCTAACTCTGACATGGTTATTTTTAATATGTTTGAGATTGTATGGGTTTGGGTATGTCTACATGTCAGTTACTCCAGACTGGAACTGTGTGTGAACACAGGTTGATGTATAGCTATGCCTATTTTGAGACTTACCTATGTTAGGGTATGTCTACACTACCCTCCTAATTCGAACTAGGAGGGTAATGTAGGCATACCGCACTTGCAAATGAAGCCCAGGATTTCAATTTCCCGGGCTTCATTTGCATAAGCCAGGCGCCGCCATTTTTAAATCCCGGCTAGTTCGAACCCTGTGCCGTGCGGCTACACGCGGCACCGAGTAGCTAGTTTGGATTAGGCTTCTAATCCGAACTTGCTGTACTCCTCGTGGAATGAGGAGTACAGCTAGTTCAGATTAGGAAGCCTAATCCGAACTAGCTACTCCGTGCCGCGTGTAGCCGCACGGCACGGGGTTCGAACTAGCCGGGATTTAAAAATGGCGGCGCCCGGCTTATGCAAATGAAGCCCAGGAAATTCAAATCCCAGGCTTCATTTGCAAGTGTGGTATGCCTACATTACCCCGCTAGTTCGAACTAGCGGGGTAGTGTAGACATACCCTCCGATAATATCTTTCAAGGAGAGGTTTCGCATAGACAAAGTGTCTCAATTATAGGACTGATAGTATGGGTCTATAACACTTCAGTGTTGCTAGTCAAGTATGCCAGTGTTCCTGATTATAGGTGGGGCTGGTAGCACGACCTATTAGCAAGTTTGCCTGACACTCATGGGTGGTGGGTATCTCAGGCCAGGGCAGGCTAAGCCTTCCCAAACAGACAGGTGTAGGGGCTCTGCTCATGCTCTGCCCTGAGGTCCCCTCCTGCTTCCTGCTCTTCCCCTGTGGCCCCAGCTCAGGCTGCTCTTCTTCCCAAAGTGAGCAGGGGCTGGGATAGGACAGGCAGGATGGGGGCCTAGGACTCAAGGCAGCTGGAGCCTGTGCTCAGGCTGGCTGGTGCTAGGGCAGCTTGGCACTTGGGAGCTGGGGACTCTGTGGCTGCCCTTCTAGCACTCTGGGGTTGGGGATACTGGGTCTGTCTGTCCAGCACTCCAGAGCTGAGGATGCTCAGGTGAGTGGAGGGCAGGCTGGAGCTGAAGTGGGGAGGCCAGTGGAATGGCCAGTGGGCTGGGACTCAGGGCGGCAGGGGCTCCTGTAGCCATGATGGAGGCTTGGAGATCTGGCAAGGGAGGAGGGGCTCTCAGGCAGAAGGGGCAGGGCCTTAGGTAGAAGGGGCGAGGTCAGGGACTATTGTCCCTGAATGGACAATTCACACACTGCCCATGCCAACACCCCCCCATTATAAGACAATATTTTCAGTCGTTTAAACTTTGCCAGATTTTAACTGTTTGGGTAGAAATTTTTCATGGATGATGCTTGCCTCAGACTGAACATTTTTGGAAAATTCCAAGCAAGGCACCCTCCTGGTGCCTTCCCCACAGTGCTTCTGGGGGCTCTAAGTCTGAGGCAAGCTCCAATCAACGTGGACGTGTTATTTCAGACTAATTCTAATGAATTTTGTTAAACTGGGAGTTAAGTTGATTTTAATAATTTTGAAATAATTTCCTAGTGTAGACATGGAGTGGTTCTCCTATCACTTTAGTAGTGAATCCACCTCCCAGATAGGTTGACAGAAGAATTTTTGCATTGACCTAACACTGTCTACGATGAGGGTTAGATTGGCTTAACTACATCTTTCAGGGGTGTGGATTTTTTACATTCCTGAGTGATGTAGCAGGGTCAATCAAATTTTCAAGTGTAGACCAACCCTAAGGCTACTCAAACTGTCACAAGTAGAAAACAAAATACTGAATAACTGCTCATTAAGTGAGCTCAGTCCAGCCTGTACACTGAATGAGACAGGGCTCCTGTGGAAAAAAAACAGTATTTAATTACTCATAATGCATATGTACAAGGGTCCTGTATTAAGGCTGCATAGATAATCTTTATTTTGGCATTTCCTAATGTTTGCGTACTTGACTTTGCAAGTTGAACAATGTTCATTTGATGTGTGTAATATTTATATAGGCAGGATTAGCCATACAACATGAATTATAAACACAGTGAATCACAACATGACAGACAACATCAATCACTGTTGTAATATCTTTGATTGCAAAGACCTACACCAGGGACAAACTTGTTCCAGTAACACAAACCAGCGGCTTACTTCTGAGCGTTTAAAATTTGCATCCTAGAAAAAGACCTATAAGCCAATGGGAGCTCCTTGCACACATGCAAGAGGAGAATTTAGTCGAGAGAAGTGGGAGGGAGGAGCGACTAGAGGACAAGCAGACTATGCCGATGAGGAGATGTGAGTTACTGTCTCGATAACAGCCATGCATCTGGAAGGTGATGATAAGTAAATACAAAATGATCTGCATGGAACCAATGATTTATCTTGGAATTTGAATGTCAGGTATCCCAAAGGGAGAGTTTGTTTAGTCAGTTGGAGTGAGAAAGCAATTGTAGCAGGGGCAAGGGAAAGTGAGAGATGTCCAGCCAAAAATAGCTAATGTGATTTTCTTGACCAAAGTGAAAATTTGGTACCTGGCAGTTGAATGTGCATGCCCAGATTTCTATTTAGGCTGAGAAGTGACATCAGCTCATCAAATCTGCCAGCAGCCTTAGGGTACATCTATGCAGCAACATTATTTTGGAATAACTAACGTTATTCCAAAAAAACATAGTCTGTGGCTATACGACAAGCCTTTATTTCAAAATACTGTCGAGCTGGAAGACTTCTTACTCAACTCCTGTAACTCTTATTTTATGAGGAGTAAGGGAAGTTGAAGGAAGAGTGTTCTTCCTCCCAATTCCTGCTGTGTAGACGGCACCTAAAGTGGAGTTAAGCTATTTTGACTTCAGCTTTGCAATTGATGTAGCTGAAGTTGTGTGTCTTAATTTGACTTTTGCCTTGCTGTGTAGTCATACTCTAAGACATTCAGGAGAACTGAGGGCTCTCCTCAGTGACCCTCCTAAAACTTGTGGCAGGAGGGAAAGCCTCTGATTAGTTTCCAAAGACTTACTGCCAGGGGTGCAGAAGGCACCAATCTCTTAGGTTAATGGAGTGATTGAGAAGGCTCTTAAGGCTTGCCAGAGCTGGGTTTTCCAGGGCCCCCCACAATGAGCCTCATAAGGTTCATCAGTAATTGGATGCACTTACACAGGCTCCTCTATAAATCCACTGGAGCGAGGATCCCTTCCTGTATGTATCCTACATGTTCCCTTCCTATCTTTTAGGATTCCCTTACTCCAGGCATCGGGAAGTCAGCTGGAAGAGGGTGAATGTTCCCTGAAAGCCCCTTTTCTCCCCAGCCTCACGGTAGCATTTATTAAAAAACAAAGGAGTTTCTTGATCAAATATCTCAGTCTATCAGTCACTAAAGGCTGACGTGGTTTTTGCCATTATTCTTTTCAACTTCTGAAATTAATGCAAAGATTTCCTTAAAATGCCAACAAGGAAATTAATGAGCAAGGTTTTTGTCAAATGACACTTGTCCTTTCAGAACTGAACAGAGGACCTCAACCCATTTCACAAAGGTTACTGCTGACCAGAGTTGGGTTCAAACTAGTGCACTGCGTCTCATTCCTAAGCCTCTGGCCATTTAGTCCAAAAAAATTGGCTTTTACCCCATAATTTTAAGTCTAACTCCTCAGATTTCAAGACTTTGTCTTAAAAGGAACAAAGATAGGAACCATATACTGGAATAGTCTTGCCTGGAAAGAGACTGGCTACAAACTATTACCGGACTCTCAAAAAATATTGTTCCAAGCCAGTGTCCAAAGTACACAGGATGGTAGGCTGGTCAGTGGGAGGCTATCCTCTTGCTCTCAATGTAAATATGTAGCAGTGCATGTTTTGGGACGTGTCAAAAGGGGTTGGAAAGGAATAGGACAAAGATCACTAAGGGTACGTCTACACTGCAGGGCAAAAGTCAAATTAAGACATACAGCTTCAGCTACGTCAGTTGTGTAGCTGAAGTCGAAATAGCTTAACTCGGCTTTTGGCGCTGTCTACACAGCAAGAAGTGGAAGGAAGAACATTCTTCCTTCTACTTCCCTTACTTCTCGTGAAACAAGGGTTACAGGATTTGGAGTAAGAAGTCCTCCAGCTTGACAGTATTTCAAAATAAAGGCTTGTAGTGGAGACGCAGACTGTATTATTTTGGAATAATGTCAGTTATTCCGAAATAGCTCTGCTGCATAGACGTTCCCTTAGGTAGCTTTTGTCTATCTTACATTTGACAAAAAGGCAGCTAAATACGAAGCCTGGTTCGGAACTCCCATTGAAGTTACTAGTTCTTGATGAAGAAATCATGAGCCACAGTCTGTCCAACACAGTGACTGGTATTGTTATAAGTGCACACCATAATATTGTTCCCGGTGTTTCAGGCCGAGTTAGTGCATATGCAACAGTTCTCTATTCAGCCATTATCATCTTCAACAAAGGGCAAAGCTCCACTAGGTTCTTTGGTCTTGCTGTCCTTTTGTACTTTGGCCAAGAGTTTTTCAGCTGATTCAGTTTCCCAGGACAGACACTATTTTCCCAATAGCTACAACATATAGTTTTGCTTGGTTTTTAGAATAAGGGCCATCTTGTACAAGATATTTTTTTTCAGTGACGGAAAGTTTGGCCACCAAACTGGACTGTTGGATTTAATATAAGGGGGGAAAAGAAAATCTTCGCCCCTTTATGTGTGCATCTCATGATCTAATGACTCCTATGATACCTTCTCATCCTGTCTCTGTCGCTATGGATGCTGGGACTCACGGTATCGAGTCCTATTCACTTACTGGCCTTCTAAAAAGAATCTGAAACCTTTATCATATAACCAATCTTCTAAGTTTAATTTCACAATCTTTGGATCCTGTTTTCTAGAAACCCAGCTACACCTTTTCTTTCTAGTTCCTTATTCATGCCCCTGAGTATCATATTATTTACTTAATTAAGTTCCCTTTGCATATTAATATATTATTTTCTTTGAGAGTTTTCCACATGGGTCTTGTCCAGAGGGGTGTGGAGGTCTATTGCTAAAAAAAGCCTCTAAGTCCCAAACTAGTGATACAGTCTTTTCAAATCTGGGGTCTACTGCACCACCCAGATATAATGTTTCCTGGATATTATCTAATTTGGTTTAATGTTCTGTACAGACTTAAAGGTGCCAAGGAATCTCCTTTGAAGTCTTGGCACAAGATAGAGATGAGGTGCATGTTTGTTTTTGTCTTTTCTTGATATTTCAAAAGAACTTTGTAAGTTGTAACCAAGGTGGAAGCCAAATTACTTGGGGGTAAGCTAGATTTGAAAGCTATTTTCAAAAATTCAAGCCTGGAGTTGCTTCCCCTCTGAAGTGTATATGATGGGCATTTGGCTGTACAAAGTATAAAAACATCTCTAAATTTCATACATAAAATCCAAGCATGCTCTTTCAAAGGCCGGGAAGGCTAATACTTATTTTTTTTCCAACAACATGGCTGCATCATTGATACCAATGGTGTAAGCAGAAGCAGAGATATTCTTACTGTGCTGCACAACAGGTTTGCTTGAAATGATGGTTAAAAGGCCTGTGCTGGATCTATATAACTTGACACTATTTGGTAGCAATGCTGGAAGTGCAATTTTACTGAAAAACAAATACTCATTTACTTAATGTAGAATCCCCCAAAACAGTGATTCCCAACCTTTTTTATACTGGGGACCAACAAACCCATTCACAAACTTTTGGCAGAACAGTAACATTTTATGTGCATATTTATTATGTAAATGAATATTCAAATATGCACATAAAACGTTACTGGTCCACCAAAAGTTTGTGAATGGGTTTGCCGGTCCCCGGTATAAAAAGCCCCAGGCCCCAAAAGCCCCCAGAGCCAGCCCTAACCCCTCGAGCCCCTCACCCCTCCACTACCCCCATCCTGCACCAGCCACTGACCACAGAGTCCCCTGCACCCAACCTCACTGAGTGCCAGTCTCTCGCCCTCAGAGTTCCCTAGTGCCAGCCCTCCTGCCCCCAATATACCTCCGTGGCAGCCTCCTGTTTCCAGAGCCCCACTTCACCCAATCCCCCCAGGTCTCCCTGTGATAGCCTAATATTAGCCCCATCCCCAGTACCAGCCCTACCCCCCACTAACTCCACCCCAGAGCCCCCCAGTGCCAGGTCCCCATCCTGGATGTCACAGTGCTCCTCAGTGTCAGCCCCTCCGCCTCTTAGAGCCTCCCACCCCCAGAGCCCTCAGCACTAGCCCCACCCTCACCCCCAGAGCCCCTGTGCCTGCCCCGCCCCCTCACCTAGCCTTGCTGCTGCCTCCTAGCCGCCAGCTGAGTGAAGAGCACTTCCCTGCGCGGCAGGAGGGCTGCGCAGAGCCTGCAGCGTGCCAGGGCCTTGCCGAGTGTTGTGGCAGCCAGGCTCCACATGTTGCTTGGTCCCAGCTGAGCGCTGCGGCAGCTGGGCTCCTGCTGAGCACAGCTGTAGCGTACAGCCGGGGCCAAACACCGCATGGAGCCCAGCTGTCACAGCCAGGCCCCTGCTGAGTGCCATAGCAGCCAGGCTCCACTTGCCCCTCGCAGAGTGCTGCAGCTGTCCCGCCAGCTAGAGCTGGAACTGGGGCCACGGTGAGGCTGCCGTAGTAGGAGCAGCCTCACTGCAGCCCCGCTCCAGATGCAGCACACCCGGTTGCCCGCTGGGCCACTCACCCTGCTGCTGCGTGGGGAACCCCAGTGGGCGGGGCTCATTAGCTGCTGGGGGCATGGCCTGGCAGCGTGCTGTGGCCCAACATACAGGGGTTCACGGCCCGCCACCAGTCTGCGGACCAGCGGTTAGAAACTGCTACCCCAAAAGAATCAGAGTTTTGTTTATGGAGATGAAAAGTCCATTTTGGTCCCTGCTGGCAATCGGAAGAACTACTAATTATCAACAATTATCAATGAATTTAGTCTCTTTTCTGTTTGCGTACTGAACCTGATTTGTACAAATGTATCTATTAGTCACTGGATAATTTAGGCAAACAGAGCCCATCCGTTGTTTGCAAACTATTCACAATTTGGAGTGTGACTGGTTATACAACTTATGCAGTATTGTCTTTTTAAATGATGTATGGCAGCTAACAAATAATGAACTTCTGATATATGTTTTAGTAAATAATCTCTCAGGTAAAAATCTGTCAGGACTATTACTATTAGTAACAGAACCGACCAATACATCTGTTAGTCTATAAGGTGCCATAGGACTCCTTGTTGCTTTTGCAGATCCAGACTTACACGGCTACCCCTTTGATACTTGAGAACCTACATTGTTTAGAAGTCCCAAATGAGTGCCAGACCTCATTATACAACCTCCTCTTCCTCTACGAATGTCTTGAGAAATAGCGTTTGACCTCTAAGGCTGTGTCTAGACTACATCCATTTTCTTGAAAAAGGGATGTAAATTAGACACTTTGAAATTGCAAATGAAGCTGGGATTTAAATTTCCTGTGATTCCTTTGCATAATGGCAGCTGTGGTTTTTTTCGAAACAGGGCTTTTCGATAAAAAAACCGGCAATTTAGATGGGGATCTTTCGAAAATAAAACCCTTTTTCGAAAGATCCTGTACTCCTCAAAAAATGAGGTTTACAGGATCTTTTGAAAAAGGGTTTTGAAAAAAACCGCAGCCTCCATTATGCAAATGAAGCATGGGAAATTTAAATCCCAGCTGCATTTGCAATTTCAAAGTGTCTAATTTACATCCCTTTTTCGAGAAAAGGGATGTAGTCTAGACACAGTGTTGGGAATAAGACTCAAGGGGTTGAAGCAGGTTGGTCTCTCTTTGCAGATGCATGGTGCACATCTCTGGGCAGTTAAATGGCACTAGTCTCCAAGAAGTCGTGTGAAGTGAATCCCTGGAAAATCCTTCTGTCACTACTGACCATTTAAGTATATGGGACTCAGCAGTTTTCACCAAGATAGTAGTAAAAATGTCAGAAGCCACTGGAGCTTATTTCACACTAGAACTCCCACCACTGCTAATGCTGGCTTGTTTGAATAATTTCTTAAAATCCTTCCAGGTACACATGGTCAAAGGCTGCTGTGAAGTTTCAGACAGGACTCTGATGAGGTGGGGCTGCGGGGTGGGGTAGGAGAATTTCCAAACAGGAATGAGGTACATGTGCAATACAGGAATAAAGTTCTACTCCATTGGGAGCTATTGTTCTTCCCCTTCCTCCATTAGAAGAGGAATTTACCTTGTGTGTGTGCAGTTTAACATGGAGAGACCTAAGGGGAAGAAATTGGCAATTATTTTTTGAAGTACAAGTTATGTTAACAGCTTGCGACTGGAGCAGCCACTAACCTGAAACAGGAAAAGACAATCTCTCATTATGTGCTGCCCAAACTTGTCTCAAACTAAGAAAATAGAAAAGGCATTTTTCTAGAAAAATGTCTGGCATCCCCTTAACTACCTCCATCCCACCTACTTACAATAGGCCCTCCTGGGTAGTTTGGAGGCTTTTGAAAAGATGAACAAGACAAACAAATCATATTCCCCCTGATTTTGCCTTTGATGAAAATGTTTTTCACTGGTGAGCAGAGATGAGACTGAACCAAAATGCCCTCAAATTTTAGTCCATCTCTATCATGTTGGATACAAACTTCATTGCTACAGTCCATTTCTACCAGTGGCAAATCACACATCAAAACCAGGACTATGTTGCACCCCACACCTAGGGTTGCCAGATACTTTGGCAAAAAATCCTGAACATAGCAGGGAAAAAATTGGTTGAGCAAAAAAAAAGTTGCTGTCCCTTTTTATTCCCGTGCTCCCCACTGCCCCTGGCCCCACCAGGTGTGGCAGGGAAAAATGTCCCCATCGGCCTTCCGTCTGAGACAAACAGAAAATATTTTATGAAGGAGTTCTACATTCCCTCATATCTTCTTCTCTCCTCCTCTTTGGGGAAAAGTTTCAGAAGGGTGGCCATGTTAGTCCATATTTGCAAAAACAACAAGGATTCCTGTGACACCTTAGGGTATGTCTACACGGCAACATTATTTCTAAATAACTAGCATTATTTCAAAATAACTTAGTCCATGTCTGCACAGCAGGCAGTTATTTCGAAATAATGGCAAAATACTGTCAAGCTGGAGGACTTCTTACTCTGACTCCTGTAACCCTCATTGTATGAGGAGTAAGGGAAGTCAGAGGAAGAGTGCTCTTTTTCGAAATAAGTTACGCAGTTGACATAGCTCAGTTTGCGTAGCTTATTCGAGTTAAGCCCTGCTGTGGAGATGCACCCTTAGGGCACGTCTAAACTACATTCCTCTTTTGAAAGAGGAATGTAAATTAGGCAAATTGAAAGTGCAAATGAAGCACGGATTTAAATATCTTGCGCTTTATTTGCATATTTGCATCTGAGCGCTTTTTCGAAAAAGGGTTTTTCAAAAGTGAAAGCACAGTCTAGATATGGTTCTTTTGAAAAAAAAAAAACCCCAACCCTTGTTTGAAAGAACCCGTACTCCTCATTTTTTCAGGAGTATGGGTTCTTTCAAAAAAGGGTTTCACTTTCAAAAAACTCTTTTTCGAAAAAGCACTCGGACGCAAATATGCAAATGAAGTGCGGGATATTTAAATTCGTGCTTCATTTGCACTTTCGATTTGTCTAATTTACATAGCCTTAGAGAATAACAGATTTATTAGGACATAAGCTTTTGTGGGTAAAACCCACATCATCTGATGCAGCAACTGGTAAAGTGGGTTTCTGCTCACGAAAGCTTATGCCCAAATATATGTTAGTCTTTAAGATGCCACAGGACTCCTCATTGTTTCTCCTCTTTAAGGTCCAATTTCCTCTTGGTTCCTTTAAGTTTAAAGGGAATTGCATATTAATCAAGGGAGAAGAGAATGGACCCTTTTATCCCAGAGATATAATGACAGCAGCTAGGGGACATGCCAATTTGTAATGTAAGGTAAAGAGAATGCTGCTGTTTTATCTCCATCTGACCAAGGAAATCCTTAGTATTTATACATTATGATGGCAAAATTATGAATGTATAGCTTTCTTGCTAAACCTGAGAAACTGCAGAGACAAACTATCTCCTGTCCTGATGAAAATCTTTGTTTTACGATTTAACAGTACTACAAATGGTTGAGAATTCTAATGGAGACATTCTTTGGATTACTAACCAGCAATACAGCAGGAGGGAAACTAGTTTCATGGTCTATGGATACTGGCTGTACCTGACTGAGTACACATTCCATGCTATTACTGGTGCATTGTACTATGCTTAGTTATTTCTACTCTGGCATCCGGTGTCAGGATCTAATCCCATGTAACCCGAGGTTAGAATGCAACGTGATGGAAACCTTTTACAACGGAAAGGGCTTCTTACTTTTTGTCAGGCTTGTTCCATTTCCCCAAAAGATATAAAGCCCTGGTTACCAAATTGGAAATCTATTTGCAAACCAGCTTCTCTGCAGACAGGTGTGAATCCTGCCTTAGTGCCACAAAATGATACTTTTATTTTATTAATGTGGCATTACTGGTGCACAGGAAATCGAAGTGCTGATAGCACTTGCCAGAACTAGATATAGGGTAGGTAGGCACTGTAGACGCTTCCCTTACCAAACAATGAACCTGCAATAAATCTCTGTTATTCTAATCTCAAGCCACACAGACGACTCAATCACGCTCTTGTGTCCTGACCAGCAATCCCCCGTTATTCCCAGCTTGAATACATCACAGCCCCACCAGTGCATCTCAGCACTTACCCACAGCAGCACCACATGCTAGTGTCGTTCTGGAACACTATGACTGTTTTTTTAAAAATGGTGCGGCCATTTTGTGGTGTGTAGACAGATTTTCCCAAAGGATTAATGTGAGATGTGTCATGCTCATGTCACTCATAACTGCAGGTCTCTGTGAGTGAAATATCAGAGCACTAACCCACTGTATTACCCAGATCCAGCATTTCCTTTTAATTTTTCCCTATTGGATCTAAACAAATCTATTCCAGACAGGGTTGAGTGTATCTGTCCATTTTACTTCCTTCCTAGTTCACAGGTGCTCTTCAGCCAGCTGTGTTTGTGGAATTTCTCCTCCACTCATATCATGGACTATGCAGCCAGTGCTCTAAGACTTCCAGTAAGGATATGTCTGCATTAAACATGGAATCATAGAATCATAGAATGCTAGAACTGGAAGGGACCTCAAGAGGTCATTGAGTCCAGTTCTCTGTGCTCATGGCAGGACCCAGAACCATCTAGACCCATGGTGCACAACTTTTTTTGATCTGCCGGGCCCAGCCGGATCTAAGTGCCATGCCGCACGGCCATGCCCAGTCCCCGGTCGGCTGGATCTAAGCGCTGTGACCCTTCGGGAAGACATCCACAATGACCCATGGGTTGTGCACCACTGATCTAGACCATGCCTGATAAATGTCTATCTAACCTGCTCTTAAATATCTCCAGAGATGGAGATGCTACAACCTACCTAGGCAATTTATTACAGTGTTTAATCACCCTGACAGTTAGGAAGTTTTTCCTAATGTCCAACCTAAACCTCCCTTGCTGCAGTTTGAGCCCATTGCTTCTTGTCCTATCCTCGGAGGCCAAGGAGAACAATTTTTCTCCCTCCTCCTTGTGACACCCTTTTAGATACTTGAAAACTGATATCATGTTCCCTCTCAGTCTTCTCCTTTCCAGACTAAACAAGCCCAATTCTTTCAGTCTTCCTTCATAGGTCATGTTCTCTAGACCTTTAATCACTCTTGTTGCTCTTCTCTGGACCTTCTCCAATTTCTCCACATCTTTCTTGAAATGTGGTGCCCAGAACTGGACACAACACTTCAATTGAGGCCTAATCAGAGCAGAATAGAGCAGAAGAATGACTTCTCGTGTCTTGCTACCAGCACTCCTGTTAATGCATCCCAGAATCATGTTGGCTTTTTATGCAATAGCGTCACACTGTTGACTTATATTTAGCTTGTGGTTCATTGTGATCCCTAGATCCTATTCTGCAGTACTCCTTCCCATTCTGTATGCCTGAAACTGATTGTTCCTTCCTAAGTGAAGTACTTAGCATTTGTCCTTATTAAACTTCATCCTATTTACCTCAGACCATTTCTCCAGTTTGTCCAGATCATTTTGAAGTATGACCCTGTTGTCCAAAGCAGTTGCGCCAGATCTAAGCGCCGTGACTCCCCGGGAAGACATCCACCCCCCCCCCCCCCCCCCCCCCCCGGGGCAACCCCTCCCAGCTTCGTATCATCTGCAAACTTAATAAACGTACTCTCTATAACAATATCTAAATTATTGATGAAGATATTGAACATAACCAGTCCCAAAACACACCCCTGAGGAACCCCACTTGTTATGCCCTTCCAGCAGGATTGTGAACCGTTAATAACTACTCTCTGAGAATGGTTATCCAGCCAGTTATGCGCCCACCTTATAGTAGCCTCAGATAAGTTGTATTTTCCTAATTTATTGATAAGAATATCATGCAAAACCGTATCAAATGCCTTACTAAAGTCTAGGTATACTACATCCACCGCTTCTCCCTTATCCACAAGACTCGTTATCCTATCAAAGAAAGCTATCAGACTGGTTTCACGTGATTTGTACATTACAAATCCATGCTGGCTGTTAGGGTATGTTTACACTACCACCCTAGTTTGAACTAGGGTGGTAATGTAGTCAACCGGAGTTGCAAATGAAGCCCGTGATTTGAAGTTCCCGGGCTTCATTTGCATGTTGCCGGGCGCCGCCATTTTTAAATGTCCGCTAGTTCGGACTCCGTGCCCCGTGGCTACACGCGGCACGTACGAGGTAGTTTGGACTAGGTTTCCTATTCCGAACTACCATTACTCCTCATGGAACTACCTAGTTCGTGCCGCGTGTAGCCGCGGGGCACGGAGTCCGAACTAGCGGACATTTAAAAATGGCGGTGCCCGGCAACATGCAAATGAAGCCCGGGAAATTCAAATCCTGGGCTTCATTTACAACTCTGGTTGACTACATTACCACCCTAGTTCGAACTAGGGTGGTAGTGTAGACATACCCTTACCTATCAGCTCATTATCTTCCAGGTGTTTGCAGATGAATTCCTTAATTACTTGCTCCAATATCTTTCCTGGCACAGAAGTTAAACTGACTGGCCTATGGTTTCCTGTGTTGTTCTTATTTCCCTTTTTATAGATGAGCACTGTATTTGCCCTTTTCCAGTCTTCTGGAATCTCTCCGGTCTTCCATGATTTTTCAAAGATGATAGCTAAAGGCTCAGATAGCTCCTCGAGTATTCTAGGATGCATCCTTGAGTATTCTAGGATGCATTTCATCAGGCCCTGGTGACTTGCAGGCATCTAACTTTTCTAAGTGATTTTTAACTTGTTCTTTTTTATTTTATCTTCTAAACCTATCCCCTTTCCACTAGCATTCACTATGTTAGGCATTCCTTCATCAGACTTCTTGGTGAAGACTGAAACAAAGTAGTCATTAAGCACCTCTGCTATTTCCAAGTTTCCTGTTATTGTTTCTCCCTTCTCACTGAGCAGTGGGCCTACCTTGTCCTTAGTCTTCTTCTTGCTTCTAATATATATATAGAATGTCTTCTTGTTTCCCTTTATGTCTGTAGCTAGTTTGAGCTCGTTTTGTGCCTTTGCCTTTCTAATCTTGCCCCTGCATTCCTGTGTTGTTTGCCTATATTTATCCTTTGTAATTTGTCCTAGTTTCCATTTTTTATATCACTCCTTTTTTATTTTTAGATCATGCAAGATCTCCTGGTTAAGCCAAGGTGGTCTTTTGCCATACTTTCTATCTTTCCTATGCAGTGAAATAGCTTGCTTTTGGGCCTTTAATAATGTCCCTTTGAAAAACTGACAACTCTCTTCAGTTGTTTTTCTCCTTAGTCTTGCTTCCCATGGAACCTTACCTACGAACTCTCTGAACTTACGAAAATCTGCCTTTCTGAAATCCACTGTCTCTATTTTGCTGTTCTCCCTTCTACCATTCCTTGGAATCAATCATGAACTTTATGATTTCATGATCACTTTCACCCAAGCTGCCTTCCACTTTGGAATTCTCAACCAGTTCCTCCCTATTTGTTAAAATCAAATCTAGAACAGCTTCCCCCCAGTAGCTTTTTCAACCTTCTGAAATAAAAAGTTGTCTCGAATGCAGTCCATGCTCAGGTGGAGCATGGGCTGAAGAAACCCTTCTCTTGCAAGGATCCCAGAGCCTAGGCTCCAGCTCAAATGTAAGTGTTTACATGCAGAGAAAGATCCCTCTAGACTGAGTCCTGCAAGCCTGGGTCAACTGTCACAGGCCAGCTGTAGATGTTTAACTGCAGTGTAGATGTAACGTCGTCAACAGGCTGAAGCTGGGACCTCTGGAGCTTCATGCATGAGCCTCTGCAGCATGAGCTAAAGGCCAGCTGGTTCTCAGCTAGAGCAAACTCATTATGCTCTCTGTAAATAGTCTAAGTGCCACTAGATGGGACAGTACACCACTCCCAGAAAGTGTGTGGGTTACACAGACATGACCTAAGTAGCGCTTTTGGGAGTGATCCTGGGCCATCTTCTCTCCCTCCCCACTCTGAAATTTGAGATCTCTTCCAACTAGGGTGGTTTGTAAAGCCAGTGACGTTACCCACTGCATGGCCAGCCTCCTTACGCTTTGATCCTGTTGGTGTGATTCCCTGTGATTAAGAGAGACCACCAGCCTTTGCTACAAACACCTTCCTCACGGCCCTGCTAGCCAATGAACAGCATTCGTTCCTCCTTAACAGCCAATGAATTAGCAGGAAAAAGCTTCCAACAGAGACGGTAAAGAAACTGGACCCAGGGGTCAGTTTATTTTCACCCTTAAAACCCAGGAGAGCAGTGTGTGAAAAGAGTTTTGTCACTCAATCCCCCCCACTTTGAGAGCTTCCTGCAGTCTCAGGGGTGAAGGGAGAGAATAAATGGCAATATTGAGGTGAATTAACATCCGAGGTCTTTTTGTTACTTACTCTCTTGGCATGTCAGTGAGAGCCAGGGAATCTGTTTTCCATTTTCTGTACTTTTGCTGGAGACTGTAATTGCTCTTTGAACCTACAGGAGCAGGAAACCCATTAAAACACTGACAGGACAGGGACTCAGTTCCAGCCAGCACATTCCTCAGTTCCTTTCATCCTGCAAAGCAAAGCGCAGCCGAATTCACCAAGACTGCAGACAGGATGAGGCTAGGTCCTGTTCAGATTTCAGGCTGATATGAGAAATATACTTATCACTCACACGAGTGCTGTTTATTATTATTATTATTGTCAGAGCGCTTGGAGTGTGTGGAACATTACAAGGAACCTGGCAGTAGCCCCTACCCCGCAGTGGCTTTCAGACCATGTAACTGGATGGATATAAAAGTAAAAGTGAGGGAGCAGGTACAGTTGAGCCCATCCCTTAGGCGAAGTGTTAGCCATGGGATTTAAAAAGCATCTTGAAGGAGGAGGGGGACGTTGCTTAGTACACAGCAAATAGCTGACGTTCTAGGTAGCATGAGGGAGTAGGTAAAAAAAAAATCACAGGGTTTGATACATCCTTGATAATGCTGCTGTACCTCAATGGGGATTCTTTGCTGGGAAGGGCAGTCACTTATGCTCAGACAACAAGATGATTAAAGCTCTGCGTTACAAGAAACTAGGTGGGATTAGCACCAGTAGGATTAGTATGTCCTTGGGCTGGCCTGACTAGTTACCTCCTGGCTGACACTTTTGGGGCTAGTTGCAGGTTCTTTCCAAAGAAGAGGCTGCTCCCGCCTTTCACCACCACAGCTCCTCCATAAGTGACTTTTTATGGCTGAGGATCCTTCATCTTAGCAATCACTGTAGAGCAGGGCTGAATTAGGCCCATGAGTCTGGAGTCGGAGAGGGGAAATTAGCACACCAATGAGAGAGGAATACAAAGCACATCGGGACTGTATGAGAACAGGAGGGATCGTGAGGAGTAGGGGTGCAGAGTGATTCGGAACCTGAAGAATGAGAACAAGAAGCTTGAATCCCACACAGTATAGGAGAGGAAGACAGAAAAGAGGAGGGGTGACCCAGTCTGAATTCCATGGGGACCTGTTCATTTCTTCTACTTTACCCCAGTTATATAGGTTGAACATCCTTTGTCCGGCACTCCCAGAACCTGACTGGTCCCGAATAAGAGTTTGCTGGACCAGGGGAGGTCACCTGCCACCAGAGGCATAGCGAGGGTGTTATACGCCCAGGAGCAAAGGAAACATTTGTGGCGTCCCCCTCCACCGCCATGTGGCAGGGCCCCGAAATGGGTACACAGCTGAGTCTGACCCTGGGAGGAGGAGGGGAAGGGGAACTTGTACTGCATCTTCCCATGCCCCCTCCAGTTTGGGGCCAGGCTCCTGCATGCACTAACCCACTGGCGGAGATGGAGGAGGGTCGGGCTAGGAGCAGAAAGGCAAGGAGGAGGTTCCAGCTGCCGGCAGCAGGCGGAGTAGGAGCAAACGAGCCAAAGGATGACAGGGGGAGCAAAATGGGATTAAATTGGCGCCTCCCTAGCATGGTGCCCAGGGGCAATTGACCCCTCCAGCCCCCGCTCTATGCCACTGCTCCCCCCTTCTGCAGATCTATCATCTTATGCATCTGCAAGATCCGTGGAAGCCATCCCATGAATCTGCACTTTGCAGCAGACTCCGCTTTGAAAAAAACAAGGACTCCGAGGCTTAGGAATTTTTCCTGGGACTAGCTCCAGTTTTCTTTAACTCAAAATAATCCAGAATAAATATTAAAAGAAATCACAACATTTGCTCCCAGCCTTAGCATTACCCAGGCAGGGAAGCATTTCGGCGGGGTTTTTTCCTCTCTCAACACCATCTCCTTTTCAGGAGAGTTTATTAGTGGAACAAGATCCAGCAGAAGGGGATCACAAACCTACAATAGCTATCTTCCCTCAACAGCTTCCCACTTTACCTTTGCTTTCTCTACTAAGTCTAACAAAGATGGCAGGGGAACCATGACAATTTTTGAAATTTCAAAATGTTCCATATTGGAACAAAACTGAGCCATTTTGAATTTTTTTCATGAAAATTGACAGAGAGATCTGTAAGCAACCCCCCACTCCCCTCAGAACAGCCAAGAACCTGATGGTAAAGACACTCACTTGGGATATGGGAAACTTGGATTTTAAGTTCCTCAGGCCCGCCAATGGCCTCGTGGAACAAGGCGTACAGATAGTTCAGAATAGGAAGCCTAGTCCGAACTATCTAGTTCGTGCCGCGTGTAGCCGCGGGCACGGAGTCCGCACTAGCGGACATTTAAAAATGGCGGCGCCCGGCAACATGCAAATGAAGCTCGGGAAATTCAAATCCCGGGCTTCATTTGCAAGTTCGTATGACTACATTAACCACCCTGGTTCGAACTAGGGTGGTAGTGTAGACATACCCAAAGGGAACAGTTGTTTCAGGGGCCGGCAATTTGCACCTGTGGCATTGGCAGCAGCCAGAGCCCCGGGCCCCAGAATCATCACTGGCGCACAGCATTGGGGCTGGGGAGGTGGGGGTCATGCTGTGGTCTGGGTGTCATTGAAACCTGAGTGGGGGTGGCACCATGGTCTGGGTGGCATGGAGGGCTGGCTGCTCCTGGCTCTGCTCCTTGTGCCCTAGGCTCTGTGCCTTCTGTAGGTGTGGACCCGGCCCATCATCTTGCCCTGGGGTCCGTGGTGGCTGTTGGCCCTGCTGGGTGACCTTCATCTCTCCCTCTCTCTTTCCCTTTTGTTTTGACCAGAAATTCCTTCTTCATCTGAGAAATCATCTCAACAAAAGTTTAATTGAAAGCGATCCATTCCCACAGAAAGTTTCAGTTTTGATAAATCAAAATTTTCTGATGTCATGTAGATAGCTATCTGCTGGACGCTGCTTTGTGCTAAAAATGCTGATATGGATTGAAAATGCCAAAGTAACTTCGTGCAGGTCATTGAACGATCACCATGCAATATAGTTCACTTACTATCAACCTACTCTAGATTTGAACCTTCCGACAAGCATCACAGCCCAGAGACATTTTAGTACCTCTGCTATCCCCTGCTGTTGAATCCTATGATTCTTTGATTCTAACAGTCTCAGGACACAATGAATTCACACAAAGAGAATACAGTTCCTGAGATAAAAGGCTTAACATTTCTCTTCATCTTTTTTCCATTCACTTCACACCACTTTGAAACTTGTCTAGAATCAACCTTCCTTCCAGCTATGACTGGACATAGATCTCTCCTGAATCCGATAACACCATTTCGGAGTGCCACACATAGTCCCATAAGTTGACTCCTTTCACTATCTCCAGGGGCGGACTGGCCCGGCAGGATACTCGGAATTTCCCAGTGGGCCGTCATCCAGTAGGCTGTCATGTCTGCATGCTGTTTACCCTCACTCCAAGGCTGTGTCTAGACTGCATCCCTTTTCCGTAAAAGGGATGCAAATTAGACACATCGCAATTGCAAATGAAGTGGGGATTTAAATCCCCCCCCCCCCCCCGCTTCATTTGGATAAACATGGTTGCCGCTTTTTTCCAGCTCGGAGCTTTGCCGGAAAAAAGCGCCAGTCTAGACGGGGATCTTTCGGAAAATAAAGCCTTTTCCGAAAGATCCCTTATTCCTCTTAAAAAAAGGAATAAGGGATCTTTCGGAAAAGGTTTTATTTTCCGAAAGATCCCCGTCTAGACTGGCGCTTTTTTCCGGCAAAGCTCCAAGCCGAAAAAAAGCAGCAGCCATGTTTATGCAAATGAAGCAGGGGAGGATTTAAATCCCCGCTTCATTTGCAATTGCGATGTGTCTAATTTGTATCCCTTTTACGGAAAAGGGATGCAGTCTAGACACTGCCCAAGCAGCTCTTCGTCCATGCTGTATGCGGCATGCAGAGCCTGACCTGATGCCTGTGCAGCATGCCAGACATGACGCAGGGGTCGGGGCTTGAGGGGCACGCGGGGGTGACGTCATGGGGAGGGCTGTTCTCAACCCATTTCCCGGGCCTATTTTGATTGCCAGTACGCTCCTGACTATCTCTCAGACTTTATAAATAATACAGTAGTATTCTACAGTGATGGGCCAAACTATCTCTGTATTATTTTTGAAACTATTTTTGAAATTAGTGAGGCTGATGTATTTTGGACCATTACCACACCAATGAGTAGTTAGATTTTGTTTGTTTGTTTGATAGGTGGGGATGGTAGGGCCACCTGTTATTAGGGTGCTGACAATTGTCTTCATAAGATCCAGTTTTCAGTTTGCTAACCTTTAATCATTTGGGCTAAAAGTTTTCTATGCTGGATGCCTGTTTCAGGCTGCATATTTTTTCGAAAATTTCCATCAAAGCAGTCCAGCCATTTCTACAAATGACACTAGGGAAACATATACTGCTTTGTCCATTTTAAAAGATCCTGGTAACTTTATACTTCAAGATCTCTAGCATCCCCATGCTTTGGATCAGGGACTTGAAATTTGGCAGGTGACCTGGGCAGAGTGCTGGCTGGAAAGAGAAACATTTTGATTCCTTCTGTCTTCAGGAAAACAGAACTTTGTACTTAATGGAAACAACTCACAAGACCCTGAATATTGGATAACCACCCATATCAAAAGAGGTAACAGTTCCAACTCTGGTAATGAATCATATGGGTGACTGTGTTCCACATGATGGTATTACTGCTTTTTCAGTTTATTTTTAAAAAAGACATAGGAAATTACCCACACATAAACATGCGTGTGAACACACATACAAAATACACAAAAAGAACATTAGTAAGCTTGCAAAGTCAAGTACTAAAAATGAGGAAATGCTAGAATTAAAGTTGCCCATAAAACATTAATTTGGCCTCCTTGTATATTGCATTATGAAACACTCTTTAATTACATGATCACATACTTTTTTCACCCACAGGAACCTTCTCTTATTCAGTGCTGAGGATGGGCCTGCTTTGCGGATGAATCAGGGTGTATATTAAAGGAGATTGATTTTTAGAGCCCCGTGCAGAAACAAAATTTGTATCTGCATCCACTGCTGCAGATACAAAAATGATCCGCAGATATCTGCATCCACACCCACATCTATGGATGCAGTCTCCTGTGGATCTAAAGCAGATATCCACAGATTTTCAGAATTCTAGATAAAAAATGTATAGCTATATCCCATCCATATCCTCAGCAATGAGCCACAGATATCTGCAACCTCTTCCATGGATGCAGATACTTGCAGATTTGATTTTATAGTACTCCTGCCTCATTTGTTACAAAAGCTGGAAGGTCATTGAGGCAAGGAATAAGAAAGGAGAGTTTCATAGTTAAGACAGCAAAATGCTGCTCTGGAGAACTGGATTTTATCCCTACCTCTACCACAAAGTTTTTATGTATTGCTGGGAAAGTCACTTAAATCAAACTTTTCCCAAGTATGTGTTCCTCATTTTGTATGGGTACCAAACTTAAGATCCTATGCTCTAATTTGCAGAAGGGCTGAAGTTTCACAGCCATGGTTTAAGTCAATGGGACCTATTCTTTGAACATATAAATATCCCTGGGGGAATTTTGCATCTCTGCGCAATGCAGAATTTGTCCAGAATTAATATTCTGCACAGAACTTCCTTTTTTCCTTTGAAGTAATGGGCTGCAGAGCTGCTAGCTACCACTAGGGTCTACCTGACCCAGAAGAACCCAACTCTCCCAGCTTGCAAAGAGAAGTCACTGCTGTGCGGTAGGGGGAGAAGCGGAGGATTTCTGGTAACTGCAGTTCACAGAAGGAGGTGGTGTGCAGGACACTCCATACAAGTCCAGGACCCAGCATCAGTCTGTTTTTCCCCTCTGCATACTTGGGCTCTGGGTGATAGGAAGTGCTGGTGTATGGGTTGGCAGGTGTCCCACAGCTAGGCTCTGGGGATAGGTATCTGGGCTGGGGGACACTCCACAGTTGAGCTCTGAGGATACCAGGCATTTGGGGGGCACCCTGGGAGCACAGCTGGGCTCTGAGTTTAAAGAGCATTGGAGTCTGGGCTGGGGAGGATGCCCTGTAACTGGGCTCTGAGGAGGAAAGTATACAGGTGTCTAGGCTCTAAGGGGAGGAAGCAGAAAAACAAACTTGGTTGTTGCTGGGGTTTCTTTAACTCTCTACGACTAGAAGAATTTTTGTTGTCTTTATTATTACAAACAATTGCTGATAGGGGTGTTGTAAAGATAAATTAATTAATGTTTGGGAAGTACTCCGACACTGTAGTGACGTGCACCATAGAAAAGCCCATGAGGAAATTTACAGTTCTGTCCCAAGGTTTGTGCGTAAATAAGGCACGGACCCACACATTAACTAATGAAGAGAAAACAAAATGTTTAATATCAGTGCATGCTGTTCATCCTGCGCACTGAATAATGCAGGGGGCCTGTGGAAAAAGGATGTGATCATGTAATTAAAGACTGTATCAAAACGCAGACACACAGGCGACCTTAATTCTAGCATTGCTTAACTTTGGCGTGCTTAGATATATAACTTAAATAACATGGTCTTTAGCGTAGTTTTCTCTCTCTCTCACTCACGCACGCGCACACACACACACACACGATGTCTTTCTCTGTAGTGTTCCCAGCCCCTTCCATCCTAAGATCTTGCCTTCACATAACCTACACTGATCTAATAAAATTGGTGTGAGTTTGTGTGCAGACAAGAGTGGTTTATTTTGGTTTGGCTTAATTTGATTGGTTTTTTTTTTACAGTATTAAGGCATGATTGATACAGACTGAGCCTCAAACTCATATCCCCAATTTGGTAACATATTTGATAAAGCAACACCTCAAGAATGGGGTCTATAGCTCCTCTGATGCCACACCATAACAGGTATTTTAAGAGACACAGAAAGAATATGTTTGGGCAACTAGCTAACAGTCATTATCAGGCTTTTTCAGAGGTTAATTCAACTGACTTGTTTTGAGATGGTTGCAGGATGGCAGGCAGCCTTGGAGCACAAGGGACATTTTTATCTATGTGATTAGAAGGGTTGGAAAATGGAATGAAAAAAAAGTCTTTTCTTGTTTTCCACACACTGTTCCAGGTCTGTGCTATTTATTTATAGCACAGCAGGCAAGGAATCAGTTTCTTTCATCCCACAACAGATCAGCACAGGAAAACGACACAGCAAAAAGCTAACCCCTTTTGCAAAACAGCAAATTTAATCGGACAGGCAGCTTTGCGCTGGCTTCTGCCAATCTACTGCCCACTCCATCGCCATAGGAATCTGAAGGGCGAAAAATGGTAACCAAGGTAACTGGGCAAGGTTCCAAGCTGTGTCTGTCCAGGAGATAAACGCTCTGACCCTTCTGGAAAACACAAAGCAAAGTGCATGACTATCCTATTGGTGCTCCACATTGGGAAACTATTACAAGAATGTGTAGGCTCTCGGCTCAGTAACAAGCCTCCACACATACTCGCTCCCCTCTCCCTCATGATAAGATTTAATGTTACAAATTCTGAGGGTTTCATTTCTTTCCCTAGACTAAGACATTTTTTAACTAAGCAAAGGATAAAAGGCTTATGCTGAAGCAGTCATCACAGGTACCTGCAGGCAGTCTAGCAATACAGTACATTAAGAAACAGCAAATATAGGGCACAACCATTCCTCTCGAAGCAACATCTCCAATGTTATAAATGTCCCGAGCCTTCCTTTTCCCCTTATTTTTAGGCATAAACTCCATATCTTAATAGTATTAAGGACTATTCTTTGCACTTCTTTGGTACCAGTCTGAGATGGAGTGTGCTGGTGATGGGCTGGGACATTCAGATTTCCTGAAAGATTGTGGATCAGACTGTCAGCCAGTATGAACCAGAACAGTTCCACTAAATTCAGTGTAACTTAGTTGATTTACACTGGCTGAAGATTTTCTTGTTGGCTGCTGTATTTTTCATAGTACTTCAAGATAAATATTGCAAGGACAGTGACTGTCATCACCTCCAGCTTCCAAATTGTGGCCATGCCCTGGTTGTAGGTGTTCCCTCAAATTCATTGGCATTGGGGCTTGTATTGGATAATCTCAGCCTGCATCCTAGAGGCAGACTAGCATCAAAGAAATCATCCGTCCTTGGCAAATTGATGGACAGCATGCAAGTCCTCCACTGAACAAAAACAAAATGAAAATGTTAACTGATATTGGGTATAAAGTGACTCAGGGGACTCATAGGAGGCTGCAGGGCCTTTCCTCCTCTCTTCATCAACAGCTCACATACATCCCTGACTGGTAGCAGTGGCCAGAAGGCTGAATGGTCTCCATTCAGTTTCAAGTTACATACAAAAAACTCACATCACACTAACTTTGTAAGCAAAGTTGTAAGCAAAACTCGTGAAGTCATTCTGCCGCTCTACTCTGCACTAGTTAGGCCTCAGCTGGAGTACTGTGTCCAGTTCTGGGCGCCACATTTCAAGAAAGATGTGGAGAAATTGGAAAGGGTACAGAGAAGAGCGACAAGAATGATTAAAGGTTTAGAGAACATGACCTATGAAGCCAGGCTTCATGAACTGGGCTTGTTTAGTTTGGAAAAAAGAAGATTAAGGGGGGACATGATAGCGGCTTTCAAATATCTAAAAGGGTGTCACAAGGAGGAAGGAGAAAATTTGTTCCTCTTGGTTTCTGAGGACAGGACAAGGAGTAATGGGCTTAAAGTGCAGCAGGGGAGGTTTAGATTGGACATTAGGAAAAAATTCCTAACTGTCAGGGTGGTCAAATATTGGAATAAATTGCCAAGGGAGGTGGTGGAATCTCCCTCTCTGGAGATATTTAAGAACAGGTTAGATAGACATCTGTCAGGGATGGTGTAGACGGAGCTTGATCCTGCCTTGAGGGCGGGGGGCTGGACTCGATGACCTCTCGAGGTCCCTTCCAGTCCTATGATTCTATGATTCTATGAACTGACAACTTCTGGAGCCTTCCCTACATCGTTCACCTGTCTGGTACTTCTATGCAGCAGAGACATGTTGCTAGGACAGAATCAGTGAATTTGTACTGCTGCCACCTCTTCTGTAGATAAAGACGACTTCAGTTTCCAGGGCTGTTGGGCTAAGCTCTTTCACAAGCCACAGTGTTTCACAGAACACATTTTTAAATGAAAAATGTCCCTCTCTGCTCATATGCCGAACACAGAAATGTCTTTGCTCAAACACAAGTGCAAAGTTTCAAAGCTATTTTTGCTTATAACTGTCTGGGAACTGCTGAATTTATAACTTTGAAGCTTTTCTCTGCCCCCAGCTCTGCTTAAACCCCTCCTCCAACTTAAATCAATGGATAATTGTGTGGAAAATGTAAGCCATTTTTCAGTAGCATTCCTGACTGCCCAATACCACATTCCAAACATTTGTCTTTAAACCTGAGGTCTCAACTAAATTGTAGTGCTAGGCACTGAGTCAAGTACAACCTGTCCAGAGCTGGCTTGAAGGGAATAAGAAGTATTCTTGCTAAGTACTAAACAAGTAGGATCAGTCACCACACACATGCATGTGCACACATACACACAAAGAGAATAATAGGTTATTCTGGCTTGCATATCACTTTTATGTAACGAATGAGACTCGCACATCAATCCTGCGACCATGACATTATTGTTCATGTTATAGACCAGAATGACTAGACCAAAATAACAGATTGCCAAAAAAGTAACTAAAAGAGCACACAGTGTTGTTCTCAGCAGCTGGCTCTATTCTGGCTTTGTGAATCATGCTCAGCATGTAGGAGTGATGCATCTAACCCACCAAGAGCCACTAATTCCCAGTCAGTGAGTTGGTAGAAGGACTGCTACTTAGAGGTAAGAGCAAGCAAAGGGCTGGGGCTACAGTTCAGGATCTGTCACTGACTCACTAAAGTCACTTAAACTTTCTGTGCATTAGTTCATTCATCTGGTAAAATAATGGTTACTTGCATCAGAAGAGTGCTTAAGATGAATGGTTACTATTATAATTTGTTAAATCCCAGTGATATGCGCAGGGAAACACAAGACACAAAGACTGAATTTCAAATACAACATTTCTCCTTTCCCTTTCTCCTCCTTCTTTCCCACTTTTCCTCTTCTCTCTAATCCTCAATCTTCTCTCATGTATTATGCAGGAGTGAGGAAATTAGCTGATTTACCTGGATTTGGATTTGTGTTTCTTTGCTGAAGAAGGGAGTCTTTAAAGAGATTTGACTGAGGAAGGCTTGCAGGGCTGGTATGCTGAGATGGGGTGATTGTTCCAAGCATGGGGACAGCTTGGAAAAGGCACAAAGAACGGACTCTCCATTGCCTTGCAATCATTTATACTGTGCTAAGTGGTCTACATTCTGAGCTGCATCAGAATTTTCCTTGGTGTTGGTTGGAGGGGTGGAAACAGTAAAGTATTTGTGTGGCACCTTTGCAGCTCCTAGAAATTAAGGCCAGGAGGGGACTGAGTTTGATACCTAGTTCTAACTAGGGATGCAAATGCAGGCATTCAAAATAGTCAATGAAGCGGGGATTTAAATATCCCACGCTTCATTAGCATGATCTCGCCGGCTCATTATTCTGAATGCCAGCTGTTTCGAAAGTGAAAGTGCGCGCCAGGACATGTTAGTTTGAACCAAACCCCTTGGTTCGAACTAACGTTACTCCTCAAGGGGTTTGGTTTGAACTAATGCGTCCCAGCGTGTACTTTCACTTTTGAGATCATGCTAATGCAGCATGGGATATTTAAATCCCCGCTTCATTAACTATTTTGAATGCCTGCATTTGCATCCCTAGTTAGAACTAGGGTGCAAGTGTAGACATACCCTGAGATAAGTGAAAGCAGCTTGAAGGCTGCTGTAACTTCTGCCTGGTTGCCATGAGACTAAGGGACTTTGCTAGAAGTCGGAATGCAAGTTGCACTCTAGCCGTGGCCCCCATGCAAGGAGCTGCAAGGGGTTGGTGGTATAAAGTAGCTATGCCAGATATGACAGTCAGCAGTTCCTCCTATGCCAAAGCAATTCCTAGATGGCCAGATCCATGGTCTTTATTGCCCCTGTGAATAAGGTCTTTTCTGAAAGTGGGTGACACACTGGTAATTGATATGATTGGGAAATGTGTATATTGTCACTACATAAGGGATTATGGATACTCATTGATATTATTATTTAAAACCTCCAACCAAACAATGAGAGAAACAGGTTTTCTCCCAGACAGGAGGGAAGGCAGCTATCTACCTGTTTCCAATGTACATTAAGCATTATGGAATCAAAACAATGGAAATATAATATACCTACAATCATCAGGGAGATGGGAAGTCAACAGGAAAGGAAGAATAGCAGGTCACTCTGATTTGGTGGAAAGAACAATGAGATTTGGGGAATATTAATATAAGCAAAAAGCCATTTTGGGGTTCTCTCACCTGTGAGAACAAAGAACCAATGCTCTGCACCTACAGAAGTTGGGTCTGCATGCTAATAGAGGCTGGAGAAAGCTGAAAATTTGGTACAAGAAGCAGTATTAGGCAAAGCTGCATGTTCCTAGAATTAAGTTTTAGACACTAGAAAGCATGTTTTGTTTGTTTGTAGCCCTTTCATATCTCTTTCACTCTTGCTCGAAGTCACTTAAATCTGCTCTTTGTTAAAAATCTTATGTTAGTTTTACCACAAACCATCTCAATTCTGTGTATTAGGGTAAAGTGTAAAACCCCAATGGAGCTAACATGTTGTTGTATGTATTGGCTCTTTGGAGGCAGCAAAATTGGTATTACCTCTGTGAGGGTGTGTCTAGACTACACCTCTCTGTTGACAGAGAGATGTAGATTAGGCACATCGAAATTGCTAATGAAGCTGGGATTTAAATATCCCATGCCTCATTAGCATAAACATGGCCACCACTTTTTTTTGAAACGGAGTTTTTTTTAAAAAAACCTGCAGTCTAGACATGGATCTGTCGAAAATAAATCCTTTTTTGACAGATCCTGTAAACCTAATTTTTTGAGGAATACAGGAGCTGTCGAAAAAAGCTTTATTTTTGATAGATCCGTGTCTAGACTGCTGTTTTTTTCGAAAAAACTCCGTTTCAAATAAAAGCAGTGGCCATATTTATGCTAATGAAGCACGGGATATTTAAATCCCTGCTTTATTAGCAATTTCGATGTGCCTAATCTACATCTCTCTGTTGACAAAGAGGTGTAGTCTAGATGTAGCCTGAGTGTCTAACATGAGGTACTGGGCACTGCAGGGGAGATGAGTTTGACAAGACTTGTGCCTGAAAGAGCTTTTGGTGCCACCCTGCAAGAGTAACTGGGTTGGTGGAAGCCAGGGTGAAACCTTTATGTAGTAGGCCCACTGCTGATATCAGCGCTGAGTCAAAGATCCACAGCAGCACCCGGAGTTATAGGGCAAGCGATGACAGAATCCATGACTGGCCTGGGTGAATCCCCAAAGACCCCCATCAAAGCATAGTTTATCTTTCATATAATCATAGAATCATAGAACACTGGAACTGGAAGAGACCTCAAGAGATCACCGAGTCCAGTCCCCTGCCCTCATGGCAGGACCCAGTACTGTCTAGACCAATCTTGGTTGATATCTATCTAATCTGCTCTTAAATATCTCCAGAGATGGAGATTCCACAACCTCCCTAGGCAATTTATTCCAGTGTTTAACCACCCTGACAGTTAGGAAGTTTTTCCTAATGTCCAACCTAAACCTCCCTTGCTGCAGTTTAAGCCCATTGCTTCTTGTCCTATCGTCGGAGGCCAAGGAGAACAGTTTTTCTCCCTCCTCCTTGTGACACCCTTTTAGATACTTGAAAACTGATATCATGTCCCCTCTCAGTCTTCTCCTTTCCAAACTAAACAAGCCCAATTCTTCCAGTCTTCCTTCATAGGTCATATTCTCTGGATCTTTAATCATTCTTGTTGCTCTTCTCTGGACCTTCTCCAATTTCTCCACATCTTTCTTGAAATGTGGCGGTTTCAAGTGATTGCAGGCTCCTTTCTCATATCCTTTCTTTGTGCTTTGCAGCTACATGTATCACACACTGATATCACTTGTGAGAGGGATGCATTTCAGGGGAGGAGGCAGCTGGAAATGGAGGAGGGGAATCCTTTGTCAGACTCCATAGCTTTCGTAACAGACATTACACTTGAAAGCTGCTCCACTAAGCCATTTCACCTATTCTTCCTTTCACCTCCGTTCTATCAAAATCCACCCCCTCATCCCCAGAACACTTGGGATGCACTCACTGGAAGGTTATGGTCCCCCTGGGGTCTTTGCTTTTAGGGGTGACAGTCTGGAGTTATTCAGAAGAAAAAACTCTGCAGAGCAAGGCAGATATACTAACAGACTTACCCACATGGGAAGCAGAACTCTGCCCACCCACCCAACCTGCCCCAGGAACTACGTAAAGAGGAAAAACCTGATGCTATTTTGGGTTAAGATGAGCCCAAATTGTGACATTTGGATTTGAATTCAGATTGGAACATGAATGTCCTAAAGTACAGAGATTTGAAGGTTTAGCATTCCTACTCAGTAGCATTATATCTCTAACACTGAGATAGCCAGTGTTCACATCCTCCCAGTTTGGGGGGGATTGGGATCTAGTGCACTCTCTTTGATCCTCTAATTTGGCTGTGGGTGGTGGTGGTGGAGGAGGAGTTGATCTATGACACTATTCCCTTCACAAGGGAGAGAAAAAAGAAAAGGATGTCATGTCTTCCACCTTCCAGATTTTTCAGCGATGTGGCCTATTCTGGGAAAACTTTTGAGTGAAAGAGTCTGAACAAACCCTCTTCCCTCACTCATGCAGCCTTGTTTTACAAAGTGACACACACCCTGCTTTGCTGTTACTTTAATGTAAAGTGAAATCACTGCTTTTCTCCCTTTCCAGCGGCTCCACCCTCAATCAGCATGTCTGAGAGACTGCTTACCCACCCTTTAGCAAAACAGATGTTTGGGGGCGGAGGGCTTTGGGGGTGTTGTCCACAGCTTGCGCAATTAAAAAAATAAATCTTTCTTGTCTTATTAAAATGATTGTTACTTTTGGAACAGGCATCTGTCCTGACACCACACCTTTCCTAACTACCTCCCCTCTATATCAAGTAATGTCAACTGGAATAAGGCAATGTTGGTCTGTGAAGCTTGCTTAGGAGGGGAGAACGGACACAGCATACTACTCAATATTTTATTTGCCTCTCTGCTAGCCAGGAAGGAAAGACTCCACTAAAGCACAAAGCAAATTATTATAACAGGAGAGAAGGCGGGAGAGGAGTTAACATATAAACCTGGTAATTTGGGACCAGATTCTCTGCTGTGCTCAGTTTTTGCTGACCACAGTATGAAGCATCCAGTTACATGTCTCTGACTCTGTCTTAGCTCAGTTTACAGTAGACTAGGGGCTTCTGCAATGTGGACCAACTGGCAACAGCCCCTGAAGGACTGTCTGTCAGCTGAATCTGGCAGAGCACAATGTGATTTAGTCACTCTTCCTACCTTTGACCAAGAATTCACCAAGAATTGCTGAAGGGTGATGTAGGAGTTGGCTATTCTGGCTGTATATTCCCTGGAGACACTCCTACTTCAGGGGCATCTTTAGCAGGGGAGACATGGCTGGAATGATCCATCTTCCATAGACAGGATTGATAATGTCAGACACTGAGGAAGGATGTCTGTAATGTGGTCGGTGCAAAGGGATGTTAGTTCCTTCAAGATCTTTGCTCTTTGGAGTGGAAGTCAGGAAATATTCAAAAAAGAAACTGCAGAGCAAGACGGCACCCAAAAAATGCACTGAGAAACATATCCACAATAGGGAGCAGAATTCATCTTACTGATCTGAGCGTAGCAAACAGTAGAAGGTGACAACTGGTGTGCACAATGCCCATAAAAGGAATGACAGATGGCAATAAAAGGGCCACAACAACATGAGCCCTGACAACTGGGACAGCAGCTGACAGGTCCCATAGTTAGGGTGGTCAGATGTTTAGGGACAGTGTCTTTGTCTGTTCTAGTGGAAATGAAGTTTAGTCCCAGTTTCACTGGAACAGGCAGGTGGCTGCTTATCTATCTAGTTATCATTTCCCTGGCCCTTGCCCTGCCTCTCCACACTCACTTTCTGTTTCTGTTGAACCCCGTTATGGCACTATACGCCCAAATGCACTATCCCTTTCCCCCCTTCCCCATTCTGTGATGGTCCCTCTCTTATTGCCATGGGTCAGCTAACATGCTATCAATTCTGCTGTATTATTTGGTATGCTTCATTACATGTTAGCAAGACCAATTCAGTAAGAAAGTGGTGGGGTGAGAAATAGGAAGGGGAGCATTTATTTATTGTGCAATAGTGCCTCGGAGCCCCCGTTCCAAGCCATATTGTATGAGATGCCGTACAAACACAAAACAAAAAGATGGTTTCCGCCCCCAAGTGCTTACAATCTAACACAAGAGACAACTAATGGAGACAGACAGATACAGAAGGGAACACAAAGAAGCAGCATCGGTATGATAGGTAGCAGCTTCCACATTTCAGCTTTGCCAGTGTCAGTATAAGGATTGGGCACAAGATCCTGAGTCAGCAGAGACTTTGTCCCCATGGTGAGCAGCAGTACACTCCTTTGCCTTGTGCCCATTGTGAACTTCAACTTGCAAGAAGTCAGGAAACAAGTGATCTCAGGCCATATAGGTGAAGCTGGCCTAAGCACCACATGGTTGCCATGTTCCAGACACTACCCCCACGCAGTGCTGGAAAGTAACCTGAGGATATGAGGATACACTTCCAGGCATGAATAAAGTTATGTACCATGGATGGGGTGAAGCTGACTGCCTCCCAGTGGCCTTGATTGATTTTGGGGCTACTGATAACTTCATAGATGTTAAGGTTGCTCAAGCCCTAAGAATCCTCTTCGGTCTAAAGTCCACATCAGCTCTTGTAGAAATTATAGATGGATCCTCCTGTCCTCATGGCCAGTGACTCAGGAAACAATATCCTTAGAAGCAATAATACACGGGCCATTGGGAAATGCTATATTTCAATGTGATTCATTTGCCACATTTCCCCCTAATTCTTGGCATCACCTGGCTGGAGCAGGATGACCTTTACATTTCCTGGAGAGAAAAGAGATCAACTTCTCTGAACACCATTGAAAGGTGTGCCAGTGTGCAGCCAGCCCAAACCTTCTCGTCCCAGGATGCAGCAGCTGATCAGAAGTGACAGCAGGGGAACTCTAGCTGGCAGTGTCTAGCCGGAAGGAATCACTCGCCAGCCTGAGTTCCCATCTCCATAAAAAATATTGGGATGACATGGACATTTTTAAAAAGAAGAATATGGACATGTTACCACTGCATGGAAATTATAACCACCTTCAGGTCTGCAACCCAGAACAAAGGTCCTTAATGGACAGATCTATGTGACATCTGAGCCTGAACTGTCAGCCCTTTGTGAATATATCCAGTAAAACCCAGCTAAGGACTTTATCTGGTGCTCCACCTCTGCAGCAGGAACTCCAGTCCTTTTGGTCAAGTTAAAAGGTAGAATGCTATGCCTTTATGAGACTATTGGGTTATACACCTTGTTATAGTATCAAATTGTATCTTCTGCCCTTGATCTCAGGGTTACTATATTATATGCAATCTGCCAGGCTCTTCACCAAACTGGACATCCAGGACACATACAACTCAGTGTGCATCAGGGTAGGAGATGAATGAACACCCGTGTTTTGAATCTGCTAAGAGTACTTCAAATATGTAGTAATGCCATTTGGGCTGACCAACACTCTTTCTATTTTTCAACACTTTGAGAATATTATATAGAGAGACAGCCTTGATCAGTATGAAGCCATCTATCTTGATGACATACTTGTGTTTTCAGACAATCTTGAGCAGCATTATTACCACACTCATTTCATCCTAGAAAGTCTACAAAAGCATGGCCTGTTCACAAAGTTGAAAAAAAGTAAGCTTTACAAGTCATCTACAGGGTTCTTGGATTATATCCTCTTCCCAGAAGGTGAAGGCCATCTGTGGCTGGACTGTGTCCAGTTACTGCTGGGATGTACAATATTTCTTGGTCTTTGTGAACTTTTATCAATAACTCTCTCTTGACTTCAGGGCAAAGAGCCCCCATGATCAACCTCCTTTGCATGGCTGCCAACTTTGGGCTCCCAAAACTCACCAGGCTTTTCAACACCTCAAGATTACTCTCATGGTTGTCCCCATTCCAACACACCTGGACTTGGCATGGGCATTCGCGGTGGAAGCTGATACTTCCAGTGCAGCCTTAGGGATGGATCCTCCCCCAAGAGGCATGGTTCATAGCAAATCTTGTACCCCTATCCCTACTATTCTCAAAAACTCATCCCCTGATGAATGGAATTATGAAATATCAGGTAAGGAACTATTTGTAATTAAATTGGCCTTTGAAGAGTGGTGCCATCACTTTGAGGGAGCCTGACACTCAGTGCAAGTTTCTTTTGGACCACAAGAACCTTGAATATCTGCAGAAGTCTTGAGCCTTGAGCCAAAGAGAGCTCAGGTGAGCATTATTATTCTCTTGGTTTGATTATATCATCATCATCTATTGCCCAGAAAACAGGAACAGGGAAGCCAATACCTTATCCTGAAAGGAAGAATACTACTAAGAGTGCAAGAAGCCTAGGCAAGAACCACTCTGTCTCGTAAAACCTCACAACTTCCTCATTCCCACAATACATCAAGACCCACTTGATCTAATTTGCTCTGCTTCATGGGGCTATGTGTTAGCTCAGGAGGAGATGGTACAGTCTGAGCAAACAAAATCCAGAACCAAGATGCAATGCTCCACACAGGATAGGATCATCTATCTTGATGGGTGCATATACATTCCACCTGAGAACACCATGGCTAGAAGTGCTTGATCTCTGCTATTGCATATCATTAGCAGGCTACTTTGACCACTTTAAGACCTTCCACACATCTTCCCATTACTTCTGGTGTCCCTATATGTGCGGAAGTCCAGGAATATGTTAACTCTTGTATCCTGTGTGCATGCACCAAGAAGCCATATGGTAAGCTACTCAGCACCCTCGTGCTTCAGGAGACCCTGTCTGAATCCTGGGCCTTGATCACCCTGGATTTCATAGTGGAACTCCCTGAATCTGATGGCCATATAGTGGTCTTGACTGTTTGTTAACCAACTGACCAAAATGGTGTATGCCACTCTCTGTAAGAGCCTGCCCTCTGCTGAAACTATAGCTCGACTTTAACAGGCTTCTGGACCAAATCACCTTGGACCGAGGTTCATAATTTGTCTCACACTTTTGCTGTGAAGTGCTCCACATAATGGACGTTTGTGCTTTTACCTCCTCCTTGTACCATCTCCTGACACATGGGCAGAAAGAAAGGATGGACCAACTATTAGAGCTGAGGGACTATGTCAGCTACCTTTATTACAACTGGTATTTCTTCCTTCTGTATGCTGCGTTCTCATACAACAGGGCTGACCTTGCCAACATGGGGCAGATTATTTCCATCCTTGCTTCCACTCAGCCTTGCTGGCAGTCTCCCTGAATCTAGCAGCTGCTGAAGGGATCCAATGAATTCACTCTATCCAGGAGGAGCTTAAAGAGCACGTCAAGGGACCACAAGTAGTACGCAGACCACTGTTACCAGGAAGAACCAGTTGTCATGGTGAGTTGAAAGGTCAGGTGTGTCGCAAAGCACCTCTGTATGGGTATGTCTACACTACCACCCTAGTTCGAACTAGGGTGGTTAATGTAGGCAACCGGAGTTGCAAATGAAGCCCGGGATTTGAATTTTCCTCGAGGAGTACCGGTAGTTCGGAATAGGAAGCCTAATCCGAACTACCTAGTTCGTGCCGCGTGTAGCCGCGGGCACGGAGTCCGAACTAGCGGACATTTAAAAATGGCGGCGCCTGGCAACATGCAAATGAAGCCCAGGAAATTCAAATCCCGGGCTTCATTTGCAACTCCGGTTGCCTACATTACCACCCTAGTTCGAACTAGGGTGGTAGTGTAGACATACCCTATGAGCAGACTGTCCCAGAAACTAAATTACTAGTTCCTTGGCTCTTCCCTCTGTCAGCAAATCAACTCCATCTCCTTCAGATTACAGCTCCCTCATTCTCTTAAGATTTTCCATGTACCCCTCCTGAAGCCTTACTTAGAAGACCCCTTTCCTGATCAGTCACAACAGCTGCCCTTGCTAGTCCTGGTCCCAGGAACAGAGTCCAGACCATCCTTGACTTTAAATAGCGGAGGGGGAGGCTGCACTATCTATTCAACTGGAAGAGCTATGGCCCTGGATAATGCTCCTGGGAACCCACTGCCCATGTCCATGCCCCTGACCCGGTAGAAAGGTTTCATCAAGACAAGCCAGATAAACCTGGCCCAGCACTGATCATCCCTGAAGAAGGGGATGAGGTAAGGATCTGGGAACTGACAACTAGGTCTGCAGAGCCTTGGACACCTGATATTCCCAAAGTGCCACCAATAGGCCACACAGAGGTACAGTCAGGGAACATTGTGGAGAGTAGGCACTGCAGGAAATACTGCCCAAGAGAGCAATAGTGACTGTACCCTGAAGCCCTCTGATTGGCCAACTGTCCTATTTAACAGCCGGGATTGCCCCAGGAAATTATCTGGGTAACCACACAGATTTTACCCTTTTGCAGTACAAAAGTTTGCATGATCTCCTGGTCTTTGACTGCAGCCAGACTCTAATCCTGATTTCTGCCTCCTGATACTGCCTCTGATCTTCAGTCTCTGACTCTAGCCTGACTCTGACCCTGACTTTTATGGGGTCAGCCTCTTGTGATTCCTTCAAATCCTGTTGTTGACTATTGTTCCTGGTGGCCAGACCTCAGCCCAGGTGTGACTGCTAAGCAGACCACCTATACCCTGGTCCCTTACAGCCAAGGGCCTCACTTTTGGAGCCTGAGAAATGACATTCCTGGGCAACCACAATAGAACTGGGTTTGAGGCTGTGCCAGAATCCTCCCAAAATTCCAGTTTTCTACGTCAACTTGATCTCTCAGGAATTTACAGATGTCTTGAACAGGGTTGGAAGTCCCCATAACAGGAAGGATTTTGTTGATATTCAGACTCTTGGATTGTATGAATTTCTCTTTGAAGCGTAACATATGTATCCAGCCAACCAAGTCCATTGCACCAATCCCTTTGCACCATGGAGGGCAGAATTGTAAGGCTTCACATGATCACATCCACGTGTGGGTGTCATTGTGAAAGCACCCGGGGGAGAGGGGAATGTCTCATCAATCATTCCATTGCGTGGGACAGGATTTAACATCCCAACCCCTGCACAGACTGCCTCCAAACCTGGAAGATCCTTTAGGTCATAAAGGAGCGTGGGGAGGCCAGAACCATCCACACACGGGCCCTGTACCTCTCTACCTGCTCTGATGCCCAGGGAGCCCCATCACCAGTTCCTGGCAACATAGCCACATTGGTAGTGCATCATACATGAATAGAATGTGGCTGAGTTCAGATGCAAATGAATGTGGGGCTAGAATCTGTTCCCAATCTGCTGTGAAGAGATCCATTGAAGGCCTCAGGGTTTTACTTTCAACTATGTTTGTTTTGAGCTCTTCCCAACTTATACTCTTTGGCTGTGTCTAGACTGGCAAGTTCTTCCGCAAAATCATCTGCTTTCGCGGAAAAACTTGCCAGCTGTCTACATTGGCCGCTTGATTTTCCAGAAAAGCACTGACGATCTCATGTAAGATCATCAGTGCTTTTCCGGAAATACTATGCTGCTCCCGTTCGGGCAAAAGTCTTTTTCCGAAAGACTTTTGCACAAAAGGGCCAGTGTAGACAGCACAGTACTGTTTTCCGCAAAAAAGCCCCGATGGCGAAAATGGCGATCGGGGCTTTTTTGCAGAAAACTGCGTCTAGATTGGCCACGGATGCTTTTCCGCAAAAAGTGCTTTTGCGGAAAAGCATCCTGCCAATCTAGACGTGCTTTTCCGAAAATGCTTTTAACGGAAAACTTTTCCGTTAAAAGCATTTTCGGAAAATCATGCCAGTCTAGACGCAGCCTTTGGGTTAGGGACCATGTCTCTGTTAAGTGTTGCACAGTGCCCAGGACAATGGGCAGTGCCCTCTATATGCTACTGCAATGCAAATAAATAACACTACTATCTCTTTTGCATTTTGCACAGGACACTCAACCACCATTATACAGTAATGACTTGTGGTGGTTACCATCCCCCTGCCAGTGTATTTTTAGTGAACAAATCATTCTCCATCATATACTTCAAAAAGATGTATTCTGGCTGCACCGTGGTAAGCAAATGACTTGTAATATTAATGGATTTCCCTTATTTGGAAGGAAGCAAGTCATGCCCCCAGCTTCCTGATCCCACTACATTTTTTATGTCTGATCTGGTGATTGTGAAAGTCCAGAGAAGGGTTATCGCCTTGCTTACCAATCCCCAAAGAGTATATCCCCCAGCACATTTGGTTCCATGTGCATGAGAGACATGAGTGAAAGAGAGGGACACTAAGAACAAACCAGTCATAAAATTAGCTCTGAGAACTGGAATGTGGAAGTCTCTGAGGAACACCATCTAATAAAGAGAAACAAACGGGTTTTTTTTGTTAACTCCCACTCATTCTGCTCCCACTGAGGTCTCTGCAGCTCTCGCCCCCTCCCAGTATATCTTAAGATACACACGACTAGTCAAAAGGAATTTCCCTTTATATGTCATCATTTTCCTCTTCTGGAACTGCAGAACAATGTGGCCTGGGATTCCTGATACTGTGGCAGATTTCTAATTGGAAACAGGAAAGACAGGACATAATTCAGAGCTCAGCCTCTATGATAACCTGCACATTACACCCAGGCACAGCTAGGATGCATGTGACATATGGTAACAATCTGCAGGCCTCCTAAAAAGGATTCATGAGACTTTAAAGGGTGCCTCTATCATACCAGAGGAAAACTTTTGAAAGGAGAACTGGGTGGAGCCTCAGTAATCACAGACCAAATTTTCCTGAATAACTCTTAGGGAATGTCTACACTACAGCGCTAATTTAGTTCGAATTAGTTAATTCGAACTAAGCTAATTCGAACTAACACATCCAGACTAAAAAACTAGTTCGAATTAGCGTATTGCTAATTCGAACTAGCATGTCCACATTGAGTGGACCCTGAACTGGGGTTAAGGATGGCCGGAAGCAGTGCCGGCAGGGCATCAGAGTAGGACGTAGAACGTGGAGCTGCTGTCTCAGGCTAGCCGAGGGCTGTGCTTAAAGGGACCCGACCCCCACCCCGGACAGACAGTTCTCGGGGTGTCCCGCTTGCAAAGCAGTCCTGGCTTGGAGTGCCCTGAGTGCCCACACTGGGCACATCACAGCACTCGGCCATCAGACCGGCTGCACTTGCCGCAGGCTGCCATCTGGGGAGAGGGGGCAATTGGGGGGCTGCAGGAGAGCTTCCACCCCCAGAAGCCCGCAGAGCCACCCCAGTCCTCCCCATCGGGGGCTCATACCCCATTCCTCCCTCACCTCCTTCCACTTACCCCTCCCTAGCCCCCCTTCCTGATGTACAAAATAAAGGACAATTGTGTTCAAAAATAGAATCTCTCTTTATTGAACAAAACTGGGGGAGACTGGGAAAAGGAGGTGGGAGAGGGGAAGAGAGAGGGTGGGAGAGGGGAAGGCAACTACAATGATCAGGGGTTTGGAACAGGTCCATATGAAGAGAGGCTAAAGAGACTGGGACTTTTCAGTTTAGAAAAGAGGAGACTGAGGGGGGATAGGATAGAGGTCTATAAAAGCATGAGAGGGGTGGAGAGGGTGCATCAAGAAAAGTTCTTCATTAGTTCCCATAAAGAAGGACTAGAGGACACCAAAGGAAAGGAATGGGTAGCAGGCTTCAAACTAGTAACAGAAAGTTGTTCTTCACAAAGCAAATAGTCAACCTGTGGAACTCCTTGCTGCAGGAGGCTGTGAAGGCTAGAACTAGAACAGAGTTTAAAGAGAAGTGAGATAAAGTGATGGAGGTTGGGTCCATGGAGTGGTATTAGCCAGGGGGTAGGAGTGGTGTCCCTGCCCAAAGTTTGTGGCAGGCTGGAAAGGGATGGCACGAGACAAATGGCTTGGTCACTGTCTTCGGTCCATCCCCTCCAGGGTTCCTAGGGTTGGCCACTGTTGGCAGACAGGCTACTGGGCTAGATGGACCTTTGGTCTGACCCAGTACGGCCATTGTAAGCTCAGGGCTCAGGGTCGGGGGGCTCAGTGGACCACCTTGATTTTCATGCACACCTGCTCCTGGGTGGCCAGGCTGGCAGCTCTCCTGCCCTAGACGGCCACTTTCCTGTGCCTAGTGCGGAGGTCATGGACGAGGTCCACGATGTCCGCACTAGACCAGGCGGGTGCCCGCCTCTTGCGGTCCCAGGCAAGCTCCCGGGAGCCGCCAGCCTGGTCCCAGGAAGAGGGGGAGGGCTGGGGGGCATCGGGTGGCTGGCTTGAGCCGTGCCAGGTGCAGGGTCTGCTGGCTGGGTGCTGGCAGGCTTGCACCTGGCACGGGCACCATAGTCAGCCCGTGCCCCTTTAACGGGTCTGGGGCCGGGAGGGGGGCAATAGAGTTTCCCTGGTGTTGGCCAGAATGGCCACCAGGGAAAGCTGGGGAGGACTAGCCTCCCACTAGTTCGAATTAAGGGGCTACACACCCCTTAATTCGAACTAGTAAGTTCGAACTAGGCTTAGTCCTTGTAAAATGAGGTTTACCTAGTTCGAACTAAGCGCTCCGCTAGTTCGAATGAAGTTCGAACTAGCGGAGCGCTAGTGTAGCGCCTATGAAAGTTACTTCGAACTAACGTCCATTAGTTCAAATTAACTTTGTAGTGTAGACATACCCTTATAGACTCTCAGAGGCCAGTAAATTTGGGATTGTAAAACTTCGTGTGACCAGAGGACGTGGCCTCAAAATCAAAAGGAAGCGGATCTGTTGTTTACTAGAAGTGCCTGATGGAATAGATACTTTATAGCACCTGCTCTCTGACCACCACCTCTTCCCAGGCTCAGACTGAATGCCAGAGGTCCTTGCTTGAGTTTAAGGGCCAAATCCTACTTGCCTAGAATAGTCCCATTGACTTATATGGGGAAAATGCATGTGAGCAAAGCAAATGGTTTTAGTTGGGAAGCTGTCTTGGTTCTACATTGGCCTGTTGATAGAAAGGGCACGGCCATGTGGCAATAAGTCTTCCTTGCTTGACTTCTCAAGTCAACCATTTGAGGTACAGCTCTTTTTTTAAAAATAAGGGTTTATATGTTGCCCTTGAGTGACCTCTAGTAACTTTAGAAGGCTTCTTATTTGCAGCATTTCTAGAACCACTTGGCTTTGGTTAGTACAGATGATTTTCATACTGTCAGAATATGGGGAAAGGCTGCTGGAAAGCCATTTCTCTATTAGTAGTTACAGAGGTTGCTTGGATCATTCTTTGTTGGTGACTTGGAGTTGTATAAACTCCTCACCTTTCTCTGAGTTAGCATACAGGTCAAGCTACAGATTCCCTTCCAACATGACCGAAGCCTTCAGGCACTCTGCTCTTAACTTTTGCCATAAAATCAGAGATTAAAGTAAGAGGGTATGTCTACACTACCCCGCTAGTTCGAACTAGCGGGGTAATGTAGGCATACCGCACTTGCTAATGAAGCCCGGGATTTGAATTTCCCGGGCTTCATTAGCATAAGCGGGGAGCCGCCATTTTTTAATCCCCGCTGCTTCGAACCCCGTGTAGCGCGGCTACACGGGGCTCGAACTAGGTAGTTCGGACTAGGTGCCTATTCCGAACTACCGTTACTCCTCGTGA
This sequence comes from Pelodiscus sinensis, assembly GCF_052426305.1. Taxonomy (NCBI): domain Eukaryota; kingdom Metazoa; phylum Chordata; order Testudines; family Trionychidae; genus Pelodiscus; species Pelodiscus sinensis. The sequence continues at coordinate 97,629,489 of NC_143052.1, read as the reverse complement.
AACGAGGTGTACCGGTAGTTCGGAATAGGCACCCTAGTCCGAACTACCTAGTTCGAGCCCCGTGTAGCCGCGCTACACGGGGTTCGAAGCAGCGGGGATTTAAAAATGGCGGCTCCCCGCTTATGCTAATGAAGCCCGGGAAATTCAAATCCTGGGCTTCATTAGCAAGTGCGGTATGCCTACATTACCCTCCTAGTTCGAACTAGGAGGGTAGTGTAGACATACCCAGATGGAGCATAGCTTTCTCCCTCTGCCCACTCTGTTAAAAGTCTAGAGCCACCCTGTTTCCTGGCTGGTGTAGCAGGAGTTCCCCTTCCTGTTTCAATCTGTTAACTGCTATGTAAAATCACAGCCACAGATCTTGCAAGATGGGAAGAGTGTAATTTAGAAGTTAACACATGTACAGGCTTGCTGAAGGGAGGGGATAAAGATAAAATGGGACAACTGCCCTGGGGCCTGGCAATTCTAATGGATCCAGAGCTGCTGCCACTGAGGACTTGGGGGGCAGTGTGGTGCACTCCCAGCAGCGCTGAGGGCTGGCAGCCTCTGCCCCGCCCCTTCTGCCTGAGGTACTGCCCCCACACCCACAGGCCCGATTTGGCTTTCGGTTCCCCTGCTCATGTAACAGCTACCAGCCAATGACAAAAACAACTCTGGTTTGGGAATGGATGGGCAGGGGCTGAGAGCGAGATCTATGGTTTCAGTACTATGCTACAGTTCTGAGGCTGGGGCTGCAATTATTCAGCAAGAATTGTTAGAACCTAAAATGTTCTGTCTTCATAATCCTTTTAAATTCTGGGATGCTACTCAAAAGGAACAGTTCCAAGACTTCCACTGCAGAACAAATCTTTCTTTTCACAAAACTGGTTCTTTTTGCCTGGGTCTCTACTTTTCCTCCTCAGCACTAGGGTTGCCAGATGGTTTAACCAAAAATACCGAACACCCCCACCCCCAAAAGAAAACACCGGGGAAAAAATTCTGTTGGGGGGGGGGGAAAGGGGGAGACCAAAGTTGTTGAGAAAAGAAAAAAAAAGGATTCTGAGAGTTATTAAGCTAAATAAATTAATTAAATAAAACAGCATTAAAACAGTATGGCCCTTTCAGTGCATGTGGAGTCATAATAGGGATAGGAACAGGGGAGTGGTTGAGCACTAAGACCCAGGGAAGGCATTGCCTCCCCTTGGCCTTTAGGCTTTTTGCTGGTGACCATTTTGTTTTCTTGATCAAGCCAGAACGCAGCTTCCCTGCAAACCAGGTAAGCAAAGAGTCCGGGAGTGGGGCCCAGTTGCCGAGTGTGTGTAGGATTGCCAGGTGTCTGGTATTTTCTGAATTTTTTTTTACTGGACAGGAGGTGAAAATACAGGACACCTGGCAATCCTACTCAGCACACCTCTCCTCTTCTCTGCTTCCTCACCCTATGCTAACATCTCTATCTTCCCCTCTCTCCCTCCTGTGCTTCTCCTCTGAGCAAATCCAGCATGCAGCTGCAGGTCTTCCTCTTCCCATAGCCTGGCTGAAACAGCTGTAGCTGCTAAATATGTTCTTGCCCTAGGTTCTCCCTGCATAACTGGCTTCCTTTACTGCTGTGGCTCTGTCCTTGCCCTCTTCCTTGTCTCTCCAAAACTGTGCTCTACAAGCTGCTGTGCCCTAGGCTTGAGCTCCTAGAATTGTTGGCTGCTGTGACCATGGGGAGCCTATAGAACAAAGGGACATGACAATAACTATTATTGTTATTAATAATTATTACTTATATTTGGATAGCACCTAAAGGCTATGAGGATGTGGGCCCCTTTATGCTAGGTACTGTGCAATCACAGAAAAATACACCATCCTGGCACAGAACAATTTATGCTTCAATTTAAATTAAAATCTAATTTCAAGGAGCCACGTTGAAAACTATTGGATAGCACAGATGTTAGGAGTAAAGCAAGGGAGCTGAACTCTGATTGCAGTAGAAGCTATGTTTTTAGAGTCTTGATTGCAATGTATGGAATCACAGATCTATTTGTGCAGCTTCTGTTAAAGATATTCTCATTCAATGCAAAGGAAAACTGCTTTGCCACACTTCTCTTCCATTATTCCACCTGGAGAAACGTTGTATTTATTACAATACTCTAGTTAGGGATTAATTGTTTGCACAGTATTTATCATCACCTGCCATAAAATGGAAACCATGGGCACTGTGATGAATTAACTATAATTTCACTATGACTTCTTTGAATGCCTTTGCATCCTCTGCTGAAACTGCCTTCAACAACACATAGGGAATCACAACTGATAGATATCTCCATACCTCTGATTAAAGCAAATGGGTTGTGAGACTATTTTTTGTTCTTTCTTAAGCTGGGAAAAAACACCATTTTCACAAATCTGCACTAAATCGGGCACAGACCTTTTCACTTCTCACATTAAAACAGTAATTGTGGAACTTAACATGCAGCCCCAGGAAAGGTTTTCAGTTTTCTTTTCATGATTTTATTATTCTTAATACATGAAGAGCAAGAAAATAAACGAGTAACACAATCCCTATTCTAAGCTATATATCTACTATTCCCTCATCTTTTGTCTCATATGGCACTCAGAGATTTATAGAGCAAAATTCCAGAACAGTGAGGAAACAGAAGTTCTGTTTTTTGCTCCAGAGAAGGCCTTTTGCCTTGAAATCTTCATATAAGAAATGTTGGAAATCCCCCAAACTCTGCTGGGCAGCATCTGTCTGGCTTGACATAAGAAACTTGCTTTGTTTTTTAATGGGTATGATTGGGAAGGTGAGTGGAAGGTTATGTTGTCATAACAAGCAGCATGTTGGAGTCAGAATGGCTAGCTAAAATCAGCAGAAATATATTGATATTATTAAACAAGACTAAATGTAAGATAAGGTTGAGGTCAGATTATGCACAAACAGCATATGGACAGAGCACGCTGCACAGGAATTGATTCCTTCAAAGTAACCAAGTCAGTTCCCAAATGTATGATGCAACATAGAGTAAAGCTAATGAAATATATAAATGCATATAAAAGAAGAGGTTTTCTAACTAACTTTGGGTGTATAATACATCCCATATACGCTCTCTACACTTGAGTCTGATCAACTTGATGGAACACTAGATGGGTAGGGCTGTGAGTTACTACAGAGATTTCTTTCCCAGGCATCTATTTGGAGAATCTTGCCCACATGATATGGGTCTAACTGAACCCCCAGGTCAGATTGACACCTTCCTTTGCAGCATGGAGAATGGGTCACTTGCCATTTTAAACTAGTGTAAATGGTGGATTCTCTGTAACATGAAGTCTTTCAACCATAATTTGAAGACTTCAGTACAGCCAGAGATTAGGGGTCTACTTCAGGAGTGGGTGAGGTTCTGCAGCCTGCAAGGTGCAGAAAATCAGACTAGATGTTCACATGGATCACTTCTGACCTTAAAGTCGAGGGCTGTGTCTAGACTGGCCAGTTTTTCCGGAAAATCAACCGCTTTTCCGGAAAAACTTGCCAGCTGTCTACACTGGCCACTTGAATTTCCACAAAAGCACTGACTTCCTACTGTAAGAAATCAGTGCTTCTTGCGGAAATACTATTCTGCTCCCGTTCAGGCAAAAGTCTCTTTTGCGCAAAAGGGCCAGTGTAGACAGCTCAGATTTGTTTTCCGCAAAAAAGCCCCGATCGCAAAAATGGGATCGGGGCTTTTTTGCGGAAAAGTGCGTCTAGATTGGCACGGACGCTTTTCCGCAAAAAGTGCTTTTGCGGAAAAGCGTCCGTGCCAATCTAGACGCTCTGTTCCAAAAATGCTTTTAATGGAAAACTTTTCCATTAAAAGCATTTCCGGAAAATCATGCCAGTCTAGACGTAGCCTATAAGTCTATGAATTCGGTGTAGCTTTGCTCTATGCCATATAAAGATACCAAAGTGAAAAAACATCGAGTTGAAGTGAGTCCTTAGGAAGCTGAATGAAAAGAGGTCTCAGAAGGAATCTCAACAGGTGGGACCCTGGATGTTTTCAGGGGGAGAGAGCTCTTCAGTTGCTGAAACTATGGCTGGCTTTTGAATGAAAACTCACTTTGGATTTTATAAACAACAGCAACAACTGTGGCCACCACAGCTGCAGTTTGCATACACCAGAACTGCTTTTACATTGTTAAACTCTGTATTCCTTTGACATCCATTTGGTGGCCTGTGCAAAGTCAGTCTGTCAGCTCATTAGCAGACAAGTGGCCACATCATAAAATAACACGATCACAACAGTTCCCTTGTTCGCAGTTTCAGCAAATCAGGTGGGCCACACAGACTGAGACTATTCCTCACTTCTACGGGAGGGTTCTGTAGGGCATGGAAGAGTGGGACAGTGTGGGGCAGCTCATCCCGCTGCTGCCAATACTGTACCTCTTCAATGGCTAAAAAGAGGGGTTTTGTCTCTAGTGCCTTCAGTCTAACAGCTTTCACCAGCCCCTATGTCACCTGAAATGAAACAAACAGTACCCTCAGCTGTCTACACTTCTCCATATACCTTCACTTTCTGCATTTGAGAATTATAATAATTTGTATATTCAGAAATTGCTTTCATCCCAAGGGATCCCAAAAGGCTTTACAATGGGCCAGCTTCCAGCAGCTGAAAGTTCTTTTATTCTTGCAGAGGTGTGCTGGCCTGCCTGATCCTCAAGCTAGTGAGGCCAGTGAAGGAGAGGAAACAGAGTGACTATCCCCTGCACCTATTTTGCCTTCTGAACCTCTCTCCCTCTCATACAAGGATTGTGGAGGACATGGGGCCCTGCCAAATGAACTATGGGGTGACTTAACCAACCACACAATGGGGACTTAAGAACAATTTGCATCTTTTCTATCAGCTTCTTGGAACATGAACACTCTAATTCCCTATTTTTCCCTTCCCTCCCCCATCCCAATCCCCTATTTATTTTGGAACTGGACTTTTAATGCTCCATTTATCTGAAGAAGTAGGTTGTGCCCATGAAAGCTCATGGTACCATCTGCACGTTTTGTTAGTCTTTGAAGTGCTGCCAGACTATTTGTTGTTTTTTAAGTTTTTCCAGTTACAGACTAACTCAACCACTCCTCTGAAGCTATGGGGTAGGGAGTTAGGGGGCTGGTGATGGTGGATCAGGCTCAGTCAGAGCTCTCAAAACGTTAGCTAGAAGGGTGAGACAGCAGACCTGTGCTACCTTCTGGCTCCAATGCTCACAGAAAGGGCAAAGTCTTCAGGACAATCAGCTGCTCTTCCCAGATGATAGCTCTGACTCAGCCCTTTCCCTGCTTCTGAGGCTGAGCTCCCTGATTGTCAGTTGTCCATTGCAAGGATGTTGAGTGAGGCAATGCCTCACCCTGCTATAAGTCCCCAGTGACTCTTGCTGGTAAACAGAGTCAATGGAGAGAGTGCAATGCTGGCGTCAGCCATAGAAGCTGGACTGAGCAGCTGCAGAACATCTCCACTGCTGCCACTGCTAAGGGGAGTGTGCTCCCTTGGGGTGTGACTAGCAAGTGGTGAGCCAGCTGTGTGGCCATGCTGCAGAACTGTGGCCAGTCTCTCTGCCTGTTGAGCTCTACATGATGCACTGGGACCTAAATATTTATACCCAGCTACCACCACTGAAGTACAACATCTCTGGGAGTGTGACAGTAATTACCCAAACTTGAATTTGGGCAGAACACCCAGGCTAATCCCCCTGCTTTTGTGAAAGCAAGCAACAGCTCTTTAATGGCCACACTGTATTAGGCCCTTCGGTTTACATCTCATCAAAAAGATAGCCAGACACCTACAAGGTGCCCCATACAGCTGGTCTCCAGACTAAGGATGTTAAATATCGGTTAATTTACTAGTCAAGTAGTCGATGGAAAAGACTAGTCTATAGGCACTTGCGCATTCCTCCTGGAGGCTGCGGGGACTCTTGTACATTTCAAAGGAGGAATGCGGAACACCGCATACAGTCCGGGGCCAGCGGGAAGTCCCACTGACTCTGGCCTGCATGCAGGTGCCAGCTTTGAAATGTACCGTATTTTCCATCGTATAAGGCGACTGGGTGTATAAGACGACCCCCTAGTTTTCTAGTTAAAACATAGGTTTTCGCCTATACTCGCTGTATAAGACTACCCCCCCTAAGAGGCCATCCGGCAGCGCCCCAGCTGCTCTGCCCCAGGGTCCACAACAAAAGCCTGGTCTGCTGGGGGGGGGGGGGACGGACGCACTAGCTGCGCCCCCCCAGCAAACCAGGGACACGGGGAGAAAAGCCGCAGCGGCAGCGGGGTGCCGCGCCTCTGAGGCTTTGCTCTGGCAAAACACTGCCTCAGTGTTTCAAAGGGGCAGTTCTTCACAGCTGATGTGCAGTGCTGCCCGTTGAAGTACCCCCCATCTGATAGAGGCAGCAAGGGCGGGGGGGGGGGGAGGGGAGAATTGACTAGTTGACTAGTCTTTAGCATCCTTACTCCAGACACCATACATACTCCTTTCTCCCCAGCCTCATAGATAGATTGTACCTCCTTCAGGATAGGCCAATAGACACATCCAGCCTCAATTGCAGTCATGAGCCCGAACTGAACTGGTGTATGGCCACAATACTACCAAGATGCCTTAAAGCTCCCTGAAAAATGTGAGGCATTCCAGTCATTTTAATTACTGTGCAGTGCATAAGCCTGAAACCAGTTCATACAAAGAAACAACAGAAAAGTGTTTTTCAGTCGCTCTCCTTCTCTCCTCTGCTCAGTGCCAGGCTCCAAAGCTCTGGGAACTCTGGCTCTTATTAGCATTTGAAGCACTTCATCTATTTGAAATCTCTTTGTTCAGTCATTTAAAGCTTTTGATGCAGTTTAGAATTCAGTTTTTTAAATACTTCAATTTGGAAATGGCCCCCGTAGCATGAAAGCAAAGCAAAGAGACGTGGACATGCTTATTTTAAACAAAAATGAAGTAAAGTCATTGCTTGCAAAAGTAAGGTTCCAACCTCCATCCCCATTTTATAGGGCTCAACAATCCTTCAAGATGCTAAGCCCTTTGGCTCTGTTCCAGCAATGCACTTAAGCATTTGCTTAACTTTATGCATGTAAGCAGCCCCTTTGTCTTCAATGGGACTTAAATATGTGCCTAAATGCTTTGCTGTATCAGGGCCAAAATGATTAGCCCCATGCAAGATCCAGCCTCTGTTTCAATTTTATAAGGCCATTAAAACATTTTATTATTTAATGCCTACCTGTGACTGAGGAAAATAACAGTATGATCTGAGACTCCCCTAACCATGCAGAGGTTGATTTCTTATCCTAAAATCCCTTTTGTGTGATGTAGCAGCTATGCTCCACACCAGAATAAGTGCTCCCCATACATGCAATCTCTTAAGCTCTTTAAGATCCCTTGGAATTAAATGTTCTATAAAAACATTTGAGGTAATTATTATGCTACAGTTTTTCTATACTCTGAAGCTAAAGAATCGTGTCAGACCTGTACACCGAAGGGTGTGAACGCATCAGCCACAGTCTCCACCATGGGGCCAATTCCGGCTGACCTAGGGAAGTCATGGGTGTCGCATTGCCCCAGCCTCTCTCCCCCATACCCTGGCCAGCTGGGGAAGGCTGGGGCTGATTCTCCCCTTCCTCACCCAGGAACGAGGACAGGGACAGGGCTGGGCCATGGGGAGTGGGGCTGGGCTGTGGGGTAGGGGTGGGGCAGCCACCAGTCCCTCCCACAGCTCGCACCCTGCCACAGAAATTCCTGCAAACAAGCCTGAGAGTGTAATCTCACCTGCATCTGACTTGAGAGACAGGAAAGTAGCATATGTCCTTTATAACCTCAGAGAATGAGCTCAGATAAAATTTGTAGAGAGAGGGAACTAAAATGATATGGCTTGTAAAGAAACTCATAAGGCAACTATTTTAGGGTTGCCAGATGGTTTAACAAAAAATACCAAACAGTCCCCCACCCGCCCACAAACATTTTGTTGAGAAAAAAAAAGAGGGGGAGACCAAAGTTGTTGAACAAAAAGGCTGCTGCACCTTTAAATGGCCCTGCGTTCCTCACTCCCTCACCAGATGCGGCAGGGGAAAATTGTCCCTGCCGGGCTTCCTTCCAAGGGAAACGAGAAATGGTATTTTCTGTTTTCTTTTACCGGATGGGGGACATAAATAACAGACAGTCCGGGTGAAAACTGGACACCTGGCAACCCTAAACCATTTAGTTATTAAGCATGCCATATGAAGTTCGCTGGCATAAGAAAGCAATTAATAGAGGCATTTTTCTCAACCTTTCTTCATACAAATAAAACATAGTTAACATGCACAAACACACTGGAAAAAGGTGTCTTCCCAATGAGCTCTTTATAAAAATACAGATTCTTGATAAAGAAATACATATCAGAATTCCTCTTATTAAGCCAGGATTGTTCATATGAGATTGCTTATAGCACAGTGTGAGAAAGTAGAGTAAGAGACACCCTGCTAGCTAGCAGACCCAAAAGTGGCACCAGACAGGACAGAAAGGTATTTACTCTCTGCCATCGACTGTATGAAGGCAGCCTGGTGTAAAAATAGCCTCTGAAGTTTTCAATGACCAAGGGCTAGATGCTAAATTGGTGTAAATCAGTGCAGCCACTGGTGTCAAGAAGAATTATTAAGGCAAGGGAGGGAAACTTATTTTTGCTAGCAGTTAACAATTTAAAATGGAACTAGCATGACTCCGTGTTAACAGACTGAGTCGACTTTCCATGGAGAAGGTAGAAGTTGTAAAAAAAAGATGTATAGTGCTTTAAGTTAACTTATTGTTCGCGGAAGTGGCCAGGGTGACTGACTTGCAAACAGAAGTCTGTTGACTACAGTGGGACATACTAGTTGTAGGTTTGACCATGGGAGCTCCTTGGTGATCTGGAGCACTTCTGGTACTTCATTGCACTTATTTTTGGTACTTTTACCTAGTAGTTCCCCATGATTCGTGAAATGTCTTGTTGTACTGGTTACATTCAGAACCTTTTGTCAATTCAGGAGCAGTTTTCCTTCTGCACCTAGGCCCCATAAAATTTCACTTTCAGAGGTAACCAGAAGAGGAGAGTACTCTTTTCATTACTTTGCAGCTGTTGCTTACATTTATATAGCAGCCTTTGTACTGAAGGTGGATCCACGGATTTGCACCCTGTGTCCAGGGGCTACTTCAGCCACAGCATCCAGCCCTGAGATGGAACACCTCAAACATTCCCTGCTGGCATTTTTATGCAACAGGATTTGAAGAAGGGAAAGAGAAGAATAACATATCTAATTTAAATCAGAGTGGGAACGCATGGAAGCAGAAAGTAGTTACTGTTGCTGGGATTTAACCAGAACATTAGAGTTAACCACCCTACTCTTGCCAAAGGCACCATGGATTCTTCAGTTATCGCAAGTGGTCAGAACCCCTGCTTCACTCCACACTGAAATAAAACCCAACTTATATCTTGCAGTGCACTGCCCCCTAGCACTATGTTGAGACAGTAACTCGGGACTGACTCGGAGGAAAGAACACGGCATACTGACTGAGTCACCAACACTTACATATGTTATCCTTGGAATTTGCACATCAAGTGTTGACCTAGCCCAGTCATGCTTAGCTTGTGGGATCCTACCACAAAGTGGTGCGGCTGCATATTAAAGTAAAAAGGCCCTTAATTGTATTCAACAATGTGTTGAATTTGAAGCACTGAGGTAATCCAGACTTCTTTATTTGGTGACATTACCCAAATATTAAGTCTAATTTTCTCACAGGAGGATCAAGATACATTTTTTTAATGGCCACAAGAGGCTTGGTGAATGCTTGTTTTTCCTTCTTTAGTTTTCTCTCTAAAAGACATTGTGGCCCAAAGTCTAGGGCATTAGCTGGGGAGACAGATCTAGGTTCTAATCCAAGCTCTGTGGCTGACCTGATGCATAACCTTCAGCAAAACACTTGGCCTCTGTGTGCTAGAGTTCCCCATATTAATAACAAGCTCCTATACAGCTCCTCTGATTGCTGTCATCATCCCAATATTACAAGTGGGGAAACAGAGGCACAGAGGCAGCAATTTGCAACTTGCCCAAAGTCTCCAGCAGGCCTGTGGCTCAGCTGGGACTAGAACCCAGGGCCCCCAAGCACTTTGAGCTCTGTACCTGAAAAGCACCCTATGCAAGCAGTGCATTATTGTTATTATTCCTTATCATTCAGTACAGGCAGAAATATACAAAAACCACTACAGCACAATCGAAAACCTACTTCATTGACAAAGAATACATTGGTGGCAAACATCATCAAAATCCTTGTGACCTAGTTGTACCCTGAGGCCAGGCCCACAGTAAAGGGGAAAGTCGACTTAAGATACACAACTCCAGCTACATTAATTATATAGCTGGAGTCAACGTATCCTAAATCATGTTTTCATGCCATCCACTCAGTGGGAGGCCGACAGGAGCAAACGCTCTCATTGGCTCCCTTATTCCTCATGAGGAGCAGGACTAAGGGGCACCCTCTCAGTTTGAATTAGACCTGCTAAATCAAATGCTAGAAGATTGACTTCCAGAGGGTCGATCTTCTCCATAGCGTAGAAGACCAAACACAGCTATCACTAGTTCAACAACTGCTAATATGCGAGACTAGGAGGTTCAGATTGAAGGAAGGTAGCACAGAGAGACGGGGCCTTAGTTTGGATGACTATCAGAACACTCACTCACAGTTAGGAGAGGACGGCCAGCAAGAGCAACTGAAAGCAACCTGTGTCCTTTTTCATTGTAAAAAGTAATTGCAGATTACTTTTCTAGGTTACATTAGATTTAGAAATAATGGGCGTGCTATTCTGGTGTCCCTGTAACCCTTGTTCCACGAGGGCTAAGGGATGTTTTGCAATAGCGCTTTATATTGAAATAAGATATGCTATTTGCATAGCTCAAATTGTGGATCTTATTTCGACCTACGGGTACAGCGTAGATGCACCCTAAGTGAGGTAGGAAAGCATTTCCATTTTAGGGATGAGAAAACTGAGGGTATATCTACACTGCACCCGGAGGTTGAAATAAGATATGCAATTTGAGCAAATTGCATATCTTATTTCGATCTAATTTTGAAATAAAGCGTTATTCTGACAACTCCCTTAACCTTTGTGGAACAAGGGTTACAGGGACGCCAGAATAGCATACCCATTATTTCAAAATATATAAAAATAACAGGCATGCTCAAAAGATGCAGAATAGCTATTTCGGGATACATCTGGAATCTTGAAATAGTGCCACTGTCTAGACATAGCCTGAGTGACCTGGTCAAAGCCACAGAGTCAAAGAGATCAAAATATTTAAGTTTGTTGGCTAACCTCTGTCATCTTCAGAATATCCTCAACCCTCTCAAATAGCATTGTGATGCTGATTGGTCAGTTATATCGTGATGCTGGTGATGTCAATTTCAGACCATACTTTTAAACAGTGAAAAAAGTGAAAGGCAGGATTCTGATTTTATTTCCATGGATTTACGCTAGTATAGGTCTGATTATTTCAGTGGAGCTGCTCCTAATTTACACCATTAAAACCGATATCAGAGTCTAGTCCCAGTTATTTAGCTTTTGATGTATGCACCAAACTACAGATTCCAAATACCCAATTCATATATTTGCCTGGCATTTCTCAGATTGAAAGATGGGTCATAAAACTATGTACAATTAGACATTAAAGTGATCTGCTTCAGAGATGTCTTTCACTCTCATGCACTTATATATGTACATTGTGTGATCTCTGCACAGTCTTTATTATATCGACGAGGAGTCCTGTGGCACCTTATAGACTAACTGAAGTGTAGGAGCATAAGCTTTCGTGGGCAAAGACCCACTTCGTCAGATGCATGCATGCATCTGACGAAGTGGGTCTTTGCCCACGAAAGCTTATGCTCCTACACTTCAGTTAGTCTATAAGGTGCCACAGGACTCCTCGTCGCTTTTGCAGATTCAGACTAACACGGCTACCCCTCTGATCTTTATTATATTTAACCATATAGCACCCCTTTGAGGTAGAGAATTGTTATCATCCTCATTTTACATATGAGGCCTGAGGAACAGAGAGACCATGGGTTTATCTACCCCAACCCCTCCAAAAACTCCTGCTGCTCTGAATCTCAGAACCTGAGTCTACAGATTCAGGCTTGTGGGACTCACACTACAGTGATAAATATAGCCATATATATATTCTTGCCGAGACTAGAGCTCAGGCTCTGAAACCCAGTGAAGGGGATGAGTCTCAGAGCCAGAGTGGAATGCCTATACAGCTATTTGTAGCTCTGTAGCACAAGCCTAATTGTGTAGACCCAGACTCTGAGACTTGCTGCTGTGGCTTTTTTTCTTTATGAAATTTAGATGTACCCCCAATGGTCATTCAGGTCATTGGTGGCAGAGCTTTAACCCAAGTCTTCTAGGTCCCAAACTAGCATCTCTACCACTAGATAATCCTTCCTCCCTCAAATGGCCATCCATATTTAATATTAATACTGTACCCCAAACAAATCTATCCTTCCAAAGGACTGGAGTTCTACAGGCTGTACAACTAAAGACAAGGTACATACAGGCAATCTTTCACACAGATGCAACTTTGTAAATGTGAAGATTTAACCTACTGTTTAAAAACTTAGGACAGCTGGTCTCTCTGGCCTTTAATACTGGCATAATGTACAACTAGAAATGCTTAAATCTTATAAACCCAGTGGAAAGTACTTTGATATTAAGTACAGTGGTTTGATACTGTGATTAATCATCCCTCCCTCAGCCCCTTTGCAGGATATTAAGACTGTCTGTATTATGCATCTGGCAACCTCCTTTTCTCAAAGCCCAGCTCTACTGTAACTGTTACATGTCTGCATCTGGGAGAAATTTACAGTTCCAAACAGGGGCTACACAAAAACCAAGTAAACAGGACTCCTGTATACATTGCATTATAACAGCTTTGCTATACAGCAAGATTAAGAGTTGGAAATACCTGTGTAGCTATGACAGGTTCCCCCCCCCTCCCAGTCAGTTTTAACAGTTTGCTTTATCATCACCCTTGGCTGATTAGAAGTCTTGTGTCAAAGGGTTTGGATAGGATTAAAAACTCACAAGCATCAAATCCTGATTTTACAGCCCAAATAGCACTGTCCTGCCTCCTTTTCTTCCACACGTTTTCTACACTAGTATAGCTCTGATGATTTCAGTGCAGAGCACACTGAAGAAGGAAAAGAAACAGTATGTGCTTCTTGTTGCGATATTTTCCTTTTTAAAATTATATATATAAAATAGGCTAGGACTTCAAGTTTAAAATTAGCTCCTACTCAGATGAGATAAAGTAATTAAAGATGAAGAAATCTATCTGAACTCTGGATTGACTTCCCCATACTGGATTCCACCAGGGAAAATGTGAGTGTGGGACACATTGTCAGCGGCTGTAGATGATCATAGCCCCAAACACTGAAACAATGAAGCTATGGCAGCTTACACCAACTGGGGATCTGCACTGCGTGGTGCTCTTACTTGCACCCCCTGTGATCCAACTTAGAATCAACCTGTTCGCACCACCACCATGTGTCTCCAGCATCATGCGGTGGCATCCGAGGGTGGGAGAGGAGAGCGTGGCTTGAAACAAGGAACTTCTGGCTGGGTTTTGAAACCGGTCGCAACCCTATTCCCATCGTTACTTTTTCTGCCCCTCTCGCTGCTCCAGCGCTGCACATGCAGCAGGCAGCTTTGCTTGGCGAGCCCTCTCCCAGCCCCACGCCACACATTATTCCCTATAAGGAACTGAATCCCGCGCTCCAACCCCGTCCCCCGGCTCGTTCGGAGCCTCTCCCCCCCTTTGCCAGGGAGATGAGGTAATGCGGGGCTCCGATTGGTCCGGGGGGGGCGCACCCCACGAGCCCGAGAGGGCGCTTTCCCAATCCCCGGCTATAACTGCAGCCGCCAGGAGAGGCAGAGCAGCAAAAGCGCGCAGCGCTTCGAACTTGGTGCGTCAGGATCCCGAGCAAAGCCACCGCAGCTGTCAGCAAGTGTCTTGAGAGGGACGTAGTGGCGCCAGGAGCAGAGGCTCCCAAGACCGCTTAAGCAAGCCGCCTGTAAAGCGAGCCCACCAGCCAGCCGCCCCCTCCCCTGCATAAGCGGAGAGCAGCTTCGGGCCAGCCGCTGCCTCAGCATCATGTCGGCGTGGCTCAGCTTCCTCCTCGTGCTCCTCTGCAGCTGGAGCCTGAACGACTTGGTGGCGGAGGCTTGTACCTGCCTCCCTATCCACCCCCAGGATGCTTTCTGCAACTCTGACATCGGTGAGTGTCCCCTGCCGTCCCTAGCCCGCGCCTGGCGCCGCTGCGCACCTCCTCCGCCGTCCAGCCACTGGGGCCAGAGATGCACCCTCGCGTTGGGGACAGGGGGAGCATAGGGAGCGCCAAGGTTTGGCGAGCTGAAAGCGTTCCCCCCGGCAGCGGTGTCAGAGCGTTGCGAGAGAAAAGTCGAAATATTCTCGCTCACGCCAGTGCGCGCAGAGGAAGGTGCCACTTTACTGAGATTCTGTTCCCTGGCCTCTAGAAAGTTCTCTGTGTGGGGCTGGGAAGGGGGAGGGAATCTTTTGCTAAAACTTGGAAAGGTAACCAGCATATGAACTTTGGAAAACCACCAGTTTAGGCTTGCTCAGATCCAGTTATCAGAAGGGCTGGAGAACTACAGCCAAATCACAGCCTCCCCTCTTTCTCCCCCACTTAAAAAAAGGTTTTAGCACTACAGTTTTAAGCAAACAAGTTTAAATTAGGGACAGGATTGAAACAGTGAAAGATGACCGGACTCCATGCAGCTTTTTGGAGTTGCCTTAGGTATCTCTGTTTTTTTAAGTGTAGTGAATTTTTTTTCTTAAGGAACAATGGAGAATGGACGTTGTTTTTAAAATTAAACTCTCTGCAGTTTTTCCAACGCTACCACCTCTCCAAGAAAAACAAGCAGGCTTTCTAAAAATTAGTAATTATAAAAGCGACTTGTCTCCTGCAGACAGACAAAAACAAAACTGAAGGTGTGGGCAGCCAAAATTGCCTTTGCTACTTGGTGCCAAGCAAATAATAATACTTAACAAAAGTCAGGATGAATTCTTCCAAGCCAGGGAACTGCCCTTGGCAATTTGGAATGATGTAATTCACACCAATTAGTGGCAAGGGAACACATGGCTCTGTATAGTAATAACTTTTGCGAAAGGTCAGGGAGGTGTATAACAAGTTTCCCAATAATTTTGCACACTGCGTTCTGATCCTTGCAGTTTTGCTTTTGTATGTATGGGTTTTTTTTAACATAAAATAACAAGTTGAAATACCGTGAAACTGAAGACAGGAAAACTACAATTTACAGGATTTAAAAAAACCCTTTGAAAGCAAAACCACATTTTCATTGGGGCCTTCCTGTTGCTCCTCGCGTGCTCCAATCTTTGGCATTTGAGGAGTACTTATAAATGAGGGGTGGGATAAATAACTGTGGTTCAAGTGAATGGGATAAAAGAGACTCACTCTAATTCCCTAGTTTGCATATGACCCAGGTCAGTATTAAATGATGAAATATAGTGCTATTTGTTGCTGTTCTATAGTCTACTGTATAATAAATGAGTGAGTGGTCTCTGTCCAGGTCCTGGTATACTGATGTGCACCTAATAACGTTCAACAGCTGTCAGCCTAAATGTCAATTTTTGCAGAGAGGTTAAGGGTTGAATAGACATGGTGACTGAAGTCCTACTCTTGCCCCTAGAGGGCCTAGATTAGAGGTTGTCTCTGACTGAGGGTTGAGAAACACACAAATAGTTTGTGAAAGCTGACATTGCTGATATTAGTACTGTGATGCCTCCCTAGTTAGTGAGGACAACAGACTGGGAAGCAGGCAACTTGGGTAACTTCTATGAAAAATAAATTAAATAGGGTCAAAATGCTTTTCTGTGCAATGCTGACTTAATTTGCTATCATGGAATCTTGTAAGTAGCATTTTAAATTAGTTGAACTTGCTAACAAAACATTTCCCTTTTTGTCTTAATAACCTTCCTCTATACAATCCTGCAGAGATGTCTAGTTATTTGTATCTAGTTTATACAGTGTGTTTGCTCCGGAAATCCAAGAAAAACATTACATGTTCAGAGTCCTAAAAAGTAAAATTTGCTTCAGTCCTGATATCCTGGAAAATGTTTGAGTTTTATAGAAGATCTTTCCAGTATGCCATACTATTGAAAGTTCACTTGAAGATGTTTATTGCCAACACTTTTCTGTATTTTGCACTAGTAGTAAATGTGGGCTGAGACAGATTCCAGGGAGATTTTGGCCTTTTTTGACAACAAGGATATTTGAGAAGCCAATGTACCTGCATCTATTGCTGGAGCTTTCAGAAATGCCCTTCATTTACTGAAATGAAGTCTATGGGACTTTAGGCATCTGCTACTCCCTTTTAATGTTTTGACTAAATAATTAAACACACCCTGTTAACTACACTTTTTGATAACTTGCATCTTGTCTAGAAACACAAAGCATTAAAAGTAGTACAAGCAGTGAAGCCCTGTGTAATGTCCCCGCCAATATAGCCCTAATTGCTTGCAAGATTTCTCTCACTGGTCGATTTCTGACCAAGTTCAATGTCAGGGTGCTGGTCTCTTTTTATTCTTGAGTGACCTGCTGTATTCATTATGGCTCATATTTGTAGCCTTGTCTGAGATACCAAGTATGGCTATAACTGGGGTTGCCCTCTTGGGGCTTGCAAGGGGGTCCATAATACAAAGGGGGAGAATGCATAAGGAAAGAGAGTTTCCCATATTACAAGGTTACTATGAATTCTCATCTTAACCAAACTTGTCATTTTTGTGACTGGACTTAAAGCTGAGCTAGGTCTGTGAAGCTCCAAAATCTCCTTAAAGCAGTGTCCCTGCCTGGCTGTCTTTTGCAGCATTGTCATGCTTTTCATGAGCCAAAAGAACAAGAGGCATATTCCAACTTCTGGCCACTGAGGAGTTAACTGTCTCCATAGAAACTGATGGCAGTGTACTAGTGCAGTGTTTAGACAGACTAAACTACATGCCAGGTTATAAAACACATTGTGGGGAAGCAAGGGACTTGGCAGAAAGTTTTTTATCGACTCTTGAAACTCCTGACAAAATACCAGCTCTAAAGGGAGGATTCAGTGCAGTAAGGACTGGGAATCAAGAGAGGGCTGGACTGTTAAAACAGCTCCTGCAAGAAAGTAAGAAATTAACTAGCTAGGTGGCAACCTGGCAAGTGTTTGTTACTTTCCAAAACATGCCAGCACCCTGTGGCTTCTGAAGAGGCAAAAAGCTTCTGCTTTGGAAATGTAATGCAAGTGCTTGTTGTTGGAATTCAGTGAGTAGGGCTTAGGAGACCATCTTTCATTTAGTCTTCTTCCCCTAATGGGTGGCAGGTACCACACTAGAGTTTCATTTTGAATTACCTTAGGCTCATGTCTGTGGCAAGATTCCAACCCTGGACTCTTCTGCAGCCTTTTAAGCAACTTTTCAGAAATAGATGCTTAAACAAATCCAGTGAGAGAGCAGCTTTTTAAACAGACAGATTCTTTCAATACCAAAGCAGAGGTTGTGGTTTCAGGAGGAAGCCTAGACTCTATGCACAGCCATACTGCTAACTGGGAAATCTTTCTGTCACCTGGGGCCTTTTCACACACCATGGACCTGACAGAGTGATAAATGGAGTCACAGTAAGTAATGGGGTGGAGAGAGCGCTTGCGTCTTGTTGCTCAAATTAGGGGAGGGGCAAGGACGAATCTTTGAGGTTGAGCTACAGCCAAACTGGTGCTTTAACTCGTGGTTTTCTTTCTTTTTAACTGAATTGTGACTTCCAGTATGAAAGCCAGGTTGGATAGAATTGGCCAAGTGGCAAACTGTATGTAACTGTTAGGGTATGATAAAGGAATTTTGCTTCCTCTGCCTTCCAAGAATTAGATTTTTTTATTATTGTTGTTTTTGTTGCTGGGCCTTTGGAGGGAACAAAGACCACAAATGCTTTGTCCCCTTTTTGTCAAAGCTGTGACCATTCCAGCTGGATGTGCCTGACATGAAAGGCACTTGTTTGTACTTTTTCTGCAGAAGCAGCAGGAACTTTTCAGATTGGTTGCTGAATGTTAAATTCCTGCCAATTTGGAAAGAATTTAAAAAGGAACTACTTTTTTGTTGTGTTTATGTTTCTATTTTTGGTTATTTAGGGCCCAATAATGCAGGAGTTGAGAGCACTTAATATTTTGCAGAATCTGGCCTGGAATATGTCGCTCCTGCAAATGTTGATGTTCCAAAAATGTGTTGGAAATAATTGTTCCCAAGAAGTGATGCAGAACATTCAATAATGCAATTCTAAAGGGTTTCCTTAGTGTCTAGTTACCACTGCACATTCTTACCACCAGATTTCCTGCAGGAAGTAACCTCACAAAGACCTCTGCGGTAGCAGAGGAGCCAGATGCTTTAGCCCAAAGTCCTAGTATTCCTTGCTTTAAGCTGACATTTCTTTATTTTAGTGTTTCCCACCTGCTCTTAAGAACCCTCCACCTGGTAGTTGTTTCTGGGAATAAATAAGACAAGAGTGTAATTATTATAACAATGTGTTGTGCTAGGAGAAAACACTTGCCTTTCACAAACATTGCAAACACTCTTATCTTTTCCATCTGAGGCATTTGGGGGCATGTAACTTTAAGATAAGCAAATTTGGCTATTTCCATCAATTAGTTTTCTGTAGCCTACAAAAAGGTAATTGCTTATTTATTATTCTTATTAAACTCCTCTAGTGTTCTTGATACTTTGCAAGGCACAAAGACACTCCTTGCCCTGAAGAGTCTCATAGGTAATGCTCCTGGATCCAATAACATGGAGCCATGCAAGAGTGCTGAATCCCACTGACGTTAACGGGATTCCACGTGGGCACAAGAGTATAGTAGCAGATCCTGATGCAGGATCAGAAGAGAGGATGCATGAAGATGCACAACAAAGGGAGTAAGTTGGTGGGGAAGTTGCTAACTAATTTCTTGTCATCATAGAAGGATCTTTAGAGCAAAATTCTTAAATCTTTATTTTTGCACCACATAAAATCTTTTGCTATTTATTTCTCCCATGAAATTTGCTTTGGAGGTTTGTGGAGATCACGTACACATAGACGATTGAAATGAAAATTTAAATTTGTGTGTGTCTGTTTGGCTGACTGTACTTTTCCCCTCCTTTTCTACCCCCATGCAGCATGCTGATGTAGATCGACCCAGTATGTTTCTTTCAGGAAAATTACCTTGTTAATCTGTACATGAGGTGTTGACATTAAATGAAACTTCAATAGTATGCTTTCCAAAAGTTCTTAAAGGCTAGTAAACCCAAGAGAAGACCTTTCCACAGGTTGGTATAAGTTAGCCAGCAGGGATATGCACATGATGCCTTCCATCCTGGAATCCAACTGATCTGAGAGGTCTGATCTCAATCCTTTAATTATGTCCAGAGAATATGTGATTGAAGTTTACAGGCAGTCCCCGACTTACGCGGATCCGACTTACGTCGGATCCGCACTTACGAACGGAGCTTTCTCGCCCCGGAAGTCGGGGCGAGAAAGCCCCGTTTGTAAGCTGCTCCGGTGCCCCTGGTCTGCTGGAGACCGTCTCCAGCAGACCAGGGGCACCGGGCGGGTTCCCGCGCTTCTGAGGCTTTGCCAGGGCAAAGCCTCAGAAGCGCGGGAACCGCTGCTGCTGCCACTTGGGTGCCGGTGCCTGTGGTCTGCTGGGGACCGTCCCCAGCAGACCACAGGCACCGGGACCCAAGCGGCAGCAGCGGGCGGGTTCCTGCGCTTCTGAGGCTTTGCCAGAGCAAAGCCTCAGAAGCGCGGGAACCCCCGCTGCTGCCGCATGAGACCCGGTGCCTGTGGTCTGCTGGGGACGGTCCCCAGCAGACCACAGGCACCCGGACTGAAGCCGCAGCCGCGGGGGGGTCCCGCGCCTCTGAGGCTTTGCCAGCGCAAAGCCTCAGAGGCGCGGGGAACCGCCGCTGCTGCCGCTTGGGTCCCGGTGCCTGTGGTCTGCTGGGGACGGTCCCCAGCAGACCACAGGCACCCTGACTGAAGCCGCAGCCGCGGGGGGTCCCGCGCCTCAGAGGCTTTGCCAGAGCAAAGCCTCAGAGGCGCGGCACCCCGCTGCCGCTGCGGCTCTGCTCCCCGTGTCCCTGGTCTGCTGGGGGGAGGGGGCGCAGCTAGTGTGCTCCCCCCCCCCCCCAGCAGACCAGGCTTTTGTTTTGGACTCTGGGGCAGAGCAGCTGGGGCGCTGCCGATTGGTCCTGCAGCCCCCGTGGGCACTACTGGACCAACCCGGCAGCACCCCAGCTGCTCTGCCCCAGGTCCTGATTCAGCCGCTGCTGGTCAGTTTCAGCAGCGGCTGAATCAGGACGTCTGGGGCAGAGCAGATGGGGTGCTGCTGGGTTGGTTCAGTAGCACCCCAGCTGCTCTGCCCCACGCGTCCCCAAGTCAGCTTCTGCTGAAACTGACCAGCGCTGACTACAGGAAGCCCCAGGCAGAGTTGCTCTGCCCCGGGCTTCCTGGAATCAGCTGCTGATCAGTTTCAGCAGCAGCTGACTTGGGGACGCCTGGGGTTCTTAAGTTGATTCTGTATGTAAGTCAGAACTGGCCAGTTCCGACTTACATACAGATTCAACTTAAGAACAAACCTACAGTCCCTATCTTGTACGTAACCCGGGGACTGCCTGTACTTTTAATGACAAGATCTGTAGACTGAAGGAGCTTCTTTCTCTAGTGAGCTCCAGAGTCCAATTCTCCTCCTCCATGCCATGTTGTAAATGGGCAGTACCTTTACTGGTATCTGTGGTGGATCAGTTTTGTACTGATGTGACAGGAGAATCAAGCCTTTATGCTGAAGTCAGTGAAGTAGAAATAGCTGCGCTCAAACTTTTAAGACCTACTGTAGGTCACCTAAAAGTCTGCATGCTACCTTATCGCTAACCTGTTCAGCTACAATGGATTCTTATTTTGATACTAGAGTTTAAACCGACCCACAAAGTGGCTGATTGTGCTTGTGTGCCAACAGTGATTCATGTACCACAGTGTGAGAATCACTGAAGTAGAACAAATGTCACTGTAGTACATATGCCACAATATTTAAAAAAAAATCCTAAAGATGTTTTCTCTTCATGTGCATTCTCAGCAGAGTTGATCAAAAGCAGAAGAATAAATCTGGACCTGCTTCAGGTCTCCTTATTCTCTAGTCATTAAATTCTCTCTTTTTAGTATAGTTTAAGTGAGCCACACTGGTCAGTTTTTAGATTTGCACTTTAAAAGTGAAGGGTTTATTAGTAATAGTGAGAGAAATAAAGTCTTACTTTAGCTTGGCTTTTTCTGACATTGGGGCATTCTTTTAAAAAAAGTGTACTGTGGTTGTAGGAAGTAGCTCTGCTGAGTCACAAAGATGTATTGCTCTAGGCAGTTACTAAAGAGCATACATTTCAATGAGGAATTCAAAGGCACTTCCAAAACCTTCAATGGAGCCAGTCCACTTTTCCATCTATTAATTAAAGTGCTTACAGTACCCATTCAAGATTGGTGAAACAATTAATAAACAAAACCAACCAATCTGTAGACAGAGCATTTTATCCAGTAGTTTGCACTTTAAACATTTTTTTTAATCTTTTTTTGCATGTGCAGACTCATTGGCTTTTGCCAGTTCTGATTTAGAAAGGTATTCTGCTCTGAAAATGAGTGGCTACCAGTAAAATATCTAGGTTAAAAAAATGAGTTGTGTCTTAAACACCAGGGACTGAATTTATTGCTGTGGTGAAGCTGAACTCAGCAGAAGCTGGAGAAAGAAAGTAGCTTTATTGCTTCCTTATGCTGTGGCTCCCAGAGGAACAGTTTAGGAATATCTAAGGTGATGCTTGACCATACCCGCCTACCATTCCACATATGCCCACTGCATTAGAGCTTCCTCAAGCAGTGTAGGGCTGACAACACCTACAATCCTGCCAAAGTCTCTTCTTATAACAAGGGGAACCCACCAGGGGATAGATCCAGCTGTTTTATGACCGCTTTATTTTGGTATAAAGTGGCCACTGGGAAGTGATTAATTTTCCCCCATATTAGCAGTTTAGCACACCTAAGAGGTATTTCTGAAATCGAAAAAGCCACATAATTTTGAGATGCAGATTAATAGCCACAAATAGTGGGGCTATAGTTCAACATGTAGAATAATATGACTAGCTTCAAATTTGGAAGAGGGGAAGTTGACAATAGCTGTGGCCACATACAGATCCACACACATTCACTTTAAGTAAGTGCTGTTAAACATCTGACTTAAGGAGCATGTGAAAAGCCTAACACCTGCTGACTCAGCTGGTGGTTATCTGGGCCAGATTCTGTTCATAGCCCAGAATTGACTTAAGTGGAGTTTCACCTTTTTGTGACAGGTGTAAATTTGGCCCAGAAGGTGAGGTTGACATGTTTGCCCTATGGAAGAAAGATGAAAGTAATGAAAAAAAGGGTTGGTCCATTTAATGGCTGCTATAAGCAAGTGCAGTTCCATTCACATTGGTGGTGTTGTGTCAGCTTATATCAGAGATGGATTTGGCTTATGTTTTGAGGTTTCTAAGAAGAATGTCACAAACACTGGAGAGTGTTTAAAATTGTTATTAAAAAGTCATTAACTTTCCCTGTAATGTGAAGTGGCTCCCTTGAGCTCCTGGAGTGAAGATTTAGTGCACTAGTTGACAGTGTCTAATAACATAAAAATGCAAGTAGTTTTACACAACCACAGTGATTTTATTTATTCAATATTTCTACCAGCCAGAAGAGATTCCTGGACGCTCTTAGACATGAGAGAGAAGTCTCTTGAGTTCTGTGCTGGTAAAATAAATGTTGACCATGAATAATCCAAATTCTTGTGGTGTTTTGTTTACACAAGACCTTTCCAAAGGGCAGCTTCAACCCCCGGAAAAACTGTGCAGACAATTAAAAGACAAATCAAATAGAACAGAGAAGCTTATGCAAAAGTTACCAACTAAATCCAGAAAAGATCTGCTTTAATACACACTGCATATTGGATGTGATTTTGACCTTCCAAAGTCTTATCTGCATGACAGAGTTCTGTAATGTCCCTCAAGCAACTTGAATGCACTTTGCATCCGTTGACACACAAGTTTCAGTTAAAAGTGATAGGGAAGATGTAATCAATTGAAAACTCTGATAAGTTGACGGGGCAAAGCCTCTGTTGCCTATGTTCCAGTATTGATGCAACGTGATCATCTTTGGCATTGTCTGGAGCTATGTCTGCACTACAGAGTTTTTTTCGGAAAACCAGCCATGCTGCAATCGTGTTCTTTTGAAAAAAACCCGAAAGAACAGAGTGGTTTTTCCGACATTGGTAAACATCTTTCTACAAGGAAGAAGCCTTTTTGCAAAAAGTGTGTGTACATGGGGAAGAAGGGAGTTCTTTCGAAAGAAGAGGAAAAAGCACAGGAGCCCTGGTGGCCACTCTGTCCATAGTAATCACAGCTTACATGTGAGAGAGTGTCCACACTGAATGGACGCTACCTGTCGAAAAAGCAGATGGCTTTTTCAGTGCACTTTGGCAGTGTGGACGCTGCCTTTCGGAAGAAGTTTTTTTGGAAGATCTCTTAGAAGAAGCCTGCAGGCTAGACGTAACCTGGGGGAATACAACAGGGGCAAGATTATATTCTTGAAACACAGTCCACAGCTGGATTGCTTGTTTAGGAATTGCAATGTGGGAGGGATCATTTCAGAGGGGACGACAGCTGCGAGTGGATTTCTGGGGTGGGATACTGTGGCAGGGAGGGTTTCTGGGGAGGGATACATTGCTGAAGAAGGCTTGTTGAGACTACGTAGACAGGTTCACCAGCTTTGACAGAAGACAGTCATCCCACCAGAATTTGGACTCCACTAGACAGTCCAAGCGTGGATACAATGTCAAACCTTTCACTGATGCAGGGTGGGTAATATAGACAAACTTGAGGATGTGGACTGACCAGTGTAAAACAATTCACTGCAGTGCTACAGTGTAAGTTCTTTAGTACAGACAAGGACTAAGCGGTAAGGTGGCAGGCATATTTTGATCCCTTTGCTCCTGCTATACCCATTGGGGCATCAGAGGGGGCTGTATCTCTATCTGGTTCCTATATACCTGTCTCATATCTCTTCATAATTGGCAGTCTCAGGTGAGGACTTGGACTAGCAGGGCTCTATGTAGGCTAACCCTTGCACAACATCTTCTTCCATTCTCATATTTGGGTTCTAGTCTTGCTCGCTTTCCATCTCTTTGAGCATTAAGTTTAGTTGAATAATCCTTCAAGAAATGCTGAAGGTGGGAAAGAAACATACCACTTGAAAGTGGTGCAGACTGAATGGTAGGTGCACTGGACTGAAAGAACTAACATGTTGCTGAAAAGTATTCAAGGGAGGAAAACATTGCAGCCAGAAAATACTGGAGCAAGTGCAATAAGTAGAAATCTCCTTGCTCATCAGGCTCCTGAATGTGGATCTTTGTCCAACTTGTTACTTCTAGATGTTACTTGTTTTTCTTTAATAACAAGCTCATTGTAAGCATTTTCTGAAGGGGTTTCTCATTACTGCTTGAATTTGTATTAGTCCTCAAGAACATAAGAATGGCTATACTGGGTCAGACCAGTGATCCATCTAGCTTAGTAGCTTGTCTTTCAGCAGTGGCCAATGCCAGGTACTTTAGAGAAAAGGAATCTAACAGAGCAATGATTGAGTCCACTGCCAGGTTCTGGCAGTCAAAGATTTAGAAACACTGACAATATGGGGTTGCATTTCTGACCATCTTGGTTAATAGCCATTAATGGACTTAGCCTCCATGAACTTACCTAATTATTTTTTAACCCTGTAGTGAAGGCCAAAAGTATAACATCTCCTTCAATGAGTTCCACAGGTGCGTTGTGTAAAGAAGTACTTCCTTTGGCTTGTCTTCAACCTGCTATCTATTAATTTCATTGGGTGATCCCTGGTTCTTGTGTTATGCGGAGGAGGAAATAACACTTCCCTAGTTACTTTCTCCACAAGTCATTAATGTATAGACCTCTATAGTATTTGCCCCCCGGTCTCTTTTCCAGCCTGTAAAATCTTTTTAAACTCTGCTCATACAAAAGCTGTTCCAGATCTTTAATTGTTTTTTGTTGCCCCTTTCTGTATCTTTTCCAATTGGAATATATCTTTTTTGAGATGGGGTGACCAAGTCTGCACATGGTATTGAAGGTACGAGCGTACCCTGGATTTATATTGTGGAGTTATGATATTTACTGCCTCTTCTTTTTCTTAATGGACCCTAACATTCTGTTAGCTTTTTTATCACTGCTGCACATTGAGCAGATGTTTTTAGAGAACTGTCCACAGTGACTTAAAGAGCTCTTTCTTGAGTGGTAACAGTTAATTTAGACCCCATCATTTCATATGTATAGTTCAAATAATGATTTTTTGATGTGCATTACTTTGCATCGATTAACAATGAACTTCATTTGCCATTTTGTTGCCCAGGCACCCAGTTCTGTGAAATCCTTTTGTAACTCTTCACAGTCTGCTTTGGATTTAACTGTCTTGAATGAGGGTATGTCTACACTTGCACCCTCTTTCGAGAGAGTGATGCAAATGAAGACATTCAGAATTGCAAATGAAGCCGGGATTTAAATATCCTGCACTTCATTTGCGTAATTGCATTATGGCTCTATTTCAAAATAGCGCTATTTCGAAATAACAGACGCTGTTAAGACGCGGTTATTTTGAGATAGATTCATAGAGCTGTAAGAGACCTTAGAAGGCCATCAAGTCCAGCCCCCTGCCCAAGGCAGGACCAATACCAATTAAAACTCTTCTCTATAAATAACTGGTAAACCTCATTATATGAGGAATAAGGGTTATTTTGAGAGAAGGGTTTTCTCTCGAAATAACCGCATCGTAACAGCATCTGTTATTTCGAAATAACGCCATGATGCGATTATGCAAATGAAGTGCGGGGTATTTAAATCCCATCTTCATTTGCAATTTTGAATGTCTTCATTTGCATCCCTCTCTCGAAAGAAGGTGCAAGTATTGACATACTCTGAGATAGTAAGGAGTTTGAAACCAGAATTTTTTTGGTGGGCGAGAGGGGGGGGAAGGAGTATGGTACCCTGGTTCTCCTTTCAGTTTTTCCATTTTTTTTATTCCTTCTTCACCAGCATTGAAAGGCCCAATTTTTCTAATACCTTACACACTCACCAGTAACCTTTGTGCAGGTATGAATGTCCACAATAAGATGCAACTACACAAAAGTACACAACATCCCGTTCACTGGCTAGGCCAAAAATACTATGGTATCATATAGGACAGAGGGGTATCTCCCTTCCCAAGTGCCTCAGAGCCGTGCTGGCTCAGAGTGCAGGACCTCAACTTTGACTTCTGCACATTGCCGTATGGTTAGACTGTTGGGACAGCAACATCTGGTTTTTTTTACAAATTCATCTCCTGCCATTGGATGATGTTGTAATGTTGCCTTCTGGGGAGAGGCTGTTGGCATTATCTATGTTCATTTTGCATAAAGAGCACTAGAACAGCTGTTCTGAAATCACATACAATCCCCCATGCACAATGAATGACATGAGCTTTGGAAACTAACGAGAATCCCATCCTGTTGATATAGGTTTAATCTTTGGGCTTGTTCAACTTGCTGGATCTAATGTAAGTAACTAAGACAGTTTTTCCCCTCTACTTAGCAGATTTCAGTGATAGCCTTTAAATAGTTAAAACAGCAGGAAGACTCAGACAGGCCTGTAGCACAACAGAAAAACCATGGAATGGGGAGAAAAAAACTTCCAACTGACTTTGAAAGAGAGAACGTGACGGGTTTTGAAAGACAGCAGGTAGAGGGCTACAGAGCCAGTGGGTTAAACCAACCATTCCCTGTGACATTTCTTCTTAGCTCTACTCCCCCCCTCCCCGGAAATGAATTCCAGGCAGGTGGCGTGGCTTAGCTCTTTATTCCCTTTCCAAGCCCCCATCCCAATTTCCTACTTCCTGCCTCCTCTTCTGACACTACTATAAATACCCTCTCTGGCTGCCAGAGGCCTGAAGATATGCACATTGCAGATTAAAGGGGACTAAATCAACAGGATAAAACAGCCTCTGGGCCAGGTCTTGTGAACCGTGAAGTCACTGGGTTCTCTGCTTTAAATTTCCATGCAGAAGGTGACAGAATAGAGAGAGTTCTGCGAGACTGACGTGGCCTCTCCATTCATTGTACTTGCCTTTGGACCTGTTCCTGGGTAAACAGTCCTCTTGAATAAATGAATAATAACAAAGAGCATGTTTTGTGGGCCTGGCTAAAAGCTGGTTAAACCACATGAGGGCGGGGGAAGGCAAGGGGCTCAGGGAGAAAGGACAGACAAGGGCTGCACTGCCTGGAAAGGTACAAGAGCTATGCTAATGATAATCTTTAATGGGGGTAGTGAAGAAAAGCAGCCCAAGGACAGAGGAAGTAGGTAGGTGGTCCCATTGGGATGCAGTATGGGCAAAGGATCGCCAGAGCTGTGCTTGTAATAATGACCTTGTCAAGAACAGAGGGAGCCCTGATCAGTGAGATGGGAAGAGAGCTGCAGCTAGTGTAAAGTCTGCTGTGATAAGTAGGCATTCTGCCTGGGTCTGCAACTGGGGTCTGGACTCTTGCATTTGTAAGCAGGTGGTGAATCCACAGAGTAGGGAGGAAAATACACAGAACACTGATAACTACTAAAGACAGCATGTTAAATTTAAAATCCCAAAGGGCAAAATCTCAAACCAAGAGTAGTGCAGAAAGTCAGAGGTAGCAGTACCAGAGTTTTGGTCTTACACAAGACAGCTGAATTTAAGGAAAGGACACTTTTTGATGCTTTGTATTTGGTAAAGTACAGTACCAGGTGGTGGGTTGTTTGGTGGGTTTTTTGTGTTTTTGTTTGAGGAGATGGGGGATTAAGATATTTCACTGGTGGATTAAGATAAAAATATGTTATTTGGTCTCTTTCCCTCTTTTATTTCTAAGTTTCCAATCAAGTGGGTGGTTAAGACAACTTAATAACTTACTAACAACAAGGATTTTTCTTTAAGTTCTGTAGCAGTTTGCAGAGGTGAGACTTTGATGTTACACTTATGAGCAGACCTGTGTGTTGCTAGAGAACAAGGATCTGGAATGCCTGTTTTATCATCTGTAAAATGGAAATAGCATTTCCTTCCCTTACAAGGCAAATTCATTAATGCTTGTAAAGCATATTGACATCTTCAACTAGATGGCACCCATGAAGTGGTCATGTGGGAAAAGTAGTATCTGGTCATATAACTACAGATATACTAATCTATATGAACAAAGGGCAAAATTTAGGTAATATGGGCAACTTTAATGCAGGCATTTCCTAACTTCTGCGTGCTTGACTTCGCATCTTGATAGTATTCTTTTAGTGTAGTTTTTTTAATGGAATATTATAAACTGGGATAGAAGCTAGACTATTTAAGAGATCAACAAATGAGACCCTACATCAGTATAATACCACTTACAACTTCAGCTTAACACAGAGATACAAACATAAGTAACACTAGATAGACAGATGGCTCACCGACTCAAGTATCCTCTCTGACAGTGGCCAGCACCATTATCTCCACAGAATGCAGAGGTGGAATAATTTGCCCTACCCCCCTTAAAATTCTCATCCTAATCACAGAGATTGGGTTTAAGAATTGGAGCATGAGGTTCTAGGTCCTTTCCAATGTTTTTCCTCCAACTGTTTTATCTCTGGGTATTCTATTCTTGTTATCTATACGTGTCCAATTGACCGTCTACACATACACAGATTCTAAATTATTGCCATCCTAAGTTTTACAGAGCACTGAGGTGTGCTCTTTCTTTTATACTGTAAGACTCTTGGGACAGGGACAGTGTATTTATTATAGTTAGGTGCTGAGCATTCTGCTGGTGCTTACCAAATAATTACAGACCAGAGCTATAAACCCCATGATTATGAATTCATAGAACAAGTTGAATTAGGTTGAGCAAGAGCCTGACAAAGTGACACTGCATGCTAAATGCTTCAATGGCATGATTCAGAGCCCCTGAGACACATGCTTACAAAGACACAAAGGGTATGTCTACACTCCCCGCTAGTTTGAACTAGGGGGGTAATGTAGGCATACCGCACTTGCAAATGAAGCCTGGGATTTGAATTTCCCGGGCTTCATTTGCATAAGCGGGGAGCCGCCATTTTTAAAACCCCGCTGGTTCGAACCCCGTGCAGCGCAGCTACACGGGGCTCGAACTAGGTAGTTCGGACTAGGCTTCCTATTCCTATTCGTGGAACGAGGTGTACCGGTAGTTCGGAATAGGAAGCCTAGTCCGAACTACCTAGTTCGAGCCCCGTGTAGCCGCGCTGCACGGGGTTCGAACCAGCGGGGTTTTAAAAATGGCGGCTCCCTGCTTATGCAAATGAAGCCCGGGAAATTCAAATCCCAGGCTTCATTTGCAAGTGCGGTATGCCTACATTACCCTCCTAGTTTGAACTAGGAGGGTAGTGTAGACATACCCAAAAAGACATACCTCATTGGATACATGTGACTGCACTATGGCAGATGAATGGCTCATTGGGATATTACAAGTTCTCCAATATAAGGTCATTAGATTATGACTTCCAGTGTCATGAAAACTTGCAGATGCCTTTTTAGGGCAGGTGGCTTGGAAGGGCTGGGGTGAAAAAATCAAACCACCTAATCTCAATCTATTTGCCAGTAGAAAAGTGGTGTACCTAGGCTCAGCTCCTCAGAGGTATTTCAGCTCCTAATTTCCATTGAAATCAGTGGAAGTTCAGATCTGAAATACCTTTAAGGGTCTGAGCTTAGGTTCTACTTGGTCACAGAGAAGCTTTTCCACACCAAAAACACTGCTCTCTTCTTCACACTGGAAAGTAGGGTTGCCAGATGGTTTCAACAAAAATACTGGACACACTTGACATTACATCACAATCTACATTACATCTTATTTAGAAAATATTGGACATTTATATTTTCTCAGTTATATTTTCTCAATGTGTTTCCTGAACAGAAAGCTCAAATACTGGACTGTCCACTTCAAAACCGGACACCTGGCAACCCTACTGGAAAGCAAATGAACCAACACATTGTGTAGCAGCCTTTATTGGCCAGTTCCCATCCCCTCAATCCGTTCTGTTTTATGACCCAATTGAAGCACAGTAGTACATCAGGTACCCACGGAAACTGGTGTTTATCTTGTTCTTGTTAGAAAGCATTCAAATCAATAAGTACCTTCCTGCGTTTGCTCCATCCATTGACATTGTTAGGAGTGTTATGGGAGGGGAAAGCATTGGCTTGCCCCTTCCTTCATCCCTCAGTAACTGCACACGGACATTTTCCTGTTTGGCCTTTGTGAAGTCTGGCAGTTTGGGGCCACTGACGCAAGCTTTGTCCTCTCTGCCATTCACAGCTCTTCTTTTCTAATCTTGGCAACAGTGATTACATACATCCTGACCTAAGCTGGCTATGTCAGGAGTGAACAGGGTAGTAAACAGGAAGGGATTGCATGGGTGGTGGTAGGGCTGGAGCTAAAAGTCCATTCTTCAAGCCTTAATAAAGTCAATATATAACAGGATTCCTTCCAGGGAACTTTCCTCCTAACATATACACACTGCCTAGCAATAAAAAGTCAACTTCATTTTAGGGATGTTAAATGGCATTTAATCAGCTAATCGACTAGTTGATAGAATTTCTCTGGGAGCTACCTCTGCTGAGGCTCTGCCTTTTAAATGCATTAAGAGCCACTAGGCTCTTAATACATTTAAAAAAGGTGAAGCATAGCGGGGGAGAGGGGAGACCAGGTAAGAGCCAGGACAGCTGATTCCCGACTTGTGCCCAGTCCCCCCGCTGCGCTTTAGCCTTTTAAATGTACTAAGTCTTGATGCTCTTAATACATTTAAAAAGCACAAGTGCAGCGGAAGGGACCGGGTGTGAGCTGGAAATCAGCTGATTCCCAGCTTGCGCCTGGTTCCCCGCTACGTCTCTGCCTCCCCTGCCCTTCCTGCAGAGATGGTGCTATGGAGGGAACCGGCTTTTAAGCCGATTCTCCCCAGCACCGGCTCCTGCTCCTCCCCACTTGCTGCTTCTCTCTGATAGATGCAGCGGGGGAGGGAGAAAGTGTCTAGTCTAGTCGCTTACATCCCTACTTCATTTGTTAGCAAATGTCAATATTGAAGCAGTTCTGCAAGACCAATCAGGATCCTATTGTGCTAGACAATGTACAAACATATACAAAATGATAGCCTCTGCCCTGAAAAACTGTTGCACAGCTCTTGGTTGTAAGGATGACAGATCAGTTGAATTTTCTAAAGGGTTACAGTTAGCCCATTTAGGCTATCCTGGGGTAATGCATTTATCACAGATAAGTCAATGCATGCTTCTGCAAGGAGGTTCCTGTATGAGAGGAGACTTCCAAGATCTGACCATTTCCCTTGCTCTCTGTGTTTGCTTTTCTCCATCAGCAAGCTCAGGCTTTGCTTAAAGTGAACATTCTTACTATGACCAATTAGGCTTGGATTCAGCACAGGACCAAAATTCTAATACACATTGTGCCATTTCTGAATCGTTACGATGGGCTAGAGCACTATTTTTAAAAGTGAGAACTTTCCTTGTCAACTGCTGTATTGGTGTAAACACAGTCACATTCAGTGGTGTCTCCAGACATTGAATGCAGGGATCCGCAGAGCTCTAATCGTATGAAAATCAAATCAGTCTCTGCACTACTGGGGTTATTTCTGCTGGCAAAGAACAGACACTTACATGAAAACATGCATTCATGAACTGTACACACTGCACCTGCCTCTGGCACAGCATGAGAAAGCAGGATGTGTGTATTTCTACTTCAGGAAAGAGGAACTATATTTTGGTGCAGTCACCCTCTAAGGATGCCCTCACACTCTCATTTTGGCTTTAAAACTGAAAAACAGTAACTACATTTGGCAGGAAAAGGACACTGTCAGTCTCTTTATTGTAGAAACAGTAATTCTTCCATAGTGCTTTATATTTTCAGAAGACTTTGTAAACATAAACCAATTCTCACTATGCTTCGCATGAGAGGGAAATCTTACTTGCTTGGGGTGCATTTTCACAGAACTCTAAAAGGGGAATGCCTATACTAGGAAATTATTTCAAAATAACTTATTTCAAAATAATAACTCCCGAAATAACCATTTTGAAATAGCATATCCACACTACAGGGAAGCCTTGAAATTAGTCTAAGGTAGGCTCTCTTAATATGGATGCACTACCTTGACTTAAGAGCCCCAGGAAGCACTAGGGAGTAATTATTTTGAATGACTCCGAGGAGTAGTTATTTAGAAATAGCAGCAGTGGAGCATCCACATTATCGCTATTTTGAAGTATTCCTCATGGAAAGCGAGAGTTATTATTTTGAAATTACCAGCCCATTATTTCAAAATAACAGGCTTGGTAGTACGGACGCTCCATAAGAGTTCCTGATCAGGGTAGCATTAAGAAATCAAAATCTGTTTGGATACTTTTTTTTTTGAACTGCTTCATTACCGTACCTCTAGACTGTCCTAGACTCCTGGGCTTTGTGAAGTATCTTTGGTTTCAGAGACTTGTGGAGAAGGTGAGCTTTTAAGTTATGCGAATATCCTTTCTTTTCACTAATGTTCTTGCATTTCCTTCCTGCTGTAATCATAGGGGACAAAAGTGTGCAGTGTTAAACTGCACCTCAGTTTCTAAAATGGGGTTATATCTAAAGTCATGCCGAGCATCAGTAGCAAAGTCAGGATTAGAATGTGACCCACCAGACTGTGGCTTACTTTAGGAAAACAGATCATGCTATTTATTTGAGGTAATGTATAAAGTATAAATTAACTAGTTCCAAAGCAAGTGTGCTGACACTAGTTTGAGAGAGTACCCTTAGCTCCTTGTCTTTCTCAGTTCACCCTCCTTTCGCCACCAGTGCTTCAACTGTTATGCCCTGAGACACTTGCCTTAAGGCAATGGAAATTGCTCATCGTTGGACTGTGGCAAATCCTAGGTTAGATGTCTGTCTCGTGTGCATGCGCTTTAATCTCACAGCTCAGTGACGACCCAGATGACTTCTTGAACTGGTGATGACAACACAGTGTCTGTTTAACAGTCTGTTCACAGTGTTAATTAACCCAGTAGCTGATTTCACTCTTATGCACTGAATGAGATGTGAAAACAACCAGAAGACTTTTCCCGTGCCCTTAGGGTGTCAGGCACCACAGCCATGACCCCTCGCTGAGTAGGACTGAAAGAACTGCTGCGCAGTGGCCCACATGCCTTTTTTTTAAATTAGGTTCATTAAAATTCCGCCTTCCCCTGCTCCCTACTTGTAATAAGTCTTTGGAGTGAGGCCACTTAGGGGACACAGCTGCAGAGTAATCTTCTGTTTTATTCTGGAAGGTTAGAGGCAGCTGCTGGGGTCCCTTGTCTTGTGATTCCACCACTGCTTAGTTGAGTCTGATCCCACTGCAGTTAAAGTTAATGGAAAGATCCCTGTTGACTTCATTGGCTCGTTATAGCTTTCAGTAAAGCAGAACTCTCTCTCTCTTTCAAGATTTTAGGATTGGTTAAAGCACAAAAAAGGAGTGGGAAGAAATCTGTCACAGAGCTGACTTGCTTACAACTTGAACTAAATTAAAAGATGTGTTTCAATCCGAGAGACACTTTAGTTCAAATCCTCCTTGTATCACAAGGGGCTGTGAGTTTGATAACCTCAGGGTAGTACACACCTATAAAAGCCACAAGCTGTTTGATATTCAAAGATGCTGGGCACCTGCAGCTCTTAAATATGATTTCATCACCAATTAAAACTAAATGGGCCTGAATCTCTTGATCATTGTTGTTTGAAGAATAAAATGGTCTGAAACTCTATTCAGAAATGTGATGAAGCTTTTCAAAAAGTAGATTTGAAAAAGTGTTAACTGGACACAAACATTTAGTTTCAAACCAGCATTTACAGTTCAAATGACATTTTATGTGGAAATGCAGATTCAAAATAGAAAAAAAAAATCACATTTCAGTTCTCTTACAAGGATAATCAGAAATATGAAGAAAATGATTCTTTTCTCTAGAAAATTTGGCAAAAATCTCATTTTCTGAGAGAATAAGCTTTTCTCAGGAAACTCTTCTACTGGTCTTACCATTTCTGGTCACACAAGAAGAGCCTCCTGTTCTGGAAGACAGTTGATTTTGAATAAGTTATCTGCTGCCTTGCACTTCACGAGGAATTCCAGAATGTGATCCCCCTGAAATTTACAGCTGAGTCTTTCTGAATGCAGAGACTCCTGTATTATAGACATATCCATTCCTAAACATCCTCATTTGTTTCTAGACCTTGGTAATTGACACTTCACCTTGGTTTTGCTCCATTAATGAACAAACAACAGTCTCTTGGCTGACGCCAGTGGACTGAAATGAGGTATTTCCCCATATGTTTCCATTAGTTCTCTCTTCCAGTGTTTTAAGCTTCTTGCCACCTGTGAACCAGGTGCAGACTGTACTGAGGCCAGGAAACCCTGGCTCTGGGAGGAGGTTTGTGTTCATTATTTTGCCCAAATGGTCTTCTTGTGTCATGCCTCAGGAGATTTGGACAAGATGGAAACAGTCAGGCTTGGGCTGCTCCCTGCAAATTAATTCCCTGGCCTTTAAACATTCAGAAATATAGTGCCCAGAAAGTTAATGGGCCTTACAACATGCAACCTCAGCCACCAAGATTTAGTAATAGCTACTGCTGGGCTGACTTACCCTGCGTATTAAGGGAGTGAGTAAGGGACATAGACAGCTGGATCTAGAAGGCAGACCTTTCTTGACAAAGAGCCCATGGGAAGTTCATGTCAAGAGTTATTCAAAGAGCTTGTCAGTCTCTTTAAGATAAAGGCCCTCTTTGACTGGTGGGTCAATGAGCAAATTTCAGCTGGATCCATTTGGCCTGAGGAGGAAGGTTTCATATGAAGAGATAGATTGACCACATGGAGTAGGAAGATTTGGATTTCTAAACAGCTATTGTGCAGAGCAAGTCAATACAGTCTGTGGCAGGTGGGCTCTACTAACAGTTGATGCTTGGTGTGCTCACTAATCTTATAAAAATGTAGCATAGGGCCCTCTCACTAGTACTGTATTGGACATGCATGCCACAATAGTGGCAAATAACATACAGAAATACAGTTTCTCTATCTAGGATGAATTTTTAACCATTTGAAAATATTTGTAATGACTTCTTTGGCCAGTCCATCCTCAGGACTTTCAGTATCACATATCCCACCAGAGCCTATTTGGAAAACAAAGCCTCTGCTTTGCTTTAGTAATTTCCTAGTTGAAAGTCCTGTGTCCAAAGCCAGAAGGGGCAGTATTTCTGTCTACTATAAATCGCTGTATTGCTGGCAAATAACAATGCGTAGACAAATCTTCTGAGATGTTTCATGTGTTTTGATTAACTCTGTGATTGAGAGAGGGACAGGAATGTCTATTTCACACCCTTTCATGGAGAGATATTGAAACTCTTCAGCCATATAATGTTCAAATGGTTCAAAATAAAGTAAATGCAGTAGAACTTCCATTATCACAAAACCCCAACGGATATCAGAAATCTTTGGATACCTGCGTGAGTCGATCAGGAGGCAGTTAAGTTTGCACAGATGGTCTCCTATCCTTGAACTTCTTTAAAGCCTCTTCAGGCTGTCTGGCTGAGTGAGACACAGCAGCAAGATCTGTGGTTCAAGGGTTGATCCAATGCCCATTAATTCTGTGGAAAGATTCCCATTGACTTCAGTGGACACTCGATCAGGCTGCATGATCACTGTATATACGTCCTAAGGTGGTGGTGAGACCTCAGCCCAAACAGACCAGTGCATGCAAATTCAGATAAGCTGCAAATTTTGGACAATTCTGGACTAGTTCGCTGAGGTTTGATAATTAATTAATTCATCAATGTGGCAAATTAATATATTTCTTAAACTAGCCATGGATACAGTTATGTTTATAGATACCCAGCTACCTCCTGTACAACTGCAAGGACTCAAATAGCTCCCAGCAAACTATGATAGGTAAAAGACAATCTTCTCCCAAGGCATGTCTGCGTACTATTTCAGCTTCCCTAAAAAGCTGGACTGGCACTAGGTTATTCTCAGGTCCAGTGCAAATAGGAAAAGCAGAATAGCACATGTAGTTTGGGACCTGGTTAAATATATACGTCTCTTTTGGCTTGGACAGCTGCTTAGTCTATCAGTTTAAGCAGGTTTTCTAATGCAGGAAGGAATTTGCAGGCCCACCCAGTAACCTTGAAATCTATACGTGTTTCCAAACAGCTCTTACATTCTAGCTCCTACGTGCAAAAATGTGTGTAAAACATGTGATCAGTAGAGGCCCATCTCCTCACAAAATGCTGGCACAAATCCCAGTTGGGCGAGGTGCTTGAGAAAGGAGAGTCCTCTTACACATCAGTGAATAAGTAGCGTCCGAAGCATGGCACTTTCGATTCGCCCTCTTGGTAAAGCTTTACTGATCATTAAAACTGCCCTAATTCTTTTATCCAACAGAAACTTTCCCAGACATTTGTAAGCAAGACTCCCCCCTCCTTCTTGTGCATTTTTTGGCCCATTTAGATTTCAGCACCCAGTACATTTGGAGATTGCACTTAAAGTGAGGGGAAGTAGGTAAAGGGCAGATTTTGCTCAGGAATTGTATTATTAGCTGTTTGAAAAATATAATTACAGGTGCATTGTACAGTAGACTTCCAATAATCCGGAACCTATGGGACCTAGGTGGTGCCGGATTGTCAGATATGCCAGACTATCAGGAGGTACTATAAGCTGGTTATATATATACTGTATACATTATATACTGTATATAAAGTGTTCTTAACCCTTTTTATTGTACATACTGTATACAGTATACTGTAATGTTTTCGTTTTTTTAAGCCTTTTTTACCCTTTTTGCTCAGTTCAGCTGCTGCCGCTGTTACCTTGTGACTCTTTTTTTGCCGAAACTCACTCACTAGGCTCTTGCCATTTTGATGCCGGACTATCAGGAGTGCCAGACTATTGGATGCCGGACTATTGGAGTTTTACTGTACTTGCTAACTCCACTTATCCCAGAAAGGAGAAAGCCAGAAGGGAGACGCAGTAACTCATGAATGAATGTCAGCCAGTTTCTTCAATTCATGTAGATTTTTCTTCCCCAGGGACAGTTTTAATTTCTCAGTGTTAAAAGGAAGACATAAACTAGGATCCTCCAGGTTGGAATCCTAGGATTCCAGACTCTGTGTGAATGTGGCACTGCAGCAGATCAGGAGGTAAAATTGTCATGGCTTCTACACCGGTATCAGTGACCAACCTTTATATACCTATCGAGATACACCCCTGAAAATAGATGACCGGGGCTTCTCTACCTTGCTTCTGCTGCAGTCTGGACTCCACCTGCAGCATAATAGCTTTCTGATCCTGTGTTTGGCTCAGCACGGCCCAACAGGCTGTGCTTCAAATGGACTGTGAGAGCTGGTGCATGTTTTTGTATCTTGGAGACTAATCCTGCCTGTCTTGCTCAGGTTCAGTAATACTTTACTTTGCAAGAAGTCCCAGTGATATCAAGGGAGTGCATTACTAAGCTTGAGTTAGAGTGGTGGACAGCCCCCACAGAATATGGCTCTGTTTCTTTTAGCTGCCATGCCAGTCATTCGTGAAGTTCAGCTTCCAGGCCATGGGCACCAGTGATGCAAAATCAGTCTCACCCATAACTTTTTACTAAAATAACGAACATAGAATTATGGTTTTCTCCTTACAAAGGCCACTTCCCAAATTGCACTTCATTAGAAAATTCATTTTTCTTTATAAACTCCAATTTGCTTTCCACATTACTGCTCACTTGATGGCTGAGGAAACGATCAATGCCAGATGCACATTCCAGCCAGGCAATAAATGTTCCTGTTGCAATCAGCCCTGCACACAGCAGCTCCTCATTTCATTAAAACCACACATGGTTTCAGTTTGCCCCTAATGGGTCTCTCCGTGGCTCTGCCATGCTCTCCAAATTGAGCACTGAGATCCATAGCTCCCTCTTAACTATTCAGAAGAGCTGTGAGAAAGTACAGTTGATCTGTCAATGACTAACGTCTCAATTTTGGCATGTGCTGCCCTACACCAACCATTGCTTCCAGGATTGGGGGAGGGGCAATAAACCTTCGACTAAGAACCCATATGGGCCAAAGGCAAGCCTTGGAGAGACCTCTAGAGGAAGCCCTGTTGGACCAGTGTTGAGTCACACTTCTTATTTTTACACAGAACTGAAAACTGACCCTGAAAATGCTTTTTTCATGTTGGTTTTGCCAAGCCACCTTCCATCATCACTGTCTTCCATTGAAAGCAACATTTCCCTCTTTGGCAATTGCCAGCCAAACAAGATGACTCAATAGGCACTCTTCCGAGTCCATTCTTTGGAGAGGTGAGGACATCTTCCCATTCTGTTCCCAAGGCACGCCCTCCACACACCATTTCATTCCTTGCTTTTAACTTTATTTGCTCTACCCCACTGAGCTTGTCCACAAAGCAACCTAGTCCACAAATTATGTTAGGTGAAAATGTGCCTCTTGCCGCATACCTCCCCCATCACCTCCAAAAAGAGATCAATAGAAGAGATGCCGTTCTATCACTATTCCCTTTGGTAAGGGCCTCTCCAAGCTGTACATATACTTACCCTGCAGCCCATATGCCTATCTAGTAAATCTGTGGCCAGCCCAGAATGCTTTGCTGACACAAGCTGGGAATCTAAACTAATGACATGTGTGGAATTTGTAAGCTGTGTCACGTGCCATTTCGCATGAGTGTCTTAATCCTGTCTGGCCTCTCTTGAGCTAAGAGCATTTTGGTAGATGTAAGAGTAGGTAACAGTGGAGCTTGCGTGTTTTCCCGGGGCTTTTTTTCTTCCTTTGGCATTGCTGTGTGCTTTCCGCAAGGTGTTTCCTGCAAATTTCCCTGACCAGTCCTTTGGCACAAAGCAAACCATCTCCATAAAGAGCTTTAAATATTCAAGTTACAAATGGTTACACTAATTTTTTTTTTAAGTAGCTTTGAGTGATGGGAAGCACAGGAGTGAAGATAATGTTAGAAATTAGGCAGAGGACTGTGATTGGGAATTTAGGAATTTTTAAATTGTTTATGGGGACTTGAACAGTATTTGTAGATCAGAGACTACTCAATATTTTCCAACAATGTTCTCTTCTCTTTCTTGATTCCCACCGCTAATGTTTCAAAGGGTTGAGACCTATGTGGGATCCAGGGTGAGATACAACAAAATGTGGGATGTAAAACTGTTACTAATGCAGGAAGCTTAAATGGTGTTCTACTAATATATATAATAACATTTTCTACAATTAAGTTTTCCATATTTTCAATACAAACAGCTCATTATATATATATATATATGAGGTCTTCAGATGTCATGTGGCATCTTCTGCAATGAGACACAATTGGGCCTCTGAGGTGCTACCACACAAACAGATGTGCAAAAACTTGCCAATATAGACATAGCCTAAATACTCTTTAACGCAAGAGTTTTTGCGTTAGAGTATTTGAGTAAGAGAGTGTCTACACTGGCATGTGCCTTTGCGCAAAAGATGTGCTTTTGTGCAAGAGCATCCGAGCCTGTGTAGATGCTCTCTTGCGCAAGAAAGCCCCGATGGCCATTTTAAACATTGGGCTTTCTTGTGCAAGAAATTGATGTTGCCTGTCTTGTTGCACAAGAGGGCTTATCCCTGAGCTGGAGCATCAGAGTATTTGCACAAGAAGCACTGATTTTGTACATTTAACGTCAGTGTTCTTGCACAAATACTCGCGGCCAGTGTAGACAGGTGGCAAGATTTTGCGCAAAAGTGGCTGCTTTTGCGCAAAATCTTGCCAGTGTAGACACAGCCATAATATACTCTTCCATTCATTAATCTGTATGGAGAACTGCAACAGAACTATGTTTACACTCCAGTTGCTGTCTGTAACTTTTCTTCTTAAATCCTTAGTTTTGTTATATGACTCCTGGTTGTGGTTTATAACTAGTTGAAGCCACATGGTGCATGAGCTATTATAGACTCTCAGGAAAGAGAAGCATTGCCCTACTCTCTGCATCTTCCTCATTGTAGGAAGCCGTGACATTATAGCGCATAGAACAAATGAACTCTAGCGGTGGGGAAACTTGCAGAATAAAAGGACACGACAAACCTAGTTAATATTTATCCATAAGAGATCTGAACCAGCCCTGGCCAACTGCAGTTGATAACAAACAGATGCAAGCCCCCTTGTGAAGCGATTTAATTGGGTGCCTCTCACCCCCAAGAGATACAGTGCATGACTGTCTTTCAAGCTACCTCAAACAGCCTTGATGTGTGCCAGATGGGGCTAGAATTTAAAACCACAGGGTGGGAACCAGTAGGAATGTGTTAGATCTGGCTGGGAGATGGAAATGGGATGTGGGATGGGACGGGATGGACTTTGTTTTATTGTTTTTTTCTTTTCCCCATCAAATGTGCATGTTTAGTCAACATTTTCCATCCAGCTCTAGAAGAATGTGTCTAGGAGAGGTTTTTGCGTTTCTCCCCAGGCAGACACCTGGTACCATTAGGGTATGGGTGGAAAGTATTTGACTCATCCCAACACAGATGATGGAACACCAGTGAGCCAGGCACCCTCTTCTGTCTGCAAGTTGGGCAACAATATCTGGTCCAACTCCTCAGTTAGCACAAAGTGTCTAATCTGTTGAATTCCTTAGTATACAGCCAGTTCACTAAACTACTGTAAGGGTACACTGCAATGCTTGCACTGCCTCCATCTGTCTTAAGACTACATCAGGAGGACACCCTAGATTACAGCAAAGCGTAAAATACTCACACAGTTGCCTGTGGGGAAACATGGCCATAACAGAGATCGAGTCTTGACAGCTAGTTACATAATAAAATCTCTTCTCCATGCTCAGTGAACAAAGGTGCAATGTCCATTCTCATCATCACAGGAAAGTCTTAAGTGTTCTAAAGTTACTGGTGATTTTAGATGCAACTGGTGTTGCTCATGTTTTTGGGTATTACTGGTGATTTTGACCCAACACAAGATGCATAATTTAAGAACATAAGAACGGCCATACTGGGTTAGACGAACAGTCCATCCAGCCCAGCATCCTGTCTGCAGACAGTGGCCAATATGAGATGCCCCAGAGGGAGGGATCACAACAGGTAATCCTCACGTGATCCCTCCCCTGTCAACCACCTCCAGAGAAACAGAGGCTGGGGATATCATTCCTACCCATCCTGGCTAATAGCCATTGATGGAGCTAACTTCCATGAATGTATCTAGCTCTTTTTTTTTAACCCTGTTAAAGTCCTAGCCTTCACCACATCCCCCAGCAAGGAGTTCCAGAGGTTGGCTGTGCACTGAGTGAAGAAAAACTTCTGTTTTTGTTTTAAACCTGCTGCCTATTAATTTCATTTGTGACCCCTAGTTCTTATATTATGGGAATAACTAAGTAACTTTTCCTTATTCACTTTTTCCACACCTGTTATGATTTTATAGACCTCCATCATATCCCCCCTTGGGCTTTTCATCTTAGAAAAGAGGGACTAAGTCTTTTTAATCTCTCTTCATATGGGACCCGTTCCAAAACCCTAATAATTTTTGTTGCTCTTTTCTGAACCTTTTCCAATGCCAATTTTTCTGATGGAAGGTGTTCAGCCTCCTTTGAGTGCTTCAGCCACTTTTCATGGTACGTGTGTTTAGAAGAGCAAGAGATCAACATTTAGATCTCTCATTCCCTGGCAGCACTGTGGAGGCAGTCTGCTTATTTTCATTGCCTCTCCACTTTCCTTCTTTGTGGTGCTGTACAGCAACTCTTCTAGCAATAGCTAGCTCTAGAAAAATAGGAAGGTTGGGTTGGTGAACAGTAGTTGCTTTGGTTGGAAGGGATAGGTTAAAAAAGGAGTTCCTTCTCCATTATTCCCTTCTCCCATGATTTTACTCCGCCTCACTCCCCCCCTCACATACAAGAACTGTCTAATTTTAATTCATTTAATGTGGTGATGATAGGAGGAGGTGGCTCTTACTCTGGTACTTGCAGATTAAGGCAAAACAGCTAAAGGGAGAGTACACATTTTCCCATCTCTTGTTAGACAACTCACTATATTTAACCCCACCTTTTGGCTTTTCTGGGGCAGTAGTGAGAATGCATGGGTTACTTTTCTCCCCTACAAAGAAATCTTCAGCCCCCATCCCACCCACTTGTTTCTCATATAGTCCCCAGACAATTTAAAAATACTCCCAAGAGCCTAAATAAAACTAAGCAAGTGTGCTTTGTCAAAGGGTCCTGGCTGGCCTATAGCTGTGCTCCTCAATAATGCAGGAAGTTAGCCATGCTGGTTTAATTACTCAGGTTGTGTCTACACTGCACCCTTAGCTCAAAATAAGC
Source organism: Pelodiscus sinensis (assembly GCF_052426305.1). Lineage (NCBI taxonomy): Eukaryota > Metazoa > Chordata > Testudines > Trionychidae > Pelodiscus > Pelodiscus sinensis. The sequence continues at coordinate 97,587,019 of NC_143052.1, read as the reverse complement.
TACGCAATTTGCTTATTTTGAGTTAATTTAGAAATAAAAGTAGCCCAGTGTCTGAGAGTCTGTAACGCTGAAATGCTGGCTGTTCTCTGGGTGGCGCTGTTGGCTGAAATGCTGGCTGTTCCCTCTGGGCGGCCCATGCTGCATGGGGAGTGCGGGGCCCAAACGGCCACTTGTGCTGCTTGCTCCCCTGCGGCGGCCCGGCTGAGCAGTGCAGAAGTCAGCCGAGTGCCACGGTGGGAGAGGAAGGGGGTGGGGCGGTGACGTACATGGCCACGTCACTGCTTTGCCTCCCACCGTGCTGCTCGGCTGACTTCTGCGCTACTCAGCCAAACCACTGCAGGGGAGCCCAAACGGCTGCTTGCTCCATTTGCTGCTCTGTGGTGGCCTGGCTGAGTGGCGCAGAAGTCAGCAGATCGCCACGGTGGGAGGTGAAGGGAGGCGGGGCGGTGACATGCGGCGTGACAGTGGCTCCAGGCCTCGCCCCCTGCCCGTGAATGTCACCGCCCCGCCCCCCTTTGCTTCCTGTCATGGCGCTCAGCTGACTTCTGTGCTGCTCAGCCAGGCTGCCGCATGGGAGCAAGTGGCGCAAGCGACCGTTTGGGCTCCGTGCTCCTCAGGCAGCACGGGGAGTGCGGAGCCCAAACAGCCGTTTGGGCTCCACGGTCCCCCAAGTGAGAGGCAGGAGGGGAAGGAGAAGAGACAGAGAGAGAGGCAGGAGGCAGAGGAGAGCTGAGAGAGAGCGAGAGAGATGGAGCAAGAGACCAGATGCTCAGGAGAGAAGACCGATGTTGAGGCGAGACCTGAAAATCCCGTCTTATGATGGGCCAATTGGCTAGTTTAGAAATAAATCGCTATTCTGAAATGTCCCTTAATTCTCGTGGAACGAGGTTTACAGGGACGTCGGAATAGTGAGCTCATTATATTTCAAAATAACGGGCTTACTTAAAAGATGCAGTCCATGTGACAGACAAGGTCTGCCCCTATGTAAAGGAAAATTCCTTACTTATTTGTGACATCTAGTACTGTCTGATGAGAAGACTCTGGGACTCAGATGCAGGTTGACACTGATAAAGCTTCCAGTGCACTGATTAGCATGCATCTCTGCTTTATAATTAACATAATGTTACATTTGTGATAATGTCCCCTTCTAGCTGCTGGCCTAGAAGAAAGGGTATATGCCTTAATATTCCTGACAGCTAATGAAAATCCCACTTTAGCCAAAGGAGGAAAAGCCTTTGTTTTCAGGTGGGAGTAAGAGCTCCAAAGTTCTGTACCCCATGCCACACATGCATGCAAGTAACCCCAAAATAATTATAACTCCCCTTGTGTCACATCACCAGCTCAGCTATTTAAATGATGCTAGTCTTAATCTCCCATTTGTCCAGTTTTCCCATAACTGCCTGGCGGCACGGGGGCAGGGCGAACCCGCAGCCAAGCAGGGGAGCGGGGCTGCGGACGTGCCCTACAGGGCAGGCTCTAGGACCGCGGCGGCTGCCATGGACAACGGCGGCGGCGACGGTGGCGCGGCTGGAAGCAGCGCGCTGTGCGCGCCAGTTCAAAGGAGCGCCGGGGAGCCAGGAGAGGGGGAGGAAGCGGGAGCTGTCCCCGCACTCTCAGCCCCAAAGCGGAGGGCCCGCGGGGTCAGAGAGCGCAGGGCACGCCGGCCTCACGGCGGCCCGGGGGCAGGGCGAACCCGCAGCCAAGCGGGGGAGCGGGGCTGCGGACGTGCCCTACAGGGCAGGCTCTAGGACCGCGGCAGCGGCGCGGCCCGAAGCGGAGCGCTGCGCGCGCCAGTTCAAAGCAGCACCGGGGAGCCAGGAAAGGGGGAGGAAGCGGGGGCCGTATTAAATCCGAACACGGGCCGCAATTGGCCCACGGGCCGGACTTTGGACATGCCTGGTCTAGGAAGAAGTACTTCAGAAAGGGATCTAGGGGTCATAGTGGACCACAAGTTAAATACAAGTCAACAGAGTGACACTGTTGCAACAAAAGCAAACATGATTCTGGAGTGCATTAAAAGGAGTGTTGTGAGCAAGACATGAGAAGGCATTCTTCCACTCTACTCTGTGATGATTAGGCCCCAATTAGAGTATTGTATCCAGTTCTGGACACCACATTTCAAGAAAGATGTGGAGAAATTGGAGAAGGTCTAGAGAAGAGCAACAAAAATGATTAAATGTCTAGAGAACATGACTTATGAAGGAAGGCTGAAGGAATTAGGTTTGTTTAGTTTAGAAAAGAGAAGATTGAGGGGGGACATGATAGCAGTTTTCAAGTATCTTCAAGTTACAAGAAGGTGGGAGAAAAATTGTTCTCCTTGGCCTCTGATGATAGGACAAGAAGCAATGGGCTTAAACTGCAGCAAGGGAGGTTTAGGTTGGACATTAGGAAAAACCTCCTAACTGTCAGGGTGGTTAAACACTGGAATAAATTGCCTAGAGATGTTGTGGAATCTCCATCACTGGAGATATTTAAGAGCAGGTTAGACAGACCTCTGTCAGGGATAGTCTAGACAGTACTGGGTCCTGCCACAAGGGCAGGGGACTGGACTCGATGACTTCTCAAGGTCCCTTCCAGTTCTAGGATTCTGTGATTAAGAACAAAGACATAAACATGCTTTTGTTTTGCTTTTTTTGTTGGCATTCATGCTGTATACATCTCCAGAGCCCAAGCAGACAAGAATTTTTTAAAAAATTACTAGGGGGCTGTGCTCCTGCTCATTGCGCTTGCCAACCCCTGTCTTGCAGGGGTAAGCAACCCCCGCTGTCCCCCGCAGCCACCAGGGAGGGCTAGGCTGTGACTGTGCCAGCCCGGGTCCCTTCTCCCTTCTCTCTGCCAGTCCGGGCCCCTTCACCACCCCCTCCAGCCCAGGCCCCTTCTCCCTCTCCCGCTGTGCCAGCCAAGGCCCCCTTCTCCATTTCCCTCCTGCTGTGCCAGCCCAAGTCCCTTCTTCCTTCCCTGCTGTGCTAGCCCAGGCCCCTTTCTCCCTCCTCCCCAGTTAGTCAGAGTCCCTTCTTTCTCCCTCCCCCGCCAACCCGGGCCCTTTCTCTCCCCCCCGCAACCGTAACCTTCTCTCTCCTCACCACGGCGCATGCCAGGCCTGGCTCTAACCCCGGCAGCCAGGGAAGGGCAGGGTTGCCTGCCTACCCTGCATGGGGCACAGTGAGGTTCAAGTAGTGATGGGCACACAGTGCTCTGGGGCACTGCAGCCCACTGAGGTGGGGAAAGCAGCAGTGCAGAGGGCCACTGACCCAACCTCTCCCCTGTGCAGTCCCACCTGCGCTGCTCACTGCCCCAGCCCTGCCCGCAGAGCCTAGAGCTGCCTGGCTGTCCAGCGGGAGCGGAGGGGAAGGAGCAGACAGGTTGGTGCAGCAGCTCTCACGGGCAACTCGGGGGTGCTTTGGCATCAGTAAGTGCACCTGCAGGGGGCAGGTGAGTCTCTGCGGAAGCAGCTGGAACTCCAGGCAGTTGGGCACCGCGCTCCAGCTCCCCAAGAGCCCGCTGCTGGCACATAAGCTCGGCTTGAGTCCCTCTCCTAGTGCCTATCGCCAGGCACCACACCCCTCGTCCCGTGGGCTGTCACGGCTGCAATGTGGGGTCTGCCGCTACTATGCCATGTTTATTAGTGTTGAAAGACCTGTGGGGTGGGGTGGCAGAAGGGGGGTAAGGGCTTGGTTTAAAATAGAAATTCCAAGTGGCAAGAAGAAGCAACGAGGTAGGGCTTGAGAGGGGGAAAGGGGAGAGAGGGAGGAGGCAGGTGGAACACCTGTCTTTCTGCAGGGAAAACTTTAATATAGAGAGAGATTTTTTCAGAACCACAACTGAATACTCCCCCCCCCCCGCCTCCTCCCCACACATTTTAAAGGAAACAAACATCAGATTTGAGTCAGCCCATTGGGGTTTGGTTTAAATCATAGTTTGGCTGCCATGCTTATCTTACCAAAGATTTATATCGCTATTTAATTTAGCTTCACATAAATAATTATAAAACACTCATGAGACTTTGCCAGCCGCTCGAATCCCACAAAGTGACCCAACCTGAAACCCTGAAGTACTGAGAAACATTCATCTCAGAGTATTTTTATAGGCCTCACTTCAAAGGGGCTGTGGTTTAAAAATATGCAGCTATTTTGGTGACCACTTGTGTGGGATAAAGTTTCCCATGGGCAATAGCAGGATTGTAATAGGACTCCACAGAGAAAGGGAGAGTTCAGGGGGAGTGCTTAACCAGCAAAAGGTGCAATCACATGCATTTTCTTGATAAAATAGGAGTCTTCATAAGGAAATGGTTTCTTTAGCTATCTTGGATTGAATTTGCAGCAGAAATTCTGCTGTGAAGACTCCTATAAAAGGATCCCTGCTTGGGAGAGAACAGGCTAGCTGCCTTTGAGTAAGGAGGACTCTGCCCATTCACTTGAGCCTAGATTTGTGTGGTTTGTTTGCCATGATTGTATCAAGACAAGTTAGTTGGAATTACTGCTGTCTGACCACCCTGTGGAATAAAAGCCTTAAGAATAGCAGAGGAGAGGCAGGAAAGACCATTAGTTAAGTTGTTCACAGTTATTGTATTAATTGAAAGTGGGTCCCTCTTTCACTTAGCCTCTACACAGCAGCTGGGAGAGATCACTTATAGCTAGAGTAGATGTACCATGCTAGCTGTGCTTGAGCTGCCATCTATAAACAGCACTGTGGCAATAGCACAGTGGACAGTAGCTTGATCTAGCTGACCAAGTACAATCTCAGAGGTCAGGCAGGCTTGGGCCTGTGGTCTAGCTTGTGCCACTGCCCATATGAGCTGTAGTCACACTGCTGTTTCTGGAATGCTAACTTGAGCAGAAGTAGTGTGTGTACATCTCTCTACCCAAGGTGTGAATTATGCATCTCAGCTCCAAGGCGCACCTTTCCTTACAAAGATCCAATTCTGGATTCTCTGTTGGCTTGTTAACTTTGTTGACTGATGCCTAAATTAAAGCCAGCCATTTTTTTTTTATGAAGTCGCTGCTCTATGTTAAGTACTTTGTTAAAATGTTGCCAAGGAAACAGTGAGGTTTGGGAAGAAGTAACTGATTTTCCTCTGTTTCATCAGAACCTGAATTTGTCTGACACTTGAGTTGAAACATGTTATTGATTTGGAATCTTAAATAGTTTTTAACCTCCCTCTTCCCTGCCTTTTAATTGCTCTCAATGTCTCTTCAATAACGTGAGGTTTCATTATGTTTTTATCTGTTCTTATCAAACACAGATTTCTTCTCCCTACTCACAGTATTTTAATACACAGAAAAATTCAACATGGGCCTATCTCATTTACTTCCTTCATTGTTTGCTAGCTCCATTAGTTCCATATCTGGAACTATCCAGACATCTATTGGGAAAATAGCACAGCAGGGCACAGAATAGGCAACAAGTTCTTGGAATGTATCACAGGCAATTTTTAAAATTGTATTTTGGAAGGTGGAGAAAGGTACGTTGGGGGCGGGGAGGGCTGATGTAGATTTGATTTTGGCAAACAGGAAGAAACTGGTTGAGAAGTTGAAAGTGGAAGGCAGCTTGAGTGAAAGTGATTGTGAAATGGCAGAGTTCATGATTCTCAGGAATGGTAGGAGGGAGAACAGCAAATAAAGACTGGATTTCAAGAAGGTAGACTTCAGCAGATTCAGGGAGTTGGTAAGTAAGCTTCCATGAGAAGAAAGTCTAAGAGTAAAAACAATTGAAGACAGTTGGCAGTTTTTCAAAGATACACTATTAAGAGTACAAGAGCAAACTATTCCACCGTGCAGGAAAGATAGAAATTTTTGCAAGAGACTACCCTGGCTTAACCAGGAGATTTTGAATACCTATAAATCAAAAAAGTTCTACAAAAAGTAGAAACTAGTGCAAATTACAAAAGATTAATATAAACAAATAACACAAGTATGTGGGGGCAAAATTAGAAAGGCTAAGGCACAAAACAAGATCAAACTAGCTACAAATACAGTTAGGCTTGCCAGATGCTGTCAACAAAAATCCTGAACATGGCAAACTTGGTTGAGGGGAAAAAAAACAAAAAACAGGAAACCAAAGTTGTTGAGCAAAACCAAAAATGGCCCCATGCTCCTCACTCCCCCGCCAGACGCAGCAGTGGAAGACTGTCCCCACCAGGCTTCCATCCACGGGAAGCAGGAAATACCGGACATTTCACGTGTCCAGTATTTTGTTTTTGTTTTTTATTTTACTGGATGGGGGACCTGAATACCGAAGTATCTGGGTAAAAACCAGACATCTGGCAACCCTAAATACAGTAAAAGCAAGAGGAAGACCAAGACCAAGGGCAGGGTAGGCCCAATACTCAGTGCAGAGGGAAAAACAAGAACAGAAAATGTGGAAATAGCAGAGGAGCTTAATGATTTATTTCAATTTTCACCAAGAATATTGATGGTGATTAGATGCTTAACTTACTGAAAGCCAGTGAAAATATGGTTGGTTCAGAAACTAAACTAGGGAAAGAGCAAATTAAAAATTACTTGAAAAAACTGTAATAGTCCTCATATCAACCAAAAGTTATTTGGAGCAGAGAGAGAAGCACCCCTCAAACGTCTTTTGGGTGGCATATAGGAAAAGATTGTGTTTATTTGTCTGATAAATTGACCTCTTTCTTTCTGATTTCCATCCTGTTTCCAATATTAGAGGATAGTCTTAACATCATCACATGTAAATACTGGGCCATGCCTTAGAGATTCACACTGTCTCGAGGCATACATGCAAAATCTCAAAGAGAAACTCTTGGAAGACCAGGGCCAAATTTTGCACTGACTAATGACCTATGGAATCAATGGGATTGATTCCACATGGCTCAAAACCAGAGCAGAATCGGGCTCACAGGAGTTAGGATGATGCTCTTTTGCTTAGCTCTTTTGCATTGGGGTAGTTTGTAAATGGCAAAGACCAAGCCAGATCCAGCTCTAACTGATGGTGAGATCGTGGCTCCAAAGTCAGACATTGAACAAGTGATTTTTGGGAGCAGTTTTCACCTCTCATGTCTCCTGGACTTTTGAAGGAAAATTTTGTGATAAACCTAACGCGCCCTGTGAAAGCCCACACCTTTGACCCACCAAAACTACTGTCCCTTCTTCCTTTAAACTCATATGTGCTATCTACAGTTATTGCTTCCAGCTCCATCATTGGTCCCCTCTATTCTGTCTATAGCTCATTGTGAAATAGTCTTCTTGACACTCATCTCACTCCTCAGGACCACTCAGAATTTGCTTCTTAAATCATCTGCCTAGCTTGTTGTCTGAGGCCATTACCCATCTTCTGACTCCATGTACAGGCTTGTCTTGGTCCAGTGCATTCAATTACAAGTTTCCAGTGCTTGCCTTTAAAGCCCAGCAAACTTGGCTTTTCCTGCTTATCTGGTATTGCTTGTTACCTTGTTCTCTCACCACTGTGCTTCTACCAGTCTCCATCACTTGTTTTCCCATTCCTCCGACGATAAACGTTGTTTGTTTTATTGTCTCATTGTCCTGACCCTCCTCTCCTATTTCTTTCCTCTTTTCCTCAGAGGGATTCTCTCTTCTTTGTCACTTGTTTGTAGAATCCCTGGCATAATGAGGCCTAGGTGCTTGATTGAGAGTTCTTCGGTACTATCATAATCGAAATAAAATAATAACTCTTCCACAAGCTTTCCTGTATCTAGCAGGAAACTCAGCTCAATTGTGAACGAGTCCACAAAACCACTACCTTCTGTTCCTTCATGTCCTGCTTCAAGGTACTTCTGTCTTGAGATCTAAGGGAATCTGCCAACTAGTAATAGCTAGGTAGATGGCTAGCAGGGATTTCTGCTTGTTCTGTTCATTGGCCTATCCTATACAGTAGACACCTAAACTTTTTACTACATCACATCTCCATTCCTTCTAGTTCATTATTATACCAACTTGTTACTACATATCTGAATTTAGATTGTAAGCTCATCCAGGCCATCTTTTGCTCTATGTTCATAACGCATTTAACACAATGGGGTCTTGATCCTGGTTGCTGTTTATATGTTACCATAATACAAAAGAATATTTCAAAAAAGAGGTAAAATTGCTAACAACTGGGAGCCTTAAAAATTTAATTGATATTGAAGCCGTTAGGATGTGTCCTAAAACTGCTTGCATTTCAAATTTCCATTGAAATTCTTCCATCACTCAAAACCAATCATGCCTTTAAATCACCAAGTTGGTCAGCTGGATTTTTCCTTTTAGCAAAGTAACAATTTCCCAGTTTAAATGAAGGATTTTCCCTGGTGTGCATTCATTCAACAGAAGCTAAAGATTATACGGAGTCTCTCTGAAAAAAGTGAACCTCTTCCCCAGCCTGAGTCAATATCAGAACTTTAGCAAGGTCAAAGGAAATGGATGACGTGTACAGTCTTTTTGGTGGCTGGACTATCAGAACCTTGAAAACAATGCTGGTGCAACTCTTCAGTGTGTCTTCAACAGAAGCTGCAAGTCTGGCCCAATGTTTTTTTTCCCCAAACACTGCAGAGTAACAAAGCCCCAAAACCTATTTTAGAAAATACTTCACAATACTACTCCCTTCATAATAAAGTAGGTTCTGCTGAAGCAGTTTGAGTGGTTCTTTATACTGAAAGACTTAATATACTTAAAACAAAAATTATTATTTCATCAGTTTATTCAGTTTCATTTTAATACTGAAAGTATTATTGTTATTAGTTTTTTAAAATCAGTGATATTTTTGGGGCTTGGAGAAGACAAGTGACAATCTTTAGCCTTCCCAGAACCAGCATCTCTAAGCTCATTTTTTTTTCTGCCATGGTAAAAATTAAACCACTTCTGAGGCTTGGATGACATGATACAGTAGTCCTGCGGCAAGGAGCATTAGCTGAATAATTCCTTCTGGCCTTTCTCTTGCTCACTGGCTTTGCTGTATTGCTGAGACTTGAAAGTGACCTGCAAACTTTTTTCTAATAAAGATAATGGAAGTTACTTGCTGAATGCCCCAAATATCAAAGAGCAGGAGGAATTCTGCTAATAATTTATTGTAAATGAACTGAAAACCCTATGAGATTGATTTGAGGATCCTGAGATTGCTCTCAATCACTATGGATACCCTAGGGCTGTGTCTACATTGGCCCCTATTCCGTAATAGGGATGCAAATGTAGCACTTTGGAATAGGCAAATCCGCGGGGGATTTAAATATCCCCCGCGGCATTTGCATTTTCATGGCTGCCGCTTTTTTCCGGCTTGTAGATAAGCCGGAGAAAAGCGCCAGTCTGGACGCGATCCTCCGGAAAATAAGCTCTTTTCCGGAGGATCTCTTATTCCTACTTCGAAGTAGGAATAAGAGATCCTCTGGAAAAGAGCTTATTTTCCGGAGGATCGCGTCCAGACTGGCGCTTTTCTCCGGCTTATCTACAAGCCGGAAAAAAGCGGCAGCCATGAAAATGCAAATGCCGCGGGGGATATTTAAATCCCCCGCGGATTTGCCTATTCCAAAGTGCTACATTTGCATCCCTATTACGGAATAGGGGCCAATGTAGACGTAGCCAGTATGTATTGCTCAGAGATATTCCAAACAATAGGAACTTCACTGCAATGATGTAGATACCCAAATGGGGTGCAGATTAATACTATATTTCATACATATTAAAAATATGGTGACCCAAGAGTGCCCAGTTTATTACAGCTCTGGTGAAGTCCTTGGAATTCTTGATATTGCAGATCTATGTGCTGTGGCTTCACAGTGACTGGGAGCTCAAAGGGCAGTATTAAGGACCAGAAATAAATTAATTTGAAAAAACAGACATCTATTGAATCCTCTTCTGCCCTTTGCTCATTGAAACAGAGTGAAATACACTTTGGGGGGCTCACTACAGAACTATATGCACCCTTTAGGTCCCACTTTAGCCCTATTTTGAGGATTTAAGTGGACTTCACTGTACATGTAGGCTTTGTACTTGCCTTTTGCATAGGATGATTTTCCCTCACTATATAACACCATCACCATGGACACCAGAAAATATGGTCCCCTGAGTAACTGACCTTAGGAGCTGGGCATGCCTGGCTAGGATTTCTTGTAAGTTGCCAAAGCATTTTAATATCCACGTTTACTTTGTGAGAGGCCCTCATCACCAAACGATTTTAACTGGGCAAGATATAATCACAGAGCTAGATTTATGAATGTGGGCAGATCTAAACTTTAGTGAGTTTTTGTCCTAAAAGAGGACTGTTCCATTTTGCTTGCCACCAGACCAGTGGAAACGGCTAAGGGGATATACCAAATCGGCATTCCTTGGTCATAGCCTCCTCCCTGGCCAATGCACCTACTTTCTAGGCTATGCTGGTCCCTATACAGTGACAGTGGGGTAATTATGGACACTTTGTGCAGTTAAAATCTCTTTCAGTAGAACTTCTGCATCAAGTACCTGCCAGTGGCATAGAGAACAGGCTCAAGTTTACTTATGTGGTTCCATGTCTCTTTAAGAGGGGTCTGGATCATTTCTTTGGAAGGAAAGTATTTCATTATTAGTTAGAAGGTACCAAGTGGCCTTGGACAACTCAGCTGAACTCCTGTGAATCAAAAAGTCATTTTTTAATGTACAGGAGTAAAGCAAGTAATTGTGTATCGCATACAGAATAAATTCAGAGTTTAGCTGTCTCAGATTTACCTTATTTTTATTTTACAGTATCATCCACCCCTGAGGCTTTGCTGAATTGAAGTATAACCTCTGGATTAGAATCCCTGAAATGTTATTGTCCCAGTATCCGTGTTGCTTACGGTGTCTTATTTTTCTTGTCTCATGACAGTCATCCGAGCCAAAGTGGTGGGGAAGAAGCTCATGAAAGATGGACCTTTTGGAACGATGCGCTACACAGTCAAGCAGACGAAGGTGCGTACGTACACAGGCACCTCATGCCAGGTTTAGCTACCAAGGCAAGGCTACTTGCTGACCACTAACATGCTTCGTTTAGGACCCAGTCCTGCTAGTTACTAAGTCCCTTCAACATCCATCATGATTAATGGGAGTGGAGGGTGGTCAGCAACTTACAGACTCACACCTTGAGAGAGGCAGTAGGCCATGCCTACCACATAATGATGTGTATTTAGAATTTTCCTTTATTCTTAACTCTTATGGTGGTAAAGATACCTGAGTGACAGCTCTGGAGACTGAAGCCCCGTTTGTCCCCAGCAGATGTGCAGGCTTCTCCACATGGCCCTACCAGTAAACTTCAGCTAGTGGGACTACCTGTCTTGGGATCAGTCTTTCAGCTTCTTCCTGCCTTGGCTTCTCTGCTGAGACTGCCAACAAGGGTGTCAGCTGGAGTGGTGGCAGTTATCATGTGGGAACTTGTCCACTCTGAGCAAACATGCTTCACAAAGTCACTCAGCAGCTTAGGGAAAGTAGTTTTCAGACACTTTCAGCTTGTGCTAGATTTAAACTGGTGACTTACAGGTAATGAAAGGTACATTTAATTGCCCTTGAGTTTTCCAGTTTTGGCCTGTCCATCCCTCACCTCCCCCTACCCCAAGCAATAGGACTAGGGTTGCAGATTTATCATGAAGTTCTTTATCATGACTCACAGAGCAGTCACAGGAAATTTTAGTCAAACCTATAGGTTTAGTAACTGATCTGGGATTGATTTTTTTAATTAAAAAAATGCCCTGACAAAGGAGGGGGCACTGACTGTTTACAGCAGCAGCCTCTGCCCCACCCCCCGGCAGACCTTAAGGCCTCTGAAGGGGAGCAGGGCCCTGAAGTATGAACCATCTGCACTTGCCATGGGCCGCTTCAGTGTCCTTTAGGGCAGGCTACGAGTTTTCCCATTGAGAGTGCTGTGCTGTGACCTGGTACATAAGGCTGAAGTACCGCTCCCTCAGACTGGGCCCTGCAGCCCTCTGTGAAAATGTGGGGGGAGGAGGGTGACCAGATCACATTTCAGTGAGTGGTGCTGTGACCCCAGATGCCAGATTGTAACACCCAGAGAAGGGTGCTGGGCTAAGCTCCATAGGATACAGGAACCAACACTGCAGGGTGAGTGTGGGACAGGCTCACCCCCAGTCTAGGGCCTTTCCTCTGTCTACACCAAAAAGGCAGCCCTCCTAGAGTCTCCATATAAGAAGTCATGGACAAACAGAAATCATAGTACCGGTGACCTTTTCTGCATCATGTCAAACCTGCATTCCTGCTCACAGCCAATACAGATTTCACTTAACCTGTTGCTTTGGCTTTTTTTTTTTTTTTTTTTTGGCCAGCTGACTCTTTGTTATGTAATGTTAAAAAATCAGCCCTAGTTTGTTTTTCTTGGCTGGAGCACTCTAGTCATAAGGCTGGTTTATGTCTTTTATAAAAGAAAAAGAACGAAAAGGCCTTGGCAGCTGTTGCAGAAATCTGAAACATATTAGACAAAATAAAGGTTGAGGAAAATGTGCCTTAACAGTAACTCTCTTTATAAGGCAGTTTTATAGCTAAGCAACAAAGCTATGAGGAGGAGACAGAAAATCTGTTTCATAAGCTATCACAAAGCCGCATAATGTTGCCAAAGTCAAGCTTAGCAGGGCCCTTTCCCTGCACTGGAATTTTTGCACTTTACCTAAGGCTGTGTCTACACTAAATGGAAGATCACTGCTGCAGCGATTGATATTCCAGAGTTTGATTTAGTCATTGTAATAAGACTAGCTAAATGGAACTCAAAGGGTGCTCCCGCTTGCTGGTACTTCTGCTTGCAGGAGGAGTAAGGGAAGTAGTATCCTGGGAGGGTATCCTGCTGTAGGGATGGCGGGGAAACTCAAATCAAGTTATGTCGGATGCATATCTTCTTTCCGTGTACCCTATGGCTATGTCTACACTGCACATTGTTGCGCAAGAAGATATGCAAATGACACGCAGCAATGAATATTGCCATGCCTTATTTGCATTCCTAATGAGCTGCCATTTTTGCGGAAGTGGCTTTTGTGCAAGGAGCTGTCTATACAGCTCCTCCTCGCACAAAAAAACCCCTCTTGCGCAGGAGCCATTCTTCCTGAAAATAAGCGGCAGAACGGCTCTTGCGCAAGGGGAGGGGAGCGGGGATTGCGCAAGAAGGAGCAGTGTAGACAGCTCCTTCTTGTTCAAAAGCCCCTTGTGCAAAAATGGCACTGTGCCTCATTTGCATATCTTCTTGCGCAACAAATGCGCAGTGTAGACGTAGCCTATGAGTGTAGACCTGGCCTCAGAGGGTGTGAAGTGCTGGAGTACTATATTTGCTTACTCTTTGTTGCAATTGTCTTTGCTTAAAAAAAAAAAGTCTGATTTTGTGCATGTGAAAGGAAGCAATCGATAACAGCTAGAGTGAGACAGTACAGCCACATCTTTCCCTTTGACAATCAAACCAGTTCTCATGGGCAGCACTCTGTGCTGTGCCAGTCCTACTGTGACATTCCCACAGCTCTCTCTTTTCACCACCCCTCCCATGCTATTCTGCATCTGCACGCTGCAGCCAGAAGCCTCGTTCTCCTTCTTAGTAGCAACCTCCTCTCTTCTAGTCCTTCACTGCGTGCTCTGCCTTCAGGTACACAGACAGATTTCAGGTATTAAGCATCTGATCTTGTGAGTGAACAGTAACTTCCCCACTAGACACGGTAAGGACAGTTAACTTCTGCCTTCTTTACCAACTACTACTAGCAAGCTCAGAATAGCACTGTTTGTCCCATGTCAGGTATTCAGAGAGTCCGATGGTTCTTGCTAAAATCCCTGACAATGATTCAGAAATATTGCCAGAGGGAGTGGGGGAGAAATCAATATAATTCAGTAGTTTCATGAAAGTCATCAAGTGCGTAGGACTCCCTTGTTCTCACAATAATGGATCCCCCCCATTTTGGCAACTGTGCACTCTGTTTTGCTGTCAGATGGCGAAGGCATTCCAGTTTTGGAATAGTGTAGCTGACATTAGTTCAGGACAAGCAGAGGTTTCCAGGAGTTGGGGTCACTGTCAGAGAGGAGAAAATTCTCTGTCTGGAATAATACAAGTTCTACCCCACTGTCAGCAAAAGAGTCCTAACGACAACAGCCTCTGGCATAGTAATACGTGATTTTGACTGGGATTTAGAGCAGTCATCTTGAAGTAGACTGTAGCAGTGTCACTGATGTTAGTTAAAAGTCTGCCTAGACATGGGAAATGCAAACCTAGACAAGGCAAGAGAGCTGAGTGGGGAAAGATGCCCCACTCATTTTTCGCTCCTTGTCTGGATTTGCATTTCCCACGTTCACATGCTGTTGCAAAAAGTCACTCAGCTGTACTCCAAAACCGTTTACATTAGGGAAACCAAACTGTAGGAGCTTTTCCTGCTCTGTTTGCATTTGCTTGTGCTGATTTATGGGGGATGGGGTCTTTGCAGCAGACATACATCACACTGACTAATACATATGTATCTATGCCAGGATTGCAAGAGGACAATTGTCTTTGCAGAAGCTGATCCCAAATATTTAGTTAGGAAACCATGTGCCCAACAAAACCCAGTGAGATTTTAATTTCAACAAGAGATGGCATGAGTTGGCACACATGTGGTTCTACTGACACTTTAGGGGAGGTACATTGTACCATATGGTTTAACCTGACCTTGGACAGGAAGGAACCCATAGCAATCAAACTGTTCCACTTAACTGGAAGGCCCTGCAGACATAAATTTCAATAAACAATCTGAGCATCGCCTTTTAAACCCTACTGTCCTTGTGCACCACTATGAGTAGAGTGCTCATTAGAAAGGTATTCAGCTGTATGCTTTTGGGGGGAGCACAAGCTGATTTAGGCCATGCTCTCACCCTAGTGATGTCCTACTGTGCCGCTGAAAGGAAAAGCTAACTAGACATCTGACTTTGCACAGTTGCCTGTAAACAGCATTCATGATAAAACTAACATGTTGGTGTTTGCTGGCCACCTTTCAGTCTTTTCCCTCCCTCCTTCTCCCCCCCCCCCCCTCCCCACCACACACACTGACAAATGAAAAATAAACAAGCCTGTGCTGAATTGTCTGGCTAACTAGGCTGAGAGTGGCATTGCTCACGTTAAGCAATTAACAGTCTAGCTTCGTATTTTGTTTTTGGCCCCCTAAAGGGCCAGCTCCCATGCTTCTGGGATGCCCCACAATTCATCATGCAACGTTCGAGCTAGACTCCCAAAGGTCCTGGATGGAGAGCATACGGCTAGCCCATAGATGCAGGACAGTGGAAAGCTTTTTTAGGCACCAAGGCTTGTAGTTTTGAAAAACTGTGTAATTATTTTATACCTTTGGAACTATTCAGAACAAACAACTTCAGGGACCAGAAAAGAAAGTAGATCAGATTTTAGTATTCTGTTTGCTCAATCCCACTGTAGCCTGGTTAAATGGGAGCAATGGCCATACACTGCTTTAAGAAAATAGCTTGTTTCATTAGCTTGCTGCTCACCTTTGACGTGAGGTAAGAGGGTGAAACAGTGGTAGTCAGACACTAGCTCTTTCTTCTAACTGACCCTCAGTTAAAGTTCACAGGGGAAAATAATCCAGTTACAGGCACCACCGTACTAAATTAATCATCAAACAAGAGGAACCGGATGATTTGTGTATGCTTTTCTGTGGTAGAGTTCCATCTAACCCCCAAGAATGGGGTTTGCTAATGGGAGTGCTGACACAACCGGAACTTGTGCAGCAGTAGCAGGCACTGCCATGCAATGCCATTAATACTTTACCCCCTGCCACTAGATTTCCTAAAATACACAGCTGTAGCGACAGGAGGACGGTGAGGGTAGCAGTTGAGAGAGGCTAGCTTATGGCTGACTTTCTTCTACTAGTCTAATGGTACTTGCAGAGTATTTTATATATCCAGAAATGCTGCTTGAGATTTATTTATTTTTGGGGAAAAGGGTCCTTTAGAGAAAACTTCCCTCTCACATAATTTCTCACAGGTTTGCACTCCCTCCCCAACGTCTCCATGTTACAGTGACTCTCCCTTCAGTTGAAAGGGATTGGCTGGGGCCTATCAGTACTGCTCCTAGAACAGTGGTAGGCAACCTGTGACCCAAGGGCCACAAGTGGCTCATTGGGGTTCTATGTGTGGCCCTCGAGACATTTTGTTTACCATTGTCCATGTGCAGGATTGCCAGAATCTGCTGGTTTTCAGCTGTTTAGTTCCTTTCCTATCGGTATTACAGAAGTGACAAGCACTTAAAGCAAGGGCACATGAAGTGAGAGGTGCATTCATTGCATATAATTGCACTTCCTCTGTGTCCAATCAGAGTGCTGCTACAGTTCAGTTGGCACACCCCATAAATTTTAGGTATGCAAGTGCAGTTAGCAAAGCTACCCTGTTCCAGGAGACCATCTTGGTTACAACACTCTTGCAGCCCACGGAGAATAAGGAGGGTCACTCATGCAGCCCATTCACTAGTCTAGGGGTACGTCTAGACTACATGCCTCTGGCGACAGAGGCATGTAGATTAGGGTACCGGACATAGTAAAATGAAGCGGCGATTTAAATAATCGCCGCTTCATTTACATTTACATGGCTGCCGCGCTGAACCGACAAACAGCTGATCAGCTGTTTGTCGGCTCAGTGCGATAGTCTGGACGCTCCCCTGCCGACATCAAAGGTATTTATCGACCACCTAGGTATGACTCCTGGGATGAGGCATACCTGGGTGGTCGACAGATACCTTTGATGTCGGCAGGGGAGCGTCCAGACTATCGCGCTGAGCCGACAAACAGCTGATCAGCTGTTTGTCGGCTCAGCGCGGCAGCCATGTAAATGTAAATGAAGCGGCGATTATTTAAATCACCACTTCATTTTACTATGTCCGGTACCCTAATCTACATGCCTCTGGCGACAGAGGCATGTAGTCTAGACATACCCTAGGTTGTCCCTCACTGACCTAGAATCAGCTGGAGGAGTCATTGAAGTGTGAGGTGAAGTATTTCTCCAGGGGCTAAGCATGCTGCTTTTTGCAGCATTTCCAGTCCCTGTTGATTTCTTGACCAAGGATTCCCTTACACACAAGAAGTGAACCTAAGCCTCATCTGTAGTGCAGTATCATTTGTTACCTGTTAAGAACCTATGATGTGCTTAGTACTATCCAAAAGCACACAGTCCCCATTGTTAGAGTTGATACCATCCAAGACATGACACCCATTGCTATGGTATCTAAGTGCCCTCTATCTTTAATGTATTCTCATTGCACTCCTGTGATGTTTAGATGTTATCCTCATTTTAGAAATGAGGAAGGGAGGCAGAGGGAGATTATGTACCTTATGCAAAGTCACAAGAAATCTGTGGAGGAGCAGTCAATTAAACCCCAGTCTCCTAATTGCCTAGGTTAGTGCCCTAACTTCTGGACCATCTACAGCATACATCAGGAAGTCTAATTATTTCGCTTGGAGACAAACAAAATTGCTAAGATAACACCATGTGAATGAGGCAAGGTGTGCTAGGGTCAACTATTTAATGTGAGGCTTATGCTCAGTTAAGTATACGCTTGCATATTTCAAGTATGATTCTTACATTTCTGCTGGTATGGAATGATTAACTTTAAAACAAAATCCTTTCCTCACATAGTTGTCAGGCATAATTAGAAGTAAAACTGGAGAATAGCAGCTCTTGGAATGCTTTATGCAGTTTTGCTGTTATATATTAACAGTACTGCTGGATCACCACAGTAATCAGTGAAATATACATATGGAGAGGAAAGACGGTGACAGGTTTGTCACCCAGTGTGCTGGTCGTGCCACTAAGCCAGTCAGTTTGCCCTCGGGGGCACCCCACCACCCTGTCTTGCTGGGCCAGAAGCTCTGGTCTCCCCTAGTCAAGGCATAGAATTGGGGTAATAGCCTCCACAGCAGAGCAACACACACTGAACCAGCTCAGCTGTGGGAGGATGCAACTATAAGGCTGCACTCAGGAACACAGCTCCAAAGTGGAACAAAACCCCAAATAAATCTGGCTTACTCCATATAAAAGTTTTATACACAGCTCATAAAGTCAGCTGCCTTTATCAATGAAAGAGAAATGCAGTGGTTTTGCTCTCCTTCCCTCCCCCAGTTACAATTATTTACATTGGGCTTGATAACAGACAAAAGAGTCTTTATCAAGTATAAACTGGAGGATTTAAATTATTTCAAGTGAAAACAGAGAGATCAAATTTACTAAGCCAAAATAAAACAGCCAGCTAATCCTAATACACTAGGACATTTATTGCATGCAAATTCTTACCTTAACAGTTGCTATAATCATCTTTTTCACAAGCTAGGCAACCTCCTACCTTGGGCCCGATCCTTCCTCCTGGTCAGTCTCCTGGGCTATGTCTAGACTACATTCCTCTGTCAAAAGAGGAATGTAAATGAGGCAAATTAAAAGTGCAAATGAAGCACGGATTTAAATATCCTGTGCTTCATTTGCATATTCGCATCCAAGCGCTTTTTTGAAAAGGGTTTTTTGAAAGTTAAAGCGCAGTCTTGATGGGGTTCTTTTTTTAAAAAAAAAAAAAAAAACCAACCTTTTTTCAAAAGAACCAGAACCCCATCTAGACTGTGGTTTCACTTTCAAAAAAACCCTTTTTTGAAAAAGCGCTCGGATCTGAATATGCAAATGAAGCACGGGCTATTTAAATCTGTGCTTCATTTGCACTTTCAATTTGCTTCATTTGCATTCCTCTGTCAAAAGAGGAAAGTGGTTTAGACACGCCCCTGGAGTCTGGCCACCGCCCCCTGGTTTCTTTTCCCCACCTTTATATCCCTTTCACTCAAGTCAAGAATTCTTTGTGTTATGTTCAAATTTTTCTCCTACTGAGTGGAAAAGTACCAGATCCAAAATGGGTTCCAGCCTCATGTGGCCTCACCACATGTCTTTGTATGACCAACAACAATTTGAGCTTACAGGAAATGCAAACCCATTTACAGATCATTGTCTTGAACACCAGAGCATTATGTCTCTGGAGTAATAGTAATGGCTCTCCTTTGCACATTTAGAATTATAAACAGATCCACACTTCATATTTCTAACTTCACCTACAAGAATGACACATGCACAGAAATAAAATATACACATTCAGCAGAGTATAATTTTAAAAATGATATATTACATGATGAATTTTGCCTACAGCATCTTTGAGTTATGCATATTCATAAGCCAATTTTCATAAAGTATGGGGGGGCATGATAAAAAGAAACAGAAAAGTCCCTGGATAACCCAGGAGATAGTTTTATCTTAAAGCATAGTAAGATTTTTGTTTAATGTGTTTATAAATGAGAGCTGGCAGCAGTGGTCTAGCCTAGGTCAAAGTCTATTCAAGAACAGGAATTTTTCCATTGATTTCAGTGGGCTTTTGTTTAGGCCCAAAATGAAAGTGGTGGCCTCGGTGAATTTTAAGAAAGAACTTAGTTAAGGAGAAATGTGAGTGAACAATTAATTTAGACGTGTGCCAAAATCATAGAGGAGTTGTAGGAACAGGGTATATATATGCAGCATGGGAGAAGGTACCCAGAACACTTCCTAGTTGACACAGTTACAAAAATGCATAGCTTTGGGGTTTGTTTTGCTTAGGTATTTCCAATTATAAAAGGAAGGGGGGAGAAATGTCAAGCTAGCAAAACTGGTGTCTTAATGATGATGCAATAGAAAGATGGGGGTAAGGAAAGGATAGTGGCAGACCTAGAAGAGACAGTGAGGTTAAATGCATTGAGCACCTACTTGTGAACCTAAGTTCCAATGAGTATTTGATATCAATTAAGTTTTATAGACTTGGACAAGTAGGGAAAAACGTCATGACACCTGCGATTTACCTAATTCTCCAGTGTTTCTGTCTAAATTTTGGCCACCTGTACAAGTGGCCAAAAAATCTGAAAAATGTCATGAATAATTTTTGTTGTTGACATTTTCAGGAAAATGGTCATTGAAATGACAAAAAAGACCAGCTTTAATTTTCATTCTAAGGGGTTATTTAATCCACATGACACACTTCAGCATGATAGGTAGTTTAGTTTTAAGAGTGCTGTTGATCCACACTGGGCACGGTCAAAGAATTTCTGCCCAATTTCAAATCCATTTGAACATAATGGGGTTTCCACTTACAAGAGAATGTGGGGGTAAGGTTCAGAGTAGATGGTAGAGAAATTCTACAGAAATAATACTCTGGTGTTAATATCATCAGTATGGTACCCATTTGCACTAGTTTGTGGGGAGGGCTGGTTTCTTAAGCTTTGCTTCAGCTAGAGAAATATTAAGACCCAACTGAAGTCAGGGGGTATGTCTACACTACCCCCCTAGTTCAAACTAGGGGGGTAGTGTAGACATACCCAGAGAGAGTTGGAATGCTTAACAGCCAAAAATCAGGGTTTGAGGCAAGTTTCTCAAATTGGGTATCTAAAATGGAAACCTCCTAGATAATAGAGACTGGAAAATGTGGGCCTTATATATTTCAAAATACAATCTCCCTAAATGAGATTCACAGGCACATTTTGTAGCTTCCCCCGGGAATAGTTTAGGATGTCTGTAAACCTTGGAAGTCCATGAGATGTGGCCACTCCTGGTCAGAAATGAGGTGAAGTTGTTATAGATGAAGATACTGATGTATTTGCAGACGTGGGGGGAGGATTGTAAATCACACACCTACAGTATGCCAGAGTCCAGCTAATACCATCAGTTTCTCACATTCATGAGCACTACAGTTTGATACCCAGAACCACAACTTATAATACCATTAAGTAATCCAAAGGAAATTCCAGCAGCGTGCTGAAAAACTATCCTCCTTACAGTCTAACACATCTTTCATTATTCCTTTAGATGTACAGGGGCTTTGACAAGATGCCACAAGTTCAATATATCTACACAGAAGCCTCTGAGAGTCTTTGTGGGGTCAAGCTAGAGGTCAACAAGTACCAGTATCTGATTACAGGTAAGGGACCAGTGGGATTTATTATCAGGACCTCTTTACTGTCTGTCTGTCTGTCCATATGTAACCTACATATCTACTGGGTGTGGTTCACTGTCCCATGTAGCAGCATTTAGACCACTTACAGAGAAAAAGAATAAGGGTACGTCTACACTACAGCGCTAGTTCGAACTAACTTAGTTCGAATTAGTTAACTAGAACTAAAAACTAGTTCGAATTAGCGTTTTGCTAATTCGAACTAGCAAGTCCACATTGAGTGGACTCTGAACAGGGCTTAAGGATGGCCGGAAGCAGTGCCGGCAGGGCATCAGAGGAGGACTTAGAGCGTGGAGATGCTGTCTCAGGCTAGCCGAGGGCTGCGCTTAAAGGGTCCCGAACCCCACCCCGGACAGACAGTTCTAAGGGGTGCCCCGCTTGAAAACCAGTCCTGGCTTGGAGTGCCCGGAGTGCCCACACTGGGCACATCACACCACTCGGCCATCAGCCCGGCTGCACTTGCCGCAGGCTGCCATCTGGGGAGAGGGGGCAATTGGGGGGCTGCAGGAGAGCTTCCACCCCCAGAAGCCCGCAGAGCCAGCCCAGTCCTCTCCATCGGGGGCGCGTACCCCATTCCTCCCTCACCTCCTTCCACTTACCCTTCCCTAGCCCCTTTTCTTGATGTACAAAATAAAGGACAATTGTGTTCAAAAATGGAATCTGTCTTAATTGAACAAAACGGGGGGAGACTGGGAAAAGGAGGTGGGAGAGGGGAAGAGAGAGGCTGGGAGAGGGGAGGGCAACTAACATGATTAGGGGTTGGGAACAGGTCCCAGATGAAGAGAGGCTACAGAGACTGGGACTGTTCAGCTTAGAAAAGAGGAGACGGAGGGGGGACAGAATAGAGGTCTTTAAAAGCAGGGTTTGGGTGGAGAGGGTGCATTCAGAAAAGTTCTTCATGAGTTCCCATAAAGAAGGACTAGAGGACACCAAAGGAAAGGAATGGGTAGCAGGCTTCAAACTAGTAAGAGAAAGTTGTTCTTCAGAAAGCAAATAGTTAACCTGCGGAACTCCTTGCTGCAGGAGGCTGTGAAGGCTGGAACTAGAACAGAGTTGAAAGGGAAGTGAGATCAAGTCATGGAGGTTGAGTCCATGGAGTAGTCTTAGCCAGGGGGTAGGAGTGGTGTCCCAGCCCAAAGTTTATGGAAGACAGGAGAGGGATGGCACGAGACAAATGGCTTGGTCACTGTCTTCGGTCCATCCCCTCCAGGGTCCCTAGGGTTGGCTGCTGTCGGCAGACAGGCTACTGGGCTAGATGGACCTTAGGTCTGACCCAGGACGGCCATTGTAAGCTCAGGGCTCAGGGTCGGGGGGTCTCAGTGGACCCCCTTGATTTTCATGCACACCTGCTCTTGGGTGGCCAGGCTGGCAGCTCTCCTGCCCTAGCCGGCCACTTTCCTGTGCCTTGTGCGGCGATCGTGGACGAGGTCCATGATGTCCGCACTAGCCCAGGAAGGTGCCCGCCTCTTGCGGTCCAGGGCAAGCTCCCGGGAGCCGCCAGCCTGGTCTCGGGAAGAGGGGGTGGGCTGGGGGACATCGGGTGGGTGGCTCTGTGCCATGCCAGGTGCAGGGTCTGCTGGCTGGGTGCTGGCAGGCTTGCACCTGGCACGGGCACCGTAGCCAGCCCGTGACCCTTTAAGGGGTCCGGAGCCGGGAGGGGGGCATAGAGTTTCCCTGGTGTTGGCCAGAGTGGCCACCAGGGAAACCTGGGGAGGGCTAGCCTCCCACTAGTTCGAATTAAGGGGCTACACACCCCTTAATTCGAACTAGCTAGTTCGAGCTAGGCTTAATCCTCGTAAAATGAGGTTTACCTAGTTCGAACTAAGTGCTCCGCTAGTTCGATTCAAATTCGAACTAGCGGAGCGCTAGTGTAGCGCCTAGGAAAGTTAGTTCGAACTAACGTCCGTTAGTTCGAACTAACTTTTCAGTGTAGACATACCCTGAGCGTGCTCTATTGCCTTAGTTGAAAAACCACTGGCTTTTAGCTCAGGCTGTAGAGGCTCATGCACTAAGCTCCAGAAGTCCCAGGTTTGGTTTTGCCTGTTCATGTTACAAGTATACTTCCCAGACATTCACATTGAATGGGTGCAGGTAGGTCAACTCTATAAGCAGTTTCTTAAAGACAATGTATGTCTGCTCTCTCCTATTTACAAACCATATAGGAACAAACATTTTTGTGGCTATTAATCCATAACTCAGCATAGTACAGACCAGTGTGATTAGAAACAACTAGGCACTGGCTTAGCTGAGCTAGAAATTGAAAAGCCCATTGGAACCAAGGAGTTGTTAAGATGAGGGTGCAAAGAGAATTTGGTCAGAGCACATGCCAAGTCCTGTTTCTCTAAGGTGCCAGCACACCTATACCTTGCCCTGCTATGGAGGGGAACATGATGGTGATGGTCTCCCAACTGCTGAGGAGAATTCTCACAGCTGGTACAAAGCTTCCAACTTGTGGAAGTCCAAAGTCTTGCCCACTAACCTCATGACTAATAGAACAAAATAAGCTGGACTATGACTAAAGGCATACACATGGGATTGGGAACATTAGCAGGCCCAAGAAATTAACTGACTGACCTGAGAAGAACTAATTTGTGTCCCTTTCTGTGTTTTCCAGGTCGGGTGTATGAAGGAAAGGTTTATACTGGCTTGTGTAACTTGTATGAAAAATGGGACCGATTGACCTTATCGCAGCGCAAAGGACTAAATCATCGTTACCACCTTGGTTGTGGCTGCAAGGTCTGTATTGCATTCACTTAGATGCAATTAAAAGCCTAGTTCTAGACCTGGGCTCATTGTAGCTCAATCCACCTGCATTACTGCTATCAGGGAAGGAATAAAAGGGCAAGAGTTTTGTTGGTTTTGGGCTTTTTTACAAAAGAGAAAAGGCAACACATTTTGCTTCCTTGCTGATTTCACAACATAATGAACACATTAAAAATTTCTCCCTGTGCCTTCTCTGAACTTTTTTTGGTATAATTTGGGGGTGGGAGCGAATTTATGACAATTTCACAGAAATTTTGCAGATGAGTTAATTGTGTGGAGGGCTGCTGAGAAAATGTGCCAAGCTTTCCCCCCCAAAAAACAGTTTGAGCGGTTAAAAGCTCAGAACTTTAAGAATTAGCACTCAATCCCCATCCTGCAAATACTTAGGCACATGTTTGACCCTAAACCAGAGGTTCCAAATCTATGGGGCACAGTGATAAGGTTATCCCCGGGACACAGAGACCTAATGGAGCCAGGCTGAAAAGCTGGAGTGAAGAGAGAGTTCTGTCTGGCCCTCAGTACATTTAAATTACGGAGTCACAGAGGGGTAGGTCCCGGACTTGGCACAAGCTGGGACAGAGTCGGGCTGCCTGCCCGCCCAGCTCATAGTACATTTAAACTAGAGAGCTGCAGTGGGGTGTAGGTCCTGGACCCGGTGTGGACCGGGACAGCCCGGCTGGAGCAGCCTCTGTCTGTGGCCAGCTTGGACTGCAGCAGTCAGAGACTGCTGTGTGGCAGTAGCCCCTGTCCACAGGATCCCAGCAAACAGGGGCTGTTGCCAGAGCAGCCTCTATCCATGGCCAGGGGCTGCTTCGCAGCAGCCTTCCCCTGTCTCCCGCCCCCCCCCCTCCCCCCCGCAAGTGGTCAACTAAATTAACTGATAAGCCCAGGCCAACTACTCACTTACATCCCTAGTATAGGATACTTCTCCCCGATTAACCCTGTTGAAAAGAGAGGAGTATGCATGATACATGAATTTCTGGAGTGGAGCTCAGCAAAAATAGTTTGGGAACCTTTGGATTACAAATAATGGGAGGGGAAAAGATGAAGGGAGGTGTGATGAATTCTGTGAATGGTAAAGTGGGCATGACTGGAAATGTTTGTGCATCACTGTTCTAAGCACACGGACAGTACCATTGATGTTAATGGTACAGGCAGTCCCCGACTTACGTGGATCCGACTTACGTGGGATCCCTAGATACGAACGGGGTGAGGCAACTCCCGCACATGGGTCCTAGGATCCTCCTCCTCCTCGGGCCAGCTCCGACTGGGGTCCCGCAGAGCTGCCGGGCAGAGGAAAAGTGCCTCCCCACGCCCGCTGCCTCCCCCCACCCCCCTGCCAGCAACAGGCTGCCCCCTCCCCTGAGCAACAGGCTGCCGAACAGACAAAAGCAGCCTCTCTGCCCCTCCTCCCCTCTATACATGCCGGGCTCCCTGAGCGCAGCAGCGTCCCCGGGGCTCGCTCACCTGGGTCCTAGAATCCACCTTCTCCTCCTCTTCGGCCGGCTCCAACTGGCCTCTGCCTGCAGCAGCTGGCCACAGGGACAGGGATCCCACAGAGCTGCCGGGCAGAGGAAAAGTGCCTCCCCACGCTCGCTGCCCCCCCCCCCCCCCCATGGCCTCGCATCCTGCACGCCTCCCCCTTCCCCCCCTGCCAGCAACAGGCTGCCCCCTCCCCTGAGCAACAGGCTGCCGAACAGCAGACAAAAGCAGCCTCTCCGCCCCTCCTCCCCCTATACATGCTGGGCTCCCTGGGCAAACAAAGACTCCACCAAAACAAACAAAGTGCTGGCCTCATTGTGTTAGCAAAAAAAGGACCCTCCTCCTAGAACCCTGGGTGGTGTGTGGAAATAAAGCTATTAGCTCAAAGCATGGTTCAGAGCTGTTTGGTATTTGATGAGTTACTCCTTTAGTCCTGAGTTTGTCACAGGGACAGAAATAGATGTGAAATCTTCTGAACAGGGGAACAGACAGCAAAACAAACATTAGAGGGGAGTTAACCTTTCCCTATGCTATCCAAAACTAAAAAAAATGTTTGGCTAGAGTTTCCCCTACAATATGTACCAGTTCCGACTTACATACAAATTCAACTTAAGAACAAACCTACAGTACCTATCTTGTACGTAACCCGGGGACTGCCTGTACTACTTGTGCAGTAAGTTAACGACATGTTCATATGTTGGCAAAATCAGACCTTGATTTTTTTAGTCAGTACTTTAGTGGTGAAAGAGAATTTCAGAACCTTAGTTTCAGATGTAAAAGCAAAGGCCTATAAAATGTGCCTTTAATGTATCCTTACTCACTTGCTGATTATAATTGCAGATTAAGCCCTGCTACTACCTGCCCTGTTTCGTGACTTCCAAGAACGAGTGTCTTTGGACAGACATGCTCTCCAACTTCGGTCATTCAGGGTCTCAATCAAAGCACTACGCCTGCATCCGACAGAAGGAAGGATACTGCAGCTGGTACAGAGGATGGGCGCCTCCTGATAAAACTATCATCAATGCCACAGATCCCTAAGCACACAGTCGCTTCCCTATTTCCTTTCCTCCTTCCCTTTTGGCTGAGCTTCTCTTGGACAATAACAACTCCTACCAGATCATGATGATGACAAAGAAATTAGTGCCTGTTTTTCTTGCAAATTTTAGCACTTCGAACACTTAAAAAAAAGAAAGAAAAAGTTTATGCTGTCATACTGAATTTGTTTTAACCACCGTTTTCAATTTTGAGATCATTCATTTCAATCAGATTATATTCATCTGGGAACTTTCGTTTGCACATCAGAAAAAATTATGGAGCCCTTGCTCTCTATGTATCATTATCTATAGCAATATAATCTATATTTTTTTAGGAAAACAAAAATATAAAAACTATTCCAGCTGGGCACTATATCCTTCTTCCATGCCCTGGCTTCCCCAAGCCCTCTTCACACACTCATTGCACAAAATGTGTAGCTTGAAGGGGAAACTGGTTTAATTGATTAGAGCAGTAAACAAAGCCAACAAACAAACCCTTATTCAGATTGGAAACTGGAAGTGTGACTGGATACAGCAGTGGGAGAACTCAGCTGATGTTAAGACACTGCATCATCTGATGAAAACACCAAGGACTGAATGTCCCCCTTGCTCATTCAGTCATAGTGTGAAGGCAAGATCACAATGGAAGCTCTGGGGTTTCATAGAACGAAAAGAGATGGGTATTATTGTGAGGTTGGTTTTTTTTTAAACCTGCATTACAGGAAGTAATTCATCTAAGTGTAATGCAGCAGGTGAAAGTCTGAGCTTTTCTCTTAACAGAGTTGCTCCTGAAATTTATGCTCCTACAGCAAAACTCCTTTGTGAACATCTTAAGCCAAACAGATGCAAATTATCAAATACTGAAAATCAATCAATCACATGGAGAAGGAAAAGGGGGAGACCCACTAGGGTTTATTTCTATACAAAATCTATTGCCAAAATAGTGTTTAGCTGAAGTAAGATGTATATACATATAATGACATAAGCTATTTTTGACAGGACGTGGAATTATTTGGTGTTATATACAATGAATGCTTTGATTGTGTTTTGAAACAGAAATCTTGACATTCCTAGTCAGTGATTTATTTTTTGGTTAAAAAGACATTGAAACTCCAGTATATCTGCAGTAGTGGTTAGAATCACTGTTTGCTCCTCACTTCAGCCATCATGGCTTACCTCCTACAGCTACACTGGCTATAATTGTATATGTAGTGAAAGCAAAAGCTGGTGGAGCGAGGCAAGGAAAAGCAACAGCCAAAAACTCTAAATTTCAGCTGTCCAATGGATTCCAAGTGCTCTGTAACCCCCAAGCTGTTGTTAAGCATAACTGTGGGCATGTGCTTATTCCACGTCCTGAGGTGACATGGGGAAAGGGATGGTCTTGGATTCACTTGTTGACTGGAGGATTTTATTCATTCAGTTTTTATTCAGAAAACTATAATATAAATGTTCTTATTAAATAAAAATATTTTAAGGTTTAATGTTGATGTGGCGGGGTTGCTGACAGACTGGGTGACTGTGTATATTTTAATAAGTTTGTAGGGATAAGGGGGCAACACTTAACTTTTTTATAATTATTTATCTTACATAGTCATGTATCTTCAATTCATTCCACTTAGGAAGCAGAGCTGCTGTCAGCAACAAAAGACATTGCAGTCATCCTAGACAGGGACAATATAGCATTCTCTATGCAGTGATCTTTTCAATTTATCTGAGGCTTCTTCACCCATAGGAGAGCAATGTATTCTAGTTTTGGACTGATGCATCAATTGTTCAGGGCCTTTTTTACTTCAGTGATGCTATGCTGATTTACACCAGTTGAGGATCTGACCCATTTAATCGACTCTTTCAGCAGAATGTGTGCGATAGGTTTAAATGGTATTTTTTCTAGAATTGTTTGGATTAGAAGAGACGATGGCTGGAATATTCAATGCCTAAGTGGTTTAGGAGCACTAACTTCACTGAAAGTCAATGGGACTTGTGCCTAGGCACACTTTTAAACATGCCTGGTCCCTATGCCTAAATTATGGACCTGATCAAAGGCAATAAGCACCCTCAATTCTTACTGAGATAAGGGGGAAATTGGGTTGTTCTTTAGGATCAGGTACTATATCTCAGTCTGCTTCCTTTTTGAGCTGGGCATCATCTAGTTGGGCTTTCAACACAGAGGACCGATTTCTGCTCCACCTGGGCAACCGCAATGCAGTCACAGGTGTTACTGAAAGCAGAATTGTGCCCCTCCATCTCGAGCAATGATAATTCTACAACCATACTTCACAAGTTGTGAAGTGACCATCACTGGAGCTAACCAACGCCTAACCCAACTACCATTTGATCAAAGGTGCTTTAGTGGTCATTAAATCTCTCAGCACAGCCATTGCTCCAAGCTTTGGAAGGCGGGAGGAAGAGGCTTGTTATGAAAAGAGTTGTCAGACTTTAATTTGGATTTCCATTAAACCATAGCTTTGTGTATTTTACCTGCTCACTGACTGTATAATTTAAAATCACATAAATAACTGAAACTCGACAGTATTGCAAATCACATTATTGTGGAAAATCTTTTTATTTTGTTGCTATGAAGATGTGTGTTGCTAAGTAGGCTGTAATGTATCTGCATGCATTGTAAACAAAACCCAACCCTGCTACCAGCAGAGTTATTTTCCTATTCAGATTTTCATTTTATATTGCAGAGGGTAAAAATATTTTTGACATACAGACAGCTTGACTGGTAAAGGCGGGGGGTTGGAAAGCAAACCTCACTGTTGCCAAATAAAGATGCAACTTTAGAGGCTTTTTAAAACATGGAGCTAAATACAGGGAAAGAGCGAGGAGGAAAGAAACTAGCACAAAATACATTTCTTGCGGGAGGCTCCTTTAAAAAAAATGAATACTATCAAGGACATGTATTTTGTGGACTAAGATTTACCTTGCACTTGCCCAGTCCAAAGTCCATTGAAATCAATGGATATATTTCCATTGACTTAAATGGGCTTTGAGGTCAGATTCCTAAACCTTCTGCCTGCCTTTTTATCTACTCTTCTCTTGCCCCACTGAAGACTACTCCAGGCTGCCAAGGCACAAAACCCTCCCTCTGGATTACGACAGGCCCTGCCATACTTAGGCACCCTTTGTGAAGTTGCCTTCAGGGTGCTGTTTTCCCAGATTAGCTGGGACTGCCATTGCCATCACACAAATATCTTGCTGCTTCCACTTTGTTGCTAGAGTGGAAGTGTGGCCTCTAACATCCCCACCATCTGCTCTGTGCTGACACGGATGCTGTCAATGGGACTACTCACATCAGTGTCTGCATGACCGGGGCCTTCAGCTTTTAGCAAACACACTTCTACTATGTTTTAAATAAATCAATATTATTAAAACTACAATTTTACAAAGTTAATTCACTTTTCTAGACTGTTTTTGCTGTTTTGTTTTGTTTTGTTTCCTCTTCTCTCAACTTTTACAATAGATCATCAGTTTCACTTTCTTCTATGGTCAGTGTCAAATCAATTTCACTTTCCAGTTCTCACAAGCACAGGCTTGTAATTTTGGGACTGCAAACTCTGTTTGGGGACTCTGTTTAAAACTGATTTCCTTTGGAATTAAAAATATTTTGAAGTTGGGGGTAGGTTTTTTTCCCTTCCTTTTTCTTTAGGGAAAAGGGTTGAGGGGGATTGTTTGTATGTAGAATTTCCTGTGCAGAGTCTCAGTGCGCTCAGTAGGGATCTGTGCCAACACTGCAGTCCACCCACCCAGTGTAAATTGCAGAAGTGCTACACATGACCCTCATCTACACTTTCAGCTGGGGTGTAATTCCCTACTTGAGTAGGCAAAACCCACTCTAGCTCTGGTCAGCAGTGCCAACAATGGGACAAGCGACGAGGAGTCCTGTGGCACCTTATAGACTAACTGAAGTGTAGGAGCATAAGCTTTCGTGGGCAAAGACCCACTTCGTCAGATGCATGTAGTCATGCATCTGACTACATGCATCTGATGAAGTGGGTCTTTGCCCACGAAAGCTTATGCTCCTACACTTCAGTTAGTCTATAAGGTGCCACAGGACTCCTCGTCGCTTTTGCAGATTCAGACTAACATGGCTACCCCTCTGATACTTAACAATGGGACAGGCCAGCTACTCCGAGTATGTGCTTAGTGTCTCAGAGGGATGCTTCTTGGCACCTAATGCTTCTTGCCACCAGCTACACTATTATAGCACATATAACGCCCCCCCCCCTCTCATACAAAGTATAGGCATATCCTTAAACACTGACCATCCACTCTCACCACGAGTGCAAAATGCTACCTTCAGGATGACAATGAACAAATCATTTTATAAGAAATCAAAATGAAGGCACAATGAAGAAAGAGCTCCTACTGTTTTAAAGGACTTTCCAAGTATATTTCTTCAACATTTTTCAAAATATTTTAAGTCTTGAATTCTTTATATTTTGAGAGGGGAGGGACACAAGTTAAAGGATGGTGCAAACATTATTTTAAATGCAGGTCAAAGATTTATACCTATCAATTTTGACAAAATCCTTACAAAATCAACTAATCTTATGCAACTGCTTTTGCCAGACTGACTTCTTGTATCTCTGGCATGCCCTTGTCTTCACTGAGCCACTCTGCTATTTCTGGGAGGCACAGAAATTTGAGTAAGGGAAACATAGCCTGGGAGAACGTTTTGTTCAGAAGAAATGTATTTGTTGCTAAATTCTGTAACACTGTTTACAGTTTTCCTCCATGTTATTTATAAATTTTATACTCCGTGAATGTATATTGTCTTTAAGGTAATACTGCATACTGTTCAATTTTTATAGTGTCCTTTTATTCTAAACAGTAAAACGGTTTTATTTCTATCACATACATTCTGTCTTTGCCTTGCTTATGATAGGCAGTCTCTGTTACTTTAACCAAATATGAATGATCCTAGAAACTGTTGCTTTTTCATTGGCTCTTATGTGAAAATGAAGATTCAGGTAATTGTTCTACTCCCTCAACAACACTTTTTATCTTTCAAAGCAACCACTCTCTTGCAATCAGATTTTTTGGGTCACCAGCCCCAAGATAAGAGGAAAGGAGAACCCTTTTGGAGCCTGAGTTCCATTTTTTTCATGTCTACCAATTTTGGCCAGATGGGATCACTACAGCGCAAAACAGCCACTATGGCTCCCATTTCCAAACCAAAAATGGGAACGCGTTAGCTACCGCCCTGACCCTGTTAGCCACGCAAACCTGCCACAGGAAAGTCCCACCCCTGGAAGTAATACTTCCGAGGTCAAGATGGACACATCACCAGAAGTAAAGGGTGTCAGGTGACCCCTCTCAGAACTCCTACTGTCCTCTACCAATAGGGATGGTTTGGGTCCCCATAGGACATCCCCATGCAACTATACTGCAATTGCATTAACCCAGGCCCCAGACTTAGGGTCCCATGACACTGCAGCACTAGGCATCCAACTCTGATTCAAGATAAGATCCAGGATCCGACACCTATGACTTTGCAGTGTAGATACATCCTCATTTGACTCGGGGCATGGGAGTCCTCCTGAACTATCCCACAATTTCATGGGACAACTTCCTTAGTCCTCTTAACGGATGATGCTTACCGGTTCCAATTAACTGGTAATCAAAAGTGGCTGGAGCAGCTCCTCACCTGCTATGATCATGGGGGTGCTCCAGCCCCACAGAGGGCCTGTGGCAGATGGGGTTGCTCTTGTCTGAAGCAGCCCCTGGCTGAGGGGAACCTGGGAGTCCTGCAGGGAGGGATTGCGCCAGTGTCCGCAGCAGCCTCTCTGTGGGGAGTCCAGCTTGCTGTGGACGGGCTGCTCCAGAGGGGGCTAGGACCTGATGACAATCCCAGTGTGACCTAACATTAACCGGTTAACCGATTAATGGGAATTTACATCCCTAATGAGATGTACTGCAACTGCATTGTTTTGAAGTAACTGCAAAACTATCAAGTGGCCTCCATTTCTACAAGCCAGAATGACAGTACTGAACTAACCATGAAAATTACAGGATGGAGAAGACCATGTAACTGACCCTCACCACCACCGCATGAAATTATGTTTCCCATGGAAATCAGTGGGGCTGGGCTATTCTGTATGTAAAGCTACTGAGACATGTAAACGTCAATACCATGATGGCAATGCCTATATTATATAAATAATACCTAAATTGCCAAATGAAACCACTTCCCAACCTCCTTAAAAAGCACCTGAGCCAATTTAAATTTTAAGCTAGGATTGGGCTCAAAGCAATCTGCTGACATTACCCAAGAAGATCCAGTTAACATTTAGTCACCCTTCAAAAATATAAGGGACCAGTCAGTAAAAGCCCCACTGCCTGGTAGAGGCAATCTTTGAAGAAAACTGGAGAGGCTTTGAATTTACTTCTCCTGACAGCAGCACTTTCTCTCACTGGATGTGGGGTCTTTAGCACAGGTTTCACTTTGTGTGTTAGAATAACTCAGAAATGCGTTGTCACAGTTAACTCCATTCAGGTCTAGGCAACATGCAGCTCAAAGACAGAAGAACAAATCCCTTGAAACTGGAAGTCAAACCATCTCACCTCTTCACAGAGCTCACAAAGGGCTTGTTCACCCAGACACACAAATCATGACAACCCTCTCTGCAGAGAGACAATGCATCCTGCCTCTCTGTGGACACACCAAGTGTTTACACGCGGCATCTTAACACACCATTTAAATCAACTGCTTGGATGAAGAAGATTCACAGAGTCTGTCCATGATCCACACTGGAGTGATGCAGTAATTTCAGTGCCGTGGTAACAGACCTGATCTCTCTGTGGGTTTCTGTGGAGTGGCAGGGAGCCCGGGATAGTCTCTCAAGGGGAGAAGCTGGGGGTGCCTCTATTTCAGTGACTCAAACTTTTTGGCCCATGGACCACCTATCTCAATGTAAACTTTTCCGCAGACCACCAGTTGCTAATTGAAACTCACCGTTAATTACATAATTATGCCTGAGCTATTTTAAATAAAGTAAAATAATAATTTACGTTCAGCACAAAAGGTTTCAAAGTTTTCTTTATGTATGGCAGGAGTGGGGAACCTTTTTTGGGTTGAAGGCTATTGACAGACAGAAAAATCAGTTGGGGACTACACGAGTGAGAAGCACATAGGCCAGATTTACTTTTCTGGGGTTCTGGAGTTAGTGGATTTTATGGACTCCCTTAGGCTCTGGGGAAGGGACAAAAATGAGGGGTTCATTGTGTGGGAGAGGGCTGCCAGTGAGTGGGATAGTGATGGGATGCAAGATCTGGGAGGGAGATTAGGGTGTAGAAGAGAGAGAGGTTGCAAGGTCTGGGTGGGAGGTAGGGTACAGAAGCAGGCTGCAAGTAGGGTGTCTTGCCAGGGGAGAGAGCAGGAGCAAGGGAGGGGGTAGGTGTCTGGCTGGGAGAAGGGTGCAGGAACAACAAAGGGTGTTGGAGCAAGCAGGGGGTGTAGAGTCTTGTGGGGGGACTGAGTGAGGGGGATTCGGGTGTGGGAGTCTGGGCATGAGGGGGAATGCTTACCTGGCTTCATGCCCCCTGACAGCAGGGAAAGCTTCTAGACAGTGTGCTGCCATTTCCCTAGCAGGATGGGGAGGGAGAACGAACTCAGCCCCCTCTCTGCAAGGCTGCAGCACCAGCTCCAGCTTCCTGCTCGGAGGCATGGGGGGGGGGGAGGTCAAGAAAGCCCCCACCCACCAGACCCAGCTCGCAGAGAATGGCAGAGCCAGTGGTTCTGTGCACTGCCTTTTCCCCAGCAGGGTGGGGAGGAATGGGTGGGGGGAGGAGGGAGAGAGAAAGCAGCAGTGAACGGAATGCACCTGCTGAGCCTGAGTGAGCCCTGCCCTGCAGTGCCTCAGACAAATTCTGCATGGTCCCTGCCGGGGCTCAGGTGGCAGCTCCAAGGAGTGACTCTGACGGGGTTTTCCTCGGACCTGCCCAGTACCCACCCCCCGGCAGCAGCAAAGAGCAAGCAGCTGCCTGGGGATGGAGGAAGAGGTGGCCCGGCCAAACCATGGCAGAGACACTCCCATGAAGGGAGAAGGGCACTGGATGGTGGTGGGGCAGGAGCAGGGCCGGCCCATGCGTATAGGCCGCCTTGGCCATCACCTAGGGCGCTGCGTTAAATGGGGCGCCCAATGATGACATCACGCCATTGAGGGCTGTGGAGGCAGGAGTGCTGATCGCACATTCCGCCTGGGGCGCCAGCTGCTGGCAGCCCACCTCGGGCCGCCCTTGGGCGGGAGCTTGCCAGGTGGCGGTGCGCACCATGCTGGAGCTTGGAGAACGCTCCAGAGTTCAGCTTCCAATCTGCTCCAGAAACCGCACACCACTGGGAGTGGTCCTGGCTGCCTGCCAGCAAAGCACCAAGGAAGCCGCCTACATGCTTGGGTGGGGAGGTGTTGATGCTGCACCACACTAGTGGTGAGTGTCTGCGAGGCTGTCCCAGTGGGGGAAGGAAATGGCGGTGCCATTTCTAGCCAGATCCTGTGGGGCCCTACTTGATGGGGACACTAGGACAGAGTATTTAAATTTGGGACTGTCCCAGAAAATCTGGAGGATATGGCTGGTGTAACTATGGCTGAATGTGCAACTTTGACTGCTCCTGGAGAACATTTACCCCAGTTTTGTGTGCAACACAGGATGATGTTGATTTACAACAGGCTATACCACAGATGCAAGTTTGAAGCACATTTTATCTAACATAACAGTGTTTTAATTGACTTATGGCCCAGAATGAGAGAAGGTGGAGATTACATAATCAAGTCCTTTCTTTCTATTGTGACAATCCCATCCTCATAATATCTCTTTAATGCAGTGCAACCTGTAGTTATGGCTAGTCAAATATTTTCCATGAAAGCTTTCCTTGTGCTAGAAAACTAGGAAATTAAAATTAAATTAAATTAAATTTAATTTAATTTAATTTAATTTAAATTTTAAAAGACTACCCCTTTTCCTCAAAATGTTGAATTTGTCAGCAAACTGAAAACCAAAATATTTGGCTTTCTGGCAAAAAGTAGAAATTTTCCACTGAAATTTTTGATGAAATATCTTTTGTTCTAAAATTTCCATCACAGATTTGTCACTCTATATATCCACCATTTGCTGACCTGCATTATGACAAGTCCTCATCCATAACATTTTCCAAATAGGACCTCATTAGTATTTTGAAAAGTTTGGACACGCAAAGATGCTCTGACAACTGTACTAGTGAGGGAGAGTTACTTTTGGAAGAGATTTAATTCAAGTAAGCTTTAAGTGACACCCACACAAGGATCACAAAATGCTTTATAAATATCAGCTAACTTAGTTCCACAACACTCCTGTAAGGGGGGGAAGAATCATTATTGCCATTTTACATCTAAGTAAACAAAGGATGTCAGTTAAGTGACTTGGCAAGATCACAGGAGATGTGTGTGGTGGAGATTGAAGCAATGTTGGCTGCTTTTCCCCAAACACATACTTGCCCCTATATAGTCTCTATCTGCATGAATTGGGTCTTCTTTCTTTTCTGAACGTTTGGGGAGTAGAGGCTCTTCCTAAGGATACTCATATTTGTCCATAAACAACGGTATTTGCATACAAATGAATTTATTGTCTGTCCATTATTTGCATTAATTCAAACATCCCAGAGCCAATATGCACCCATCTTTCACACCTGGTGCCATCAAGGGGACCCCACATGCAGCTGTGGCCAGCTACAATGTCACTCATCACTGGTGACTGCCCCCTGAGCAGCTTTGATGCTGGCTTGCATGCTCTGCACGTTGCTGACAAGGCTGCCACAAACTGGTGTGGCAAGCTCTACATCCGATAAGAGGTCGTTTGCAGTTTGTTATTTGTCTATTTAAAAGGCTTCCATTGTTCTTTCCAGGAGTCGAAACAGGGTTACTCACAGGCTGGAAAGCGCTTATCCAAACTAATTGATGAATCACAAAATTCATTTGGATAAGTTCACCAATTATTTCTAACCAGGAAATTAAAATTATATCTGTCAGATAAATTATTTGCAATAAACAGTTTGACAAGCTCCATTAGAAATTAAATCCTAATGTGAGGGCAAAACAAAATTGCATCTGTACTGAAGCATTTTGGATGGCAAAAGGTCCACATAATTTGTTGACACGATTAAATGAAAACAGGCCTTACAAATTCATTTGACTTGAACAGACTAGGACAAACTGTAGCCTGGCGTAAAGAGCACACCCTTCTGCTATCTGCCTTAGGTACGGGTTGTCAGGATCATCCCTAGGGAGGTGCAGGGCTTGGGGCAACCCGATCCAGTGCCCCACGCATGGGTCCCAGGGCAACCCTCACCATCCACCACAGGCCCTGCCTCTATCCTTCTCCACTCCACTGCACCCCCCCCCCCCCCCGCCACAGCCTTCCTGCCCCCTGTCCCACCCCCTTGCCAAAGCCCCTTCCCCCTGAGCCAGAGGATTACTGGGGGCCTGGAATGGGGCGGGAGCAGGGGTCAGCCCCTCTCCTCGCACTCACTGTGGTGGTAGGAGCCAGAATAACCCAGCAGCCTGCTCTGCTCTGACCCTCTGCCTTTTCCCAGCCTGCTGCACCCTGTTTCTCCGCAGCAGTGGAAAGCAGAGTGTCCTGGGGCCAGGGCACTCTGTTTCCTGCTACCGTGGTGAAGCCATGCTCAGCAAGCTGGGAAGGAGCGGTGGGGTGGGATGGAGCAGGCTGCTGGGTCGCTCCAGCTTCCACAGCCAAAGTGAGTGAAGGAGGGAGACAACCCCTGCTGCTGCCCCGCACCAGGGCCCTCTGGAACGCATTCCTAGGACAGTTGAGGTGGCCATTCTGGGGCCCCCCAAAGACTCAGGAGGCCACCCCGAACCATCCTATGGATGGGACAGCTCTGACTGCAGCATCTGAGCACCTCACCATCTTTAACATATGTCTCCTAGGATTTAGGGACTGGCTATTACCACCATGTTACAGATGGGGAATAGAAACAGAGGGGATGAAGGGCCAGATTTTTAAAGGTACTAGCTACTCGCACATCCAGATGCTTTTGGGGATTTTCATAAGCAGCTGGAGACTCTTTTTTTCTATTTGAAAATCCCACTAGGCATTTACCTACATGTTTAGGCACCTAAATATCTTCAAAGGTCTCTCTTAAAGGACTTACTAAAAGGTCACAGAAGTAGTATGCGGCAGATCACGGAATCCAATCCAGGTCTCCACCATCCCAGGCTAGCACCTTAATTACCGGGCCACAGAATTTCTCTTTATTCTCAACTACAGACCAAGGCAAGAGGCCAAAAGACAGAAATATTGCACAGTCTGGAAAGAGAAGGATCTTTTTTCATTTATGGTAAGAATGTCAAGTAATTTGCCGTTTTCAACTCCAAAGTGAACCTAAATACTTGCTGAAAATGCAAGTGGCTGGCCTCCTTTGGATCTTTTTGTGTCTCAGACACCAATTATAAAACTTTCCCCTGATTATACAGAATGCTAATCAGCCACATCATCTGTGGGGAGAGCCAGCCTACAGATATCATAAAAAAGCCTAATCCTTTGACCATTGAAAGAATCAAGTGTGGAATGGACTCAAAACTTATAAGATACATATCAATCTCTTTTGGATGCGTATATATTACCACCCAGCTTTGCTAACAGAGATGGAGGCTTTTTTCACTGTCAAACCTTTATGAGTATGGGACATAGCTTAGACTTATCAATATGAACATACACATTGTCAGTAAAACATAGAAATGTAAGGCTAGAAGGGATCTCTAGTAGTCATCTAGTCCAGTTCCCCAAGCTAAGGCAGCATCTAAGTAAAATCTAGACATCTCTGACAGGTGTTTGTCCAACCAGTTCGGTCGTGGGGATTCCACAACTTGGTTTGGAAGCCCACTCCAGTGCTTAAATGTCCTTATCATTCAAAAGATTTTCCTACCATCTAACCTAAATTGCCTTGCTGTACATTGAGCCCATTAAATATTGATCTAGAATCTTATGGATGTCGATTAATATTTTCCATTTAACACATTATTTTCTTACTGTGATTGATAATCTGCATTTAACAAAAGCATATTAAAAAATCCTGAAATAGATGTTTGATGATTACCTTATTGCATGTTCATTCATGTAAATGATTATCTACAGTATCCAATCCTTCCATCAACACTACTACCAATGAAGATTATGGAGGAAGTTGATAGCATTGATCTTATTAACAAAATTAAACCGATGGAAAAAAAAGGAGAAAGGCCCTTTCAGGATACCATTCCACTCATTTGATGCACTTACAGCCCTGATTTAGTTGGCAGGAAGGAGTAGGCCTTCTAAACTTATGACCTCTCAGGCCACATCTCCACTTTTGCTGCTCTAGAAATCGATCTTCTGGTGTTCTATTTAGTGGACTGGCTATTTAAGACCTGCTAAATCAAATGCTGAGGGTCGTTCCGATCGATACAGTTGTGAGGAGTAAGAGAAGCCAATGGAAGTGTTTGCTCCCATTGGCCTCCCTCTGTGAAGGCAGTGCCAAGCTCATCTTAAGGTAAGCCAACTCCAGCTATATATTTTACGTAGCTGGAGTTACATACCTTAACCTGACCTTCCAGGGTGGGTTAGTTGTGTACCAGCATATAAGAGGGATTTAGGTCAGGGCATCCTGTATTATGAATGACATATGAGTTATTGAGAGAAGACACCAATTTTCATCTCACAAGCAGGGCAGATTCTAAATTGTGTGAGAACCTCATCAGCCTTGCAACTGAATTAGAAATGAACCAAGCTATACAGACTGAAAAGCAGGCGGCAATTTAGACACGGGATTAGGGCTCATAGAAAGGTCCATTGAGATCTCTGAAGTAGTCAGAAAGAGTGATAGGTACATGGACATATCTTAACAGTTGAACTTCTCAAAGGGCCAGGCTAAGAGTAGACATCCATCAGCCTAGGGCCAGTCCCACTTGTAATGGAAAAACAAAAGAAATACAGCTGAGTTGTTTAAACTGTCCCAATTCTGCTCCTTCGCCAGGTTTAAAACGAGACAGCTGCCCAGCGCTTAGGAAGTTGCTGTCTTTTAAGGAGCTCATGGAATGCCTAATTATTGTGTAGGTCTAAGGTACAATATGTTCTAGTACACAGATAGGATGAATAAACACCAAGAGCAATTATGCTACAGCGAATTATGCAAGCCAAATAAAACAAGAGTCATGTTAAAAACACCCTCCAAACCACTCCATTTAACAATCAAACAGCTGGTAAGTATGTTTAATAGATGGTAACCATGTCACAGATGAGACAAATCAAGAGCAGCACAGAATTCTTTTATAAGAAACTTCTGTTACTCCCCACATTCCTCATCTTCCTGTTCATCAACACATTAGGTAGAGTGCAAAGACCAACGTGGACACATCCAAACAGACTTGTTCCCTGCCTATGACAGTCAACAATTTATTTCATTTCATTTCATTTCATTTTTTTAACCATTTCTCATTCTTTCAGTGTTCACATAGTGTCCTTCCAAGAACTGAGGGGAAAGAAAAGAGGCATCCTGGACTGTGTTCTATGCCTGATGTTTTTCTGCTAGTAATTCATTGTCTGTAAAGTCAAGGGTGTTGTTTAAATTGTCAGGGCTCCCTTCCATTCCCAATCACAGATTCTCTGCTTCTTCCTCAACTATAGCATCAGAATAAACCAAGGACACTTACCATCTGCTTATGGCTTGGGAAGAATGTTTGCTCCACAAGGGGGAACTTCTCAGGACCCAGCGAATTGAAGATTTTAATTAGCTGAGAAAACTAAACAGAGAGAGAGAGAAAGAGAGAGAATGTCTGTTGTTAGACAATGAATCAATTCTTTTAAAAAAGGCTATTATGAATGGGGTGGGGGAGGAATCACATTATCTTCTCCCACCCATATTTCTTCAATTGACAATGTTGAAAGATATGGGCATAGCATGTTAAGCTCTGACTACCTTTTAGGAGTGCATAAAACCCATGTCTCTCAAGAGAAGGGAAGGAGTTAAGTGGAGAAACTGGAAGATGACCAGCTTGCATTCAATTACAGCTCCACTATTATAAACAGGCTTAGCTTTCATAGCGCAGAAGGGCTGAGAGTAAAGAGAGGGCAGCTTTTCTTGAGAGTCTGCAGGCAAAGGCTCAAGACACACATGCTCAAGGAGTGCTTGGGACAGAAATATGTAGCACCACTCATGTCTCGCAACAAAACAAAATAGAGCTCTCTTCCCCCATGCAGCCAGATACAGGGTTGGTGATGTTTCTTAAAGGTATGAGGGTAATCAAAAGAGACACTCATTAGGGACAGTCTTCCACACCAGAGGGTCTCAGCATTTCCAGACTACTGTACCCCTTTCAGGAGACTGATCTGTCTCAAGTAAGCCCAAGTTGCAACTCATTTAACAACTACTTGCTTACAAAATCAGCCATAAAATTACAGAAGTGTCACAGCGCACAATCACTGATAAATTGCTCACTTTCTCATTTGTACCATATAATTATAAATCAACTAGCACGTTTACCTGGTGCTGGAGGGTGAAGAGGACTCTGGGCAAGGGAGATGTGTATAGGGGGTTTGGTGGGGCAGGGGGCAAAGCCCTCCCAAGATTCATACCAGGGCTGCTTGTTTTTCCTCTTTCTATCCTCGTGAAGGACCAAGAGCAAAGTGCAGTTTGTCTGCCCCCGGCACTCCCAGCCAGAGTGAGGAATGTAGCAAACTGCACTTTTCTCTAACTCCCTCGTGAAGGGGAACAGACAGCAATGTACCTGTATGAGTGTGGGGGGAGGAGCTTCAGCCCCCCACCTTCCCTAAAGGGTGCCTGGGATGGGAGGCTCGGGGCTAAGGCAGTTCCAGATAGGTGGGTGCGCCCCCTAGCCAGTTCCTTTCACCTGCCTGGTGATTCTGTCTCTTTTCTGTATGGTTTTATGAGAAGCAATCCCATTCCAGGCACATCCCATTGTCCTAGCACAACCAACATTTTACCCTGCTTTAAGTTATGAGAAGAGGAAGGTGTATACTGAATCTAGTGGTCCTAACCCTTACCATTTAGGAGAAACAGACAAACTCAAATATATAGTAGATTAGAATATAAATACTGTACTTACACTTCAGGTGCATAGAATATAGAGCAGTATAAAATCATTGTGTGAAATTTTAGTTTATACTGACTTCTCTAATGCTTTTTATGTAGCCTGTTCAAAAACTAGGTAAGTATCTGGAAGACCTCTTGTTGGGAACCACTGTTCTACACCATGCAAGTTGAGTGTTGGGTAAGGAAAGCATGAACCCAATGTCTATTATATAAACATCTTGTGACAAGTCACCAATATGACATGCATGCAGCATGGCGCACACTGAATAAAATAGAGACGGGTTCACCTCTTACTTCCCCATTTATCTTGGGGGCCAACGAGGACCTCAGAAGGAATTTCATCTTCTTTTTGACAATTTGAAATTATCTACACACTCTTATGCAGAGTCTATTGCCTGCACACACACTCCCTAATCTTTCATTGGTACAAATGAAAAATCTAATATTGAAAAGGTATGCAAGGCTGTGGCACTCTAAGGCTGCGTCTAGACTGGCTGCTTGAATTTGCACAAGAACACTGACCATCTAATGTAAGATTGTCAGTGTTCTTGCGGAAATACTATGATGCTCCCGCTCGAGAAAAAGCCCTCTTGTGCAAACACTTTTGCACAAGAGGGCCAGTGTAGACAGGTAAAAACTGTTTTGTGCAAAAAAGCCCCAATGGCGAAAATGGCGATCAGGGCTTTCTTGCGCAAAACCGCGTCTAGCTTGGCACGGACGCTTTTCCGCAAAAGCATCCGTGCCAATCTAGACGCTCTTTTCCGCAAATGCTTTTAATGGAAAAACTTTTCCGTTAAAAGCATTTGTGGAAAATCATGCCAGTCTAGATACAGCCTGAGTTAAGACATGTAAGTTCTATGGAGGACAACTTGCCAATATCAGTAGGAGATTAAAAGAGATAGTAACAGGTGAAGTAATCATTGAAATTGCTTATGGGAAGATTGCCGGGAGGATCTGTGTTCTTTCTGATGGAGATTCATGTAGTCACCATGCAGTGTGCCTAAAGTGTATCACTAAGTGTTATAAGCACCATTTAAATAGCAAAGCTCCTTATTGACAACTAAGAACTGGTGATGTTGCAGAAAGAGGGCTGCTCAATTTCTGAGTTGAGAAGAAAAGCTCATATCAATTTGTTTTTCTGGGTATTTAGAGAATTTACTGGTCAGGACCTGCTGTAGCTGGAAGCAAATATACTAATAATTCTACCTACTGCTGACATAGATAATATGGGCTTGGCAGAAATCGATTTTTTTATAATTTTTATGGAGAATATAAATGTTTATTTATAAGCACCTTTATCAATTTTTATTGATTTAAATTTTCAGTTACAGGAAGTTATGGAAATAGGTAGTAAGGAGGGACAGGCAATTTTTTAATGGCAGGACACACAAATTCAAAAAATTAAAGTTTTATAACCATTAAAAATACAAATTGTCAACATCATATGTCAAAATATGCCAAGTAAATATCCTTAAATCAGACTTTAATACATTTTCAAGTATTTGTCTTAGTTTGCCTACCTATACATTTCTATTATTATCCATGAAAGTATTTCCTCATCTGTTTGTGGATGTATGGTGAAATCAACAATTATCAACATTTACTGATAAAAATGTAATCCTTTCAACCCTAGTACTATGTAATCAAATTCAGAGCTAAGACTATGAGAATGTTCAGAGTTCTATTTGCAAAGAGATTCACAAACTGAACCCGATGGTTCCACTCACAAGGCTCGATTGTCAGTCAACTCCCATAGGTTCTTTTGGAGAATTAAATGTAGTTAATTTAAATCTCTATTATGGGGTAAGTTCAACTGTGGAAGATCCTTATTGCAAGCACACTCCAACAACTTCTCAATAAAACTTGGGATTCCTTTATCCTGAAAGAAATATTTTCAATGGAGTTCCAGGACTGGTTGGGGGAAGATGATAGCAGCTCAAGGAATAATGGACTCAGAGCCTTGAGAGAAGAAAATTCGTTAGCTTTCCAGCTGTGAGAGCCACCTCAGCCTATATTTGCTGAATTTTCCTTAGGATTGGCTGAGGCGCTGGCTCCATTTACTAACTAGGAGATCAACGCAAAGGAGATCAATCTCTCAGGGATCAATTTATCGGGTCTATTAAGGACTAGGGATATTAAAATGCATTTATTTTTGCAAACGTGTATCCGCTGAAATTTACAGTGGTTACACATTTACATGTGGGGAGGGGGCAGGCAGAAGCCGGTATTCATTGCGAGATGGCTTTTAAGCTCCCCCATCCTTGTGCTACTTCCTCTGTATCAGAGGCAGCAGCTTAGGGGGGCAGGCAGTTCTGTGGGAGCTGATGTTTGCAGGGAACTGGGTTTTAAGCTGGCTTCTGCCTGCCCCCTATTGTGTTGCTGCCTCTGTGGAAAGCAGTAGAGGGGGGAGGGAGGTGGATTTCTCAGGAGCCAACACATACCTGCCCATTTTCCCTCATTGCCTCTGTATCAGTCTCGTTGGTTAATCATAACATGGGTACACATTCATATCCCTAATAAGGACCCTGATCTAACTGCTGATCTAACTCTGCTACTCCGGGTCGTGAGGAGGAAGGGAAGTCGACTGGAAAGTTTCTTCTGTCCACTCCCTGCAATGGGAATGCTGTGGAAATTTCAGACTAAGATAGCTTGACTCCAGCTATGCTACTCACGTAGCTGGAGTTGTGTAGCTTAGTTCAACTTTGCCCCCCTAATGTAGGCCTGGCCTTAGCTTCATAAAGGACTGAAGTTACAATTACAAGGTTCTGTTCAAGATCATGGGAAATGTGATGGAAGTATTTTGTCCAGGGCTACTAAAAAACCTTTGTTTGGGTCTCCTTCACTGCACTGCAGTCATTGCGCCACCTT
Source organism: Pelodiscus sinensis (assembly GCF_052426305.1). Taxonomy (NCBI): domain Eukaryota; kingdom Metazoa; phylum Chordata; order Testudines; family Trionychidae; genus Pelodiscus; species Pelodiscus sinensis. The sequence goes on along the minus strand of NC_143052.1, from coordinate 97,542,877 downwards.
AGCAAACATTTCTGATTACTAAATTTAACCCTTTCACTTCCTGGCGAAGAAGCAGCATTTTGGGAATCAAAGGAAGAGTCCTGTATGAAAAATACAGCCAGTTTGTAAAAAACAAACAGACTGAAGGGCATGTGCTAGACATTAGGCCACCAGAGCCATCCCATCCATAGGATGAATTGGGACCACTGCCTCAGGCCCTGTGCTTTTGAGAGCCCTGCAGCAGCCATCCTAACAGCCCTATGGACAGGAGGGATCCAGGGGATTATAGGCAGCGGGGATTACCCTCCTTCCACTCACCATGCGGCTAATGGGAGCCAGAGCATCCCAGCAGCCTGTTCCCCTTCCACTCCACCCTGCCACACCACCCTCTCCTGGCCCGCTGCATATGACTTTTCAGTGGCAGCAGGAAGCAGAGCTTTCCAGCCCCAGGGTGCTCTGCTTCCCACTGTCGCAGAGAAATGGGGATGCAGTGGACCAGGAGGGTGACACAGTGAGGTGGAGCAGAGCAGGCTGCTGAGCTGCTCTGGGGCAGAGCTGAACCATGCGGACACTATGGCAGGCCCTTATAATCTCCCAGGCTCCATTGCTCAGGAGAGGCAGTAAGGGGGAAGGGGAGGGGCCTGCAGTGGTAGCAGGGGGTTGACCTAGGTCTTGCACCCCCCTTGGGACGGCCTTGCAGGCCACATACTGAAATGGCGGCTGCCCTTGTAGACAAACACAAATATTTCCTTTTCTAAATTGCGTGGGATGAAATTCAGTGTTTGAGAAAATCCAGAAATCTTCCTTCATGGCATAGCTCATCACCCCCTCATGCACATCAGCAGATAAGAGGAAAGACTCGGCGGCTAGAATAATTTTTGTTGGCAACTAAGGTGTTGATTTTGAGGAAAGAGGACAGATTGTGTCTCTTAACTACTCACACTACACCTACACATCCCAGAGAAACAAAACAAAACCCTATTTTGACTAGCAAAGTGAGAAAACAGAACTTAAAAGTTACACAAAGCGAACTGGAGACAGAGAGAAAGATAAACACACTGGCAAGAAAGAGATATGCACACACAGCACATGCAGATCTACAAACACAGACACATAGATGCTGTATATATGCTACCTTAGGAAAATAACTAAAGCTATTGAATAACTGTCTGGCTCATACATGGTATATTTGCTTGTTAGTTTGCTTTATTTCTGAGGCATTAGGTATTGGCTACTACTGTAGCAATGGGTGTGACGCACACATGCTGGTAAAGAACTGAACTATTTTCTGTCCACCTTCGCCATTAAAAAATGAGTAAGAATTGACCTCAGTAGCAAATAGGTGCAATAGGCATAGTACTGTACAAGAGACACAATAGGCATAGTACTGTACAAGAGACACCAAGGAACTGATCCAGTATAGAAACTCTTAGTTCTTGTTTAGACAAGAACTAGGGTTGTCAAGCGATTAAAATAATTAATCACGATTAATTGCGCTCACTGCTCCTTTGAAATGCTGTGGCGGCATTTCAAAGGGGCAGCACTGCGGAAGCCCGGTATCAGCTGGAGTCTGCAGCTGTCCCCAGGCTCAGTGCAGCGCTGCCCCAGCATTTCCAAGGGGCAATGCTGCAGAAGCAACTGCTCTATGGGATGGAGCTGTGAGGTTGCCAACTCTCCCGACGGAACACCATTGCCCCAAATGTTGTCTGGTGGGTCCAATCAGGAGAGTTGACAACCCAAGGCAGAAGCAGGGAAGAGAAGGAGGCTCACCTGCAGCCTAAACGGAGCAGTCAGGAGCTGCGGGTGGTGGCAGGTGCAGGCTGCAGGACTCAGAATGAACAGAGGGTGGCCGAGCAGCCAGCTGGAGAAAAGCAGCTCTTTGAAGGGGAAGCACCATTTCTCTCCAGCTGCTGGCTCCTCCCCAGCCCTTTGGGGTGTGTCTAAATTACATGGCTCTGTCGATGGAGCCATGTAGATCAGGCTGATAAGCAGAGGGAAATGAAGCCACGATTTAAATAATAAATAATAATAATAAACAGCTGATCAGCTGTTTGTCGGCTCAGCGCGCTAGTCTGGACGCTCCCACGCCGACCTGAAAGCCCTTTATCGATCTCCCTGTTACGCCTCGTAGGATGAGGTTTACCGGGGAGGTTGATAAAGGGCTTTCATGTCGGCAGGGGAGCATCCAGACTGCCCCAATCTGCTGACAAACAGCTGATCGGCAGAGCGGGGCAGCCATTTAAATTTAAATGAAGCTGCGATTATTTAAATTGCGGCTTCATTTCCCTTTGCCAAACAAACAAATCTACATGGCTCCATCGACGGAGCCATGTAGTCTAGACGTACCTTTGGTGAGCAGCGGCTGGCGGATGGGACTGGGGGCCATCAGAGCCCATATACAGCACCCAGCTGCACGGGCACCATGACATTTGGGGCAATCTGGTGAGCCAAATTTCATGGTGCCCCATGCAGCTCTGTATTTTGCGTATTGGTAGGGATGGCCTTGGCTCCATTGTAAGCCCTGATGCCTACACTGCAATCAAACAGTCCTGTAGCTCTGAGCTCCGCAAGGCTTGTGTCTGCTGACATAGGCCAGCCATGGGGTTTTCTTCATTACGTGTAGGCATACCCTGAGTCACCTAGGAGCCTAAATCTCTTTGAAAATCTATGGCTCTTAGGCTGCTAGGAGATTCAGAAATGTTTACTCTGAGTCTTCAAATCTCCCCGATCCTCTGAAGAGGTAAATCTGTTCTGCAAAATTGTGGCCATTACTGCATGTCATTACACTGTATGAAATCCTGCAGTGTTTTGTTCTGTAGCTTTTATAACATTGATTATTAAAATTGGCTAACATCCCAGTTGGCGTGGTTACAGTACGACTTTTACATTATTCTGAGATCCTGAAATTTCATTATTTTTGTCTGGCCTCTGTGAAATAGCCATTTTCACTTAAAACCAGTTCAAACTGTGCATGTGGTCAATGCAAATTAATTTTCCATTCCTTCAAAAATTGAGATTTGACATACTGAAAAATTCACCATTATCATTCAAAAATATGAGTGTACTTTTGGGCCTCAATTCACTCAACAGTTGGGTGGAATCATTACAGATGGTTAAAGGGAAAACCTCACAAAATTGTGAGTTTCTCATGAAATTGGACCATGTTTGAAAATTCAAACAAAACCTCATTTTCCAACCTTACTTATTTTCATTTTTCACACAACCCTTCGGTTATGTCTGTCCAGTAAGTTTCCAATCAACTTTGTCAAGCAGATTCCTTCTTTCAAGATGCCTATTTTGCAATCAATTAATGAGAAACATTGTTTGTCCCCAAGAAAAACTTCGTGTCTCTGTCTCTTGTTTTCTGACTATCATAAAATCTTTTGATTTCAATGTTAGAGAATGTCTCAGAAACCAAAGGCATGACAGAAACACATACCTGAGCCAGCTCCAACCAGATAAAGCCACTAGCAGTGCCAGATGCCAGCTTGAGATCTTAGATTAAGTAAATTGCTTCATGGATTTAGGTTTTTTTCTTGTTTGTGTAACAAAGTACACTCACTTCTCACAAGTTGCTCCTGGCTGAGGAAGTGTATCTGCACACTCTCTCTCTCTTTGTTCTTGTTGGGTCTTCACTGACTCAGCACTCCTTTCAAGTCATATATAGTCTGTGTGATAAAAGCAAAGCAAGCCCCTTCCAGGGTACATGGCCAACAGGGGCCTCTCTCAGGCCTTGTCTACTTTTACTGGGAGAATGGAGATGTGGAGATTGACCTCTGGGGTTTGATTTAGTAGATCTAGTAAAGACCTGCTAAATTGACCACTGATTGTGCTTCTGTGGACTCTGGTACTCCACTGAGTTGAGAAGAGTAATCTCCTGTCGATCCTCCACATGGGGATGCTACAGTAAGGCGATTTAAGGTAGGTCGACTCCAGCTACGCTATTCACATAGCTGGAGTTGGTACCTTAGTTCAACATCGCCCCCTAGTGTAGACCTGGCCTCAGTGCCCTCTGTAAAGTCTCTCTCAAGTTGTTTCTACTCCAGTATGGAGTAGGGCAATGCCCCAGGGCTCCTTCCCTAGAGGCAATGTCTTTGCCCTCTCAAGGCCTTTCCGGCCCCAGCTGTTCATCTGTACCACCACTGTTCAGTTCCCTTTCTGGGGTGCCTCAAAGTACAGACCACTTTTCTAGTGTCTGGTGAGAGAGTGCGTGGGGGTGGGGCACGTGATTCAGGCCCACCTTCTACTCTGGGTCCCAGCCCTTGCACTGTATATATACCAGCAGTGGCGGTGAGTATAATAGGCAGGAGAAGGCATTGCCTTCCCAAACCGCCAGCCTGGCCCTGCCCACACTCTGCTCCCAGAATATCTACTATAGGTGTACTGTGGGCAGAGTGTTACTGCTCCGGGGTGCCCACCCTCCCCATGCTCCAGGACTGGGGAGGCGGGGGTTGTGTGCTGCCCCACTCCCTGTGATACTCCAGGTGAAGGGGTCCTTGGCTCCCATGGGGGCCAAGGCCTGGGCAGAAGGAGCAGGGATGGGGGCTTGCCTTCCCCAGCCCTGTCCTCACCCACAACCCATGTATAGCAGCCATCTGCCACATTCCTTTAAATAAACTGTATTACTGCTACAAATTCCCTAGGTCACTTCTCCATGGGTCTAGCACATTTTTCACTATTATCACAGGACTTTGTCCTGGGCAAGTCCCAGCCCAGAACTAATTTGGGTTCCCCTCAACATCTGTCAGTTCTGCTAAGTCCAAGGTCATACATCTTCCTCAGCTAGCCAGGCATATCCTCCACTCTCCTCCAGATCTAGCAAGGAACTAAACTCAATTTGGGCTGGCAGCTCTTTTTATATTAGCCTGCTGGGCCTCAACTAGCTGCTTCCCACACAGTCATTCTAGTCAGCTTGCAGGACCTCTCTACTCTCCTCTTCTAGGGTGGAGTATGGCAGGGCCACCGTGAAACCTCCAGTAGGGGCCTAGTCTACTCAATCATAGTTTGTTGTTTGGGTGTAGGTGGTGGGGATAGAGGGGTGTTTGAAAAAAAGTGTTTAAATATTTTTAAAACAACTAGTAGTCCTGTGGCACCTTAGAGACTAACAAAAATATATAGGTTTTCTGGGCAAAACCTGCTTCATCAGATGAGCTGGAGAGGGATAACAGGAACCCAGAATTTATAATAGAAAAAGAAGGGGGGAAAAGGTACCTGTCAATAATCATACCAGTGCTAATGAAGCTAATTAAGTGGGCTGGAAGTGTCCCATACTTAACTTTTGATATAAAAATGAGGTGTTAAATGCTGGTAAGGCTGCCTTTATAAGGCAACATCCAGTTCAAGGCCAGGGAAACAGTGTCAAATTTGCAGATGAATGTTAATTCCACACTCTTTCTCTGTAGTTGGCTGGTGAAATTCCTTTGTAGAAGAATGGCGCCTTTTAAACCCATTAATGAGTGTCTACACAGGTTAAAATGTTTCCCTACAACAGGGGTGGAGAACCATTTTTGTGTTGGAGGCTGCTGAGCCATAGAAAAATCAGTCAGGGCCCAGGGAGACAAGGGCTGGAGTGCCAGTGCAGGCTCCCCAATGCTGAGGTAGGCCCTAAGCCTCGGGGGCCAGATCTAGGCAACCCAGAGATCACATCCAGCCTTAGGTTCCACACCCCTGCCCTACAGGTTTATGTGTGTTACCATTTCTGATGTTTGACTTGTGTCCATTTATCCTTTGCCATATCCTGTTTGGCCAATATACAATATTTTTTTAGTCTCTAAGGCGCTACAGGAATACTCGTTTTTAAAGTTACAGACTAACCCGGCTACTCCTCTGTAAATATTTTTAAGCAGTTTTCTTGACTTTCCTGGGACTGCCAGGGTTTTAGGAGATAGTACTCAGCAAGGCAGGATCTGACCTGGAATAGCTATAACAGAGGCACTGGCAGAGCCAATTTCTTCTACACAGTCCTGATAGCCAGCTTCATTTTATAAGGCACTGACTTGTTAATTTTATTTTATTTTAGACTCCTAAAAATATCCTTGCCACTTTCCTCTATAGGCCTGTGCATACTAGCGTACACAGTTACAAAAATGAGTTGACAAATGTCAACCAAACTTATCCAGACTCAATCCCAGGCTCAGACTGAAGGCACAGAAGTGGCACACCATTACCTTTCTCAGTAAAAAGCCAGTGTCAACAAATGGGCTTTTCACCAGGCCTCAAAAAAATCAACAATCTCAGGCTCTGTCAGACAGTGGAAGCCACCTTCAACGTTAAGGGCCTTACATTGAAAATGCCTTCTCAGAGTCCTAGGAATTCAAAACTAAGGACTAAGGAGATGATTTCTCTGGGAGGGAGGACCCAAACTACATAGCGCTTTATAGGTCAGTATCTGCACCTCGAATTGCAGCCTGAAGAAAATAAGACACTAGTGTTATTTATTATTTGTGTCAGATTACTACTGTTGACACTGCTAAGCAAGAAGGCCATTATACCCTGTGTCATAACCAGAAGTGCTGACCAGCACCTGGTGACTAAGGGGTTAACTTTGTACCTACCAAGGTATCGGATGGTCAGCCAATAATAGTGCAGGTAGAAATTTCAAACTGGAAAAGAGGGGTTTTCTTTCTCCTTCTTTGTTTTGAGAGGCAGAGCAGTTTCTCCCAGATATTAAGGGAGATGCTTCTCTCTCCAAGAACGGACTTCTTAAAATGTGTAAGTAGGGAAAAGTTTAGATAGTCCATCAGGGTTTATTGTTTTCCTTGTTTGGGAATTTGGAAATAATGTCTGAGCTTGTTAAGTGGGTTTTTCCCCCCTTTTGTAACTAAGCCTTCAGCCCAGGGACTTTCCCTGAGTATCTATATCAAATGGTGGCTCTTTCCCTCTAGCCAATTTACTATGCTTGCAACTGTAGTTTTGTTTTGATAATGAACGATTGTTTCTTTTTTCTAATTAACTGGTATTGGTCGATCTTTGTAACCTGGAAGGTCTGTCTGTGTGTATCTGCATTTCTTTTTCAAGCTCTTTTAGGGAAAAAAGAGCTTGGGGTGCCCCTGGGATTGGTTTCAAGTGTCCGCCCCTGTTTGTGGGTTAAAAGCACTTTATGGTGGCAGCTGATTCCCTAAAATCTGGGTATTAGGATTTTGGGGGGAAGTTTTTGTACCAGAGCCTGTAGAGGCAAGGTTTTGGAGTGCTCGTGCGGACCCACAACTTCTTCATTTGTCGTGCCAGGGTGGGGAACAGCCTTGACACCCTGCACCAGGTGTGTCTATATTACGAAGTGTGATTGACTCATGTTAAGCTGGCTTTCTGCTGATTACTTTTGTAAGTCACTTGGGTGGTGCGTGCACTCTTGGCTGTTTGTATCAGTGCTGCACTTCCTTACCAGATGCAATTGTGCAAGGCCTGCAGCAGATCTAGGTCTCTGGGCATCCTAACGAGGGCAGTGGGTCTGTAACAGGCTCTCTATTTGGCTATGCCTGATTGGATGGAAGATTTAGCAGACAGGCTCTTAAGTCCAGCACCAGTTCAATAGTCACTCACAGCATTCACCTATGGCTGTGATAGCTCCAGCTTACTGCTAGCTTTTGCTCCTTTATAGATCCAGTCCTGTTCCTGCCTTGTCTCACTGGGTATGTCTACACAGCAAAGTTATTTTGAAATAACAGCCCTTATTTCGAAATAACTTTCCTAGAGTCTACACAGCCAAACCACTATTTCGAAATAAATTCGAAATAGCGGAGCACTTATTTCGAATTTGGTAAACCTCATTCTACAAGGAATAACGCCAAATTTGAAATAGCTATTTCAAAATAAGTGCTGTGTAGACGCTTATTTCGAAATAGGGGGCTTCCAGCCTTCCCAGGGTGCCCTGGTGGCCACTCCAGCCTCAACCAAGAACACTTCTCTCCCTCCTCCCCTCCCCGGAGCCCTTAAAGGGGTAGACTCTGGCCAAGTGTCTGTGCCAGCTCCAAGCCTGCCAGCCCAGAGCCAGCAGTCACTGCCCTGACCCAGTGGCCCCAAAACATGAGCCAGCAAGCCACTGGCAGCCAGTCCTCCACCGCTCCGCAGGAGCAGTCTGTCAGCTCCCAGGAGCCTGCCAGGGCCCGGAGAAGGCAGGCGCCTTCCTGGTCCAGGGAGGAGATTATGGACCTTATTCAGGTTTGGGGGGGATGCCCCCAACATCCATGATCTCCGCACTAGATGGAGGAATGCAGCCGTCTATGGCAGGATAGCTGCCAGCCTGGCCACCAAAGGCCACGTGCAAGCCCAGGAGCAAGTCTGCATGACAATCAAGTTGGTCCGGAGAGACCCCCCCCCCCCCCAACCCTGAGCCCTGACCTTCCCCTCCCTCTTCTTTCCCCTTGCTTCCCCCTTCCAGCTCCCTCCTCCCAGGTTTCCCCCTCCCCTCTCCTACTCTCTCTTCTCCCCTCTCCTGCCACTCTTCCCCAGTCTCACCAGAGTTTCATTCCCTCCCACACAGTTTTATTAAATAAAGAGAGTTTGTGTTCATGAAAATACGTGTATTTTATTTGACATCAGGAAGTTGGGTAAGGGAGGGGTAAGTGGAAGGACATGAGGGAGGAATGAGGCACAAGTCCCCAGTGGGGCAGACCAGGGAGGCTCTTAGTGCTCCTCAGGGTGGAAGCTCTCCCACAGAGCTTTCTGCATACTGACAGCCCCCCGATGGACATCCTGGATGGCAGCCTGCAGAAAGTGCAGCCAGGCTCCAACAACGCATCCAAGAGAAGCACCAGAGTGCCCAGGGGCAGCTCTGGCTCCATGTTGCAGAGCACGCAGAGACAAAATGCTTTGCTGTCCCTCATTGAGGTAGACAAGCAAGAAGGGAAACCTGAGAACTGGCTGTCCTGGGGGGACAGGGGTCCCTTTAAACACAGACCTCAGATAGCCTCTGGCAGCAGCCCTACACAGTAAGTCCTGACTTGGTGCCCTGGTGGAACTGGTTCTGGCCAGCCTTAAATGTGATTCAGAGTCCACTCAGTGTGGAAGCACTATTTCAAAATAGCAAAATGCTATTTCAAAATGCATTTTGTGTGCAGACGCGTTATTTCGAAATAAGCTATTTTGAAATAACACTGTAGTGTAGACATACCCACTCTCAGTAACCTGGTTCTGAGCCTTGGCTCCTGTTTTTTTACTCCAGTTCTGACCCCTGGCTCTGGCATCTGGCCTCTGATGCTTGTTCCAGTCCTAGGCACGACCATCCATGTCCCGGTCACTGAGCACAACAGGTGCGAAGGATGAAGATGGTTTTTGTAACACAAGCACCTTTCGATGAGGAAATGGACTGAAACGGTCAGTGCCAAAAGGAGTAGTCACAAAATATCAGTTTTAATCATTACAGACCTCAGATGAATTTGAGCCACCCGTCAAGAGAGAGACGATTTAGCGGGTGCAACTGATTCAAAGAAAGCAAAATCTATGGTTAAATAACGACAATAATTGGTTCCTTGTGACTGTCTTTGTCCAAAATTTTGTGATATTTGTGCAACTATATAGGAGGCTTCCTAGAATTGCACCAGAAACCTCCAGAGAGGAAATTAGGAAGGCCCTTACCCTCAAACTACAAACACAAAGGGTGGAAACTGAAGTCCATAGTCCTAATGCCCCATAGATCTAGAATTATGAAGGGGAGAATCCCACCCATGAAGCCCAGCACTTTCCACCAAGCTACATAAGCCAGGGAAGCCAGCCTGGAGAAGCAGAGACAAGCCTCTGTAGCAAGAACCTTTGGACTCTAGAGAGGTCTGACTTTTAACAGCTTTTACTCAGGATAGTCTTTCCCCTCTGCTGACTGGCTGTTTGCTATCTCTCAGGCTTTCCCTCCACCTTAGTCCACCTGTCTGCCACACTCCCACTTTCTCATTACTCTAACCTCTTCCCTTTAATGTGCTGTCTGTTCCAAAATACGGCAGCAGCACAGCCCCGCAGCTGCTTAATGAGCCCTGCCCAGCCACTGGCTCAGAACTCATGCATGAAGCTGCCTGGAAGGGGAGAAGCATTTCTCCCTCTGTGACAGCAACTGCTCTGGCCAGGCAGCTCTATGTGCAAGCCTTGAGCCCCTGGCTGGGCGGGGCTCATTAAGCAGCTGCGGGGTTGTGCTGCCACACAGATTAGAAGGAACACTGCTTTACCTTTCTCTTATTTCAGTGAATCCCCTTCCAACAGAACTCCTCCCCAGAAAACTAAGAACATCCACAAAAGTAACACCCTGTGATGCCAACATGACATTTGCATGTCACTGCTTTGTTCACTCTGCTCTCATGCAATGTCCCCACAATGCTTTGTCTTGTCTATTTAGACTGTAGGCTTTTCCATGCAGGGACTGTCTCTTGTTCTATGTTTGTACAGTTCCTGGCACAATAGGGCACTGATTTTAGCTGGAGTTCCAAGGCACTGACATGATACAAACAATAAACATAGAATCACATAATCCCTTTCATGAATCACTGTCTACATATCCACTAGCACAGGACATGCTGGTGGTTCACACAAATTAAAACGCATTCCTAAGCCAGCCCAGTGAACTATCAGTATTGAACTGTACTGCTGCAAAGGAGATCTAGATTTGGTATCCCATTTAGCCAAGTGACAGGATCTGGGATTACTGAAGAAGCCTTCTAGTTGGGACAGGGATGTTACTCAGAAGCAAGTTGGATAGGTTGATAAATGAGCAATGTTGTCAGGCTTCCAAAGGCAACCCTCCAAATACTTCTCTAAGGCTAGCAGTGTGGTGGCTGCAAAGGCAAGGGCTTCCATGAGAAAAACTTGAGTCTGCCTTTGGAGTGCCATCCCCCACAGAGTTACCCGGTCCAGTGCCAACATAATAAACGTGGATTATCACCTACCACCCATGGCTTGCTGCAGAAGTTATAGACGGAATAGAGGGAGTTGACACTATGAACCCCGCCATATTGAAGGCCAATGATAAGGCTGCGGAAGTCTTCTCCTAGTGCCATGCTGTAGGCATGTTGTCGAATTAGAACAAAGTCAGGCTTAAAGGACCTAGAAGACACAATGAGAGTGATTTATTAAAAAAAATCAGTAGGATTGTTTCCTCCTTTTGCCTCCAGCCTCCCCCTTTTGTTCTTTTTCAAACAGGTTGACCTTTCTGAGACGGCAGTATTATATCAATTATACTATAAAGAAAAATTGAGTGATAAAGAAAATTAACTTCAAAGGCGTAGAAACTCTCCAGACAGATTTGTCACAGTTCCATTTCAGACAGGCTCACACAGGAACAATCTATGACCAGGGGAGCCAACGTCCTCACTGAGCCCTGGGCAACCTGGGGGGAGAAGGGGCCGCTCTCTGATCCTGGAAGGGGCGGGGCCTTGGGAAGAAGGGGTGGGGCTGGAGACTGCCAGTCTTCGGTGCGGCCTTGACCACGGCACGTCCCCCCAGCCCTCTGCGCTGCTCAGACTGCACCATGTGATGCTCCAGTGGTGATTTAAAGGCCCTGGGGTTCAAATGCCACCACTGATACAGTGGCAGTGGAGGTGGCCAAGTGCCCTAGCCCTTTGGAAAAGCTGGGCCTGGGGCAGTTGCCCCCTTTCCCCTCCCCATCAACAGGCCTGTCTATAAAAAATCATGAATTCTCAGGGCGGGGGGAATAATTTTGCCTAGTAATTCTCTTTTGAAAATCTTGGCCATATTTGCCACTTGTTGCAATGTGCTACACCGAAGAGAGAGGAAGAGACTGTTTTCTAATAATGGGATTGGATACTGAAATAAAGCCCAGGGCGTGGGAATATCATGTATGGATTTTAAAGATCTCTCACACATCCACACATATTTCCTTTTAATCGGACTACAATGCATATTGGACACAGGAAGCTAGAACATGAACACCTAGGGATCATACACTGTAACACCATTAACACATTTTCAGAGTCCCCATCCAGTGATAGGCTCACTGCATGAGCAACCAGCTCATTATCTAGGTCAAGACTTGCCCTGGGACCCTTAGGGTTCCAAATGTTGCAACCCTCTAAACAAACTGGAGGCCCTCCAGGGTAAGGCAGTAGGAGATCGTAGAGGTGTGAACCAGGTGGAAGTCATTCCTTTGCATAATGTAGCTTAGGGCCAATTCAAAGCATCTGGAAACAGGAACAGAGTTCAACAGTTGGTTCCTGAATGCACTGGAGGGACTTTTCCACTGTCTACAAGGACTACTTTACAGTTAAACAAAGTTTGAATCAAGGACATTGGAAAAAGTTCCGTATTGCATTACAGTTCTTAAGAAATTAGGTCTGTCCCCAGGTCCCATTACTAGAGTCCTGCGCAGATACAAAATTTACATCCACATCTACATTTGTATCTGCATTGACATGCGTCAATGCAGATACCCATGGATATCTGCAGATTTCCCTGGCTCCAGATACAAATTTTGTATCTGCATCCATGTGCACAAAAATGAGCTGCAGATATAGATACCTGCAGATATAAAGTGTATACGTGTGGATTTGCAGGGCTGTACCCATTACCTCACAGATTTTGAACATTTTTCTTGCTATGAGACAATAATTTCAACCCTTAGGATGAATGAACTGGAAATATGTTGGGTTTATAGCCCTGACTTACGTTATTTCCATTGCCCTGGCTGCAAAATCTGAAATGGCAATTGTGAGCCAGATTGTGGCAAACAGTATTGAGAACAAAGCCCAGAGCTTCTTGTGGTTTTAAACTTTCCTTTTTTGCTGGCCTTGGGCTTTTGTTATTAATACAGACATGGCAAGAAGTATACTCTGCCCTTGTTATGAGGCAAGATGCAGAGGCTTTGAAACATCAGACAACCTCCCCTGCAGTATTTCTAACCCACACGGGCTCTTTCATGCAGTGGGCACTAAAAGCGGCCTGTTTCTCAATCAGTGAAGTGTGCAATAAACATTAGGAGGGCTGTACTATTGAATGTGCAGCTGATTTATGGATCTTCCTAAGGTCAATGAGGTGAGGCAAGTGGCGGCCCCATGCTGAGAAACAGTGAGAGAATACAAATCTTGGCCTGACTTCTGCTGACATACCATGTAGAAAGCACCCACCAGCCAGCCAACCATCCCCCCAAAAGAAATTAGCTCATTGGATGCCAAACATTCAAGATTCAGTGCCCCCAGCAGGCTGCTGAAAATTCTAGATTCTAAGCAACCAGATGCTCTGGGGTTGTTACAAGCTGAAACAGAGTTGAAAAAGCTTCAGCCTGCTAGAAATTTAGGAGAAACTATGGACTTTTAGATACCAAGAAAGCAGGAAATCCAAATATAACAGATGGAAATGATAATGCAGAGTAAATGATTGTCCCCTGCTATCTAAAGTCTGTATCTTATATGAGAATAGGATCAGTTTCATTGGTCAGAACCCCTCCACTAAAAGAACACTGGGAGAGACAAAAAAGGTGCCAGTAACCACTGACAAGAGCATGATTCTTCTCCTGGCTATAACTCTCATAAGCAACAGCTGAGAAGTGGATCTCTCTTTGGAGATATGGGGAAATAACTATATCTCAAGGTATCTTGAACAATGAAAAACAAGAGGAACGGGAGCAGGTTCTGCAACCATTAAGGAAAAAGCAGCAAGTGTGATGAAGAGGAGCCTTCTAGGTATCTATAGAAGAGAAGCTGAACCTAGGAGGAAAATTGGAGGCTGAAGGGTAGAAATTGCAAGAAGAGAGATCAAAAGGAAAACAAAGGGCATCAGCGCTTGGGGAGGTGGTGAACCAGCAGCTCATTAAGGGTAATGATGTGATTAGCAAGCAGCTGTGTGTCCTAGTACCTGGGAAGTAAGAAGCTTGGTTCTCACTCCGAAGAGGATTACTCTCAATTGATGCAAATTTAATTTTCTTAGGGGAATAGCTCACTTTGGAAACAATTATTCATTCTGAAGGGTACGCCATGTTCTAAAACAATGAGCCCTTGAGTTTCAGAATGGCTTATGGTATAACAGTTTCCTTTCCAAGCTCCACTCATCTCCACAAACAAGCAACAGCAATGACAGGCTAAAGAGAAAGCTGACATGTCAACTAAAAGAGAAAGTGTTGAGAGAAGACACACTTTTCAAATAATACTAAAAAAATGGGGCCAGGCAGGTTCTGCAGCATCTATGCACTGGAGTCCCAAGTACCCTGTCTGATGGGGCTAGCAGTGTGGAGATGGTATGTGTGCTCCGCTCTTCACCAATCCATTCAACCCAGGTTTTGGAACTGCACTGATGGGCCTTGTTTGCACAGAACTACATCTAGGCCTCTTGAGCCAAAACCAAGGTTTCCTGAATGCTGATTGGCAGAGAAAGAAGCTGCCCCAGAAATACAGTGGAAAGTAAAAATAGAGCTGAATGTGAAAATCCAGACCAGCAGCTCAGAACATACCAGCAACAACTTGTATTTGTGCCTCATATACACCCTTGCCTACCTTTCCTAGATGGAAGTAGGCTTCCTGAATGCACATGCCCTCCTCTCAACTGTGGTCAGATGGCTGGATCTTTTGGGAGATGGGACAGTCCTTCCTTATCTTAGCCTCTCCAAAAGCCCTTTCCCAAACTAGCAGAACCTAAAGATGCAAGTCCAATTCTCATTTACACTACACACCACTTTGGCAGTGTAAATGAGCTTTCAAATGGAGGTAGCTGTAGCTAGAAAGGCATGCAGGACTATAATATAAATGAGAATCAGATCCTTTATCATTTAACCATCCTCCCACAAAAATTTCATTTTCAGGTTAAACTTATTTGCAGTATTGTATGGAGTTGTCATCACTAGGCTTGGACTGCAGTAATATTCTCTACTTATCTGTAACTTCCAAACAGTGCAGAGCATAGCTGGCTATCTTCTGAGTAGCACAATTCACCACAAGCTCATTGCAGCTCTCTCCTAGTCTGGCACAGCTTCCTCTTGTGCCAAACACTAAGTGAGTGGCTGCCTCTTACCCCGTACCTCATCATGGCAGTTAAAACTGGCTGGAAGGCTCTAGCTATTGGTTTTCATAGCTAAGCACACCAAAAGTGACAATAGTGGCTCACAGCTGAAGGTCTCCTGCCTTTGGAAGCTGGAAGAGTCTTGACTCTGAGGCAATTGGTTAACATTTGAATGACTGCTTTTTTATCTGCTCCAACAAGTTTTAGTTCTGTTTTCTAAATGGCCAAACTAATTTTAGTAATGGTGGACCCAACTCAGAGATATGCACCCAACTCAGAGATATGGATCCAAACACCCAAGGCACTAAGGAAATTTAAGATCTGAATCCAGATCGTAAATTCTTGGCTCCTGCACAAATATACCTAAATTTGTGTTTCAATGTTTACAAGTGTACCACTTAAGCTGTGTTGGCTGTGGGTGTGATTGAAATTATCAAATAGATTTCTGAAGGAGAAGTCAAGGGAATTTTCTGTTCTCACAAGTAAACATTCCAGGAGCAGCAGTGGTTCTGATAGTGAAAAATGCTCTAAGAAGCACAAGAGAATCAGATCTGAAAATATCATCATCAGGTTCACCAGCTGTTGAGGAATGGAACCCAGCAAATACCACCAGCAAATCTTGCTGGAAGGTGTCATTTCCCATTTCCTAGGTCTGATATTAGACTTAACTCTTCCTGGTCCCTCAGTTGTTTATGGAGATCTCCAAAGAGCTTCAAGAGCATTAGAAATATACATTTCAGGAGTATGTTATGCTTCCAAAACATCTTTTAAGATCCCTTCCTCCTCCCATCAACAAGTTAGCTACATTCAGAAATATTTACTTCCAAAGATTAGGTCAGTTTGAACTAGCACTTTACTTCTGTGTCATTTGAATTTCTTTTGTGACTGAGAGAGAATCACACAGGAGCACAGCTGGCTATCTTTTCTGGGCATTTCAGCACTCACCATACTCCAGGTAGCTCTAAGATGCTTCTTCAGAACAGACATATCTATTGGTCCAAGGACCAGGGAGTCATAAAACTGTGTTACATGCTCCTACAAAGAGCAAAAGGTTGCATTACCGTGACATGTTTTTTCCTTTGTATGATGCCGAGCTTAGGGAGTTTTGACCTTTCAATCGGAGGAGCCTGTCTTTCTGGCTCACAGGGCACTCTGTTTCTCATATCCACACAAGAAGACATCTTGAATGCCAAAGACTGGATTAAAGTATCTTAAGTTTTCTGAGTGGCCTACCTGGTTTACCTGAATTCTCTAAAAAGCCTCCTCTATCTTTTCAGGACTCAAAAAAAGGAAAGGAAAGCGTATAATTGACCAATAAGATACAAAAGGCTATGTGTTGCCAGTGGATTAATGGAGTCTCCAGGCAATGTTCTGAGGCATAAGGCCAAAAACTGGAGTGACTTCAGCTACCTAAACAGTGCAATAATCCCCCAAAGTATGCACTACCACAGGTGTGTCTGAGCGAATATAAAATGGCATTTATTAAATATGAACAAGTCCTGTCTGTGCATTACTTGGGTGTTAGTGACATTGTTATGACATCATTGACAACCAGTTACTGAGCTTGGCTACTTTTGGTTTTACATCCATTATTATATATTTCACAATGTTAGAATTACTGTATGTTTCCACATTTCTCATTATATTAATTTAATATCATAAAGTAGAAAATCTTCTATTCCAACTTCCTGTCTTAATCTTCTACAGAAAGGGGCAAATCTTGCCTCCCTTACTAATGCCAAGAGTCCCAATGAACACAATGGGATGACTCATGTGGATACTGTGATTGGGACTTGTTCTTTGGAAAGCATTATTTGATACTGTAAAGGCAGTGGGGGGAGCTGTTTTAACCAACCATATGGCAGAGATGGGGTCCAGTGGCCAAGAGATTACAGCAAGAGCACTGGGAGCCAATTCAGCCACCACAATTTAGAGGAGCTTCAAGGATGCTTTTTCATAATAGACATTTATATTGGTTCAAGTATCAGGGGGTTGTAAAATTAGGTTACACGTTACTCGGTACATATAAAACAGTCTTCAAAACCCATCCCCATATTTTTACTTGTAAACTGAACATATTTGTCATTAAACAGTGATGGACAATAAACATAGACCCTCACAAAGTCATTTTTTTGAAATCACATTTGGGAACAGCACCATACTTTAGGAAAAGTGGTAGAATGTTTTTCCAGGTAACAATCCATGCCACATTGATGGTGGAAGCCAATGGGGCTGAACTTGTGTAGGATTAGCACAATTAAAATGTTATTATTGTATCATTTCAACTGATAATAGCAAAGTTTATTTTCAATAATTTTTTATTTGTATCCATTTACATTTTCACGGAGTTGCAAAAAGTGATGGGTTTTAAGCTTTTAAATGTTCACAGCTGTGCAAAATTGAGAGGGTGTCCAGCAATTATTTAATGGCAAACATTCAAAATGTTAAAGCTTTATAGCCATGACAAGCTCACTACCAATAACACATGTCCAAATACACAAGGTAAATATCCTTAACTGAACTCTAATGAGTTCTCAAGCAGCATTTTTCTTACTTTATCTCTCTGTAGGTTTTTGATTACCATTGATGGAAATATTTTTGTTGGTTTGAGTGAGTACAGTGAAATCAACATTTAGTAACATTTACTGATAAAAATCTAATCTTTCTACTACTATCCCTATAGAACAAAACAAACTGCCCCATCTTTTCCAACACTCATTTACACCAATTTTTCCTCTGAAACAACACTTAATTAAACCCAATGAAGAAAAAAGATTAATAGGAGCAAAAAAGTGACCAAACAATTAGTGTAACCAGCTTTTGCACTCAGCTCATGATTTAGATAATGAATGATAACTCAGACCTTGGCTTGAAAATTTCTTAGCATAAGGAATATACGTAAATGTGAAAGGGCCAGGGAGGGGTTTAAATCTCTAAATTGTTCCCCACCCTTGTCTGGTAACAGCGACTTCTGGCAGCTGCCTTCACTCCAAATGTTTTCCTAATAGCTGTCAGCATCCCACTCACACGTCGGCTGGAAGCCAGCTGCTGGAGAGGTGAAGAGGGACATTATTCATCTGGG
Source organism: Pelodiscus sinensis (assembly GCF_052426305.1). Taxonomy (NCBI): domain Eukaryota; kingdom Metazoa; phylum Chordata; order Testudines; family Trionychidae; genus Pelodiscus; species Pelodiscus sinensis. The sequence continues at coordinate 97,524,894 of NC_143052.1, read as the reverse complement.
ATATAACTAAACCCCGATGAGAGAAACAGTCCCTCCAAGCAGCTGTTTTAACAGCAGCAACTGGGATGGATGCAACCAAAGAAAACCCTAGCCTCCCCATTATGGCTTCTGCTAAATTAAAGGGGGTAGATGGCATAAGACAAGAATAAAACCATTACCTCCCTTGTGGTAAAAGTTACTAGGGGTTATAAAAAGTGTGATGCATATGCTAGATTGTTAAACATGTAAATATAGGCCGCTAAATTCTACCTTGATTTACACTTTGTCCTAACCTACTGACTTCTCTGGATTGTTGAGTGCTTAAGTAAGGGTAGCAGTTTGCTGGGGGTGGCAGAAGGGCTTTTTTTTCCTTAAATGCTTTTTTTAAAAGTTATATTCTGTTTGAAATATACCAGTATGACATCTATTTAAAATAATCAGCCAAATTTATGTCGTTTGAAATGCATTTATACTCCTGTACACTCTGTGTTAAATGTATGACACTACTGTAACACTATATAGTCTGTGGATCATGGAAAAACTATACACTAAATATATTATTTTTCTGTCTGGCTTTTGGGAGACTGCATTTTCCAGATCACTTTCTTCGTCCTCCTAAATGTTCTTTGCTTTACAGGGATTTCCAGCATGGTTTTTTCATTTGATCTGTTTTCCTAAAACGTGCATGGATATTAGCCAAATGATGAAGAGGCATCAACAAGAGTTCTACTATGAATTAAGATTTCTGGACGATGTCAGAGGTGAACACTGAGTTCCTATCAGAGGCACCACACACAGAGATGGTCCTTGTCCTGGATATTTGTATCACTAGCTGGTGGCAGATGCACTAGAGTGCCAAACAAGACTCCCCTAACTAACAGAGCCAGTCATAGAGGCAGAAAAAGGGGAACAAACCGACACCTATTTTATACATGTCTTTAAATTTCTGAAATACTTCCACAGAAGCTGTTTTTTCCTGTGAAAGAAAACAGTCATGAGCAGGAGCGGCCTTAGACGAGCTGCCAACAACTGGCGCCCTAGGCAAAATGCGCAATTGGTGCCCCGCCTCCAAACCCCTTAAGACCGTTTAACTTTGGTGCCCTAGGAGACCGCCTAGTTCGCCTCTATGGGTCGCCACTGGTCATGAATATCACTGTTCTTCTGCTTTTCCCACCACATGTACCAGAGACAACAACTGCAGGCTCACTAAGCTTGGATGGGAAACACAGTTCTGAATGTTATCAAGTGCAAAGAGAGAAAGGGCAACTTAGGAGCCTAAGCCTTAAGTTAGAAACATACAAGTCTCCCTTGGCCCAATTCTCATTTCCCTGGAGCTCTTTAACTGTGTTCTGGCAGTGTAAAGGGGCTCAAAGTGGGTGTAACACTAACAGTTTGCGATCCCTGTACACTTCTTAGAATGCAATGTGCGAGGATCTTAGTGGAACTAAAAGTCTGACCCATTAGGTCTAATTGCAACAGGACTGACTCAACCCTTCATCTTTCCGAGACAGATAAATTAAGTCCTGAGCAGTTTACTTTATGTGGATCTTTCACACATCACCTTAATAACCATAGGCTTGTATGTGGATATTGCAGTTCTGAACTGGTACGCTCCATCCAGAGGAGGCTGCATTTCACTGGTGAAGCGATTCCTATTTTCAAGGTGGTTAGGGGTCTTTTGGAATGAAAGGTTCTCCATAGCTATAAAGTCTCTTGTCCAATTGCACAATATTATTCATTTAACGTTTAACTGGGGAAGCTTTGGTTCTGCTTATGATCATAGCACCACAATTGTTATGCAGGCAGGGTAGGTTCACTTCATAATTGCCCCACACTACTCCGACAAGGCACTGTGCTAATGACCCACATCACATCCACTTGTTCTGTTGCTGCTGAACAGAAGCATCCAAAGTGTTGTGATAATAATGGTACTTTGGTAACATGGGAAAGTGTTCACTAGAAACTACGTATGACATCATGTGGCTACTCTTTTTCTTTCTGAATTTTTGGAGATGTGTGCATTGGAGAGTCAGATGAAGCTCTCAGAGTGAATAAGGCATGTAGAAATTAAAGCAAACATTTTCAAATGTGGATAGCTCAATAGTTAGGCATCTAAATCCATACTCAAGCAGCTAAAGAAGTGCCCAGACTTTTAGCACTACAGAGAATTTTTGGGCGTGTCTCCATTGCATCTGGGAGCAAGCCACCCACTATGACCTACAAGGGAGTGGTGGACAGACCAGCAAGGTCATTTTAGGGCGGTGGGGAGGAGGGAAGTGTCACAGATTTACCATCATTACTTCTGCACGGCCTTCAGAGATGGGCAGTTGGAGAGTGGTGACTGTTGACCTGGTGCCCAGCACTGTAGGCAGCAGCGCAGAAGTAAGGATGGCAATACCATACAGTACCATACCATTACTTCTGTGCTGCTGTTGGGAATCCTAAATGTGCATATGAATCAGGTAAAAGACCTGTTTCCGTAGCTGATGTTCTTTGAGATGTGTTGCTCATGTCCATTCAACATAGGTGGGTGTGCTCACCACATGCACCAGTACCAGAACATTTTTTCCTTCAGTAGTATCCATAGGGGACTAGCTCCAGCATCTCCTGAAGTGGCGCACACACACTGCACTATATAGGGTGCTGCCCGACCCCTCCTTCTTGCTGGAACTCCAACAGTAGGGAAGGAGGGTGGGAGACTGAATGGACGTGAACAACACATCTCAAAGAAAACCAGTTACAGAAACAGGCAACTGTCTTTTCTTTTTTGAGTGTTTGCTCATGTCCATTCAACATAGGTAACTGCAAGCAATAACTTCAGAGCAGAGCCGGCCCAAGGTACAGGCCAACCGGGCTACCGCCCGGGGTGCCACATTGTAGGGGTTGCCACGCGGTGCTGCAGGGCCAGGCAGGGGCAGCGCCACACATGCTCTGCGCGCCCAGGGTGGGGACACACATGTGCTGGGTGCCCGGGGGCGCCGCATGCCCAGGGGTGGAGCCGTGCATGTGTCGCACTCCCGGGGGCGGCGCCACGCTCCTGGGGCCCAGGGTGCACGAATGGCTCGGGCCGGCCCTGCTTCAGAGGCAGGTAGGAATTTAAGGACATGCAGACAGCACCACAGTATAAAGATACTCAAAGTACTTCCTTTCTGCCCTCTTTGAATTAGGTGGAATAGGAAAAGGCATTTTCCAGAAAACTTTGGCTATCTTGGCCGCAGCAGTAGAGCCATTCTCACCAGGGTGGCCTGGCTGAGGACCCCGAACAGGTAGTCTGAGACTTCCTGCACTTCCTCTGCCTGGAGGTTCAAGCTGGCTGCTATCCTCCTCAAAAAGTCCTGGTGGGCATTCATATAATCTGGAGGGACCATAGGAGAGAGCACCACAATGGCCTCATCTGGGGACAAGGAGGCGGCAGCTTGGGCCAACTGGCCTTCCTCTGCTGACATGGATTGGTCCCCTGTCTCTTCCTCCACTTGAGGGGTAGCTGGTATAATTGACCCCGACCCCGTGTGCAGCTAACAGGAAGCACTGACAGGGCCTCTGAACCACCAAACAAGTAACTTGGGGCGGTAGCAGGAAACCCCTGGGGAGCCACAGGTAACATTGTTCTGATGATTGTGCCAAGGGCCATGGATTGCCCTGCAAAGCTGCCTGTGTCACCGGCTGGGACAACATGGGGTGCGGTGCCAACAAGTATGCTGAGGGGAGGGAGACTGTTTCTGCTGTACTACTTGCTGAACAAACGCTGCCCAAAGCCCATGAAGGGGAGTGCGTGGTTCTCTCTTTCTGGAACCAGAGGAGCTGTGGGATGACGTTGAGCTCAGTGACTGCAGAGAGCACCAAGACCAGCGGTCAACAGACCAGTGTCAATCTTGAGACCTACTCTGGACTGGCAGTGACCAGCACAGAGGAGTTAATGTCCAGTGCCAGGATGTGAAGTGAGACCTGTCGGATCTGAGGTCTCACCTGTAGCTCAGTGCTGCTGAGTAGGGAGTGGTGCCATGATCAAGGGGAGCTGTCCCTGGAGTGGCAAGCTGCATGCGTGGAGCATGTCGCTCCTGGGTGCCGTGACTGCTATGGGGCCACAGGTCTATGCCTGGTGTCTGGTGATGCTTGAGATGAAGCATCTGGCCCCGATCTCTCTCTTACTGACTGTATTGGGCTATGAGGGACTTTCTTGTCTGTCTGGGTGGGAGTATGACAGCGTTGAGTACTTGGCGACTGAGGGGCACAAGGAAGCTTCCTTCTATGCTGGGGTCCAAATGGTGCCGGAGGAGGCAGTACCAGTATAGCCATAATGTCTTGTGCCTCCAGCATGGAAAGAACCTGAACATCCAGAGTGGGCAATGGGGAGCAGGGAAGGCTGCATGGATAGGGCTGTGCCGGTGGCTTGTCTGGAGCACGATCTCCCCAATGGTTCCCTTTCTTCACCTTCTTGCATGGGATGGGAGACTTCTCCTTTACCAACTTCCTCATCACTTAGCTGAGGTCACTGAAGATGACTGGTGCGGGCTTTATGGCACTGGAGAAGCACTCCGCACCAGGGCACTGGTGCTTGGTGCCAAGTCCAAGTGCTGGTCCTGGGGAACGAGGGCAGACTCCATCAGTAGGGATTTTAGATGAATAACCCTGTTTTTATTGTCCTTGGATGAAAGGATCTGCAGATTTGACACTTGTCAGAAATGTGACCTTCACCAAGGCAGTGAAAGCAATCAGCATGCGGGTCGCTGACTGGCATAGGCCTGCAGCAGGTAGCAGAGGCTTTCAAGTCAGAGAAGCGGGGAGGGAGGGGCCCAGCAGTGCCCTATGTAGCATGGGATGTGTGTGCCACTGCAGGGGGCACTGGAGCCAGTTCCCTACGGATATTGCTGAGGGAAAATCTTGCGGCACTGATGCATGTGGAGAGCACACATACTTATGTTGAATGGACAGCGAGCAAGCACCCAAAGAACATTCCTTCCTATGTCACACCAAGGGGATTTCTAGGCATTTAGGATATTAAAAATTTAACATTAGCACTATATCTCGCAATCTAGGTATGTTCTGACTGCTTCTGAAAAGTCTGCTGATAATTAACTGAGATTTAGTGGGGGGGGGGGAAAGACGTGAATAAAATATGACCTCCAGAACTATTCATCCATGGGATAAGTTCACATCCCTTGTGGCTAGAGTGACCAAATGCCCCAATGTTATTGGGACCATTCTGATGTTTGGGGCTTTGTCTTATACACACACATCTATATCTCCCCTAACCAAAACAAACAAACAAACAAACAAACAGTATCCTAATTTTTGCTATCTGATCATTGTACCTGTGTTTTAACTGTGTTACCTGAACCAAGCCCCCAATCAATCCCATTGCCAAAAAAAACCAATTGCTTGCTTTGTTTATATTCAATCAATATTTTCTACACTCTATGGCCTTGAAATTTAATCCTCTTTTTTTTCTGGAAGTTTCCTGTTTCCCTGGGCTGCATCAGCCCTTCCATTATTTAAATGAATACAAGCAATTCCTTAAACCAAAGCATGTTGCATTGTGGTTTGGGTATTTTAGAAGTAGAAACTATTCACGCTTCTTCTGAGGAATTTTCTGTTCCTCAGTGCTGTCTGAGAGCACTTAGAATCTCTCTAATTTACTCCCACAATATTACAGGCATGTCAATTCTTCCCATCTTCTTTAGGGTTTCATTCTTGCTGTGACTGGAATAACCCAACCACAATGAGTATCAAATGATCTTCATTAGGGGTCTGCGTGTACATGTGCGTGAGTTGTGTGCCTGGGTAAGGCTATCTGTGGCGTGGCTGGATTTATGGGTATAGAACATGTGCGCTCTTGTGGCTAGGAGAAACATGTGCACAAGGGGGGAGAAGGTGAGTTGCACGTGTCAGAGACAAGTTGCATGTGTGTCAAGAAATTAAAGTGTGGGTGTGTTTATGTCTCTGTGTCCATGGTTGTACATTACATGTGCACATACACTACTGGCATGTATGTATATTTTCATGTTTAAGAGCACTATGAATTACATAGGGGTGCCCTAAACCAACTGAGAACAGGAGCCCTTTGTGCTAGGCACTGTATAATCACAAAATAAGCCCTGCACTGAATAGACTGCAATCTAAATGGACAAAAAGGTCAGGGAATGCAGTCTGCCACACATGCCAAGTGAACAATGCAATGGTAGCAACTGTCATGTTAGTGCCACAATATTACTGGTTTTTATTTGTGGGGCAGGTTATCATTAGTAGGGTATTAGCTAAATGGAAAGACAAAGGGAGGCTGTGTCTAGACTGGCCACTTTTTCCGAAAAAGCAGCCGCTTTTCTGGAAAAACTTGCCAGCTGTCTACACTGGCCGCTTGAATTTCCGCAAAAGCACTGACGATCTCATGTAAGATTGTCAGTGCTTTTGCGGAAATACTATGCTGCTCCCATTCGGGCAAAAGTCTTTTTCCGAAAAACTTTTGCGCAAAAGGGCCAGTGTAGACAGCAGAGATTTGTTTTCTGCAAAAAAGCCCCGATCGCGAAAATGGCGATCGGGGCTTTTTTGTGGAAAAGCGCGTCTAGATTGGCCACGGACGCTTTTCCGCAAAAAGTGTTTTTGCGGAAAAGCATCCTGCCAATCTAGATGCGCTTTTCCGAAAATGCTTTTAACGGAAAACTTTTCCGTTAAAAGCATTTCCGGAAAATCATGCCAGTGTAGACGTAGCCGGAGGGAATGAAGTGACCAGGACACAGGGGAAGAGAGTGAGGAGGAAGATAGGAGAGGCAGGTGTGGAGTGAAAGAGTGCAGTGTGATACATGTGCCATCAGAAAAATAAGACAGAATTTTGTCCCGTGTTTTCTCATCTTCTCTTAGCTTGACTTTAGGTAGGCGTGAGGGTTGGAGAACAGGACAAGGAATGAGGGTATTTTAGATGTAAAAACTATTCATGATTCTTCTGAGGAATTTTCTGCTCCTCAGTGCTTGCCGGGAGTGCTAATTTATTCCCACAGTATTACGGACAAGTCCTGTAATGTTTTTAATGACACACTGGTTGGAAATTTGTTCTCCAGCCCCACACAAGAATTTGAATAGTGTGGGAATTCTCTTCTGACCAAGGCTGGAGGGAGGGAAGAGCCTTTCCACAAGATTTATGAGTGTGCTCCTTTATTTGCTTCCCAAAGTGCGGAAGAATTTCTTTTTCATTCTCTTTATCTTCTAAACCACTCCAAGGATGGTAATGTAAAGCGGCTGTGTTCCCAAGCGAGCTAATTGGGGGCCTTACCAGCCATGTGGTGAACAAATTCTGTGTGCGCTGTAATATGTCAAAACTGAAATCTGTCCAAATGGATATAATGCATCTCCAGAGCCACATATGACAGACACCTACACAGATACCTACCCACAAGTCAGCCCCACCATACAAAACATCCACATCTACAGGTACACACAGGTAAAGATGCAAACACCCCAGATACACACACACACTCTCAAATATAAATATCCATGCAGAAAGTCACTCCATAATGTCACTCACCACAAACAGAAAACACCCCTCTTTTTCAGATACAAAGTTTTATGTTCAGTAGCAATGTAATAAATTAAGGGAAATTTTGATAGACTAGTGAATAACTAACTTTAAGGACTTGGGAGCAGAAAAGAAAATGGGAATAACACAGACGATTTTCTCGGTGAGCATTCCAATTGTTTGTGTGAATGAATGAAGGAGCAGACTGGCACCAAAAACCAACTGATGGATACACCAGTAGTGCAAATGAAAGATTTTGGATTCACATAGCACAGAAATAATTCACGTATTGGGAGGCAAAAATTAGTGGGAAAAGTGAACACGACAGATGTCAGCGATCTTACCTTTAAATATTTAACACAGACTTTTGAAATCTTGCATGAAAAAAATCACTGAAAATTTGCAAATACAAGCATGGCACCATTACTGAAAAATGACAGAAAGACTATAAACAAAGCTCAACAGCAGTGCATAAAGTTTGTGGGATATATCTAGTCAGATGTCACTGTGATCACTTTGAGAGCCAATCAATTTTAACAACTATATTAATGCTCTTGAAGAATCTGGTAGTGAGCATGTTAGTTAAGATACTGTATTTGGGGTATGTAATATAACACACTCAGTATAAGAGAAATAGTACAAGGAGAACTTACAGTGGTTATAAAAATGGATAGGAAAAAAGATTACATTTCCAGCCTGAAAAATGTAAGCTATTACACTGGGGTAAAGAAAACAAAATAAATTTGAGAAAAGGTAATGACAAAAACAAACTAAAAACTTAGGGGAAAAAATGAGTCGAGGGCTGCCTATACAGTGTCATTATATCAGGGAACAGAGAGGTAACCATTGCTCTCTATATGGCATAGGTTAAATTGTCCTCAACATATCACTCTGAGCACCTTAATACCAGAAAGGAGAGGGCTAATGCTGTCTGACTAATGAAATGGATAGATGGTCAGGATGAATGGAGGGCAGCCCTGGTGGATGTGCCATTGCCTGCAAGTAGACTGTAGGTGATGCAAGGTGGATATGCTGAAATGCTAGTAACTACAGAAATCTCTGACAGACTGAGATGTGGCAGTCTCCCTTGAGGCAACTCAGAAGGCAGTGTGGAAGAGGAAAAGCTGCCCTAAGAAAAATGGTGGTGAGCAGAATGCAGGTTGGTAGATGAAGCACATGGAAATACTCCACGGCCACCAGACCTGCAGATGTTTGAGCAGACTGTTCCTGTCAAAGTAGACTGCATATGGGACTGGGGGTATGTCTACACTACCCCGCTAGTTCGAACTAGCGGGGTAATGTATGCATACCGCACTTGCTAATGAAGCCCGGGATTTGAATTTCCCGGGCTTCATTAGCATAAGCGGGGAGCCGCCATTTTTAAATCCCCGCTGCTTCGAACCCCGTGTAGCGCGGCTACACGGGGCTCGAACTAGGTAGTTCGGACTAGGGTCCTATTCCGAACTACCGGTACTCCTCGTGAAACGAGGTGTACCGGTAGTTCGGAATAGGCACCCTAGTCCGAACTACCTAGTTCGAGCCCCGTGTAGCCGCGCTACACGGGGTTCGAAGCAGCGGGGATTTAAAAATGGCGGCTCCCCGCTTATGCTAATGAAGCCCGGGAAATTCAAATCCCGGGCTTCATTAGCAAGTGCGGTATGCATACATTACCCTCCTAGTTCGAACTAGGAGGGTAGTGTAGACATACCCTGGCTGTGCATGCAAAGCAGGATTTACAGTCGAAGTGTAGCAGCAGGAGACTGCATGAGTGAAAAGTGAAATGAGGACTATTGTCAGTACTATCAGGCCTGAAGTTCAAAAGATTATGAGAATGGGATGTTTCTGCCTATATTAATGGGTGGGAACAAGTGAGGATGATAAACAACAAAACAAAGGTATAACGTACATTTAAGGCCTGATGCGCAACCCACCAGAATCAATAAGTGTCTGCTCATTGACTTCAATGGGCTGTGGCCAGGCATCCAATTCATCCTACTTGCTCCCATATCTCTCTAGAAAGAAAGTTATGCAAGAAAAGTTATTATTTCTCACCTTACTACCTTAGTGCCATTCCTTACGACTTGCATGTCCACCATGCAGCCACCAGTAACATAAGCAGCCAGGTTCAGCTCGGAGAATTCAGCCTGTAGTGAAGTGAAAGAACAGAGGGTTACACGATGACAGAAAACACAAAGAATAAATTGACAGAAATTCAAAACTGTCTTCACACGGAATGTTTCTTTCAAAAGTTTTCCATGAGGTAACAGCAGATCCAATTACTGCTGATTTGCAATGGAAACACTGGAGAAGTGTTTATTGCTCCAACAGTAATGCTGCATGAATACTCAGGATTAGGCTTATTGCAATAATAAATAATCAAGGAATTAAGAACCATCAGGCCAAAAAACGAAAACAGAGGTAAAGTCATTTGAGTATGACTCAAGTTCCCCTTTGGAAACATTCATTTGGAATTATGTCTGAATCTGCTGTCATTGCACTGGCCAGCTATAAACCCAATGCAAAAGATTTATGTCTCCCTTAATAGCTAACAAGCCCCATTATGCTGTAGGATGGTGACAAACAAGGGAATCTACTTGAAGGAGCTTAGCCATTTAAAGGTTTAACTATTAAATATTTAGTAGAGCTAGATAGGTTACTAAGTTACTGTTTAATTATTAAAACAATTCATCATGTTCTTTTTAGAAAGTGTAACTAACATCCACAAAAAGGTTAGTGAAGAATAATTAAGCAATCAACGTGAAAGGTGAGTTCCAGGTGACTCTGCTTGCTGCATAGGTGGATCCCAGTGACTTCAACTGTGTCATATATTTAACAATCCTCTAGAAAAGTATTTGCTTGAGGGCTTGACTACCAAAATGAAATATAATGAAGAAAGGAATGCAAATTAGACTGGGGGAATGTATTGAGCATTATATGCAGGAATAGGATGTCTTCCCTAATTACAGTTTAATGAATAAGTTGCAGTGAGGCACAGTAGATCTGTCTAAAGTGCCTATCACTGTGGCTTTCAAGGCCCAGACACATGCAAGTATACACGGCTCTCCGGAGGGGGCTGTGGGGCCTGAGTCAAGCCTGCCACCCCCACAGCAGGCTCTACCCTTCTCCCAACCCCATCCCTTTCCCAAGCCCCACTCTACCCTATCCTCTTATTTGAGCAAAGTGGCCCAGGATATTTCAGGGGCCTTGTGCATTGGCAACAGGATTTGCCTCACCCCTCACTCGCTCCTCAGGCAGTGGGAGCTGGAGCAGTGCAGTAGCCCACTGCTCTCCACTGTGCCACCCTCTCCTGGCCCGCTGCATCATGCTTCTCTGTGACAGTGAGAAATGGAGCATCCTGGGAGGGTCACTCCGCTTCCCGCAGCTGCTGAGAAGCCGCACACAGTAGATGCATGTGTGGTGGTGGTGGGGCATCCCCTGCTGCTGCACCAGGCTCTTACAATCCCCCAGAACTGTCCTTCCCGTCCATAGGATGGTTGAGGCAGCCACTGCGGGACCCCTAAAAGTGTGGGGCATGGGGCAGCCTCCCCAATTTATCCTATGGATGAGACACTCGTATACTCGTGTAAAGCTTTTTAGAATCAACTGGGATCCACGGGGAAGCAGGAGTCTCTCTTATTGTATATCTCATTGCAGTAACAAGGGCTAAATGTGAATGCAGAACATTTATTCTCTCACTTGAATCAAGGGGAAAAAGGGGGCCACATCTTTTAATTTCAAATGTGGCTTTTCATTACAGATTTTTAAAAATAATTGAACAATGATGTCCTCTAACTAGTCCCATTCAAACTGGCTTCTATCTAATTTCATAGCTATGAGGCAGTGTTGCCGACTCTCACAATTTTATCATGAGTCACACAATAAATTAATGATAGAAATGTTCTTAAAGCACCAGTAGCTGAAATCAAGAGAGTGTATGAGAATGTCAAATTTCATTTTAAAAAAAGTGTTTCTAACTCTCAAGGATGCAGAGAAAAGCACGAACATATGAAGGGAATGTACCCCTAAGGCTACGTCTACACTACAAGTTTTTTCGGCAGAAAATATGCTAATGAGGGACTCCTTAGTATGAGTCGCGACATCATTAGCATATTTTCTACCATTTCTTTTTGCGCAAGGGGTTTTTGTGCAAAAAGAAGCACTGTGGACTTTTCATTTTTGCACAAAACTCCCATTTCGTGCAAGATCCTTATGCCTGTCCTGGAGAGGCATAAGGATCTTGTGCAAAACGGGGGTTTTGTGCAAAAAAAAAAAAAAAAAAAAAAAAAGAGTCCACACTGCTTCTTTTTGCGCAAAAACCCCTTGAGCAAAAAGAAACGGCAGAAAATATGCTAATGATGTTGCAACTTATGCTAATGAGTCCCTCATTGGCATATTTTCTACCAAAAACACTTATAGTGTAGACATAGCCTAAAGATTCAGAAACCAGAAGGCAAATAAAAATAACCCCACTGTGATAGAGGTTAAGGATTGCGTTGGAAACAGCATGTTCAGTCCCTTAAGAGTGGTTGGAAATATTGTGGCAGTGAGTGGCTCAAAAAGGAGTCCTGCCTATCAGCTATTGGTCAGAAAGTTGATGATGATGATGCAAGTCCAAAGGTACAAAAGAGGAGGCAGGAGAAATCGAAGGCAGAGGAAAATTCTCAGGTCTCTAACAAGGAAGCAGGAGCTACACAGGACTTACTCTACTTACAGAAATAAGACAGATTCAGAGGAGTAAAATCATTTCTTTCCTGAAGTCAACATCACTCATACCATCTTGCAGAACCAGCCAATGAAGGAACAATGAAGATAAGAAAAAGAAAGAAAGCACTGAAAAGAGATTCCACTCTATTCCTTAATCAGATGTATTGGACTCTAATCTCCTGCATGGCAGTGGAGAGGATTGTGATTTTTTTTTAATCTAGCAGGCTTAGCGTGTCCACACAGTTCCCAGAACACCCTGGGCTTTTGATTTTTGAGCTACTGGACTTTCTAAGCCCTTGTCTGCTTTTAATCTCACTAAAAGTGCCTCTTGGTGATTCCTATTTAAAATAAAAAATAAGATTGCATTAGATTTTTATAGGATGACACACATTTTTATGTTGCTTTAACTGCAAATTTCAATACATTGATAATCATGGAGTTGACAGGACACCTCCATAATTGTATATATACAATACTGTATCTGCCTACAAACCTACATACAGTGTAAGTGTATGCACACACACAGATCTTTGAACAGAATCCAACAATTCTGAAACAGATCTTGCTAATTCCTCTTTTCTTTGGCTGGTATTTCACTCCACATGCTTTTGCTCTTTGCACCTGATGCACACTCTATTTGAACCACTTGACATACTGAGAGGCTGATGTTGGGCATATTAAATTTTAGGCAGTATTTAGAAAAAGTGGAACAAGAGGATTTTCATCCTATTTGCTTCCTCTTTACTGACTATCCCTTCCCCTGAGAGGCCTATCCATCCTCCCAAGAATCCCCATTAAATCCCCATTTTTTCTCCTCTTTAAGCCCCTTATGTTGCCTCTGGCTAGGGCACTCTGCCCTTCCCAACCTTGCTTCTGAAAAGAGACAGCTGTTGTCACACTAGAGCAGTATTTCCATCTTTTGGGCAGCAAATGACAGAGAATGAAGCCTCTCTCACTGTAGCAATTGAGACTCTCTTTGGGGGAGGGGTAATTTTTAACCCAGTACATGGGAACCCAATATCATTTTGTACTGGCATTTCCTACAGTTCTGGCTGACAATTTCCAAGTTTTGTAGGAGAAAAAGCCAGCACTTTGTAAATACTAATTTGTACTACATTAATATTGACATTTAAAGAGCTACGGAGTTTTAATGACTGCAGTCTTTAATCCCTGGGCAAGAAGGGTGTGTGCACGAGTGCAGGGAGTGGGAATGGGATATGTGGTTGATGTACAGAGAAGAAAGGTGAAGAAGGTGTAGCTGGGGAGTGGGACACAGAGCGTCCAATGAGAGGTCTCATGCATGCTGTTTAATGGCACTGAGTCAGTGTAAATGTATGCAGCCTACAAGGAACACTGATACCAGGTAGCCATATGGTGCCTGTGCTAAAGGTTAAGTGCCATTCAATGTTGGCAGCTGTCATGGTTTTATTGCCAGTCTTGTGGTACTTGTTATTTTTCTTAGAGCCCCAGCTCTTAGTCATGTCCCTATATTAGCATTTCAGATTCAGTTAAAAAAATATTCTAAGTCCTTTGTCACAGTGAATAGCTCAAAAACATGAAACCTCATGATTCGCAATAGCAAAAAGCAAATAAAAGAACAGCTTTATTGTTTTAAAAACATTATAGTTGAGTCAGTCTCAGGCTGTTTTCCCACTTGAAAGTGGGAATAAGAGATCCTCCGGAAAAGAGCTTATTTTCCGGAGGATCGCGTCCAGACTGGCGCTTTTCTCCGGCTTATCTACAAGCCGGAAAAAAGCGGCAGCCATGAAAATGCAAATCCCGCAGGGGATATTTAAATCCCCCGCGGATTTGCCTATTCCCAAGTGCTACATTAGCATCCCTATTACGGAATAGGGGCCAATGTAGACGTAGCCTAAGAGATTTAGAGGAATTCATTGTATAATGACACCCTGAAAATAAACCATGTTGTGGGAACAAGTGAAAGATCTGTACAAGAAGAACGAGAGAGAAATAAATGGTGGGAAAGAGAGGAATGAACGTTACAAATGTACATGAGCTTTTTGGCTGAGCTGTCTTTGCCTTATGCTTTCTGTCCCTGCAGAGAGCCCTTATTTGACATAAAGATTGAGGAAGGATGCCTTAGGAAATGTCTGAAGAAAAATTATCCACAAGGCAGCAGATTCTGCAAGAGACAAGTTGCACTGTCTCTGCTGCTGATCCTCTGTGTTGTTCTCTGACTCACATTCTCTAGTGTGGTATAGTGCACGTGTTGCACCATGCTACTGGAGGATTGGCGTGGGCGGCATTTGTAGAAATCACCAGGGTTCCAAACCACAGGCAAGCTGCACATTCCTCAGGAAAAAGAGACCCGGCCGAGTTAAGTAATGCTCATAAAAGAATGGTCTGGGCCAGGTTCCGTGATTTAGATAAAAGGGACTTCTCAGAGGGGTCCCACTGCATCCCACCAGATCTAACCACTTCAGTAATATCTCCATGCCCTGAAAATACCCATAGACATATCTAGACATAGGCGATGCTGTAAACTCTACTGCAGTGGTTCCCAAACTTTTTGGCATCATGCCCCCCTTCTGCATTTTTGAAAAAACCCTCACGTCCCCCCTGCCAAAAAAAAAAAAAAAAAAGCAGCTTTGTACCAGAGGGCCCCAGTGCCAACTGTACCAACTCAAGCAGCAGTGCCTCTCCCACAGCTAAGGTCAAGTCTCAAATCCTCCCCAAAAAGGACTTGCGTCCACTGGAATTCATGGACCCAAAAGGCCAACTCTAGATGGGCATAATGGAGGTGGATGGAGAAGCCTGAATAACCTGTGACCTTTAAGAATAATCAGCTGCTAGCTTTTAGCTATGGTGTTTTGTTTCCCTCCATTTACAATGGTTACATTCTCAAAGTTCCTAGAAAGGAAAAAGGATGGTGTGACACTAACTCAAAGCAACACCCAGGCAGTTACATATTCACCACTGTCATCTACACTGGGTAAGTAGCCCCCTTGCCCCAAACTTGGAGCCTGTATCCCCTCCTCCCCATGGAGAGCCTGCAGGCCACAGAGAGGGATCCACTGGAGTAGGGGGAAGCCCCCAGAGCTTGGTATCCCCTTCCCCCCGACAGCCTGCAGACCATGAGGAGGCAGTTGGTGGGGCAGGCTCTGGAGCCTCTCCCCTTTCCAATAGCCTTCAGGCTGTGGGGGGCACTTTAGGAGGGGGCAGTCTCTGGCACTACGCCGCACCCCACTGGACAGCTGTGGGGGGCCCTGAAGGGGGCAGCAGCCTCTGGAGCCTGGTCCCCCAAACAGCCTGCAGGCGTAGGGCAGGGAACTGGGGGGACCTACTGGGAGAGTAGCGCTGCTCCAGTCCCCTAGGAGAAGTCACTGTCATGCGTGGCCCCGGTAAGCCCCCACCTCCTAGCCATGTCCTGAGCCCCTTGCCCTGACACCTTCACCTCCCACTTCCCCTGACTTTTGCACACCTTCCCCATGCCCTGAGCCCCCCACACCTCCCATCCTTCTTTTATAAGTCACCCATCCCCTGCCCCTCCTCACTCCTGAACACTCACGCCAGCCTTCATTTCCGAAAAATACAATCACTGGAATAGAGCATGTATACTTTTAATTTATTAAAAAAAAATTACTTCAGTTAAAGACCTGAGCAATGCTACGTACATCTGCTAGTACCATTATATTTTATACAAAAGGTTCCTTGTTTGATTTTTAAAATAATACCTATCTGTTGATATGTGATAAGTTGTATGTGCTATCATTGTATGTGAAGGTATGAGGCTTTGCTATGTGGGTTACTGAAATATGTTGTGAAGTTTGAAATGCTCACTACCAGGCTTTCAGGTACAATGATGGGCCAGCCAGAAACTCAGGATGGCCCATTAAGGGGAATATACACACCCACAAGGACTACCCCAGGAACTGTATACTAGAGAAACATTTCAGAAAGCATGTACACAATGGAGGCTGCTTAATTCACGTCATAGCAAAAGATCTTTTGAGCAAGTTGGAAGAAGCTATAACAGGAGAAGTGAAATCATGCTTCACCACCCCTTTACAAATCAGTACCTGGAAACACATCTAGAAAACAAAGATTGAACTGAGGGGGTGGTCCCATACTAGAAAGGAGAAGCCTAGAATGTGTACTCAGGTGAGACATTGCTTCATTTAAATCTTGTCTAGTTTATTGAATCCAGACTGTGATTTTACTTTTTATTGTTTAGGGCAGGCATGTCCAAAGTCCGGCCCGCGGGCCAATTGCGGCCCGTGTTCCGGTTTAATACGGCCCCACAGGTAATTTGGCAATATCTATCTTTTAAGGCCCCCAACGAATCCATATGTATTGAGATGAATACATTGTAAAATCTCAGTTAATGTCAGTTGGTCTAAATCAGTTATAAATATATTTGGACACAACATGTATATTTGGTGTTATGTTCCTGTTCATATTTTTTGAACTTAAAAGTTGACAGACAACCTTTATTACCAATAATATGTAATGTACTTTACAATGTTCCTGACATATATTTCAGCTTCCTGGATTTTTTTTTCATCTGGCCTTCAGATACGAAAGGCAGAGTGATTTAACACCTGTTTAGATTTGTCATCCATGTGACGAAATGAAAAGTATGCCGTTTGCAATAAACTTTGCATAAAATAGTTAATTTGCATTTAATTTTAATGGTTCAAAGAATGTCAGGCAAAATGGTCGGCCCTCACGCATGTTCACTTCATCAAATCTGGCCCTCTTTGAAAAAAGTTTGGACTCCCCTGATTTAGGGTAATGAGCTTGGATCTGTATGCTTACTTCATATAATCATTTAAAATGTATCTTTTTGTAATTAATAAATCCGGTTTCTATTTTTTATCTAAAACAGTGTAGTACTTGAAGTACAATAGGAATATGTTCAGGAACTAGGACTGGTGCATGTCATCTCCACATTGAGTGAGGGGTGGACTGGGTCATAAACATACACTGGTCAGGCTTCTGACCAGGGTAAAGCAGCACAGCTCTGAGGTCCTAGGCTGAGGAGCTGGGGGAGAGAATTGGCTGGAACATTTCTATTGTTGGATCATGACCGAAAGCATTCACGGAATACAGCTGGGCATATCTCTGCCTGTGAATGACTATGGAAGTGCAGGACCTGAAGGATTTGCAGCTTGGCACAGCATCACAGTGGGAGAGGGAGCCAAGGTTGGTAAGAGGACTGAGTGGAACCCCAGTTCCAGGTTGCACCCCCAGGAACATGTCACAGATACAAACTTAAAAAAAAGTTCAGATTCTATGCCCCCCAGGATTAGGGAGATCGGTAGCTGCACAATTCATGGACCTCCAAAATAAAATGTTATGGCACATCTTCCCTAAGAGGCTGACCTCCACAGAGTTCAAGCACCTGTTGGACTGAGATTAAAGAGGCCAAGATATTATAATCCATTTGGATTCTCCTTCATGGCAATTCTGGCTTTGCTTCCTTGAGAGGGGAAGGAGGCCCCACCTTTTTGTTATTTATAAAATATTTTTTTCCAGAAAACTGTGAGAATGCACACCCAAAGGGCTCAAGAACAGAGGGCAAATGAAAGGAACCCAACATCATTATTATCATTATCTTTATGATTACTATTGTTATTTAAAACCTCATTTTTTGGAGACTGGCTCATCATTTTCAAATGCTTGGGAGTAGCAATACTGAATCTGAGATCTTGAATTTTTAGACAGATACAGTCTCAGGAGTTAGATGGTTGAGGATCCTGGAAATATGATAAACCAAGACTTCTACGTGTTGGACTTCAACTGAGATTCAGCTTGATAGTGAATGAATGCCATTGAAACAGAAGGACTCTTGGAAGAAAAATATCCACATGACATAAAAAACAACCATAATTGACTCCTTTGTTGGCAGAAAGGCCAAGGATTAAGTACACAGTTCAGCAAAGCACCCAAGTATGAGATATACTTTAACCACATGTCTCACTGAAGCCAATTTCATTGTTTTGCTGAATAGAGATGGGAATACTCATATACTTACAGATAAACACATGCTTAAGTGCTTTACTGAATGGAGGCCTAAATGAACATGCAGCCTGAATTACTCACATTGTGTTAGGAGAGGTCTTTTAGAATCAAGCTTGAGGTAAATTGATGGAGCTGTCTGCACTGTACCTGTTTTTTGGCTGAAGAGACAATTAAGTCTCTATGGCTGTCAATCCAGCCTCTTTTGCCAACACAACTTTCACTTAAAAGGCTAAAGAAAAAGATTAAATGTACTCTTGGACGAAGTGGCTTTAGCGATCCAAACACAGAGATAAAACCTGTGGCTTCCAATACTCTGGCTTAATTCCTCTCACTGACTGTGCCAACATCTAAGAAGAGAAAGGAGTCTTTGGAAACAAGATATCACTTTGGAAGAGCTAAAAATCCCTAAATATTACTAGTAAGAGAGCATTACATTTGTGTAATGGAACTACACACATGGTGGGAAGCTTCTGGCATAGCTGGACTTTTTCAGATACACTTGGAACATAAATGCCTCCAGCCCTCATATAATAATAATTCTTCTGTATTGCCATGCTGGTTTAGGTCAGGACTGGAATCCTCACTGCCACTGATCTCTTTCTTTTCCCCTTTCTTCTTTCAGGACTTTTATCAATTTTCTCCCACCACCCCTCTTTCTCCCTCTCTCTCTTGCTCTCTCTGTTTCCAGGCTCTTGGAACTAGGGTCAGTCAGTCACTAAAGCTAAGATAAAGCAATCTCCTGGGCGGGTTTAAATAAATAGGATACATGTGGGCCCTGAGATGGATAATACAGCACATTTTACATCCTAATAGATCACTCAATAAATCAGTGTCAGGGTTTAAACTGAAGAGCATGCAAAAAGGAAATTAAGAAGGAAATAAGAGGATCCTTGTGGTTGAATTAATTAATGATTTGAGAGGATGGAAGCCAGGGAACAGCCAGACTGGAGAGTATACACCCATCTCAGTAGAGCTTACCATGTTTTTCTCATATTCCCTAGAACTAGGCAATGAATGGAGCATCTGTCTTCTCAATGCCTGTGGGGATAAAATTAGCTGAAGGGAGTGCTTGGGGGAAGGGAAGGCAGGAGGTCACATAGTTCATTTCCATAGTAAACAACCTGAGAACCTGACCTGTTTCCAAACAAGTGTAAGCTCAAGAACTATACAGCCAGGGGGGAGAGGAAACTCTCATAGCTGGTAGATGGTATAACCAGTCTAGATAACTCACAATCAGCTGCTGAGAAAGGGTTCTGCTTTCAACACTCCCACCCCAATATAACTAAATGAGTTCGTGACTTATCAAAAAAAAATCAGTGTTCGCACTCTGCTTCCCCCAAAAGCAGCCAATGGGGGTCATTAACTGAAAATGAAGATTCAATAAAGGCAGAAATCAGATAGAATAATCAGTTGGGCAAATGCCTCAGATTCAAATCCCATTTCTGAGCATCCTAGAAGAATGTATGTGACCACAGCTCATGTCTCAGAAATTAACTCTGCTTGCTAACCCATTGCAATGTCTCATTTCTGACACTTTTTTGCAAACATATTAAACATTTTGATGTTTCTCTTCAACACTTTCCATTGTTAAAAAAAGATGCTATTTTATTGTTACAGGTAAAATGTGGTTTAATTATAAAACAGATTTCCCCCCCCCCCCCCCCCCCGAAAAGCTATATTTTTGCCCAGGGCACATAATATGTGAAAATTTACTCTGTGATACATTCATGAGTGGGGGTGGGAGAACCCCTCCAGACACACCATGCAATCCAAGCAGTTTCAGAAGAGCCACAACACTGAGTTTTTGAACACTCAGTGTAGAGTTTACACAGATCAGTTATGGAGGGGGACCCTTGCTTCAGCCGGTTAAAGATCATCACAGCATGGTGAAGTGGGATGCTGGATCTGCTCAGCTATATTCAGAATCTTGTTCCAGTTTCTTAGCATTGCTGCTGTCTGAGGTCTGAGACAAGGTC
Organism: Pelodiscus sinensis; assembly: GCF_052426305.1. NCBI lineage: Eukaryota > Metazoa > Chordata > Testudines > Trionychidae > Pelodiscus > Pelodiscus sinensis. Next base: position 97,504,743 of record NC_143052.1, on the reverse strand, counting down.
ATGCACACACAGTTCTTTTTTGTACACTTCCCAGGCTAGGACTGTGGAAGAGTGGTTAATATCAGAAGAAACAAAGTGAAGTGTTCCATGGTGGCTTAGGCCAGAGGGTCATAAGTAATGCAAAGGGGGGAGGAAGGGCATGAAGAATGAGAAAAATAAGTGAATGAGAAACAATGGACACCCAGAAGGGATGAGTAAAAATTGAAGCATAAAGAGTTGGAGTCTGAACAGATAAGTGCCCCTTTTTTGGCCTGGTTGATATGCATAGGGGCCTGAGGCCAAATTAAAAAACAGCCCACAACAATACAACTTCTGTATTTCCCTTGTTGGACAATGATAGAACTGATGATCACTTCTGCATTCAAGGTCCAATGAAGTAGGATGCAATTCATGCTCTATCACTCCTAGGCTCATTTGCCATATATGGGAGAAAAATGAAGCCTGCTTTCTGTTCCCGGTTGTTGAAACATCTCTCAATTATATAATCCATTTTCTGGAGGAATGCTGCAATTTTTACATTTATTATTAGAAGGGGCTTCACTGAGGTATCTCTCAGAATCAAAACACTAGTAGGCAACAGTTCCTACTAGTTAGCCACTGTTAGCCACTACAAAGGCTGTTAGCCACTACAATGAGGGCACATTTTTGTCATATGCATACTTGTTTATTATTTACACTCGTTAGCCCCCCTCCCTTTGGTTCTATGTCCAAACCTGACTATGCCAGATAGAACAAGGGATCTTGGCTGATGGGTTGGATGAAGTTCACAGAAGTTCCCGAGCAGTTCACAGGCTCCATGTCAGGATCAAATTAAGGTCTAGGCAATCTAAGCATAGGCTGAGGGCCCAATTTGTGGATAGGACCCAACCTGAGTGGTGCTTGACTCCATCCTCCCTTGTCATGACAGAGAGGCAGCAGGGCCAAACCTGAGAGAGCATTTGGGCAGCCAGCACTGCTCTTCCTTCTCATCATTGCTACAGGGACAGAGAGCCCTCCCAGAGCCTGCCCCACCTTGTCCCATTCCAGTGGTCAATGTTCTCTCTGTTCTGTTGCTTAGCAATAATGTAACCCACACACCTGCTAGGTGTGCTGGCTTTTAGCTTATGCTGCAGAGGCTCATGCATTAAGCTCCAGAGGTCCCAGGTTTGGTTCCACCTGTCGGCATTACAATAGCATCAAGAGCTACAACAAATATGGGAAGCTTTGGTGAGTGCCTGCCAGGGGAAGCCAGCTGTGGGGACATGAGGGAATTTTGTCCCAGCACTGAGTTAATCCACCCCTGTCCATTTTAGCCAGTAGACCCCCAACCAGATGAGTACTGGAGACAGCTCCTCTCCAAGGAGCTCATATGTAATGAGGGGGGAGGGGGAGAGAGGTACTGAGAAGGAAGGAAAGAAGATGCAGGGTTTACAGAGGTAGTTAGCCTATAGCTGCAGGCCAAAATTGGACTACCAGATGTTTTTGAATGGACCCCAAAATCATTTTAACTTCTTTTTTAAAATTATTTTCTCTGGCATCTGGATCTTGACTATACCTTGACTAAGAAATTTGGATTTTCACAAAAAATAAATTGCCTTCTCTGGTTTGAGGTATTTGGGAGAGGAGAAAAGGGAGAGCATGGAATGCTTGTGGGGGAACACAGTGGAAAGGCTGATACTCCCTACAAATGGGGGTGGAAGAGGGATAGGAAGGAAGGGACTAAAATTTAGCAGGGGAGCAGAGACAACCAGATAACGGGGGGGGGGGGGAAGGGGGGAGGGAAGGTCCTGAGGGTTCCTACATGCTTCCAGCCCCTCTCACTTCCACCTCCTCCCCTGGGCATGTGTGAGTTTACATAGGGGCACTAGCCCTATTGGCCCTGGTTTTGCCTCCTCTGGCATGAGAGGTAAACTGAGGCCTGGGCTCTAGGATCTGCAAGGTTACAGAGCTTGTGCTGCAGCTTGAGCTTGAATTTCTACACTGCAATTAAACAGTCCCTTTGCCTGAGTGAGTCCCACTGGCATGGGCCAGCTGAGGCTTTATAACTATAGCATAGACATACCCATAGGGACACTCAAAGCAACACTAGAAAAGGTACAATAGGGAACAACTCTAAAAAGGCAGGACTAGTTGGCCAAAAAGCTTATTTTCATCTCTGGCTTCTCTAATTCTCTGAAACAGACAAGCCTCAAAATTCCTCTTTAGCACCTTTCTCCTCCTCATGGATGCCCACAGACACTTGCAGGTGAGCTCTTAATCCCCTACATGAGTCCTGTAGAGGATTTCAGTGACTACTGACCTGTTCCACTCGGATCTCAAACTCTCCATTCACCTTCTTCCCCTGGAAATACTTGGCCCTGAAGAGAGAGGGGGGAAGAGAGGTACACAATTAAAAAGGATGCAGTTCATGATTATTTGTCAGCTACTGTTTTGCTGGGTTTTTTTCCACTTTTTGCTGCAGGATTTCCAGATGGTTCACAACATGTTTTACTAATTCCCATTTTCCCTTGACTCTCCATTCTCCAAGAAGAACCTGCCAAACCAGATGAAAAATATCACACAGAAATTTCCTTTGAGGGTTGGGAGGTTTTTTAAAGACTGAAAAAATAATTATCTCCCTGCACCTTACAGAGCAATGGTAATCATCAATGATAAGACCAGTTTGTAAGCATTCTCTCTCCTGGGAACAGAAGCTGTGGACATAGGGAGACTAAATCTATCATGTGACAAAGAATAAGGGTAATTTTTCTTCCAGCACTGAACAGGAAACTTAGTTATCATAAAGAAAACAGTATTAAGTCTCTTTTTCTCTCTCTGCTTCACTGTGGCGCTTGTCTTAGGAAATTTACCAGCCCTATCTGGCTACTGATTAAAGAAACAGCAAGAGAGAGGTAGAAAGAGAGAAACAAGGAGATACTGAAAAAGTCTCTCTCATATACCTCCTCTCATCTCTGCTAATAGCCACCATCATTGAATTCACAAGAGGGGAAAAGAGAAAGATGTTACTGCTCAAATGGAGGGACTAATAATGCAGTGAGAACTAGGTAGAAGACAGGAACATGCTGTTTAAGCCACTCTCTTCTATACAGATTTTATACCATGCCCATCATTGTAATTAGAACTTATCAGGAAATTTCTAACAGAAAGCCATTTTCCAATCAGAAAATAGGGTTCATCAAAATTATTTTCTTCCTTTCAAAAATTAACAACTTAGATGACTACTTTTGGGTTTTTTTTTTCAACATTTCTTGAATAGAAAATTCCAGGAATCTCACCACCCCCAAAATATTTGTTTTCATTTCAAAATAGTGGGGGGGGAAGAAGGGGAAGGATCCTTGTTTCACAGTATTACCATCTCCTAGTTTTTGCCTGTTGGAAAACACCAACACAGTGTAGGAAATAGTTAAATATTGGAAGTGTTTGTTACTTTTGAGAATAAGAAACACTTTCAGCTCTTTTTTGGCCAAGTGACAAAAATTTGGACAGAAAAAAAACCTGAAGGAAAGATAGTGAGGGGAGGGGAAGCGCAGGTTTTCCCTATACCTTTTTAATGTTTTTTTTAAAGTTTCCCACACATTTTATTTCATTCCCTCCCATTTCGTTGGAATGGGATAGGTGAGGAAATGTGGGGTGCATGGGAAAAGTTTAAAAAACAATCCACAAAGTTATCCAGATTTAAAGACCCAAACTGATATTTTAAATCTAAACAAGTTTGTTTAGAAATGGTGATTGTTAACAAAATGAAAATGTTTCCAACCAAAAAAAAAACTCTATAAAAGTTCCCTCTGTCAAAAAGCCTAATCATCAGCATAAAGTTTACCCTAACTATTAGGAAGGAACAATACATTAGCCAGGTGTGACTATTCTAAAGGGCTCTTACAAGTAAAGACAATTGCAGAACTTTAGCTATCCCTAAGCCTGGTTGGGCTCTGTGAGAGTAGGATGAAAAAAGCCAGACACAATCTCATGACTTCAGCAACAGCAGTTACAGCAATTGCACTGAAATTCATCCTGATTCTAGAGATATAATTGCATATAAAAGTATTTCCCATTTTTACATATAGAGAATATCGTTGTAACCAACTTCTCAAAAGCCAGGATAAACTTGAAGGGTGCCTACAGTAACTGGGTTGACGTTTGAGGCATGGCATTCGGAGGTACAAAGCATTTTTTTTAAAGAGAAGATCATCACAGTGTATATGCATTACCCACAATTATGAACCAGACTTCTTTCCTCTTATGAACCCTCCACTCTGTTGAGTTGCTGGTTCCTAATTCATTGGTGTCTCTTTGGTCCTACTCACAGGAGGCGGATCATCCACACACTCTTTCATCCAGTGCAGATGAAGCAATGAGATTTCCACTGCTTAGTCCAGGAAATTAGCCTTCACAGTAAAAATTATAAATCTCTCTGCCTCTCTGCTACAATACAGACTCTGTTGCCAGAGTCTGTATGGGGGAGGGGGACACCACCCCCATGAGCACCCACAATATAAGAATAAGTATTCTTGATTAAGACACAGTGAGACCTTTGTTTCTGGACTCCACTTTCCACATGGCCTGGTTCATTCCAATGACTCAGCTCACATTTTAAAAATGAGAGCATACATTTTCTTTCAAGGCAGACCCAGAGGGCTAAGCTGCTGCAGGGGCTCTGAAGACTCCATGTGCTAAATAATTCAGAGATAAATGTTTTGCTCTGCCACTGCACAGGGGAAGACCGAAACACCTGCTACACATACGCTTGGAAACGGATTCAATAGAGTTTTAAATTTACACTTGGTCTGAGTGTCTGAGCCTTTGTGAAGCAGAAGTCACCAAGCTATGCAAAAGAGAGACGCTAGTCTCATTTCTGAGTCCCTGAAGTTTCAAGCAAGCAGGAAATATTTTATACAATGGAAATACCTGGTGGCCACATTCCTGGTCAGAGCTCCAAAGCACTAGACACTGTATCAACACACAGCATGAAACAGTCCCTGTCCCAAAGAACTTACATGAACTGGGCCCTCGCTATTTAGGAGGCTGAGAGGTTCTTAATACTCCTATGTGAGCAGGCTTCTTTCCTAGACTTGCTGATAAAAGCTTCACAAGAACATGGGGACACAAGTACTACAGGCTGGCTCCTGACAAATGCTCACTTACACATCTGGCATGGGAACCAGAGAGCTGATGCTTTTCAAAACCAGACCTTTTCTTCTGGTCCCCATAACAGATGTGCTGTGTATGTCTCAGACTGGGCACAGAGCACCGTTTTCCCCACCCATATCCACAGGGAGATGCTTGGATTCTCTGAAAAGTGAGCTTTGAATCTTTCTCAGCGCATTTGTGAGAGGAGACATCTGGGGTTTCTCCCATAAAGGGGCCAAAGACAAGATTTTAACCTCTTCAGAAAGCAGAGGATTTTGTGTGCTTTTACCTAGGAGAAATATTGCTTCCCCAAAATGTGCAGCTCACTAATCACAAAGAAAGATGCACCAAGAGGAATTTATTTTAAAAGCAGAGGACATCTACTGAGCTATTTATTATAGCACTTCCTTTCCCCCCACACTAGCTGCAGCATTCAAATGTTTCTTAGCATTGTAAATCCTCCCTAGGGTTTGTTCTGCTAGCATGGAGCCATGAGTCTTTTCATCCAAAATATCTGTTTACATGCTAATTTACTGAGATCAGAAACCAAACCACCCAACCTACACCCTGTGTAGCCTAATTGTAATGCAGCAGGCTGACTCTGTCAACATCCTGCATGCTTTATTATAAAGTGCTGGCTGATTAGACTGTTGGTCAATAGTCCATGTCAATATGATGTGGGTGGGGGAGAGGGGAGACAGGATGAATTTAATAATTCCTGTTTTGATCTCTCAAGCCAGTATGCTGGAAGGACTGTGGAGGCAACCCACACAGTCTCTAGAGTGATGAAAGATTCCTTGCATTGCTCATAAGTGACTTCATTGGGTACACAAGGAGTAGCATTGCTGAGGCACCAGAGGAAGACCTGTGATGGGTCTCATGATTAAGACATGTTATTGGGACTTGAGATCTGGGTTCATATCCTGGCTATTTCAAATCCTGGTGTGACTCTCAGCAAATCATTTTTATGGCCAGACTTGCAAAGGAGGGCAAAATTTTGCATTCCAGTTGTTCTCAGCAGCACTTAGTGGGTCATGCTTGCTTTTGAAAATCTGCCCCTTGATCTCTCACTCTCTAACTCAGTTCCCCCTCTGTCAAATGGGGATGTAACTTCCTTTCCTTCCCTGTTGTCTGGGTTGGTACAAACTCAGAAAGGAAGCAGCTTGTGCCTTGTATTATGCAGGAACTGCAAGAGCTCATATGGCCTCCAGTGCTGACTAGATTGTGTCCCTGTTCTATTGGTCACCTGGAAGGATAGCCATCTTAGTAATATTTTAAAACCAGACACTAGCGAGCGTGCTCCTTCCCCCTGAGGCCCCATCCCTTCCTCCAAGGTCCTGCTCTGCTTTACTCCTCTCCCCGTCTCTCTCCAATACTCACTGCTTTTGCCATCTCCACCCTCCCTCCATGGATCGGGAGGCACTCGCCTACAGAGCAGGGGCAGGGAGTTGCAGCTGCTCAATGCAGGTGGGCAGCAGTGCTGGAATAATTTATACACTAGGGGTGCTGAGAGCCATTGAACCAAACTGTAAACCCTGTATATAAAATGGAAACCGAGTCAGAGGAGGCTGCGGCCTCTCCCCTCCCCCCCCCGCATCTGTACTTCCAGCACCTATGCAGGTAGGAGATGACCTTGGCTGAATAGGGGCCAGTGTGGGTGCTGACTCTACTCCTCCCTGCCTTTCCTGCCCAAAGTAACTGGGCTTTGGGTGTCTGGCCAGTAGATCTGACTGGACACCATCAGGTCCCCCCTTTTTGACCAGACGTTCCAGTCAATAACTGGACACCTAGCAAGTCTTGGCGAATCAGTATCTGAATCACGGAGGCGCCACGACACAACAATGGAATCAGCTCCGACATGTATAGTGGAGACTTCCAAAAGCAGCAGAAAAAGGGACAAAATTCATGGGGGTCATTTTGTCCTAGGAGTGTATATGACATTGTAAAAGTGAGCAATTGTAAAAGTGGTTGGCAATTTCCTTACTCCAATGAAAGTACAATACATACACATTTAGCGTTGCCTGATTACTTTTGTTTTAATATTAAAACAACTCCAAAGGTGCATTTAGTATTCACTTAATCAACCAGTTCATATGCTCAAACCTGGAAAGCAGGATGCGTTTTTACTCCCAGAGCTTGTTGCTTCCTTAAGTTTTTAATTTCTTGTTGCTTTTATATCCTGGTGCTCCTAGGGAACCCTTCAGTGAACACATGATTCTTGGTGTATATAAATGGGAGGGCATGATGCAAAGAACTTTCCATTTTCAATTTCTCAATTTTGCCAGAGGAGGTTGTGAAGACTACGACTTTAACAGGGTTAAAAAAAGAACTAGATACATTCACAGGGAATAGGTCCATCAGTGGCTATTAGACAGGATGGGCAGGGATGGTGTCTTTCACCTCTGTTTGTCAAAAGTTGGAAATGGGTGACAGGAGACGGATCATTTGATGATGACTGTTCTGTTCACTCCCTCTGGGCATCTGGCATTAGACAGAATACTGGGCTAGATGGACCTTTGGTCTGACACAGTATGGCCGTTCTTATGTTGCAGAGTGCTCCACAAAAGGACTGAGAAACATTTGATATGCCTGGGTTATGCAGGATCAGGCAGAGTATCCCAAAGGAACTCTTGTTCAGGTGCAGTCTCAGCAGGAGAACACCTTAACATAGCCTACACTGCCAAATGCTAGCTTTGCTATCTGTCCTGAAAATGTTCTGGACATGGATGCCATGAATGTAGCAGGGAGAAGAGAGAAGCAGCCATTTGAAAACCTGAAGCTGTTTCATTATGTCAGTTGGCTGAATGAGTGGGGTTATGTCCCATTTTGCAGCCTGTTAGAAGCACAGTAGTTTGTGTTAAATGTATTTTATGGGCCTTCTTCAGGCCATTTCACAAAATGGTGACTACAATAAATAATTTCCAAGGGCAAAAAGAGATAAAGGAAATGAGACCTCACTGGAGTTCCTGTAGGAAATGTCTCTGTGATCTCTTGTCATATGTCTGGAAGGAACTCAGAAACCATCATCACCTCACCACTCCACCTATGTAAAAGTCACTATCCTAAGGCAGATGGAGTCACTGCTGTCTGCATTTCAAGTTGAGGGCTAAAAGGTTTGACATCTTAAAGCAGCAGACCATGTAGGTGGAGCAAATTCATTAATGGGCAGAAATATGCCTTCAAGACAGCCTGAGATATTCCTGGAGTTCCTTTTTCATTTCATTCAAACCAAACATTATTTCTGAACTAAAAAGCAGAGAGAGACTCCCAAACTATTGCTCTCACTTTGCTTGCACGCCCCGGTGTGAATTTTATCATAAAATCGTGTGTTGGTTACATTTTCCTACTTTATCCTGGATAAGTTAGTGGTGCTTCTCCTTCAAGAGGCCAGATAAGAGGCCAGTGAGTGAGAAGAGCAACACTAAGTCCAGAGCCTGAATGCCATAGCTAGCTGCATGAATTCTTGCACATACGGCCCTATTGTGTTAGATGTATGCTTAGCTTACAAGAGCTCTTGAGGAGCAGCATGGATCTTCCTTCCCTGGTAAATGGGATGATGTTTGACGTCATATAGGAGGTTTCACAGCCTCAAGCAAAAGAACGCACACAGGATAGAGGACAGAGTGTCACCATGTTTTATGAGCAAATTCCTGTGAGTCTTTCCATTATCTTAAATAGGTTTAGGATCAGGCCTCTAATAGCACTCCAACCTACAAATTAAACATAGTTTTAACGGTTGTCCATTTATCTAGCAACAGACTCAGGCTGTATTTCCTGCCTCACACTGCAGTGGGGGAATAAATAAAAAAATATAATTCAAGGACACAATAGGAGCAAAATGGGAGCAGGGAGCAAAACTAAAAATGGAGGAAGAAAGAGTAAGAGCAGCAGGAGGAGAGAAGTGACTGAATCAAATAGACTAAATGGATTAAATTATGGAATCTCTCAATTCTTTTCTTTGACATCCAAATACAAAGATACCTCTCTAGTCTTTTGGGAATCAAAGCATGTAATTTCCTCCAAGATCAACCTAGAAAATGCCAGGCTGCAACCCTCTTGATTGGATGAGGGTGGACCTCACGGAGTGAGGTTAGCCACTCAAAGAATTCCCTGTGTCAAAGGGCCTGGAGGCCCAGGGGATGCACAAGGCCCTCACTGTATGTCCGCATTGTCCCTTCATAAAAGGGGTAGGGACTGGGAAAAAGGAGACAGTTTCCAAGATACTAGCAAGCAGGCTGCGGAATGCCCAGACACCCTTCCAGCCCCTATGACAATACAAAGGGAGTCAGGGGTGCACTTTTGTTGGTTTGCTCTTTTAATGGATAAAAATGAGCAAGGCTTTCCCTTCTCTGGGCCAGCTCCCTACTTCTCCCAACTTAGAAATCTGAACGTGCAAATTATATGGATTTCCAAGTTTGGTTAATTATTGATCACGCAAAACCTTGTGGCTGAGGGAGGAAATGGTTACCCCAGAAGTAAGTGATTTGAGACAATCATATCTATTCTACTCACCTGCTGCAATCTAGAGACCTTTGTGTGTCCTTCAGACATAGAATGGATAAGTTATTGTTGAAAGGACAACTTATTATCCCCATTGTACAGATGGGGAATAGACGCACAGAGAGATTATGTGGCCTACCCAAGGTCAGACAGGGAGTCATTGGGAGAGGGGGGAAGAGATCTCCCATGCCCTAGGCTGGTGTTTTAACCACAAGACAATCCCTTCCTAGATACTGTAAAATAATCTCTTTGGCATTTTTATCTTCAGGGTGCATAGTGAGCATCAGTAGTTCAGCAATACAAGGTGAGTCCAGGTTGCTGCTACACAAAAACACTAGGCCTGCGTCTAGACTGGCATGATTTTGCGCAAATACTTTTAACGGAAAAGTTTTTCCATTAAAAGTATTTGCGCAAGAGAGCGTCTATACTGGCATGTGCCTTTGCACAAAAGATTTGCCAGTCTAGATGCATCCTAGAGCTTTATAACCACAAACGAGCCATCATTGTCCCCTGAGAAAAATGAGCCTGTCAATGAACCTCCATCCACACTGGATCAGCTCTACCCCTTGGAAGAGCAAAATAATCTCTCTAATTAAGGGGTTCACATAGTGCACATCCGTGTAGTATCTAAGTACTTCCAACCCCTACCTCTCCTTGTAAATTAAGATTTCTGCAACTATCTACCTCCTGCATTGCTTATTGCTAATAATTCTGAAACAGGCTAACTACAGACAATGGAATTCTTTAAAAGAAAATGGGTCAGTTATTAACTAATACTATACTTGATCTTTGGTCCTTTGCATTTTTCTGAGGTTGTAAGTATTTGAAGGGTGCCTAGCTGAAGGTCAGATGCTTCTCAGTCTTTTCTCCCTCCCTTAACCACAAGGGCCAGCATCACAGCAACATTCCTTCTAGTCACAGAAAACTGGATGAGCCCGCTTCCAAGTTGCTGCTTAAATCAGGCTTAGGCGCTGCTGTGGCACATAAGGCAGCAAATTTATTTTACATACAATTTAAAATTGTACATTGCTAGCAGGTTTTCTTGCTGATAAATCTAGATGGCAGAGCCTGGAGCTGTTTGGAGGGGGTATCATTTTCTAAAGGGTTCATGCAACACTGTATTCTACCTTTGCTCTGAAGTGAAACGCACCTACAGCCCCTTTGGGTGTTAGGAACAAGAGAACCAAAATAACTTGGAAAGCAAAACGCAGCCAAAGTTGCTGTTTTAGGCAGAAATGATGTAAATGCCTGGGTTCACATGAAGGTCACTAAAAGGCTCGTGAACCTTCAGAAACCTGTCTGAATTTCTTAGATTTCCCCAGGTTTCCCCATTCTCAAGTTATGTCTATATATACCTATATCTATATCAGAGAATGAGTTTATCAGTCCTGATGTTTGTTCAAGAACTCCTCCAAAATGGTAAGAAGTAGGACAACCTGGTTGTGCCAGGAAAATAGGTTGTGTCTGGAATGGGATTGATACTAATAAAACCATACAGAAAAGAGACAGAATCACCAGGCAAATGAAAGGGGCCCGCTGGGGGTGTGCCCTCCCCCATCTGGGACTGCTGAGCCTCGAGCCTGAAACTCTACCCCCCTCCTTATTCATATGGGAACATTGCGGGCTGCTCCCTTTTGTCAGGGATTGAGGGGCAAGTGCACAGTTTTCTTCATTACTCACTTTGACTTGGGGGGGCAGTGCAGGGGATAGAGGAACTTGAATCTGCCCCCACTGGGAGACATGTACCCCCTCCTCTGGCTATGCTCGCTGAAGCTGCAGCAGCTATGGAAAGGCACTTCTCACCAGGCCCTAAACTGCTGCAGTGAGGGAGGGCTGACGTAGTCCTTTCTCCCCAGGCCAGCCTGCCTACTGAACCCCTCAGTCTCAGCCCCACTCTAGAAAATTATTTAAATGAAGAAAAACTAAAATTAATTGAGTTAAAGACCTGAGAAAGTCAGGTAAATTTTCTAGTACTATATATTAAAAAGGACTCTGGAAAAGTAATTAAGGCCCCAAATTTGAGTTGCCTTAGCATATTTGCAACCTGGTAAGAACGTGTGACAGATTCCTAGTGTCTATTTTTGTAATACTATTAATCCTTTACATTTATGTATCACCTTACAACCAGGAACACTGTACCTTCATTGCTTCACATATGCATTATAGAAATATAGACACATGATGATGATATAAATTAGAAGTTGCATTGCTTTTTGGGCCAGGTATGGTAATAAGGTCCCTACTTGCTTGCATTTGCCAACTATCCTGTCACTCTTCAAACTAGGCATGTTTTGCAATTTATCACCCACAATCTGCTCACTATGGCTATGTCTACGCTGCAGCACTATACCAAAGGTATCCCAAAATAGCTACTCCACATCTTTTGAACGCACCCGTTATTTCAAAATATAATGGGCTTGCTATTCCAATGTCCTTGTAAACCTCATTCCACGAGGAGTAAGGGATGTTTCAGAATAGCAATTTATTTCAAAATAAGTAATGTGTAGACAGCGCCAAATTTCAAAGTAACATAGAAATAAAATATGCAATTTGCATTGCTCAAATTACGTATCTTATTTCAACCTATGGTGCAGTGTAGACACACCCTATTCTATTATCTCTGAGACCACTACTATTCAAAGTATCTATACAATATTGAAATAGCTACTCTTAATTCATATATTTTATCACATATATTATTCTTATTCCCCTGCACAAGTGGAATTTTGTCTCCAGACAAAGACGAGTTGCAAGAAAGGAAATATTCAGTGCTGCTTAGAGTTGGTGAAATCATGACAACAGGTTTGCAAGGAAATGTATCTACTGTAACCACAGGTTTAGTAGTTTGCTTATTACATTCATAGAGACTACGTCTACACTGGTAGCTTCTTGCGGAAGACCAGCCGTTCTTCCGCAAAAACTTGCCAGCTGTCTACACTGCATGAGTGTTCTTCCAGAAGTAAATTTACAGTATAGCACTGTAAAACAGGGCTTCTTCCAGAAGAGTTATTCCTCTCCCCACAAGGAATAAGCCCTTTTGCACAAGAGCTCTTCTAGAAGAGGGCAGTGTAGATAGGCAACATGAATTTCTTGCGCAAGACGCCCCTATGGTTAAAATGGCCATCAGAGCTTTCTTGCGGAAGAGAGCATCTACACTGCCATGGATGCTCTTGTGCAAAAGCACATCTCTTGCGCAACAGCACATGGCAGTGTAGACACTCTCTTGTGGAAGAGTTTTTGCACAAGAACTCTTTCGCAAAAGAGTTCTTGCACAAGAAGCTGCCAGTGTAGACGTAGCCCTAATGTTTCCAAACAACAAATGGATTTGCAAAAAGAAGGGAACTAGTTTGCAAAGTTTTGATGGCTGGTAGTCCTGGACTAGTAATGTATTTAAGGTTTAATATCCCACAGACTAGAAATTGATTTTTTTTTTTTTGCTCAGCGAACTGGAGCTGGTAATTTTATCTTCCTGTTGGGATCCAGCACTTTATTCCATGTCCTGACAAGCCCTGGAAGCCTACTTTCACAAACAAACACAAAGAAGTGTTATTTCAGATAGTTTGGAAAAAGGTTCAGTTAGGAATAAATCATAATTTCTCTTGCCTTCCAAGTCCAGGAGTTTGGCGTCATTGTGTTAAGACAGCCTGGCTTTAGAAAAGGAGGGAAATGAAAAAAAAGCCAATTCCATTTTTAACACATTGTCCTTAATATTATTGTTGTCCTGTGATATAGAACACAGTCTTGGTAGGATGGAAGGATTTTAAGCAAGAAAGAATGCAATTGTGGTAATATTAGACTAGCTTGGAATGAGAAGAAAACACCTATTGTCTTGAAAAATGACATGGGATAGTTAGCAAACAGAAGTGAGGAGGGGCCTTATTACTACAGCTGGCCCAAAAAGCAGTGTGCCCATGGCACTTTATTCAAGGGCTAGTTAGGTATGTGTGTACATTTCAAAAATAAACCATTTAAACAAAGTGTTAGGGAGGGGAAGTGAGTACAACTTCAGGGACAATGGGGGTTAACAATTCACAGTTCTCAAATCTAATTTCAGCTTTGAAGGAAAAAAAGCCACTCCAGCAAGAGGGTGATTTTACTTAACACTGCTTTGGGCAAGGAAGTTGCCAGAGGTGGGACACTTTCCTCCTGGATGAGGTCATGATCTTGAATTTGGCTGATGTGTAGTAACATGGAGTTCTGCCACTCCATTTCCTCATGTTCCTCTTGCAAGTGTGTGCGAGAGAAAGAATTCCCATTCCCTGGCAACAAATGCAGGTTTGACATGGAGGTTGCAGGGTCTCTAAAAATGCATCTCTTCCAGGGAAGCAGATGCTTCCAAAGAGATGGCTTGTCTCACCCAAATGAGGCTGTTTGTCCAGCTCTCAAAAGGTGGGATGCACAGCTGGTGCAGGGACCCTCAATGAGAAAAAAAAGAATGGCATTTTCTGAGATGTGGATGGAGATCCATGGACAGACTCACTTTTTCAGGTGATTATGATGGCAAAGTCTGTCAAAGAACAGAGGAACACAGCTAGAGTCACCCCATATCCACCAATGCAGCACCAAGCAAAGTAAATACTCACTTCTTTGTGGCATGCTGGAATGGCACGTTGGAGAAAAATAGAAGCTCTTGAAAATTTTTGCCATCATATCAAAGGGAAAGTTTTCCCTGTCTCTGATGGAATTCACCTTTCTTTTGCTATAGCTCCTACATCCTTGCCCAAATCAATTGTGTTATGTAGGACTCCAAAATATTTCAAGAGCAAGTATTTTGTCTTTGAAAACATGCCAGAGTATGCCAAGTGTAAGATATTAATGAAAGTTTGCAGATGGACATAGCTGTGGATTATCTTAACAGGTCTTTGCACAAGATAGAGAAGTTCAGTGCTGTTCTGCAGTATCAATAGACTCACCAGAGTTTTAAAGAAACAAATGATTGTTAGAGGGGAAAAAAAACCAACTTAGTGCTCTTTATACCCTGTGACAAAGCTCCTAATTTCATACAGTGGGTCCAGTGCTTCTGGATAGTGGTAGGTTGAGTATTCTCTCTCCTTCTCTCTGTAAAGAGGAAAGCAACTTCCTGTCTAATTTCTCACCTCAGTGTCTCACTGTAACTTTCAGTCTAACCCTTTTACTTCAGGGGCAAAGTGTAGTCTGATTTTGTCACTCTCATCTTGCCATAGCAGGAGGAAAAAAAGGGAGTGGAAAAATCTTCTAGTCTGTAGTAGCTTTTCTGGAGGTAGCTGCAACAGACTAGATTTCTTATCTCAGTCTCTCACCCTCTAGTAGGGGTTTTCCTCCCTTGGATTTCTGGGGTCCAAAGGGGCTCTTCCCAAAGCAGGACTCTCTTTGCCCCTCACCTCTGTACCTCCAGAGTTCCTTCCTAATACTTGAGAGAGGTTTTTATAGTTCCTGTTCTCCAGCAGCATGTTGATGTTGATGATGTCGTCGTCGTCGTCCTCCTCTTCCTCCTCCTCCCCCTCCCCCTCCCCCCCCAGTCCTGGTACACCCCTCAACTGACTAAAGGTGAGGCTTTTAACCAGTTGTTGATTGACTCAAAGTGTGCCTCTCATACCTGTCTCATCTGGTTCTAGATTGCCTCCAGTGTCTTAACTAGCCTAATTGCCTCAACTGAATTCTAGCAAATTCTTAATTGACCCCAGCTGTCTTAACCCAGAGTAACTATCATTTGACCGACATGGCAACAGGGATTTTTGTTCAGCCAAGGGTAAATATATCTGTCTTTTATTACTTTCTGGTAGCTATCTGGCTTCTCTCTGTCACAATACAACACAAGAATGTAAGCTCTTTGAGGCAGGGACTGCGTTTTGTTCTGTGTTTGCATAGTGCCCAACATAACTGGATCCTTGTCTATGAATGGGGCTCCTAGGTCCTCTGCAATACAAATAAATTCCAGCCATATTGCCACCTTCTTGGGTTACAAGAAAATGTTTTTGGTTTTTAAAAGGAAATCAGTGGATAGACACTCCAGTCTCTCCTTCCCTGTCTGCAAACAAACGGGGTTTGTCACAGGTTATAGAGGAAAGTTTTATGGAAGTCCACACTGAAATATTGATAGCTCTTTGCTTGTTGTTGCTTATTTCTAGGGACTATTTTCTGGTTAACTCTTCCAGAATGAGGGACGAGGAAGGAAAGGACCATTTAACCACACAAAAATGCTGCCACTGTCAGATTTTTTGGCAGGCAACGAGGAGCTGAAAAAGGTTTTAGTTTTGATACCTCTTCCAAAAATGAAATGAACAAAACAGTGGTAACAATAGGTTATTGTTCACTCTGAAGATTCTGGGACTAGTTCCATGTGTGAGGCAACCAGAGTGGTCAGCCAAAATCCCCAGATAGTCAGTCATTTTTCTAGCTGAGGGGTCTCCAGGCAAACATTGCTGCCAGAAGGCTCAAGGCTGAGCTGGTATTTCATGCAGATTGGTACGAGGAAGAAGAACTAGATTCCTCAAAATATACAACCATATAACTGAGATTAGACTTGTGCCTAATCAACACGGTTTTTCAATGTTGTGGTCTTTGGGCCAGATTCTGATCTCAGTCACACCAGTGTACATCTTAAATAACACTACTGACTTATTTTCTAGTCATAGAATCATAGGATTGGAAGAGACCTCAGGAGGTTATCCTCATTCACACTAACAAGATTAGAATCTGGCCTTCTTATTGTAAATGCTTTCAGGCAAGACTCAAATCTTATTATATTTTATAAAGACCCATGTACACTTGTGGAATATTGTGATTGGCAATATTCTTTTCCTAAGTTTTCATATTACTGATGTTATGACACTCTCAAGTGAGTGATGATATAATGGTTTATGCAATGCCAAAGCAGGAGAGGCTGCGAAGGGAGAGATTCTTCATAATCTAAATGGTTATATTTTGAGTCTTTTAGATGGAGGGTCAGAGCTATAGGAACTGGGAATTGTCCAATGGAAATCTTCAACATTTAACACAGTGAAAGCAGATAAGCTGAAGAGAAGACCAGGCCTTGACAGTCACTGAGGTAGTATGAGAGAGAGTGTAAACTGAGCTTGCATTCTGAAACTTCAGTTGGAAGGTAACAACACAGAGGCAAGCATTTCAGTTGTGTGTGTATTTAAGCCATTGCAACCAGGTTAGAACTCTTTCCTCTCTTTTCCCGACCACATTCCCTTCAACCTCCATTAAACTCAGAGGAAAAATCCCAGGGGTCTCAGAGCCAGTGCCTTCCTCTTTGATTAGTCCAAACAGTGAAAGATCAGCAGATTGTTCCCTAAGCCCCTGGTGCTAGTTCTGCATATTAGATATGAGTTAACAGAGAGCTAAATGAATGCTATGGTGATCGACTTCCCTCTGGTGGTGTCTGTATGATACTGCATGAAGTTTAGTATAATAAACCAATGACCAGCTATGGTGCATCAAGATGGTAAAGAAGACAGAAGGCACCAGTGTCAAGTGGACTCAAGTGTGAGATTCACCTCCTATAGAAATGGTAGACAGCAAAGCCCTGTTTTTGCTAAATTTGCACAAACACTAGCTGTGATTGCTCTCCTACCCAAGACTTTCCAATTGTGTCAAAAGACCAATTTTCAAGGGGGAAATCCGACACATTTTTGCTCTCATTTCAAGGTGGATGAAGGCTGCTGTATTAGTTACTGGCTTCAGTTGCAACATGTTCACCTTGACACAAAATCCAAGCCAGTTGCTCTTGGAAGGGAAGCACAGAGGGCAGGAGGGAAGGGCAGTCCTTCCTTTGTAACAGTCTCACTTTATGAAGCAGATACAAGCCTTTCTGTTAAGGCTGGGCCTTGTGGCTACTGGGAATAGGTGGAGACTAAGGGAATCCATTGCATCCAAGATCTTGGTTAAAGTTTGTAACAAGGGGACTAGAGATAAAGCCAGCATTTGAGCCCATCAGGAAAGGTCCAATAGCTAGGGTGCTACTGTAGGACGCAGCAGACCTAGGATGTGCTAGAGATTTCCTGTGTGAACTTGGGGCAATCTGTCTGTCTGTCCTACAGTTCCTTGTGCATAACAGGGATGATCGTTCTGATCCATCTCACAGGGCTGCTGTGGGTCTCCCATACAAGGGTAAGAGGGCCATAGAAGTATGCCAGCTAGAAAAGGTGGTTGTAGCTATTTCCAGAGCACCACAAAGCAGCCAAAAAGCAGCAATTCCTGTGAGACAAAGCGAAAGTCAGGATGATTAGCTTCTTGGTCCCTGCTTCCTCAAACAACCCAGTACAGAGGGTGCACAATCCTGAGATACATTCAGTCTGCAAGCAGCTCCAGGATCACAGAAACACCCCAAATGCTCTGTTCCAACCAGCACAGTATTTTTAGTCCCAGTTTACAGATAAGGAAAGTGAGGGAAAAGCAAGTACTGTACCTTGAAAGTCGATTGCAGAGCCAAAAATGTAAGCCGGCATGCCCTGACTCCTAGAGATGTTCTTTAGCCACTATACAAGGTTTCCTCTCTGCTTTCCAGGATGATGTAGGTGGGGAAAGAACAATTAAAGGAAGAGAGATCTCTTCTCACAAGGGGGGCATTTTAAATGGAAGTCATTATGCACTGTGTAACAGGAAAAAAGGCAATTGTAAACTGAACGTAATCCTCTAACTTTTAACTGGAGAATGACTCAAGTAAATGCTAATATGTATTTTGTTGATGAAAGAGAGAAGTATTTGAGCTTACGCAGAAGCTCTTCTTCAGGTCCCCAGATCTGTGTAAACTCCAAAGCACGTCTCTTTCACCAATAGAAGCTGGTCCAATAAAAATATATTACCTTACCTTGTGTCTCTCACAGCTCAGAACCAACATGGCTACAACACCGTGAACAATATGTTTTTTGACAGGGCTTTAAGGAAATACCTTTTGGAACGGTCACCTGTAGAGGAAACATGACAACTGAAATCTGACAGGTTCTAGGCTGCAAAGACACATTTCACCCAAAGAGAGTGTTGCTGTTAGAGAAACACAATTTTAGAACTCAGCTCTTTATCAGAAGTCATTTAGATGGAACATAGGGAATCACATATTTCTTTAACTGGAGCTGAAGAAAGTAAAATGATCTTGAAGGAACTTTGTGCAATCTTTATCTCTGGCATTGAACATGTCCTCCTCCATTGTTGGAAACACACAACCACTTCTTCTGTTTTCTTTTCTGAAGTGATTGCCTGGGTTGGTTAGAGAACACCTTTGTTCCTCTTCCTGTCTCAGCTCCAGTTCTGAAAAAAGTTTGGAATTGCTTGTCTGACAGAAACCTTTCCCTCAGCAATTGCCCTTGCAGTGCCCAGAGGCTGGGCACCGAGGAGGACAGAGAACAAGATGACAAAAGCAATTTAATCTTTGACCATCACTTCCAGGTTTCATCTGAGAACTAAAGTATGAGAGGCAGTGGGGAGATAATGAAATCTGATAGGAAAGGCCATTGACAACTTTCTTGATGAGGGCTGAAGTGAGCAAGTACAACACAATCCTAAATAACCAATACCCGCATAATTCAAATGTACTCACTTATTCCCCAGGGTTATAGACTCCTCTCCTGTAAGAGAGTCTCCAAAACCAGAGGGCAGTGAAGAGCTCCCTGGCAGCTGCTGCAGCAGCCCGGTGGAGGCTGATGTTTGATGATTTCCTGAAGGCTCGCAACAACAAGCAAGCCACATTCTGCATTTCCACCTTCTAGAGCTCCTGGCCAGCTTGCCCAAAGCAGACAGACACAAAGAGGGACAGAGGTGCTAAACGTGCAGGTTCCCGGAGCCCTGTGATGAATATGTAGTCACATCGCTTAATGCACTATTAGAAGGGGCTCAGATCTTATGGCAATGAGGGTGATCTAAAAATCTTTATAGAACAGAAGAATAAAAATGGATGCTGGCATAACTGCACATCTGCCAACTTTAAAGGAGATGGCCTCCAACCAACAGGCCAGCTCCCTTGAATTTTGGAAGGATTCAGCTGTCTTCCATGACTTTTGGAAAAAGTGTTCTGTCTTGGCAAATCCCACCAAAAAAGACCTTCCTAATAAGATGTCCAGCAAATGAGGTTTGCATAAGCATATCCTTTGGAGACTTAGCTAAACTTCTGGTTGTTTTGCTATTTGCTATCGTGATTAGTAAGGGAGGGGTTAATCACTCGGTCAGTCTGTTTTTACTATTTTAATTACCTTTTGGTGAATATAGATGCTGTGAAAGGCACTGGACTGACAGCTCTAGAGAAAAATGTCCCCTCTTTATTCATAGAGCAGGTATAACAAACACAGTGGTGTTGCGTTTGTGTGTGTGTGTGAAACCATGCCACAATGTACCTTTATCATTACCTGCAAGGACCAGGCGTAGGGGCGAAAGAGGAGTTCAGTCTGCCAAGCACAGACATCTCTTCTGAGACTGTCAACAAGTTTGCTAAATAGTGCCAACAGACATTTTTCTATTAAGAACTAACAAGACCATCCTACTGATTTCATGCAGGTTGCCGAACAACCAGACCTGGGTTACCACTGACATGGACTTAGGCTTTGTCTATACCTGTAAGGTCGAATTAAGATACGCAATTCCAGCTACATTAATTGCTTAACTGAAGTTGACATACCTTAATTCGACCTTTGGTGCAATTTCCACAGTGGAAGAATGACCAGAGCAAACACTCCCGTCAACTTCCCTTACTCCTCACAAATTGAGGAGTACCAGTGTCAATGGAGGCACTCTCAGCATTTGATTTAGTGGGTCTTTACTAGACCCATTACATTGAACTCCGGAAGATCAACTACCACAGGGTTGATCTTCCCGGTAGTGAAGATATGGCCTGAGACACAAATTTCTCTATATCCACTTTCTGATTTCCCAAGCCATGTAGTCCCCTAGATTGCAGTAATACAGACAGTAGAAATGTGTCCACACTTACCAATCTGTGTGAGCATCATCAATCACCAAAAGGATCTTGGGTTTCTGAGCAACAGGAGCAGGGCTTGCTGAGTGCTCCATCAGTCCTGCAGCTGCTTGTGTAGTCTGCTTCATGGCACTGGAGATGGAACTGAAAATACTGGTTCCAGAAGAGGAAGAGGGTGATGGCTGAGATGGCTGCTGCTGCTGCTTCCTCTCAGTTGCTGGTGAACCTGGAGAACTAGTGGAATTATCAGGACGCTGCAGATCCATCATATAGCCATTGGGCAGGTTGGCCACAAAACTGCTGTCTGAGAGGCGCCTTCGAAGGAAATTCATTGCTGAAACTCAGGATGGAGAGCTTCTTCACAATGGGAACGAGACTAAATAACTGTTCCACCGTCCAGAGGGGCTTTTGGAGTCACTATAGCTTAATCCAGAGAGAGATGTTGCCACCCTTGAAACAGCGTTTGAGAAAAAGTAGAACTGATAATCAGAAGTGTATTTTCTATTTTTTCCTTCCTGTGGGAGAACAAGAGACACCTGTATGAGATATAGATAAATTGTTTCATATTGGAACAAATCACAGAGCCTTTAAAGAACATTCTAAGGCCTAATGCATAGTCAGCACTTGCATAAATGGAGAAGGGTCATTACTTTATATGGAACGTGTCCTACATCAATTTGCAAGTAAGGCAAATTGGCCAAGTGGACAGAGGTAAGTGGGCTTCATGGCCTTTTCCTATCCCCTTAATGTTACTGAATTGCACACACTTCCTCCAGTCACAACAGACAGATTAAACTAGCTGCAGCTCTGCAAATTTGCACATATCCACTTTATATCTGAGAACTGGCTGCAGATACAAATGTTGTGTCTGTACAGGGCTCTAAAAATAGTTACGCATGTATTGATTTAGTGTCCCAGTTAGTTAGTGTTTCAGAGAAAGTTGGAAAACAAAAGTCCCATAATATATTAGGCTATTTCTATAACACTGTTTACCATGGAGAAGAAAAATTCTTCTCCCATTAGTAATTTGAGTCTATTCTGAGGTAAGAGACATGAAACAAATATTGGATACTTTAGAATTTTAAAAATCCACGGTTTTAGCACATCACTGAACAGCCAGCAAAAGAATTGGGTGAAAAAATTTTTTTGCAGCTGGTTTGCTAACAGGACTGAATTTTGAGAAGCAACCATTCTAAACACAACCAGTTAGGGGGGAAAAACCTGGAGCAAGGTTTGAAAAACCTTGATACTCCAGGACCTGAAAAACCTGTGATACTCCAGGACCAATTTTTATAACAAGATTCAATCTCTCCTGGGATCTGTACGTGCAATTTTGTGCATCCCTCAAATCCAGTAGTTACTAAAGAAATCACACTATCTGATTTGCTAATTCACACACTTGGAAGCACAATTTTTAAAAGGCCAAATTGAGGCTGCTTTGCAAACTTGGTTCTTTAGATTTAAATGCTTCTTTTAGAAATAAAGTCTATTACTATGCTGGTCTTCTCCAATCAGGAAACAAACAAGAAGAAATTTAAACACCTGATTTTTCCTGAGCCACTGAATTGTCTTATCATTTATGGAAAATTCAAAGTAATGCCATAAGATTTTGTGGAGACTCTTCACTATTTCTCTACTGTAGACACTGGGGCCAGGGAACAGGATTTTCATAGGGACTCTGAAAGGCCCCCTTCACTGCTAAGACAACAATACACCTTTGGGTTTTATCTAGGCATAGTAGGGAATGAGCAGGAAAGCAAAAATGATACAATAGCAACATAATAGTAGTCAATCATCTTTACAACTTGATACCAGTAACTGGTAATGCAATGGTATTTATTACATCAGATGTCTCTAGCAGAGAAAGTAATGGCTGCTTCTTGAATCAATGGGGCCATTCCTAGTACAGTATTATAGGGTATGTCTAGACTACATGCCTCTGTCGCCAGAGGCATGTAGATTAGGCTACCAGACATAGGAAAATGAAGCGGCGATTTAAATAATCGCCGCTTCATTTAAATTTACATGGCTGCCGCGCTGAGCCGACAAACAGCTGATCAGCTGTTTGTCGGCTCAGCGCGATAGTCTGGACGCGCGGGTGGCGACATCAAAGGTATTTGTCGACCACCCAGGTATACCTCATCCCAGGTATACCTGATCAGCTGTTTGTCGGCTCAGCGCGGCAGCCATTTAAATTTAAATGAAGCGGCGATTATTTAAATCGCCGCTTCATTTTCCTATGTCTGGTAGCCTAATCTACATGCCTCTGGTGACAGAGGCATGTAGTCTAGACATACCCATAGTTACAGCAGGTATAGCAGCATCTTTGACTCTTCTGAAGTCTCTCTGTACTCCCCCCTCTGCTCTTAGGCCTCAAGCCTTTATTTCCCTGGAATCCTGCAAATCTCCAACTCTTAGACCAGGATGCAGGCTACCCTCACCCCCACATCCTCCTCCTGCCTCTAACATACCAACTGTGATTTCCCTACTGGTCCAACTGGGTTTGGCACCTGCAAATCGTCCCTTTGACAGATATAATCAGTGGCCTGACAACATTCTTAAAAGTAAGTATTGTTTAAGCTTATTAGTAGGAACACAGCATACATACAAGGAAAGGATTTTAAAACAGAACAATCTGTACACACCCATCTTACTAAGGAAAGTTAATAAAGGCCCATCTACTTCAGACCCCCTTTGTAGGACCTGTGTCAGTAAAAAGCTTCTTCCTCTTGAACAGCTTCTGAAAACTGCCTCTCCCTTTCTCTTGAGGATGATTTTTAGCCAGTTAGTGGCCTTTTAATAAACTGGTTCCCAGTGTTGACAAAATAAGGAGTATATCTTTACTGACGAATGGAAGGAATTGCCAGAAGAAGTATTACTACTTAATGGCCCTTGCCTTGTTCATACATATCTAGAAACATTGTCTTGCCTTCCTGCTTATTTCCTAACTGCCCTGCTACAGAACTCAATCAACATATGCATACAATAAACGCTCCAGGAACAACGTATTTACATACTCACCCACCACAATCAGGTCATATATAGCATGCTTAAATACTGCAGATCAGCCCCACAACCTTCACATCTACTAAAATGAAACCATCCCAACCCTACTGCTCAGACTTAACCTTCTGACTGCCACGGTCCTACCACAAGAGTAACAACAAATCGGTGTGTTAACAAAAATGTTACCCCATGAGGTAAACAGAGTGGCAGAACAATAAGAGGAGGATTTCTTGATGATTATGGGTAACATAATAGAAGGGCATTGCTCAGGCCTCTCCTGGGGGAGGGGGAGGTGTCATTTCTCTGCATAATAAAAGAGAAATAGAAATTAATACATAACTACTCTACGTGCTACATTCGACCCACATTCTAGTATGAGGGACATTTAAGCAGAATTGCTGTCTGCAGGCTACCACGGTCCATGTTTAGTGTTGGTTGTGGTGGTATAGAGTTCACATATTGACAGAGTCCAATTACAACATATGGAAAACTCCATAATTTGGTAAGCTTTCTTTGAATATGGTGAGACAATGGAGGAGCAGCACAAATCTAACTTCAATATCAACAGTGTCACGCAGAGTAGTATATTATTTTATATCTTTAGCGCAGCTTTTTGGGAAGTTGTCCCCTGTTCCACTGTTAAAGCATTCATTTCCTGCCATTACTGTTATCAGACATTAGGGGGAGCTTGTGGCCATCAATAATAATCATGATGGGCACATTTTTTGAAAGCACTCAAGTGACTTAGGCAGTGGTGGGCTACCTGCAGCACGGGGGATGCACGTGGGCAATCAGGGCTCTATGTGTAGCCCCCAAGACATTTTGTTTACCGTTGCCCACGTGCAAGGTTGCCAGATCCTGCTGGTTTTTGTCCATGTAGTTTTTTTCCTACTGGTATTACTACAATGACACGCACTTAAAACAATGGTATGTGAAGTGAAGTGCATGCTGATTGCATACAACACTGACAGAGAGCCATGTGCTGCATCTGCATCCAAAGTGCTGCTCTGGTTCAATTAGTACACCCTGGAAATTCTAGGTATGCAATTCTAGGGAGACTGTCTTGGTTATGACAATCTTGCGGACCACTAAGGTGAAGGAGGACCACTCATGTGACCCACTCACTAGCCTAGGTTGCCTGTCACTAGACTTAGGGCATATCTACACTACCAGGCAGATCAAGAAGCAGCAATTAATCCAATGGGGGTCAATTTATCATGTGTCTATGCAATAAATTAACTGCTGACTGCTCTCCCATCAATTCCAGTACTCCCCCAGAATGAGAAGCAAAATAGGAGTTGAAGGGAGAGCATTTATTGTTGACCTGTCACGGTAAGCTGCTGTGGTAAGTAGATCTAAGTACACAGAATCCCGCTACACTGTTCCTGTAGCTGAAGTTGCGTATCTTAGATTGATTTCCCCCTGTTGTGTAGACCAGGCCTTAGGAATCAAAGCCCCATGAGCCTTCCAGCTCCATGTGTGAAAATTTTACCTATTATGTAGTGCTTGTAGAGTTCTTATCTCCTCTACAAGCCTTGCATCTTCTAAGCACAGGACAAAATAATATTAACTAAGAAGTATGGCTCAAACAACCAAAAACAATAAAACAGTGAAAGTTTAAAAAAATAAATGAAATTACCCTACACTACAAAACATTTGTGTTATCCAGCAATGGAGATGCAGTGGTGCATACTGGCACTGAAGAGCAAGGAAAAACTAAATTCTATTCCTATTTTGCACTCCCACATTGAAGACATAGATTGGACTTCAAAGCTAATTTCTTACTCCATAGACAGGCATGGGCTGGGGGCTCTGTGGAGACAGTGCTCTGGGCCTGGAGGAAGAACAAGTAACTTGTACTGCTGATCAACCCCCCCCAAAACAACAGTGTTGATAAATTCCAGGTGAAAAAATCCCACTGTGGCAAGACAACTATTCATCAAAGCTCTAGAAATTCAGGAAGGATTTGACTTCCAAGTCCATCTGTATAAGTGTGTGTGTGTGGGGGGGGGGGGGGAATGACAAGAGCTGTGTTTATTTCTTTATAAAACCATTAGGAAAAGAGTGTACCTTGAAGTTATATTTTCGTCAGTCTGAGGTTAATGTAATTAACAAAGTAATTGAAATCCGTTTTTCTAAAGTAAGGTAATTATAGCCGTGCCATGCCAGTATATTGATTACCATTAGCCTAGCTACAGAGATCTAAGATGAAAGAAAGATCAGTAATGGCATACATAAGTAAACGGCCAACAAGCACCCTGCTTACCGGAAAACATCAAAAACTGTTTACTTCTGCATTACACCCACACTGTATGTACTTTCTTTTGTTCTTCAGCCCTACAAACACATACATCAAAACACAAGCTTCATTTTCACTAGGCTACCATGTCCTGCAGCTCCTACCCATAACTTCAGCTGAAGTCAAAATGCAACATCCATGAAGAATTCACATGCCCCATTTGGTCTTTGTGTAACTCCACTAATTGCATTCAGCAGGAAGGTCCAAATAATGTATGAAATAAACAGTCAGGCTCCACCGCACAATTGTCAAGCAATTTATTTGTCATGTTATATAAATTATGCAGTGAGATTATTTGCAAATAATTTGCATACAACCATAAATTTAAGATTATGGTCAACACCCCCTGTTCCCAAACAGCAACGTGGTTAGACTGCAGAGCTGTAAAAAGTTTGCCAACTCTGACACAAAAATACCCTATAGAAGTCCAGAGGTCTGAATAGCAAAGATGCAAACCTCAGTCCTGGACAGACTTCTATCTGCAGGTCCCAAAATACTTTATAGACATGAATGAATGTCCTTCACAACGTTCCTCAGAGAAGGAAATTGGGGTAAAAAAATAGGACTATAATCTAGTTTTCATGAATCATCATCCTATGGTTTTAACCCAGCAGCAGATATAGAGCAGGGCGAGTGGGGCGGCTGCCCAGGCTCCACGCACATGCTACTATCTGTCGGCTGTGGCTGTGGCGCATGCGTGAAATTGTGCTGCCCCGGGCCCTGCGCTTCAATAGGCCCCGCACCCTGGGTCCTGCAAAACTCTCATCCGCCCCTGTTTTAATCACTAGACCAAACTTCTTCACTATCTTTGAAAGGCTGAAAACCAAGAGAAAGAGGCAGAGACTTAGAAACAGCTCTCAAAACTAGAGCAGCTAAACAGCCTAGTGGAAATGCAAGGGGATCCAGAGCCAACAGGGAAAGGAGGCTATAGGGAACTCTTCAGCTCACTTATGATCCTGCTGGTGAACCAACCAGAACTGTGTAAAGCCTTCCTCAGTTGGTAAGAAGGTGTTTGCAATTAAGGGCCCGGGAAGGCAAAATTTCCAGGGAAAAATGCAGAGAACCTCTAAAAAAAATGAATGAAAGTTATAAAATTTAAAAAACAAACCAACAAACCCATCCCTCCCCCATTTCACAGGAATAATTTCACTCTCTGGGAAAGGAAGTGAAAAATGAAGAACAAAGAGAGAGTAAGAAAGAAGACGGGGATAAAAATCAGACAAACTAAAAGACAGCAAGTGAATCCATGAAAATCCAGACGTACACAGAGGCACAGAAAGAAACAAAAACAGCAGCAACAGGAACAACTGTGTGTGCTGACACTGAAAATTATTGCAGAAAGGGGTTAATGAAATTAGAACATGATGCAAAGACGCAGATTATCTTTATTATTTAGTTCAATGTTCTGCCTAGTGTGTATAAAGGACACTAAGGGAATCAGGCAACCAACTCTCCCAGAATTTCAGTGGGGGGTTGGGCACAGACCTGCCTGAGGCCATTTCTCAATAATTTAGCAGTAAAAATCCAAACCATCTTTAAATTCTGACCTGTGTTAAAAAAAAAAACAACCAGACAGACAGACATATGTTCACTTAAACCTCTTACTATCCCTTATGGATGAGCTGGAGCCCCAAGGAAACAAACCAATTGGCTGATTTCTGCTAAGTAGTTAAGATTTCCCATGAGCCTTTAATGTATGCCATCAGGCCCAAAAGTGACAGACCCAGTCAGGCTCCATCCAGGACCTGCTCCCAAGGACTTCAAGTGAACAATATTCAGAACAGCAACAATGCAACTCCTGCATCTGGACTCAAGAGTCACCTGGATAGGTTTGCCACAAGGGGGTGGCGCTCTTTGTCTGGCAAAAATACCTCACAATAGCGCATCTATTAATACCTCACACATCTTTCAGAGCGCAGAGCTTTGAACATAGATAGTATTTAAACAGGCAAATGGACCTAGTTCTGTTCTCTGTAATACCGGTACCAAACAGGAGTGAATTGCAGTGGAATTCCACCGCTGCTAGGAGCACAGACCCTGGCCTTTCCACTGTTAGAAGGAATACTGCAACCCATTTTTTTGTGATTCCAGCTGTTATTGTCAGGTGACCAGTGTTATTAACCCCCTCATTTCAGAAAATATGAGTTGGGCCTAAAAAACAAAGCATTTTTTAAACAGAAAAAAACATTTGGGTTCTTTTTATTTGCCTTCTTGTTTTGGAGTCAGTCCTATGGGCTTACTGTGGGTCACATTTCCAAGATTCTCTTCTCAGCCATGCAGACTAAAACTTTTTAAAAAAAATTGAAATCTGAGACTCTCACATAAGCACTTGATTACAGGAACTGGGGCTTTAAGAACATGTATAGACTATCATGAGACTTGTAATAAAATTGTGAGAGGGGAGCTCTACAGCCCATGAGTTCGGAAGACCTTATATGGCACTGCTGTTTTCCATATCATAACCAGCTTATCAGCAAAGCCAGAGACAACTCAAGGAGCACAAGCAATGCTGGGCAAAGATATCCAGTGCTAATCCTTGGAAAACACAGAGGCATCTCCCTATTAAGAGTCCATGGAATTGGCACACAGTTTCCATTTTTTATCTCCTTAAAGTGAAATTGGCCTTTGCAAACCTAAGGCTTGTTTCGCAACATTGATGCTAATGCTTCTATTAAGACTATTACTTGCATGTATGCTGAGGGCACCCCCCCACATTATATCAAAGGAAAGAAAGAAGCAGCGGTGCAAACTGGGAAGTTTATGCAAATAAACCTTCCATAAATTAAATAAGCAAAGCTATAAAAGGGATCCAGCAGTGTTCAAAAGCCCCAGGCTGGTTTTCTTCCTCCCCCCAATCCCGTTTCGGATTCGATGGCAGCTCATACAATCTATTGGTCTTTTAGTCTCCTGCAGAAACTGTATAAACCTTGATTTCATGGTGACAGGAATTAAAGTGATAACAGGGTTGATGTTAATAAAGCAGGCACTTCCTTCACTGAGAGAGATACGGCTTTGAAGTGCATTGATCTGAATGAAATAAAAAAGCTGGATGTATTTAATATGTAGAGCCTGACAATGCGCATTAGGGCTCATCCAGATAAAAGATGCCTATGGGACTGACAACTCATTGGTTCTCACAAGAATCAGCAGAAGCCTTTCCAGTCTCATTGCTGTTCTTCCCCATGCCACTTCCCCATTTCAAATGCATTTTAGATCAGTCACAATACATCAATTATATAAAAAGAGAGGTAAAATTAATTATTTTCTTGCTACTGAGCTCAAACAGAGGCCTCAGCGAAAGGCAAATAAAACTGCAGCCCACTTAGAGTGAAATATTTTTCCAAATATGGGGGGGGGAGGATAAACAGAACCTAGATATTTTAATTTAAAGGAAAATCCAACATTAGATTAAACATAAACAATTGACTAACAGTACAGGAAGTAGAGATAGATTTGTTATTTGTTAATCAATAATAGTGTGTGGAATTTTAATAAGCATCTAAGTGATTTAGGAACACAATCACATCAACTTTGATAGATTTTTAAGGACAGAAGGGATCATTGAATCAGACCCCCTGGATAACACAAGTCTTAGAATTTCAGCCTATAATTCATGCATTAAGCGCTTATCTTCCTAATTCACTTAGTTAATTGACATTATAGCATCATAGAATCATAGGGCTGGAAGAGACCTCAGGAGGTCATCAAGTCCAACCCCCCTGCCCGAAGCAGGACCAACCCCAACTAGATTTTCCTAATATCCAACCTAGACCTCCCCCACTGCAACTTGAGACCATTGCTCCTTGTTCTGTCATCTGTCACTACTTAGAACAGCCTCTCTCCATCCTTTTTGGAACCTCCCTTCAGGAATTTGGCTGCTATCAAATCCCCTCTGACTCTTCTCTTCTGCAGACTAAATAAGCCCAAATCCCTCAGCCTCTCCTCGTAGGTCATGTGCTTCAGCCCCCTAATCATTTTTGTTGCCCTCTGCTCAATCCTCTCCAATGTGTCCACATCCTTTCTGTAATGGGGACCCAGAATTGGACGCAATACTCCAGATGTGGCCTCTCCAGTGCTGAATAAAGAGGAATAATCACTTCCCTAGATCTGCTGGCAATGCTCCTCCTAATGCACCCTAATATGCCATTAGCCTTCTTGGCTACAAAGGCACACCCTTGACTCATATCCAGATTCCCATCCACTGTATTCCCCAGGTCCTTTTCTGCTGAACTTCTGCTTAGCCAGTTGGTCCCCAGCCTGTAGCAATGCTTGTGGTTGTTCTGTCCCAAGTGCAGGACTCTGCACTTGTCCTTGTTGAATCTCATCAGATTTCTTTTGGCCCAATCCTCTAATTTGTCTAGGTCACTCTGGACCCTATCCCTGCCTTCCAACATATCTACCTCTCCCCCTAGCTTAGTGTCATCCACAAACTTGCTGAGGGTGTCATCCATCTCCTCATCTAGATCATTAATTAAGATGTTGAACAAAACCAGCCCTAGAATCGACCGTTGGGGCACTCCGCTTGACACCGACCACCAACCAGACATCAAGCCATTGATCACTATCTGTTGAGCCTGACAATCTAGCCAAGTTTTTATCCACCTTACTGTCCATTTATCCAATCCATACTCCTTAACTTGCTGGCAAGAATATTGTGGGAGAGCGTATCAAAAGCTTTACTAAAGTCAAGGTATATCACATCCACTGACTTCTCCATGACCACAAAGCCACTTACCTCACCATAGAAGGCAATCAGTTTGGTCAGGCATGACTTGCCCATGGTGAAGCCATGTTGACTATTCCTGAACACTTTCCTCTCTTCCAAATGCTTCAAAATGGATTCCTAGAGGATCCCTTCCATGATTTTTCTGGGGACTGAGGTGAGGCTGACTGGTCTCTATGGATTGTCCTTCTTCCCTTTTTTAAAGATGGGCACCACATTTGCCTTTTTCCAATCACCCAATCTCCACAAGTTTTCAAAGATAATGCCAGTGGCTCTGCAATGACATCTGTCAACTCCCTTAGTACCCTCAGATGCATTAAATCTAGTTCCATGGATTTGAGTATGTCCAACTTTTCTAAATAGTTCTTAACCTGTTCTTTCTCCACTGCGGGCTGCTTACCTCCTTCTCATACTGCGTTGCTTAGTGCAATAGTCTGGGAGCTGACTCTGTCTGTGAAAACAAAGGCACAAAAACATTGAGCACTTAGCTCTTCCCACATCATCTATCTCTAAGTCACTTCCCTCATACATTAAGGGTCCAACATCCTCTCTGATCACCCTCTTACTGCTAACATGTCTGTAGAAACCTTTCTTGTTACCCTTCACATCCCTTGCTAGCTGCAATTCCAACTGTGCTTTGGCCTTTCTGATAACTCCTCTGCATTCTTAAGCAATATATTTATACTTCTCCCTAGTCATCTGTCCAAGTTTCCACTTCTTATAAGCTTCCTTTTTGTGTTTAAGCTTACCAGGGATTTCCCTGGTAAGCCAATCTAGTGGCCTGCCATATTTGATTTTCTTCCCGTGCATTGGGATGGTTTGTTCCTGTGCTTTTAATAAGGCTTCTTTAAAATACTGCCAGCTCTTCTGGACTCCTTTCCCCCTCATGTTAGCATCCCAGGGGATCCTGCTCATCAGTTCTGAAGGAGTCAGTCTGCTTTTCTGAAGTCCAGAGTGTGTATTTTGCTACTCTCCTTTCTTCCTTCTGTCAGAATCCTGAACTCAACTATCTCATGATCACTGCTTCCCAGCCACATTTACTGTGCCATCCACATCTACTTCCCCTACTAATTCCTCCCTGTTTGTGAGCAGCAGGTCAAGCTGTGCATGGCCACCTGGTTGGTTCATTCAGCACTTGTACCAGGAAGTTATCCCCAACATTCTCCAAAAACTTCCTGAATTGTCTGTGTACTGCTTTATTGCTCTCCCAATAGATGCCAGAGTGATTAAAGTCCACCATGAGAACCAGGGCCTAAGAACCAGGGCGTGTATAAGATTCCTCAAAAGAGAGTCCATCGTTTCCCACAGATTTTTCAGGCTAAAGGATTCAAATAGTCTTTTCCTATAAGTCTCAACTCCAGTTGATATGGATCTCCTTTGCTTTGCTGGGATCTTATATTCCACACATTCTGTTATCACAGACAACTCATTTGCTCTCCAATAGATTTGACACAGGCTACTCTTTCCCTACTCTACGTTTCTAAACTTGTCCAGCCTCAGGAAGAAGAACTGCCCCTTTACATACCTAATATGCAAAAGATGTGCTCACACATGTGATAAATGGCAGGAAAAAAGTTTTCCTCTGTGTGCTGTGATGCAAGTATCTGCTATCTCAGCATATACATGGGGATATAGCTCCCGGTAGCATTGACTGGTGCTACATATTGAGAGAGGAGCAGGCCCCAGGGATCTGAGCACACTAAAGATGTGTCAACACTGCAATAAAAGACCCACTGCTGGCCCAAGTCTGCTGCCTTGGGCAAGTGGGGCATAGGCTGCTGAGCAATCAAACTGCAGTGTGGATGTTTGGGCTCAGGATGGAGTGGGGCTCTGAGACTCTATGAAGGAGACATGGTCCCAATCTGAATGTCTACTCTGCAAGTCAATTATATAGTCCATGAGTCAGCTTAAAGGGCCTATGCCTGGTGCCAGAGCGGGTGGACTATGAGAAGCTCCTGCCCTCAATGGCAGACTACCCAGTCACAGTAACCTGCCCAAATTTTGTTCAAAGTTTTCTGGATCTGACTCATTTTTCAGGGAGATCACTGTCAGTCACATGTGCATACACAAAACTTTGTGTGGCCTGGCACACAAGAGCCCTACTCCCCTGACCATCATCTCCTTTCATTGAAACTAATGTGTGCGTACACATGCATGCACAAACATGCTTTAATTCCATTTCCAGACTCCAGCCACAACAGTCCCCTCTCCTTAGTCTGGAAAGAACACCCCAGAGCTCAGATTTCTGAGCCAGTTGTGCCCGTTGCTGTTAGGGAAAGGTGAGAAGGGGGCAAGTAAAATCAAGCAGCGGTATCCTCAGATCTTGTATCAGCCTGTTCTGTTTACTACACAGAAGGGGTTAAAAATCATGTCAACCCAGCAGTTGCACGGACAGACTAATCTGGGATGCTGCCTTAGGCTGCCTGTCAACAACAACTCTCAAGCGCCAGCAAGATGCTGCTACATCACAACTCAGGTTGGAAGCACAAACCAAAAGAAAGAATCAGCCACCAGCAGTGGATACTGGACTGTTGGCTATGCTTGAAAGGTATGTAAAAAGGCAAGTCACTCTGAAGCCCTGGTCAATTGTGAGAAGACTTACTTACTATGCCTCTACTTGTGGAGAGTTAATGCCTTTCCCAAACCATTGTCCTCCACCACATCTGTTCTGTATTCTATTATTGCGTCCACCTGGGACAGTGGAGGCATCCTGTGGAATCATCTCTGACCTCTAGAAGCTACCAGTAGACTAAAAACATCTAAAATATAATGCACTGGCTTAACCAATGAAGTGGATCAAGAAAGGGAGGGAAAACTTAGCCTGCAGATAACCACAAGAGGTAGTGGGTTAAACACAGAGCTGGAAGCCAGGAACTCCTGAGTTCTAACATATGGCTTTGGAAAAGGTCAATTCACTTCTGTGTCTCAGTGTCTCCATTTAGAGATGAAGAAAATAACACCCCACCTAATGGAGGGAGTATTATTAGTTGATGTTTGTACAGCTGCAGCACTTTAAGCATCCAACATGCTGCAGCAGACAGCACTTATGAGTGTTTAGAATTATCATCAATCATTGACCCCCTCGAGCACAAAATCTAGTTATCCTATTTATCAATAGCTTAGCTACAGTGTTCATCAAGAGTCACAAAATTAGCCAGGCTGTTTAAAAAACCCAGCCACAGAGATTTTCAGGCAATGATGAACTGGTAGCCACTTTGGGGAACATATATTAAGAGATTAAAAAGACTGAGACTTTCCAGCTTGGAAATAAAGATGACTAAGGGAAGAGTATTAGCGAGGTCTATAAAAACATGATAGAAGTGGATCAAGTGTTATTTGCTCTGTCTCATAACATGAGAACTAGGGGGTCACAAAATTAAATCAATAGGCATCAGATTTAAAACCAACAAAAGGAAGTATGTCATCACATAACTGTCAACCTGTGGAACTCCTTTCCAGAGGATGATGTGAAGGCCAAGGCTATAACATGGTTCAAAAAAGAACTGGATAAGTTCACGGAGGATAGGTCCATCAAAGGCTATTAGTCAGGATGGGCAGGAATGGTCTCCATAGCCTTTGTTTGTGAGAAGCTGGGAACGGGTGACATGATAAAGATCACTTGATAATCTGTTCACTTCCTACTGGGCTAGATGGTCTGTCCCAGTATGGCCATTCCCATGTAAAAACGGGAAAAACACTCCAAGAAATTTGAGCCAGAAATTTCAAATATGACCATAAAGTAATGATCCTCAAGTAAAGCTATGTTGCTATCCAACCTCCCAAGTACACATTCACTCTCCCGGGTCTTGGAAAAAAAGAAAAGGGGCAGATAAAAGGAAATGAAAGCATGAAAAAACTCTATTCTGCAATCAGTCTGTCAGAGAGGGTTGTAGCAGGAGAGATTGCAGCCACAGGTGTTTCAACTGATTCTTGGTGGATATATAAACAGATAGCGTACCCATAACCACTTACAAATACCGGTAAGATGAAAGTCAGGACACTAATGTTACAGATCTTAGGAATGTAGAAATAAGGTTACCCACTGAATCTGAGATGAGAGTGTCAATGAGGGAAGCGGAAAGAGCTAACAGGCCTGATATTGTCAGATTGCTAACACTGTAGTTAATTCTGCACAGATTATGATTACATTACTAATAAGTGCTAGGTATTCTTACAATAAGGGGCAAATATCATTTGGACAGAGATAAGTTGACCTCAAAGGGACCTATAAACATACCTGTTGACTGCCACTTGTACTCAGTTTGGAGGTGTCATTTGAAGGAAAGAGATGTGTATGACTGCATATAAAAGGGGGAAAAAAGCTATATAATAAGCTAAAAGTAGCTATTCCTTCTTGTTTCACTGGCTTTGTTTTCATTCCTCCTTCAGAATTTAAACCCAAGCCTCCAGAATTGAAAAGACTAATGCACTACCCTTTCTGTGCATGCTGGAGTTGACCAGCTTTTAATAATCTGCATTATATTCTCAAACCCTTACTTTCATTCCCAAGCTGAGAAGTACAGAAGATACCAACAGAAGTGTAATTTGTTTTCTCAATGCTCTAAAAGGATGGCATGGGACAATGGAGAGTTAACGGAAACCAACCAAACCCTTTTTAGCAATTCACTCCAGCTATTGACACTCTCTTGTTCTTATCTATTGATAGAATCTGACCTTGCTCTATAAGTAATGTACCAAAATCTGCCCTCAGTTACACTCATGTTTCCATAAGTTCATAATGCTGCTAGAGAGAGCAAAATTTATCCCATTACATGTTATAGTATGGCAGTCAACACTTTCGCAGAGATAATACATTCATATATAATTCCAAATTATATTTTTGGAAGGATGATCTTGAGGTTAAGGCACTAGACTGAAAATTCCCTGCTTTGTTACAGATGTACTGTGTGACCTTGGGAAAGTCATTTAGCCTCTTTGTGCCTCAGTTTCTCCATCTGTAATGTGAATAATAATACTTTTGTACCTTAAAAGGTGTTTTGTGGAGATAACGCTGTTGAAGTTTGTGAGAGGCTGATAGATTATGTCAAACTCCACAGAAAAATCTAGACACTCAAACTCAGAATTAGTAAAAAAAAAAAAGACACTCAAACTCAGAATTAGTCTACTATTAGCAATAAGTGTGTAATGAATTTCAAAATAATAAGGAAGATAAATATATTCTACAATAACCAGAAGATATTTAAAATTGAGAAATGGTTTTGTTTTGAACACAAAAGAATATGTAATAACTTGTGTCCCCAACTCAACAATTAGTCAATGCATAAAGTAATCTATGCATTGACTAATTGTTGAGTTAGTCAATGCACAGATCTATGCAATTATCCCCCTCTGTTTGTACAGGATTACAAAACTAATCTATGCAGTTATCTATGCAATTATCCCCCTCCGTTTGTACAGGATTAATTTATTTAGGACAGATTATGGTTAATCCTGTGCAGGTGACAAAGCTGGGAATGGAGCAAGGCTCTGTCTCCCTTGAACTCATACTACCACATTTGGAAGTGAAACTCAAGGAGTGCATGGACTATGAAAACCCAGCACAGATGAACTCCCAGTCATGTGTGTACCCCTCTCCACACCAGACAAACAAAGCTGTAATGGTATGTGGGTGTACCAACTGTACCATATGGAAGAGGGTAAAAGAACTTCCACACCCACCTGTGCTCCTTGAAGACGTTGGAACAATTATAGTGAAGACCCCTCAATAGGCATTTCCCATGTGGATCATTGCAGGACTGATACCTACACACAGCATGACATTCCGCATATATTGCCGTGTACTGGATACAGAAAAATCTCTAGAGATGTGCTGGTAGATAGCCTGTAATCCCCCTGAAGTAGCTGAACTATTACAAGCACAATTCTATAAGATAAAGATTGTTTCTAGGCAACTTCAAGTATCACAAAAGCATTTGACATCATCTCAGTGTTATGCTTAGAACTTTACAGCAGTTACAAAGAATATATCGAATTAATGGATTTTAAGGCCAGGAAGGGCCTCCTACATAACACAGTCCATACGCTCTCACCCAGTGATTCCTGTATCAAGTCCATAGCTTCTGATTCAAAACTAACTCAAACGGTCTTGCCTTCTAACAACACTCACTCTGTCTGGTCCAAGACAGCCTTCTAATCAGAATATAAAATGGAATAGAAAAAAGAAAACAAAGTAATCGCCACCCAAAAGCCTGACTGAAGAAGACTTTTACTGTACTGGGAAGCTCACTAGACTCAGGCTAGGAAAGGAGGATACATGGGAGGATACTTGGAGGTTGCTAGCAGACATCAGCTGTTGCTACAGGACAAAGAGAAAACACTCAGATTCCTAAGACTTCTGCACAGGAGTCTTTGCCATGCACTGTCTGCTGGCTGATTGTTACTGGAAGAAGCCTACAGATTTGATAATGTAAAACAAGATTTGATTTTCACTGCATTGAAAGCAGAATAGTGAATGTGGCCATGCTGTGTGATCGTTGTCATACTACAGACCCAGCTGCCTTGTCTACCGTGTTCCAGCCTGTCCTCGTTACTCCCTCTTGTTACAATGCTTCATTTCAGACACCATCCCTTGGGGGTCACGGGCAGCCACAGCCTCCTGAGAGTTCACCACTCACAAAGAGCGTTAACACTGCAGACCTAACTGGTCCCTTGCTGCAACCTCAGCACCTGCCTGAGCATCTAGAATATGGAGGGCTACAGCAGCAGTGATGCTCTGGCAGGAAAAACACTGCGAAGTGATGCTTAGCTAGCAGGCCTGCCAACAGGTTGGGGAGGGGAGTAGCATGCTCTGGGCAGCTGTAAGGGCTGGGGGTGGGGACAGCATGGTGTGTTCCAGTTAACAGAGAGACCTGGCTGCCCGGCCCTGCCCCTTCCTCCTGTGGCCCTGTCCTTTCTGGGAATATGGAGCCACTCTCCCTCCCCTCGCGCCCCCCCCCCCGCATGCTTTGGTGTCTGCAGAGGCTATCAGTGCCCCCTGGTAGTTAATAACTCAGTTTAAAATGATATTCCTACTCAGAGGTATTTAAAGGTTGCAACTTAACTAGCAAACAGAGCCAGCACTAGGCATAAGTAAACCAAGCAATTGTCTGTGGCCCCAACTAACTCTGGCCCCCGGCCCTCCACTCACTTTTATATATTGTGTGTGGGGGGGGGGGGGGCGGGGGTATTCCTGCTTACAGTCCTCAATGGGTTAGCATCACCTCTGCTATCCTAGAGCTATTAAATGGCTATCTAAGAATAGTTGCAACACCCAAGTTTAGTGATGAGGGGAGGGAAGTTTTCAGTTTGAGCAGCAATCCTTGACTGAGGATTCCTCCCAGTTTTGTCCCTCTTTGATTTCTCCGTCATATAAATGTCCCAAGCATTGGGCTGGCTACTCCATGAGCTTATCGTTTCTGCAGCCTGCCTGTTCCTATATTTATTTAAAAATAAATCCAGATATTTTTACATTTTAAAGGGATCATACTTGTGCAGCACCAGAAGCTGTACTGTACAACTACTTAAGAGAAAAACGAGAAATATCAAGAGACCTCCAAGTCCATCTAACTAAACTTCTCTGCTCCCTGCTCCATCACTCACTTGACCCTACAATGGAAAAGCAGATTAATTTTACAGCATACAGTAACTCCTCACGTGAAATCATCCCAGCTAACTGTGTTTTGTGATGTGCAGGGGGGCTGAGAGGATGTGTCATGCTTGGGGGAGGAGAGGGAACTGTGCAGGAAGAGATGGGGTGGACAGTGGCACGGGGGGGGAGGGGATGCTGAAAAATACCCCCAATTTTTTACCTCACCCCCCCCTTAATTCTGTGTATGTCCCCCACTTCACAGAGCTGATACCCTCCAGCCATGGATATGGGTGTGGAGGGGGGACAAAGACAGGGTTAAGGAGATCAAGGCTGGGACCTTGCAGCAGCCAAAACCCAGTGTGTGGACTGCAGGTGTGGAGCTGTGCACAGAGCCCTTGGCACAGGGCCTGTAGCAGCCAGGAACTGAATCTGTGAGAGCAGGGCCCAAGGCACAGCCCTGGGTGCAAGTCTGGTGGCAGCTGTAGCTCCGTATGCAGGACCAGGAATAGAGCCCTAGGTGTGGGTATGACAACAGCCTGGGCCCCATGTGCAGGACCAGGAGCAGAGCACTGGGCACAGGTCCCGTAGCCTGAACTGTAAGTCCAGGACCAGGAGGGGAGGCCCTGGTGCTGGGCAGACAGTGCTGGGACCCTGGGCATGGGTGGCGGGTTAGACTTATGTGGAAAAAAAAACCTGTGGGGGTGGGATGCAGCAGGGGTGTGAAGAGAAGAAGCAGGGGTGAAGCCTAAGTTCCCGGGGGCGGGGGAGGGGAGTAGAAGAGATTTCAGAGTCAAGGATAACATCCTGCCACCACCACTAGCCTCATCTTATTCATACTGAAAGGCTGTCAACTCATGTGCTTCAACTGATCACAATTACCAACGCAGTCCCTGATATAACCAGGATCCTAAGTTTACATTGCTCAGATCAGGAGACTGGAGACCCCTTAGCAGATAGAAAGGGATACTCGCTATTGGCCAGGCATACGGAGCTGCACTGATGTTGGCCCTGTTAGAAATCTCTGTATTTATTAGCGCTGTATGGGACCTGGGTTTTTCATTTCTGACAAGTAGGAGAAGAGGAAGTGTTAATGATTTTGACATTTCTCTCCTTCCATAACAGGATGAAAACAAATTTTCCCATGAAATTATAGATTACAAAATTTTAAAAATAGAGCAAAAATTGAAATGTTTCATCATGAAGCATGTTTTAATCTTATCAAATCTCTTTCCCCATTTTTTCTTTGGAAATGAGTTTTCAAAGTTGATGTGTTTGCAAAAATATTTCTCTTTTGACAAATTGGCATTTTCTGACCAAGGAAAGTTCCAGCACAAAATGTCCAACCAGTTCTAACATTTGTTACAGTGATGTGCAAACCATGGAGGCCCCAGACATCACAAACCTCTGCCCTTGGAAGACTTCACTTCTTTCATGAAACATTCCAGTTTATCCATGTGCATGTGAGGTTGTTACAATGCAACAGGAATCTCAGGTACTGAACCTGCACAGAAGCTATATTACTATCTTAAAATAATCTGAACTATCCATAGATCTGTGTGTCGCTCTTAGATTGGACAGGTCATCTATAGTCTCAATAGGTAACGGGACACTAGCACTCAGAATTAGGACAAAAGTTGCCAAAATAAGTAAATTACATAATTCAAAATTGTTTTTTGACACAAAAAATCAGTCAGCGAGGAAGAATGATCCAAGGGCGAGGGTTAGCCTGAGACTGGAGAGATGTGGGTTCTAGTCTCTGCTTCATCACGGACTCCCCTGGGAACGTTGCTTAGGATACATGAGGTGTGATGGCAGCTTGAGGGTATATACCCAAGCTAGCTTCAGTGAGTAACCACTTGCAGGGCCAGCCTGCACCAACCATCACTGCTCCAGGGACCTGAGCTACCTAGTTTAAAGCTAGTTTGGGTAGATCTGCATACCCCAGAATTGCTGTGTGCCTCAGTTCCCCTCTGCCCATTGAGAATAACAGAACTTCCCCACCACACAGGAGTGCTGTGAGGATAAATGCATTAATGCGTGTGAGGCACTCAGATACTGTGATGCTGGGGTAGGGTTCATAGGCACTGAAGGAGATGGCTAACTTTCAGAAGTGGCATTTTTAAAAGTGTCTCTCAGTACTGGGAGCTAGGTACTTTAAAACAAGGTGTGCAATCCCGGAGGGTTGGTAGATACATTTAAAAATAAAGTAAATGCTTCCTCTAGTTACTGCAGCACTTAATGTACAGTCAGTCAGAGGCATAGCGAAGGTATTATGTGCCCAGGGGCAAAGGCAAAACTTGCACCACCACCCCCCCCCCACCACTGCCGCACGGCGGGACCCTGAACCTGGTACACAGCTGAGCCTGACCCCGGGGGGGGGGAGGGAGGGAGGAGCTTGTACCACGTCTTCCACCACCCCTTCCAGTTTGGGGCCCGGCTCCCGCATGCACTAACCGGCTGGCAGACATGGAGGAGGGTCAGGCTGGGGCTGGAGAGGTGAGGAGGAGGCTCCAGCCAGCGCCGGCAGGAGGAGGAGGAGGAGGAGTAGGCGAGCCGAGGGATGACAGGGAGCGGAGGGGGACTAAATTCCTTTCCCCACACTACACCTCTGCAGTCAGCTAATCAATTCTAAACTGAGCTGAGCACTTCCCATAGCCCCCATTACTGTCATAGCTGAGTGCCTTCTAAGGAGGGCTCTGCTAAGGGAAAAAAACCCAATGAAACCTGACAATGGAATAGAGAAATAAAAGTTACCAGTGAACATAAAACTAACTTGTTAAACAGCAGACCATTGCCTTCAGAGTTCATTTAAAAGTGACACCCCCACTTTTCTGGAGAACTGGTACCCCATAAATCACCTGTCCGTGCTCCCTTTGTTTCAGCACGTCTCCATCCAAAGTACCCCACCACCTAACTCAAGAGGACTTTGGGTAGTAGAAAGCCTTCTCCAAGCCCTCGTTCTCACTCAGCAAAGTAGAATCTAGCCCTTATCAGCAGGCGTATACAGAGCACTTTAATCTGGAACACAAGCCAGATCAAGCCTGCAGGCCACCTTACAGCAATATGTCATTTACAAGGGCCACCCTCTTATTTGTTTCATTCAGCAGGGTTTAAATTACAGGCACAGCTTCCAGGGCTATTTCACCCTCCTCCTGGCCACAGTCAACCTGTTAAGAACAGTAGCAGGGTTACATTGCACTCTGCTTAGGGGTGTCTGAGCTGCACAATCATTGTGGGT
Organism: Pelodiscus sinensis; assembly: GCF_052426305.1. Taxonomy (NCBI): domain Eukaryota; kingdom Metazoa; phylum Chordata; order Testudines; family Trionychidae; genus Pelodiscus; species Pelodiscus sinensis. Next base: position 97,463,395 of record NC_143052.1, on the reverse strand, counting down.
TATTTCTCAGTCACTATACAATACACACTCCTCTGCCAATTGGCTGCCTGCCAGTTTTAGACCGAGTGCTGGGATCTGCATAATCACCAGTTATTCCTTGATAACTGTATTGTAAACATGCAGACCTCTATTCTAATTGAGTAAGAAGCCAATTGCCAAAGAGGATTCATAGTAATCAGAGTTTTCTCATTGTTTGTCAGCAACAAAAACGCCACCTTGGCTTCTCACTCTCATAAAGAGAAGCAGGAAAAGTCCAACACTAACGCGAAGGGCAGGTGGTGGGGAGGGGTAATATAGGATGAAGAATAAGCCAAGTTTCCACATGACTTAAAAGGAAAGTGACCCTTTTTGCACCAGCACTTGTCTTTCAGTTGGAAGGATTTCAACCCGTCTCCAACAATTCAGTTTTGAAAACTGAAGACAAGAGGTTTGTGGACCATTAGGGAGGATCAGACATCAGTGAAAAAGGAGATGGCAGAGGGAGCAGGAAAAATGTGAAGAGAGTGAGGAGGAGCAGTTTGTATTACTTCCCTTCACTTGTGTTTACCTTTTCAAACCAAGAATTTCAATATTGAAACAACTTCAGAACAACTCTAATTTATTGGCAACTAATCATTCCCTAGGCTAGCAAACACCAAAGCTTAAAACCAAAAAGGAGTTTATTTACTATAAACTCAGCAACTGCAAGCCAAGCTGATTATTTCCAGGGCCAGACTAAGGCATGGGTGAACTGAGCAGCTGCCCAGGGCGCCAACCGATGGGGGGCGCCTAATGGCAGCTGTAAGCGGCGCGCGGTGTCTCTTACAGCTGCCATCAGGCACCGCACGCCCGGCTCCCGCAGGTCCGGCCCTGCGGTGCCAGCCAGCAGCGCCCTTCCCCCCACAGCCGCGAGGCCCGGCACACGCCAGCAGCGCAAGCCGGACTGGGCTGGGCAGCGCATGCACCGTGCACCCCGGGGGTGGCCCCTGAGCTGCGTGCCAGTGGCCATGGCTGGCCCGCGCATGCGCCGTGCACCCGAGGGCGGCGCCACGTGCCCAAGCCCAGGGTGCCAAAAGGGCTCGTGCCAGCCCTGATTATTTTCTTAGGATGTGTCTAGACTACAGGCTTTTTTTTGAAAAAAGTGGCCTTTTTTTTTAAAAAAAAAAACTTCCCCTGCATCTAGACTGCTGCTGTGTTCTTTCGAAAGTAAATCGAAAGAACGCAGCAGTTTTTTCGACCGCGGAAAACTTCGTTTTATGAGGAAGAACTCCTTTTTTCGGAAGTTCTCTTTCGAAAAAAGGTGCTATGTAATGCAAACTGTGCTTTTTCAAAAGAGAGCATCCAGACTGCCTGGGTGCTCTCTATTGAAAAAGCGGATTGCTTTTTCAAAAGTACTGGTTGTAGTCTAGACGCTCTTTTTTGAAAGAGGCTTTTTCAAAAAAGCCTCTTTGGAAAAAGTCTCTTTCGAAAGAGGCTTGCAGTCTAGACGTAGCCTTAGATACTAGGACAGTAGAAGAAAGATATATCAGCCGTGTATATCTTTATTAACTCAAACATAGATAGCACCCTTACTACCATCCGGTATCAACAACTGGATTAGAACTACGGATTAGAACTCATTGTTTGCATAACTAGCGTAGCCAGGTTAGTGCCACTCACTCAGCATCCTCATTCATACTGTAGACTTCCTGGTGGCCTCTGTCCTGCATTACACCCAAGCCCATTTTGGCAAGGGGCAAGCATTGACAAGGCAATATCATTCAAAGGGACAGGAGGCCACTGTTAGGAAGAGGCAGTAATTAGAGCACAGTAATAATTTTAACAACATTAAAATGAGCAGAAGCCTCGTATCCCTCCATGACCCTCGTGAATACAATTCATAACCTCAGCCGATGAAAATTATGATATCATTGCATGAATTAATCGTCTCAGCAATTAACAGGGAGTGCGACCTCTGAGTTAGAAGCATGGTTTCTGCCACCAGTGAATTGCCAATGACGTTAGCTTCCCTGGGAATAATCTGGCATTTTGCCCACCTCTGAACCACACTGCTGGCACCCAGGCAGAAGCAAACAATGTATTCACCCAACCAGGGATAAATGCTGCAACCGAATCCCAGTCTACAATTGCTGTAGTGTCATCAAGAATGCTTCCCCTCATCCCCCTCACTGAATTCCCTATGAGCATCTCTCGAGGAGCAGTAGGCAACTGTCCAGCAGCAAGAGGCAGAGAGCCTCCTTTTAAACACCAGCATGAGCTGCTTAGGTAGGGCATCCTTTTTTAAACTGTGAGCTCTCTTTGCATGAAGGCTCTGATAGTCTCATTAAAGATATAGGAGACTTAATTATTCTTATTTGGTCTGGAGCAGTGGCATCTCTGGAGCCCAAGTTGAAGTGGGTTTTATTTAGGGATGGACAAACTTGTTTTGCTTCATTCTCAGCTCACTTGGCTGTTGTGGGTGTTTTGAAAGTTAAACTCAAACTCTGATACTGTTCTCAGGAGGGGTCTGTATCAGCAAACACAACAAAGAGACCTGTAGCATCTTAAAGACTAACAGGTTTATTTGGGCATAAGCTTTTGTGAGTAAAAAACATTTCATCAGATGCACTGGAGATGCCAATGTCTCTGACTAAGTGATTTATACCCACAACAGCTTATGCCCAAATAAATCTGTTAGGGCATGTCTACACTACCACCCTAGTTCGAACTAGGGTGGTAATGTAGGCAACCGGAGTTGCAAATGAAGCCCGGGATTTGAATTTCCTGGGCTTCATTTGCATAAGCCGCGCAGCACGGAGTCCGCACTAGCGGACATTTAAAAATGGCGGCGCCCAGCTTTATGCAAATGAAGCCCGGGAAATTCAAATCCCGGGCTTCATTTGCAACTCCGGTTGCCTACATTACCACCCTAGTTCGAACTAGGGTGGTAGTGTAGACATACCCTTAGTCTTTAAGGTGCCTCAGAATTCCTCGTTGTTTCTGATACTATTATGGTTTTGTTCCACTTAAGGTCCCAAAAAAGTAGCGCTGTACATATGAAAGAGAACAGCCAGTTACAAAAGTACACCATACAATAGACATCCACTTGAGTCAGCTTAGCTCATTCAGATGAAGTGAAGACAGCATTATTCAGTCCTTACTAGGGGCTACAGCTTACTATCTTCAGCACTTTCTTTGCTGGCGCTCTGTCACTGAATACAAGCACTATACATAGTGCAAGAGGTCTGATTCACCACTGTCCCATCTAACGTTAAGTCATTTACACCTGTGCAAAGTAGTTGCTCTTAGATCAACATGGTAGTGATTTTACAGACACTTTGGTTCTCAGGCTGCAGTGGTATAAATGCAGCAAGGCAGTAGAGAATCATACTCAATATTATCCTCCCAATATCAGCTCTCAACAGAGACATCTAGAACAGCCATATTACAAAAATGATGTACAAATAAGCTGGGGAAAGGGTGCATTATGGACGGAATATCGGCCATGTTGGGACCTCCCCCATCTCCTGGCCTCGAGAGGAAGCCAGAAGAGGTGGAGATATCTGGGAGTGGTGGTGAGTGAACTAAACTTATAAAAGGTTTGGTGTCAAGGAGTCAGGTCAGTTTTTACTTCAGTTGAACCAGTGTGAGAAATCTGGGTTCTAAGGCAGTAAATCCACACACTTCTTTCATGCCTGTCTGCCTCCTCTCTTTGTAGGGAGACTTGATGATGCTCAGTGTGAATGATGCTCTCTGGACAGAGATTCTGTTTTCTCTGGAACTTACTGGAAGAGTCTATAAAGGTCTAACTGATGCAAAACATGATCAGCGGGTTACACTGTTCCATTTGGCCTGCAATTTTGGAGAGAGCATGGAAGGAAAAATGTTTTCCTCTTGGAGACCCATATCAGAGAAGGAAAGTTGGGGGGGGGGGATAAAAACAGGATGAGGGAATAAGCCCTTGAGTGCCATATATTGAGATATAGACCAACTCATTAAAAGAAACGGATTTAGGCTTTAGACAGTGGGACAACCCTCTGCTAACTAGCTGAAAGGATGTTATCTGTTTAAAATGCCAATTTTGAATTTGTGAGTCATCACCACAAACACCACTCTGTGCCTTAGTGCTACATTGCCTAGTGACAGTCATCCTAACGAAACACATTCTTGACAGAACTATCACAACCTGATTTAGATCATCTTCTGTTAATAGGGGAAACGAGAAGGTACATAAAAAGTGATGTCGATGCCAATCTACTGTGTTAATTTGCATCCTCCTTCTATTCCAGATAATGTGAATTTGTGGGTTCCAGTTCAACATCTCCCCATCTGAGAGCTGCCCACCCACATCTCATGTAATTAGAAGAGGGAATTAAAGTCTGTGGATGTACATCGGTAGACAGTTATTTAGGGGACAGATTTATGACAAGGTCTAGAAAGTATAAGCTGATTAATCAACCATTTAGGCTAGTCTGATTGCTCTTCTCTCCCACTCCGTAGATATAGGCAGATCAGCAGCAGATAGAAATAACTGCCTTTCCTAGTCATTCACACTTTCTCTCCCACGTTAGAGCATCCAGTTACAGACCACTCGCCGTTTATCTCCACCTGCTGTGACCAGTGCGCTAGTTTGCCTTCTCTTCTCTCATTCCCACATCTCATCACATGTTTCATAGATTATTATACACCAGTTTTTACATCCCTGCTTCATTTCATTTTAGATATCTGACTGGCAACCTGTGCAGTCCCATGTTCCTCAAATCAGCTTTCTGAACATCTAGGTTTAATCTAGCTGTCTTTAGCTCATCAGACATTACCTTTTCTTACTGCATTAATAATATGCACATTTTCTAGATCACTGCTGCATTCCTAGACAACACAACCCTCTCCAAATACATGCATATAGACATTGTGTGTATGTATACATTTTATAAGTATGTAATGTGTCTATATAGACAAAGACAACCACTACATATCTTGTGTGAGTATGTGCACACAATCCCTTCCTCCCTCAGACTCCCCAGGAAAATAATCCACATAGGTTATATATTTTTTTAAATGTCACAGACAGGCTCTGCATTATACTGATGAATCCCATTCTGCTCACTTTCTTACCTTTCCTTAGTCTGCTAATCCAGAGGCCCTTGACTCGTTCTCTTCCCCGCCTGCACACAAACTGCAAGTCCCTTCCTCTGCTTCGTATTCACAGCACACTGGTAGGATTCATCGTCATCCCACAGTCCTGGATCCTTATCACCCTATTGGCTGAAGCCAGCTAGTAAATTTAATTAGGCTCCTCCTTATATCTATATTATCACAGGAGAAGGATGAATAATTTAGTAAAACAAGTGATGTGCTGGCTCGGATGTCAGAGATTTCTGTCTCTGCTGGCAGGCTTTTCCCTAATGCCTCTCACTGAGAAAGGGGAGGGCAACTCCCCAGATTGTGTTACTGTTTTAGTCAAAAGCCTTCAGTTTACACAGAGGAAAGGGAACCATGGATTCTCTGCTTGTAAACCCCCCTCCCACACTTCCCCACAAATTTCTTCTGGTGCAACCATCCATAACCCAAAACAGAATATTCCCCACCAGATTGGTGGTGGTATTGCACTGCATGGTGAGAAGTAAAGCACTGAAGGTGATTTCTGTCCTGCTAAATCAATATAGCAAAATATCAAATGCCTCCCATCTTTCTTTGATATCAATATGTTATGAAAAATAGAAATGTTCTGTGGGCAGGACAGAACACAGGGCAATAGAGACACTGTTTCACACTCGGAGCGCTTTTCTATTCAAACAGTCGCACTCTGACATCCTGTCGTGCAGTGAAGGGCTGGGTTCTCATGATATTTATTTACACCTATGGCGGCAGACAAGACAGTTCAGAAAAGTCAGTGTCTGCACAAAAGTCAGCCCTCTAAGAAACAGACACAGAAACAAAGGAAAAGGCAGGATTTGCAGCTCATACAAGTGACATCCTGACAGTACTGAGGTGGGAGCTGGACTTTGGTTAATAAATGTGTAAAATTGGGAATTCTCATTATTTGACCCCAGATGGGAAAATGCCTCTGATGAAATAGCAGCTTTCTCCCTGCAAAAACAATCATTTCATTTTCTCCAGTGTTGCAGGACAAGAAGTTAAAATATTTCTCTCTTCCTTTCCTGAAACTCCACCCCCAAACTCACACAAGAAAGCAGTTTGGGGATGACTGAGCTTTGTCTCTTGGCCTCTGTGAATGGCAAGGCTGCAGTGGCAAAACTATGGAGCAATGCAACCTCCCCGAAATGGAAGCAGCCAGCTTGCTGCAACCTCAAGCCCCACTCATTTGGAAAACTGCACATGGCAGGACCTGCACGTTGTTGAGCAGTGGAAGCCCCCTCTCCATATTATTAGTCCCTCTGGGTTCTTCCTCCATAAGTGATCACAGCAACACAGGGGCAATTTTTTGGGGAAAAAAAACAACAAAACAATTCACCACCATTACACTACACTGTAGGTCCTGCATATAAACAGTAAGTACCATAGTGCTCTGATTAGCTTAAAAAACCAACAGGTGAAATAAGGATGTTCTTTTTATTCCCCCCCGTTCTAGAAGATCACTAACCACAGGCCCCAGAAATGCTCCTCCTGACTCTGCCCACCCAATAGGCATTAATATTTACTCCACAGAGCAGTGGTACTGGAACTAGAGGCACTGGGGGTTGCCAGCACCCCGTTCCAATGGATGTTTCCCAGAAACTGTCTCTCTCTCTCACCCAGTGGCCCTCACCATTGTCTCTTTCCTTCCTGCAGGGAGGAAGGGTAGACGAGGTCACTGAGTGACATAAGGTATTTGCCACTATCCATGGGCTGAGTATGTTACTTACACAGCAATCCCTGCTCCTAAGGCTATGTCTAGATTGCAGGCTTTGTGTGCAAGAAGCTTTTTTTGGAAGAGATCTTCCTAAAAAACTTCTTATGAAAGAGCACGTCCACACACAAAAGCGCATTGAAAAAGCAATGCACTTTTGCAAGAGAGCGTCCAGACTCGTTAGATGCTCTCCCACATAAAAGGCCATCCAGAACCATTTCAGGCAGGGCTTCAGGTCACCAGTTGCTTCCGAGTGCTGGTGCCGGAGCCTTGCAGAGACACGTACTTAAAGGGACCCCCCCTGGGCAGCCATTTCTCTGTTTCTGCTGCCTGCTTGCTACCTCTTCAAGGGACAGCAAAGCTTTCGCAGTGCCTGCTGTGGTTGCCCTCTTCTTTTGTGGATGCCACAGCTTTTGCTTTCAGCCATGGAGCCAGAGCTGCCCCTGGGCATGCGATGCCCCCACACGGCCAAGCTGCAATTTTTGCAGCACTTTCTGCCAGCTGCCTTCCTAGTCCTGCATGACCAGGACCCCAACCTCATTCTGGGGACCCTCTCTGTGGCTGCGGCTACTCCATGCTGGCAATCGCACCCCACTGCAAAGAGGCGTTTCTAGAGGCTGAACACCAGTTCGGACTGGTGGGACCGGCTGGTCATGGAGTGATGGGACGACCAGCAGTGGCTCTAAAACTTCCTCATGCGGAAGGCCACCTTTTTGGAGCTTTGTGCCTGGCTCTCCCCCGCACTCTGGAGACGTGACACCCACCTGCAGCCCAGCATCCCCCTGGAGAAGCAGGTCGCAACTGCCCTCTGGAAGCTCGCCACCTCCGACAGCTACCGGGGCTTGTGCCATCCTGCCCTCACACAGCCCTGCTGCTGGGGGCGGGGAGGGTGGCCTCATGGGAGGTGGCTCCTAGAGTGTTGGAAGAGGCAGGGAAGAAGAGCAGGGCAGGCACCTCCCAAGGGCTCAGGCATCCTCCTCTCGCTCTCTGTTTTGTGTGGTTCTTTGTCTCCTCCTGCAGGTTGTGAAGGACATCAACTCTATCCTGCTGCGGAGGGTCATCCATCTGGGAGACATGGACATGACCGTGACGAGATTTGCTGACCTGGGGTTCCCAAACTGCGGGGGAGCGATCGATGGGACCCACATCCCGATCCATGCACTGGACCATCGAGCAGTCCAGTACATCAATCGAAAGGGCTACTTCTCCATGGTGCTGCAGGCCCTGGTCGACCACCGGGAACACTTTACAGACATTTTTGTCGGGTGGTTGGGCAGGGCACATGATGCCCGAGTGTTCAGGAACTCCAGCCTGTACAGGAAGCTGGAAGCCTTTCTCCTGGGGTGGGGGGCAGATGCCAGCCACAAGGGCTGAGCTTTCCAGCAGACGCAGACAGCTGCCATCCGCCAGGCCCATCAGGCTGGGGTGCGCATCCGGGAGGCCCTGAAGGACAGTTTCTCTCAAGGATCCCAGTAACTCTCTCCAAGGCCTCCTCCCTAGGGGCCTCTGCCTTGCGGCCCTATCCCTTCCCCACCACAAACCCTTCCTTAGCCCTTTCCCTGGCCTCCCAATAAACACACCAGTTTGGTTTAAAAACATTGCAGACTGTATTAATTAAAGATTCAGAAAAGGTGGGCAGGGGGAGAGGGACTCAGAACTGGAGAGAGGGGAACTCAGAACTGGGAAGAGGAGGGGGCGACTCAATGTGCCACCCGGATTTGGGGACCTCGTCAGGGTTGTGAGGGTCCGGGGAGCACAGAGGGGTGGACAGGAGGGGGGGCTGGAGTGGGATCAGAATTGGCAGGGAGGACAGGGGAGGGGCCACAGACATCACTTGGGGAGGGGGTATGGGCATTGCTAGGGAAGGGAGCAGAGGCATAGCACGGGGGGCAGGTGCACAGGGAATGGGCACAGTGGGGGGACAGAAGGATGGAAGCCAGGAGCAGCGGCATCAGGCAGGTGTACCATCATGCAAGACATGACGGCAAACATGTTGTCACACCGCTGCATTAACTGGTCCCAGGCACGCTTCTGCCTCTCCAAGGCGGTGTGGACCTTGTGCACCAGGGTCTGGTGGATGTCACGAAGGACACTGATATGGTGGCACATTAGGTTCTTGTGCACCCCAGTGTGTTTTCAGATCCCCTGTGTTCTGGCGGGCAGCTGTGGTGCTGTGGCTCGGCCCTCAGTCCCAGCTGATCTGGCTGTGGAGAACACACAAGAGGGAGCGGCGGTCAGTCATCCCCGCAGCCACTGTCCCCGAGGCCGTGCCCTCCATTGTGAGTAGCGAACAACAGTCTGCAGCCCAGAAGAGGGGGATGTCCCAGGTGCAAGGCCATGTGGGGCCTGCACAGCAGGCCCTGTCTCACAGGGGCCCCGATGTGCCCACAGGACCATGCTGTCCACTTCCCACCCCCAGGCCTCCCAGGGATCCGCACACATAGATGTGGCTCCCTGGGCTGTCTGTGGGAACGGCTGCTGCCTCACATGTAAAGGCATGCCCATGTGCTGTGTGCGGCACTCCTTGGTCTGTGTGGTGTCGTGCCTGCGCTCTTGTGGCTAGCCTGCTTCCAGTTGGGGCGGCCCCCTCTCTTGTGGCAGGAGGTATGTGGCCTCCCCTGAGCCTGGCTGCAGGATCCCACCCATGCTCAGGGGCTGCCTGCTGCATCCGCATGCTGCACAGTAACGCAGCACCTGGTTGCACGTGCATGGACCGCAGAACGATGTCCAGCCCGAGTGACATTCACCCCCTGTCTCCTGTGCACTCGCCCCCCCACCCTGTGTGTGTGAAAGTGAGACCACTCACCTGAAGAGCCCTCCCAGGCATCCAACAAGGCCTGGGAGACGTCCTGGTTCCTCGCACCGGCTCCAGGGAGAAAATCACAGGGCTCGTCTCCTCCTCCTCCTTCTTCTGTGCCGTGGCTAGCTGGCCCTGGCCCTCCTGGTCCTCCTCCACAGAGACCTCAGGCTGGCTGATGACGGGGGTCTCCAGGCTGGAGTCCACGAGGATGGATGGAGAAGACATTTCCCTACCCCCCAGGATTTCTAGGAGCTCCTTATAGTAGGAGCAGGTGTTGGGTCCTGCCCCAGAGCACGAGCTGCGCTCTCCAGCCTGGACATGTCCCTGGCGGAGCTCCTTCACCTTACTCCAGACTTGTTCCAAGGTCCGGGCTGAGTGTTCGCACTCTGCCAATGACTCGGCCATCTGGCCATAAATGTCCACATTCTGGCACTTGGCCTGGGGATCCTGTAAGGTCTCCCCCTCACCCCACAGTTCTCTCCAGGCCAGATCAGGATGGGGCACACCTCTTCGTTCCCCGGAGTGGGTCTTGGGACTCCTGGGGCTGCTCCCTGCGAGGGACAGGAGGGTTGTGGGAGGCTTGAGGCTTGGACATGGCTTGCAAGGCCTGTAGCAGGGAGAGCCGCACGGTAAAGTGCTGCTCTGTGGCCATCTTCCTGCCACAAAGCTTGTACAGGGTGCCTGCAGCTTTAAGAGGGGTCAGGAGACAGGAACTATAGAGTTGTGATTACTTTGTATGGTGCGGCCACCAGGGCACCTTTGCTATTTTCTGGAGGCCTCTTCTTTCGAAAAAAACCCTCCTCCCCATCCACAAATGCCTTTTTCCGAAAGAGCTCTTTCGGAAAAAGGCTTCTTCCTCATAGAATGTGGATTACAATGGTAGAATGAGGATCATAAAACCCCTCTGTTCTTTCAATTTACTTGTGAAAGAACACGATTGCAGTGTGAACGTTACTCAAGTTTTGTTGGAAAAATGGCTGTTTTTCCGACAAAACTCTGCAGTGTACACATACCTTAAGATAAGAGACCCAACCTGGGAAGGAAAGTCACAGTTCTCAACATAACAGCGCAAGGCTATCAAGTTTCAGCAATAACTGCCAAGGGTTGTGAGATGGGGAAGTCTTGTACAGGTATAAGGGGTTTTTTGTTTGTTTGCTTGTTTGTTTTATTTATTTGAACAAAAGAGAATCCACTCTCCTCCTCCTCCTCAAAAAAATAAAAAAAAATAAAAATGATTCACTCAGAGGATTTGTGCCAAGACAATCCCTCTCTTTTTTACATCCTTCAGAGCTTTCAAGGACTTGTCTAAAATGCATATCTTGAATTATGTATTTAGTGGGAGCTGTAAAGTGATTAAATTAACTCGCATGGCGAGCTGCCCAACTTTGCTCTCAAAACTCAGGGTAGTTTTAGCATAATTTATTTAAGAGATTTTAAATAATGCTTGCTTAAATCACAAAAAGGGAGTGAGATTTAGCCTGTTGCCATGGCTACTTGAGAAATCGGCTCAAAATTCAGGGGATGCTCATAGAGGGAAATATTTCCATGGGGAGCTCTGCTGAGGACTGAGTGATACATATGGCCCTTGGTTATCACATCCCTTTCAAGTTAATTCCAAGTATCAACACCTACCAGATGAGGGGTTTAATAATTAGGAGCAAGGCTTTGGTTAAGAAGAGTACAAGCAAGTTCCTCTACTTCTGATGTGAAGTTAGTCCTGGAGAAAGGTGATGGATTGGAAGCCACTGAAGAAGTACAATAAGCAGCCACGGTGAAAAATTTCTGTACATGCTATTCCCTGCCATGCGCCTTAACCCTACCTTGGAGAGACCACCTCTTTGGGACATGCTCAGTGCTGCCCCTCTGTATTCAAGGGGAGTTTTGTCACTGGCTTCTACAGCAGCAGAATTGGAGCCTTGAGAATGAACTGCCCACTCACCAATGAACATTGCCAAGCCCTATAATATCTTTACTCTAATTTCTTCCACCTCTCCTGTCCCATTCATGCCTGCCTGTTAGTCATGTCCTTCTCTGCATCTTCTCCTACTCTCATCACAAGACCAATCTTTTAGAAGAGTTCAGGGCTTGATTTTCCAGTGCTCAGCACTCACAAGTGGGGCCAAATTTTTAGAAGAATTCAACTTTCATTTAGGCAGAATTAAAAAAAAACCCACTCCACCACACTGCAACTGGTGGGTAATTTGTAACTTAGATAGGCATACCTGCACTAGGTTTTATTAGCTAGTGCTCTAAAAGTAGTGCTGAGGATGCTGTATCATGGTCTTACGGTCTTCAATATGGGCTAGGAATGCCAGTACAAACCTGAAGGCGATTTGGGGGAGGGGCTTGTAGAGCCCATAATGCTGCATCCGTATTGTGACAGGTACCTGAGCTAGCTAGATTAAAACTGCTCCAGGTATGTCTACAGGACTTGCAAATTATACCCCTGGTTGCAGTGTAGACGTAGACAAAGAGGCAGATTTATAGAGGGACTCAATAACCAACATGCTAAGCTCTTCTGAAAAATTTGCCCGCTCTGGTGAATGTCAAGAGCTCTTCAACAATCTGGCCTTTGTGGCATCAATCATGCTGCAATGATTAACAGAGTTTTCCATCAAAAAACTTTTTTTTTTACAGAAAATTCAACTTTCCACAAAACATTTTGCCCAATAGAAAGTCTTAAGCACCCACCAAAGATGTCCTGTGTTATTGGCAAAAGACTTAAATTCCTTTTCTGATTGGCTCTGTTACATTTTGAGACATGATGGTGATGGATGCAGCTTTTCATATTAGACATTTCATTTAAGGTACCTGGCTTCTTGCCAAAGGACTCTGCCTGCTCTGCTTCCTGATGAGCAACCAGAGAAGAAAAATAAAAGGCCAAAATACTTTTAAAAACAGAAATTAGATTAACATCCATTCTAACAAGATTTCACCTTCCCCTTTTCTTTTGTAATAAAATAAAGTCTCTTCAGGGAGAACATCCCATACTCTAAGAAGTCTTTGATCCCCGCAGAAGCTGTAGGTTTTTCTCTTTCTGAGTAAGAAGTCATGATTAACGTTCTGTCTACCATTGTGGTTATTTAATGTTCTAATGCCCCTAGGCTCCAGTCATAGCTCCATTATGCTAAGCACAATGAAAAATAGATCTCCAGAGAAAGTAGTCCCCCTTTTGAAGATCTTAGTGCAAGATCACACGGAATAATATAAAGACATTACAAAGGAACAGAAAAGGGTCAGGGAAGGTAGAAAAGAAGAACTCCTTTTGATTGGTTTTAAACACAGTAGACTCAGGATTTGGGAACTGGAGACTTGCCTAATGTTTTCCAACTAGGGTCTAGATCCTGCAAGCTGCTCTACTCACCCTACTATCTGTATCCATGTAGAGCCCCAATCTCTTCACCAGAACACTGCGGGGGCCTACCCACACAAAACTCACAGCAGGGTTCATGGATTTTGAGGCTAGACAGGTCAATTGCGAGCACCTTGTTTGATCTCCAGCATAACACAGGTCCTAGAACTGCACCTCGTAATTTCTGCATCAAGGCCATAGATGTGGGCTGTGGTTCAAAGTTAGCATCTGGAAATCTCTCCAGTGAGAAACAATTTGCAGTACTAGTTGGCACTGCCTTCCTCCCTCATGAAAGAGTCTTAAACAGCATAATAGTGATTAAATAACAAGGGCTCTATACCAAACTGAATGGAGATCTATAAGAGGTTATTCTAAAAGCTGACTGGATATACTTATCTACAAGATTATTTCTATAGATTTTATTACAAACTATAATTTTCAAGAAAAACTTAAACAACAAATAGTCTAGTAGCACCTTAAAGACTAACAAAACATATAGATGGTATCATGAGCTTTCATGGGCACAACCCACTTCTTCAGATGACAGGAGTGTTAGAAGTCCAGATCCAAGAATAAATAAGGGAAGGAAGAAGGGGAGGAAGAAGGAAAAAAAGGAGAGAAAAAAGGAGGGGAGTAAAAAAAAGAGACAGAGTGTAGATAGTTCAAAAAGTTACAAGAGGCTGATAAGAACCATTAGCACCTTCATTGTTTGGTTGGTTGATTAAGTCATTAAAATGTGGAAGATAATGTAAGAGCCAGCCGTGGTTCATACCATTTGAATAAGAATAAAACTTGTGAATGAAGTTAAGTTCCAATCTTTCTCTATGTATTTGGCTTGTGGAATTGGTTTGAAACAAAACAGCGACTTAGAGATCCATTAATGAGTATCCAGGAAGATTCAAGTATTTTCCAACAGGTTTTTGTGTATTGCCTTTTCAGATATCTGATTTGTGTCCATTAATTCTTTCCTGTAGAGTCTGTCCAGTTTGGCCAATATACATGGCAGTGGGGCATTGCTGGCATTTGATGGCACATAGACCACATTAATGGATTTGCAGTTAAATGAGCCTCTGATTTGGTGGCTGATGTGGTTGGGTCCAGTGATGAAATTGCTTGTGTAGATGTATGGGCAGAGGTGGCACCCGGGCTGATTTCAGGGTGCCAACTCTGCCCAGTGATTCACAAAACCCTAAATAATTTTATCATTCTATAAGTCTACCCCAGCCCCAAGCACTGCCAAACATGATATGTATTATTGTCGCATCCAGGATCTCCAATCATGGCACCAGGTCTCACTATGCTAGACACTGTACAAACACAGGACAAAGTGATGGGCCCTACTCCAATGAGTTTACAATCTGAGTATGGAACAAGAGACAGAAGAGGCAATATGGGTCAGCAGCCTCATCATCACACCAGCTGCCTCACCAATGTCAGTTTCTTGGTAGGCATCACCGCAAAGGACAGTTTTAAGGAGGGATCGGAGGAAGATAATTGAGTAAGTTTTCTAGATATTTATGGGGCCTACCTCCCATATGAGAGGGGCAGCCTGGGAGAAAGCACAAACATTCTTGTTTGAAAATCTAAGAATGGGGTAATAGAGGTTGCCATCATTGGCTGATTAGAGGTAGGAGCTGATATCTTGACAGAATGGGAGAGAAGACAGGGAGGGTGGAAACAGGCTTTGAAGGGCCTTGAAAAGTTTAGAAAAGTAGATTATGTTTAGTCTGATGGAGAAAGGAAGAGCCATTTGAGAGTGTGACATTGCCAAAGTGATAAGCGAGGAGATAGAATGCAGGCAACAATCAAAATGTATACTAGTAGGCAACATGGCATTTATTGAGGCTAGACTTAAGGATGCAGTAATCAAAACATAGATGATAATAGCCCTGAGAACAGTTGTAGCTGTGTGGATGGACAGCAAAGACTGTATTTTAGAGATGCTACATAGGAAGGACTAGCAAGATTCAGACACAGCCTGGATGTTAGTGTAACCCACACAGCTAGGCTATGTCTAAACTTGCGGCTTCTTGCGCGAGTAATATGCAAATGAGGCTAAACATGGACTATCACCAAGCCTCATTTGCATACCTAATGAGCCACCATTTTTTTCAGAAGAGGCTCTTGTGCAAGAAGGAGCATCTAGACTGCCCCTTTTTGCGCAAGAAAAACCCTCTTGCGCAATGCCATTACACCTATTACTTTTCAGGAAGAATGGCATTGCGCAAGAGGGTTTTTCTTGTGCAAGAAGGGGCAGTGTAGACAGCTCCTTCTTGCGCAAGAGCCTCTTCTGAAAAAAATGGTGGCTCATTAGGTATGCAAATGAGGCTCGGCAATATTCCATGTTTAGCCTCATTTGCATATTACTCGCGCAAGAAGCCGCGAGTGTAGACATAGCCCTAGTGTGGTTACTGAGTACTGCAGGTGGCACCTAGACACTGCAACAGTTAAGATCAAGAGAACTCTACAGCAGTGGCTGGGAGTTAGTTGGCTTTTAGCTCAGAGGGTAGAGGCTCCTATAGTCAGCTTCCCAGGTTCAAATCCGCTTTGGTGGTGGTTACATTAGCATCCAAGGGATGGTTAAGACAAAAGTTAAAGGCCTGAGTAATTGGAAAGATGATGTTGTTTATGCACAGTGATCAAAACATGGAGAGAGGGGAATGATAGGAACTTTGATTTAGTCATTTTGACGTTAAGCTGCCCTCTCAGCCATCACATGGAGATGTCAGAGAGAAGTATCAAGATCCCACTTTGCACAGGATGGCTGTGTCTAGACTGCATCCCTTTTCCGTAAAAGGGATGCAAATTAGACACATCACAATTGCAAATGAAGCGGGGATTTAAATCCCCCCACTTCATTTGCATAAACATGGCTGCCGCTTTTTTCCGGCTTGGGGCTTTGCCAGAAAAAAAGCGCCAGTCTAGACGGGGATCTTTCGGAAAATAAAGCCTTTTCTGAAAGATCCCTTATTCCTCTTAAAAAAAGGAATAAGAGATCTTTCGGAAAAGGCTTTATTAGATCCCCGTCTAGACTGGCGCTTTTTTCTGGCAAAGCCCCAAGCTGGAAAAAAGCGGCAGGCATGTTTATGCAAATGAAGCGGGGGGATTTAAATCCCCGCTTCATTTGCAATTGCGATGTGTCTAATTTGCATCCCTTTTACGGAAAAGGGATGCAGTCTAGACACAGCAGATAAGACAGATCTGAAGAAGAGGTAGATTTGTGGGTCATTAGCTTAGATATGACAGCTGAATTTATGTTGGTGAATGAGACTGAGCAGAGACAAGGTGCAGAAGGAACAAAGGGTATGTCTACACTACCCTCCTAGTTCGAACTAGGAGGGTAATGTAGGCATACCGCACTTGCAAATGAAGCCCGGGATTTGAATTTCCCGGGCTTCATTTGCATAAGCGGAGAGCCGCCATTTTTAAAACCCCGCTGGTTCGAACCCCGTGCAGCGCGGCTACACGGGGCACGAACTAGGTAGTTCGAACTAGGCTTCCTAGTTCGAACTACCATTACTCCTCATGAAATGAGGAGTAACGGTAGTTCGAACTAGGAAGCCTAGTTCGAACTACCTAGTTCGTGCCCCGTGTAGCCGCGCTGCACGGGGTTCGAACCAGCGGGGTTTTAAAAATGGCGGCTCCCCGCTTATGCAAATGAAGCCCGGGAAATTCAAATCCCAGGCTTCATTTGCAAGTGAGGTATGCCTACATTACCCCGCTAGTTCGAACTAGCGGGGTAGTGTAGACATACCCAAAGAGAAGAATGCTGTGGAAGATGAGGACAATGAGGATGCTGAAGGAGTGATTAAGGTACAAATGGAACTAGATATCAAGAAAGGCAAAATCAGTGCAATCAAGAGCAACTGACAGGTTGAGGAGGAGGACGGAATACTGGTTCTGAACTTGGTCTAGGACTGTAACAGTGTAGTCAGTTAAACGATTAACCAATAAGCGAGTGCCTATCAGTTAACGCTATTGGCTACACACAATCCCCCACCCCCACGGTTCCACCAGTAAATTTTTTCACAGGTGTAGTCCTAGCATCAACCCTCTGCTGCAGCTCTGCATTGGATGCAATTTAGGAGCCAGCGCACGGGCAGGCTGGCTCAGTCCTGGCTCATGCTGGTTCCTGGCACCAAGTACCACGGCAGCTCTGCACACAAGTGATGTTACAAGTGAGTTTGGCAGGGGGAGGGGGAATTAAGATGGAACAGACTCCTGAATGTTTGTTTTCAGAGGGGAAGAGGACAGTGAGGGGTTAAAGAGAAAGGCATGCATGCGAGAGTGAGGAAGTTCAGCAGATGGAATGAGATCAGGTCATTTGAGCAAGTGGACTCTTCTCATATTGAGCTCATTGTGGCTTCTTCTCTCTCACAGCAGCCAATGCAGGCCCATTGCAAGGGAGGGGGTGGAAAGGGTGAGAACAACACCCCATGCTGCACAACACAACAGGCCCGCAGCGCCACCCTACCAACTACTCCCTCACCCTGCCTGTCCCTCTGCTGTCCCTCTGCTGTGCCTGAAGTTCTCGCTGGGTCCATGCAACCATGTGTGCATGCACCTAAAGCAGCTCCCGCCCCCCAGGCTGGGTCCAGTTAGCCAATCAGAAAGAACATTCCATGGCACGTGCTGCCCCGAACTTGCTCAATTCTGGGGAGATGCATACTTCTCATCACATACTTCAATTGTAAATCCTTTGCAACAGGGGCTGTCTTAGGATATGTAAACATGACTATTTTGAACTCCTTTATATTTAAAAAAAATGGTGGTCCACATTTACAAAAAAAGCCCACCCCTCATAGAAATTGCTGTGAACAAGCCTGCAATGCCACACACAAACATACACATCCCATTCTGGGAAGCTGTAAAACAATAGGGACACTAAGATGGTAAATCCAGCAGGAGTAACATTAAGAAATAGAAGACAAAGGGAGGAGATAAAAGAAAAGAAAGATTGATACGCACCAGAGTAAGGAAGAAAGATATGCATAGATCTATGAAACCATTTTCTCCGTTGAATGGCCTCACTTGGCCTGAGCAGGTAAGGGTACCATCCAGGATACCAAAGCACCAAGCCTCTTCACTCCCAAATGGGTCAACACCTATTGTGTTCATGCACATTACTCCAAAGGACCAAATAATGAGTTCTAGTGCACAATATATCCTTCTGATATAAGAAGCTTCCATTGCATTACCATAGCAACATGTGACCTCACAAAAGTCCTTGGAGAGCATCTATTCTAACTATTACATTTACAATTTAGGGAGAGCCCATTCACACTTTTTTGATGCTACTCTGTTCATTTCAATAGCATCTTTCCATAACAAGCCTGTGAATTGAAATGGCTTTGTCATCTCTCAGCTATCTTAGGAAGTTAAAATAGGTAGATGAACACAACACCTCTTACACAAGAGCCAATCTAATCTGCCTGTCAGGTTTCAAGCACTTTCTGAAAAAACAAAACAAAACCTACACACATAATTCCATAATGTGTACGTGTACACACACACACACACACACAATTACTGCTGCACTGCTGCTCTTTCACTTCACATATTTTGTGACTGAGCAATATCTGCTTTATGGCTGACTTGTCTCTCCGCTTCAGTTTATGAACACTTAACCATATCAGGTCTTTCTATTTTGTTTACCACTACATGCACTATTAGCTGTCACCAACTAGCAATTATTACTCCAGAGCCAACTAGTGCCAGCTGCTGAAGTGGCTTTGTGATGGTTTTGTTGCAGGCAATATAAATTGACTCATGAGAAGACGTTCAAAACTTATCTAATAATTTGATTATGTTAAGGTTAGGATTTTAGAAAAAGTATTAGCATTGGCATCACGGTTTAGACTCTTATCTGGACAAGAAAGGTCCTTGGAAAGTCATGCTGCTTTTTATTGGAAAGTGTATTTGGTACTTGCATTTTATGTGGTTGCTGACCTCTGCTGGAAACCATTTGCTGTGTGCCAAACACGAGGGCTGTGTCTAGACTGGCAAGTTTTTCCGGAAAATCAGCCACTTTTCCGGAAAAACTTGCCAGCTGTCTACACTGGCCACTTGAATTTCCGCAAAAGCACGGACTTCCTACTGTAAGAAATCAGTGCTTTTTGCGGAAATACTATGCTGCTCCCATTCGGGCAAAAGTCCCTTTTGCGCAAAAGGGCCAGTGTAGACAGCTCAGATTTGTTTTGTGCAAAAAAGCCCCGATCGCGAAAATGGCGATCGGGGCTTTTTTTGTGCAAAAGCGCGTTTAGATTGGCACGGACGCTTTTCCGCAAAAAGTGCTTTTGCGGAAAAGCGTCCGTGCCAATCTAGACGCTCTGTTCCGAAAATGCTTTTAACGGAAAACTTTTCCGTTAAAAGCATTTCCGGAAAATCATGCCAGTCTAGACGTAGCCCAACACTTCAGAATGAGCTGAACTCTGGTTTGGCCTGTTTGATTCACAGGAGCATCATTTAATTTTAGAGCTATATAATGGCTCTATGTATATATCGGTCCTGATTCACATCTCCCAGAGTCAGTGGAATCACACTAGTGTCAAACCATCATAAATTAGAGCAGAATGGGGCTTCTCCTCACCCCATTTGTGAAGCACCTAGCACAATGGGGTTCTGGTCCCTGACTGGGGTTCCCAGGCACTATTGTAACACAAATAATAAGCAGTACAGGACTGAGAGCTATACAAGTATGCTACAGCCGATGTATCCAGGCAGAATACTGCGAAAGGCACAAAACCAACATGGATTCAGTCAACTGACTTGTTATAAAAAATCTGCTCAGACACTGCTGGTGACATGTTCAATCATTTCTTCAGGTCCCGCTACACAATCACACTGCCTCCCTCAGCTGGTTGCCTAGCAACTACAAAAAGCCCCAGTGTATGTGAGAGGAATCAGCCAAGCAGTACATTGCTTGGGTTTCAGTGTTTTCTTCCTCTCTTGTAAAAACACATGAGTAAAGTGGCCTTGGGCTGAAAAGGGCCATCTCTCACAAATCATTGTTTTACAGCAACAGCAATTAATACGGTGTACATAGACAGTCTCTTCCACAGACGCTGAATCTGCTCCTAGCTTGCGAGAGGCTCAGCTGTCCTTAGTCAGTTCAGGAAGCAGTAAATCAGTAACAGCAAGAGAGCGAACAGCGGAATACCAACCAACCCTCCAGCTAATGAAAAATACCCACTGGTTATACTTCCATGTCTGCCATGAGGTAGCCTTATTCACAGCACTGGAGAAGGCAGAAGCTGATCACAGCTACATGATCATGACACTAATCAGCCAGTGTTGGCTGATGGACTGATATTCAGGGCTGGAGCTTGACAAATTTGACTCACTCCAAAGCCATAGAGACTATGAGGAGAATGAGAAAGATAGCTAGGCTGCCGTGGGGTCCAGGTGTGGGCATCAGTATGTGTGTCTCAGTCCTAGCCGCTGCTGTCCTGCCCTGACTGTGAGGTGGGGGAAGGGCCAGGTTGGGGCTGTGCTGGTGATATGATCCCATCGATTATAATGATAATGAGCATGGTCCACCTGTACAAGGGCATACTCCACTGGGAAAGCTATCCCACTACCATAGGGAAGAAGCAGCTTGGCAGGGGCCACATGGACATGGCATCTATTAGTCTCTCCACCTAGTGAGGTTTGAAAGGGGCCTGGTAGGACCAACCCTGTAAATTTAGCACCTTTAGTAGGTCACATTGATTACCATCACTGACATCATCCCCAGTATTATGTCGAAGATTAACACATACCAGCAGCTCAGTGTTTCCAAATATGTACAGGGACCATCATTTAGATCTTGCTTTTAGTAATAGGCTGGGATCCTTTGATGGGTCAGGACAGCAGGATCAGCTTCAAAGAGGTGAAAAACAGAACACCTGGAGTCTACTGGCCAATTCATGGAATGGTGTATCTTGACTACCATTCTTACCTTCAGGGAATTCTATTGTGATGTAGGCACTAGGAGTAGAAGGAAAAAGAAAATATCCATGCATTATGCTTTGGGCTCTAAGAAACAACCACCAGTTATGGGGGTAGGTTATTTCAAAACACAACAAACCTAAAAAATGGTTGCATCCACTAAACACAGGTGGCAAAGTGTATTCCCAAATATCTGCAGGTTTATGCACACATCTATAAACCTCTTTTCAAATCATGCCTAAACTTGTCTTAAGCCACTTCAACCTGTTTAAGCCTAAAAGGGCCTTGATCTAAGAGAAACTTCGTGCCCCCCCTTTTTTTAAATTCAGGCCAACTGTACATTTTGATCTTCCTTTGCTATCAGCCCTAACAGTTCTCTCCCCCTTTCAGACACACAGTGGACATCTTGATCTTTCAGCTTTCTAGACAGATATTTAGCCCATTGACTCACTGTTGCATTGGTTCCCATAGATGAGGCTTGGTTTTGTTCTTCCAGTACCATGCTACCAGGGAGTTATCAGCAGAAACTGCACACCTGCCTTTGCCTGGAAGCTGCCTTTTTGTCTAAGGTTCAATATAAAATTAATATTTAGTGTCCTGCATAACGGGGCATTCCATATTTTTATGGGCATGTGCTTATGATTCTGAATATCACACAACTGAATATGCTTTATGCAAAATATGTCATGTGAGATATCATTGGAAAGGATGCAACCTACTGAATGGAATTACCCCATTTGTGAGCATGTATCATTCCCGTATTTGAAGTTAGAAATATGAAGTATACGCCTGTGTTACTAATGTTGTAGTGCTAAGTGAGGGCCATTAGTAATACTCAAGGAACTTAAGGGCCCAATATTCAGGACAATGGTGGCTCCTACAAAGACATGTGGCCATGTTGCTTGATGCCAGAATCTATCTTGGATGCTGTACTTTTCCAGGACAGGGGAAGTTAACACTGAACTCCCTACCCTTAAATAGGTTTTGCATAAGGCTGGAATTGAGGTAATGTGGGTTGTCAGATCTCCTGGCTACCCCACCCAAGATAACTGCTGGAAACATCTAAGAATGAACTGAGGGAACGAATGATCTCAAGCAAAAAGGCTTTTCAGTCTATGAAAGAAGCTTATTAGACCAACTCTGAGGATGAGATATTACATGCAACCAGTTTCTTAGTATATTAAGCTTAGTTTGTGTGTTCTATTTTATTTTGTTTAGTAACCTACATTGTTTCATCTGCTAGCTCTTATGACCATTTAAATCCTACCTTTTATATTTAAAATCACTTTTGTTTATTAATAAACCCAGTGTAAGTAACTGCTACCTGAGGCAGGGAGGGGCCAGGAGTCTGTGCATTTCTCTCTTTACTGTGAGAAAGAGGGTGAACATCTGTTTACCTCATATAATATTTTATACAGGGTAAGATGGATTTATCTTGGGCTCAGGTCCCATGAAGGTGCTGAGGCCAGTTCCTTTAGCTAAGCCTTCCCAGAGCTAAGCTGATCTCAGTGCCTGAGTTATACTGCAGAGAGCTATGATCCTATCTCCATGTCAGTGCTGGCGGAGGCCTGAGGGCCTGGCACAGCAGGACAGAACTGAGGGGTGCCCAGGAGGGCAGGAAGGCAGGAGGCAGTGATGTTTCAGCACATCATTCCCAAGCAGGTCCCAGTGACCGAACTCATCACATCCTGTACCCTAAGACACCCAGATCACATGGGCAATGTGCACGCACACACACACACACAGTTTAGAAATGAGATTTCCCAGCAATGTAGCCTACCTACTTGCCCCAAGTCACTTTGGACTTTAGGGCTAATATTCCCTCATAGCCCAATTGCTTCCCTAGTTCTTTGCTGTCAGAGGGAAGGTTTCCCTTGCTTTTAAATCTTGATTATAAATAAATTTCAGGTAAGGTAAGTAGCCCAGCCTCAATACAGACCAGCTGAGCTGAAAGAAAGCACTCTTTTGCTTCCATCCTGCATGACTGCTTCAATGAACACCCCCCCTTGTTGGCAATGGGATGTTTCATGACCACGAGGTTTTTCTTCGAAGGCCTAGTCCTCCTCGCCACAGCCTATTCAGGCCTCTGTGTCCAAATTTCCTACTTTAATTAGCCATAGGCTGAGAGTTTCTGCTCGGGTTCTCCAGCAGTTGAATGTAGTTGGGTAACGTGGTTCCCTTTCAGTTCCCTGCCCCCTCTGGTCTTTCCAAATCACAGTGTGGTTGTGAATGCTGAAATGTGTGATTCAAAGGTCAAATGAGAACATTTATTTTCCATGTGCAGTTACAAAAATATAAACAGGAAACGTAAGTATAGGTTGTACCTCCCTAGTCCAGCACTCTCAGATTCTCCCGGGGCTTTCCTCCTGGCTGCTGCCCAGGGAGGACCCAAGGGCTTGACCTTCCCCATCCTGCCTGCCTGGCTCTGCTACCCCCAGCCCACTCCTGGGGCTCCCTGCCCCTGAGCCACAAGTCCTATAGGCTGCCACCCACAATACTGGCTCTGCTGCCAGCTGCTCTCAACCTCTGCGGTTGGGGGTCTCTGGTCTAGTAACATCCATGCTCCTGCTTGTACCAATGTTTGATAGTCCCAGTATACTTCTTGTTGTAAAAAATGGAAGTTGAAAGTTGCTAAAAACAGGCCTCTGGACTTGTGTAGTGACTTTCCCTGTTTTTAATCACTGCACCTTCTTGCCCCATCCTCCTCTTAATCTTGGCATCTGAGGTTAAAAAAAAAAGTGAAACAGAAGCCATGACATCTCTTACATCAGTTCCCTAAAGCCAAGACCCATTTCAGAACAGTGCAGTTACTTCTCTAGTGCAGCCATGTGCATCAGTTGAGCTGGGTAAGTGGCTTCATTTTTTTATGTTATTGTTAGTGCCCTAGTTACAGTGAGACTCGGAAGGCTAAGAGTGAAAATATGGACTTGGTAGCTAAAGCTTATAACATTTTAATATCCCTCTTCTAGCTTCAGAAAATTGTTTCAAAAACTAGGAAATGAGAGAAAGATACAAATGTGTTGCCTGCTTCCCCTTTTTAAAATGATATAATAGGTAGGGATATATTTTTGTGTGTGGTAATGAGGCCCTCCCTGAACTGTTGAATATAGATCAAGATTTGCGACATCACCAAAAAGGTCCAACCAGCCAATCAGAGCTATGGACAACTGTTGTGCAGGGGAATCCTCCTCTACAGGCTTGATTGCATCATAAGACGGCAGGCACACTGGTAAAATTGGCAGTCTGAATCTGAAATAGCAAGAGATGCTGCAGAGCCAGAATGAGGTAATGGACCGGCAAGGGGTATCACAAATGAAGTCCCTTTTCTGCCCCCTGCTGGAGGTGTCAATATGTAGACACCTTCTGCTCACGGAAAACCCTCAGGCCAGCTGCCACCAAGACTTAGGTGGCTTAGGTGTCTAGTCTGCCTCACAATTCAAACTACAGGGATGTGAATAGCAGCACACCAAAGATCTGCACTGCAATTCTCCCGTGTGGATACCTATTTAAAGGTTTCAGGGTCACACTAATGTAGTCTCCTCAAATACTATGCCTGATCCCAAAATATGGCATTAGGAAACATCCACACCTTTCCCAGTATAAGTATAGCACCGTGTAAGTAACCACCACATACACTTCATTTGCTAGGATTAGACCTCTGGTTTGTAAAGGTGAAAGGAATTATTTCAAGAGTACATCCACCCTAACTCTGCAGAAGCTTTTTAAGTAGTCTGTAGAGAGTAAGTACTGTATGCAAATGCCCAAGAGTATAGGAATCAAAACCAGTCATAAGGCCATAAAACAAACTGCAAAAAGTATAACAGCAAAGTCATGTTTTAATTAAGAATTTCTCATTGACTGGTAAGAGCCAAAAATGCTCACTAACACTCAATACTCAAAGAGTATTATGGGGGATAAGACTGAAGCAAAGAGCATGAATGAATTCAAGAGATAATGTGTCTGACTCTCTGTTACTATTGCATATGGAGTCACCAGTATAAAAGTGAGTGCAATGTGGCTGTTAAAACATTATCACTCTGAATTCATTGTGATTGACATCTGCTTTGTAGTGTTGTAAATGGCTACACAAGGAATAAAGTAATGGAGGAACAGGTCCATTTCATTTATTTCTGAGAAAACACTAGGATTTAGGCAAACAAGCATATAGGACTAGATGATCTTTTCATGTTCCTAACATTTCTTGCCTTCTTATAACATGGCAAATCTGTTTTTAGTGAGTGTGGTGCAGATTTTAAAAAAAGTTACAGGACACAGAGCTTTGGAGACTTATGATGTTCATTTATAATACTCACAGAATGGGCACAGCTCAAGCAATCACAGGGACAGTTTCTTTTCCATTGCCCCACAAATGTGCTTCAACCCAGCTCTAAAGGAAACAATTTTGGCAATGAGAGGGTAGCTTTGTGTCTATAGCCCATCCAACTCTTGGCCTTTGCCAAGATTGCCAACAAGTACCATCTGTGGCAGCAGGTTATGCAAAATAGATGAGACCTGGACTACTTTCTTACCTGAAATTCTGTAATTAGTTCTGGACACCTCAATAACAGACATTTTTTAAAATTGAATGGCGTTCAGGGAAGAGCACCAAAATTATGTACGGAATGTGACAACCCACACCAGCTGGCTACCGCAGTCTGATGAAAGGTAGATATGCTGGCCTCTGGGGGCACATCTATACTACAGCATTATTTCAAAATAACTTACATTATTTTGAAATCACAAGGTGAGCGTCCACACAGCAAGCCCATTATTTTGAAGTTATTTCAAAATAACAGGCTTCTTATTCCGGAGTAATAGACCCTCATTTCATGAGGAATAATGCCTATTTCTAAATTGCTATTTCAAAATAGTGGATGCTCCACTGCTGCTATTTCGAAATAGCTTCTCCCCAGGGCCATTCAAAGTAATTACTCCCCAGTGCTTCCCGGGGCTCTAAATTGAAGTAGTGTGTCCACATTAGGGGAGCTTTCCTTGGACTAATTTCAAGGCTTCCCTGTAGTGTGGATATGCTATTTCAAAATAGTTATTTTGGGAGTTACTATTCTGAAATTAAGTTATTTTGACATACTGTTGTTGTGTTGACATATCCTGGGTGAACAGTTTTCTATTCCCTGAGTAACCAGGACAGGGGCTACTACAGCACAATCAGGAAGAACCTGGGGCCACTTAAGAGCTTTCCAGAAGCAAGGCTAATCAGAACACCAGAAGCCCATTAAGGACCTGTTGGGGCTAATTTAAAAGTAAAACTCCTCTTTAGGGGAGAGCTGGCAGGCCAAGGACTGAGAATGAAGAGATGTGCTGGAGAAGAGCAGAAGGAAGTGGTCTAGTACCAGGAGAAAGATACAGGGAAGAGTTGGTTGGGGAAGTGGCTCGGGGAAGCTGTGGTGTTGGAGGAAAAAACTATCTTCTGCCACTGCCATTCTATTAGGGGCCCTGAGCTGGAACCCAGAGCAAAGAGTGGGCCCGAGCTCCCCCAACCATCTCTTCACCACTATGGAGGCTACCCCTGAAGTGGGCGTTTGTGACTAAAGAACAGCTCACCCCAAACCCATTTGCCTATGATGAAGATAGCTTAGGAAGCTATGACCCTTGCCTGTAGTAAGGGGTGATAGGCTACATGGAGGACCACAATGAGCCTCTAAGGCAAACATTATATCCCTAGAACTATAGGACACGCCCCCTCCCTCCCCCCGAGACTAACTTTTGGAAAGGATTAAAATAATTAAAGTCGGTTTTGATGAGTGCTAACAGAGGGACTGTGATATTTGAATGGTGTAAACACAGAAGAGGAATTACTTATAGTGGTTCAGGGATGGGATGTATAATTAGAAGTAATGAAATTCAGAGAGGAAAAACACAGGCAACTTCTAGCAAATTTTGTAATGGTTTCTAAAAGGTGGATGCTTAGAATTTTAGGAGTACACCGAATCAACTAGGAAATAGAACATAGGGAACACCGGTCATCTAGCCCACCTTTGTGACCAAACAGACCTTTTTCATCTGAAATTTCTATTATTCCAACTCATTTTGCAGAGGCCACTGATTAATCAATCCAATTATGATTAGCACTGTTGGCCACCACGATCCCTGGCTGGATTCTAGCTACCAACCCAGATTTCACTACCATCTCTTAGACCTCCAAACTCCCTCCTTGTGTATCAAAATATAACATGATGCAGTGTCAGGATCTCCTCAAAAATATGTGTAAGCTGGGTCTGAGCCACAAGTTTCAGGGAGGAGGGTCCCCTTTGTGTTGTATTTAAATCTGTTTTTATTTTTCTTTCTTAAGTCGGTGTTTTGATATTCCTTGATATTGCTCCAACACATTCCACTGCTTAGACCATCTCTTCTGTTACTCAGTCTGGAGATGCTGCCTTCAGTATGTTGTTTGATGGGATGGACTCTGTTTCCTTTGGTCTTTTCCTCTCCCATCCTTCCCATTGCTCTGCTCTGCAGCCTATAACTAAAGGATCCCGGTCTTCTATAGCTTACTCAGAAGCCCTTAAGCACTTCCTTTAGATGCCATACTCCCCATGTTACTTTCCCTTTTTCTTGCTCTACATGGATCTTTGCAGTTCATTGCCTCACACTTTCTAAACAGGAAATGTAAGCCTCCAGCAGAGGAAAATGCCGCTACATAATAGAGGAGGACCAGAATGTGAGACTATGGCTCAGGCAATAATACCTGATCCTCTCGTTGTGAACACAGTTGCACCCATCTCTACCCTTGTAGCTCTCAGTGACAGGAAACACTATAGGCCCTTCAGTAACAGAAGGTCACACAGATAGAAAGAGTCAATGCTTTCCAGTCTTGTGCCCAGCAGTGTCAGGTTTTTAAGAAAACTGCAACAGAATACTTGGGGCATCTCCATATATTTTTTAATGGAGCTGTTTACATAAACTAAGCAATGTGTGAAATCTGACTGGTGTAGAACCTTGCTGAGAAACCCTGTCCTCTTGTATTAAGGAAGGAAGGAAGGAAGGAAGGAAGGAAGGAAGGAAAAAAACACCAAGGTTTCCTTCCTGAAATTATAATAAGTGAAAGTTAAAAAGACAGCAGGAAGCACTGTGGGGGACAAATCCTTGACATTAATGAATTAAGGCATGCTAGTGAGCCCTCTAAGCGTCCAAGTGCTTACAGTAAAATAAAGTTCACTGATGATCACTGGAGTGAAAAAAGCTGTCCTGGGTTGTGTCCCTCAAGTGGACCTTCACTTATAGAAAGGGAAAAAAACCCCTTCAGCTCCAGGGAATAAAGTCTTTTGATTGGAGTCTATGTGAAAAGGACAAACAATTCCCAGAATGCACAGCACAGGAGAAGATGGCACTTATCCCAGGTGATGCACTAGGTTTGCAGATACATCTTAACTGAGGAGGAGGAAACAGAACTGAAAGTTAGGAACGTTATCTCCAGAACACAGGCTCTTCAGCTCACCTGCCAGAATGGACAGCTGCACAAAAGTAGAATTATCCCATTCCACTGTGATACCTTCTGATGTACTTGGAGGGAGGACTCATGCTTGTTTACAGTATTTAAAGATCTTGTGACAGCAATGTTTGAAGTTTGACAGATGCAGAACCTCTTTGAGCATCAAAGATACCCTGCATTCATTAATGAGAAAAGAAACAGAGGAATTAATTTGATTGAAATACTCATTACTGCATGAAGTGAAGGTTAAATATCAGCAGGAACCATAGAACAAGGTAAAGATGAGGGGAGGGAAGATAAAGTCTATGCATTAATTATTTGTGATGAACAATTCAGCCCCTAGGCCAGAAAGCCATTAAACCAAGAAGAATGCTGCTCTCATTGATAAGATGCCCATTTGTCAAAAGGAGGAACTGGGGGGAGTGGGAGGAAGCCCTAGATCAGCCAGTCTAGTAGCCAACATGGATTTATCAAGAACAAATCATGCCAAACCAGCTTATTTTTCTTCTTTGACAAGGTAACATTTGGTGGATAAGGACAATGCAATGATGTCCTCTCTTCAAAGCTGTCTGGGAAGAATCCAGCATATAGGAGCTAAGTGGAGTTTGAAATTAACTCTGGTGACCTTCTTAGTTAGGAGGTGGCAGATAAATAGGTCAATTGTGCTGAGTGATGGTTCAAGGATTTGGAAGCTGATGGTGTTCTTTAGACTGAGTGGTAGATTTCTCTTTTTGAAGATGACAACAATAATGTCACAGTTCATACGAGTGCCAGGCAATCTCTAGACTTTTCCGCTAACCAAGAAGTGCATAAACCTGAGTTGCAGGGGGTGACTCAGATTTCCTCCAGTGCTTCTAGCACCTCTGACTAGAAAGGGTTGATATTAGCTAGGGAAAGCATTGTTTTACTCAAGCCTGACTCTAATATATGGTTCCTGATGTCCTGGAGTATGGAAGCCTCTCTCTGAGAAGTAGCTTGATAGTTCATAACCACAACAGAGGATGGGTTGACTAGGAATGGGGAAAAGGGAAGTAATACCTCAGAAAGGAGGAACAGGACTATCCTACATAAGTTTAATGTCAAAAGAAATCCTGAAGGTCTCACAACCCATAGGGAACTTTTTGGTTTTAGAGCACCTCTAAAATCTTTTCAACAATTAAGCTAGGCCTTATGGAACCTTTTGGCCAAATCCAATTGCAGGGACCATTGAAATCGGAATTTGCATTTTATGCTCTCCATCCAACCCCTCCTCACCTCACTCCAATGAGACTGTTTGCCTCTTTGATCTGCTGTAGGTTCCTAGGTGGGTGGATAATCCAGCCTTGCTACTTATTTTGTTGAGAGTTTTTCTTTCTAGAGTTCTTCAACTGGTCTCCCTTAGCTGGGATTGCTTTTTCTGCTAAATTATTTATAAAAGAGACCAGATGGCAGGAGGATTGGATTTTCTCAATCTTTGCATGCTAGCTTACACAGACACCGGGTTTTGTAACACAGAGAGAAGACAATGTTAACTATAGAAGAAAGTGATATTCCAGAGATTGAATCCTGGCTTCCCCTCCCCGTTGGTTTTCTGTGTAAATGGAGCATATTCTGGGCAACACTGTTCATTCGACATTGAGACTCTGTACAAGTTATAACATGTAATGCCTGCATCTCTCTGCACTTGTTTTATAATAATAATGCTGAGTGAATAATTCACACAGCGCACCCCATTTAGAAAACAGATTTAGCTTTCTCTGAGCAAGAAGCTTCAGGGGGTAGCCAAGTTAGTCTGTTACAGAAAAAAACAACAAAAGGTCTGGTAGCACTTTATAAACTAACAAAACATGTAGATGGTATCATGAGCTTTCGTGGGCACAGCCCACCTTCTTCAGATGACCGGTCATACCACCATCTACATGTTTTGTTAGTCTATAAACTGCTACCAGACCATTTGTTTTTTTCTGAGCAAGAAGTAACTGCAAGCAGATGGCAGTTTAGTCATTTA
This sequence comes from Pelodiscus sinensis, assembly GCF_052426305.1. Taxonomy (NCBI): domain Eukaryota; kingdom Metazoa; phylum Chordata; order Testudines; family Trionychidae; genus Pelodiscus; species Pelodiscus sinensis. Next base: position 97,433,069 of record NC_143052.1, on the reverse strand, counting down.
TTTATTAAAAAATGAATGCGTGCATTTTTTCTACCCAAAATAAATAGGGAAGGAGGGGGGAGAGGAAAATGAGGAGGGGATGGGAAACAAGGAACAGAGAGAATGAAAATATCAAAGGGAAAAACAAGTAGGCAGAGCTGGTGCCTATAAGCACCTGAAGATTGGGTCTGCACATCCGAAATTCATAACTCCGGTCATCTGAAGAAGTGAGCTGTGCCCATGAAAGCTCATGATACCATCTACATGTTTTGTTAGTTTATAAAGTGCTACCAGACCTTTTGTTGTTTTTTTTCTGTAACAGACTAACTTGGCTACCCCCCTGAAGCTTCTTGCTCAGAGAAAGCTAAATCTGTTTTCTAAATGGGGTGCGCTGTGTGAATTATTTACTCAGCATTATTATTATAAAACATGTTTTGTTACTCTATAAAGTGCTACCAGACCTTTGGTTGTTTTTTGTTTTTAAATGTAAATGGCGATAAACAAACATACTTTCCTTTGGCTAGGAAAGACCTGTTCAACAACCTTTGCCCAGGCAGAGCTATGTGGTTTGGGACACATGCTATCATCATACAGGGGGATTTCATAACTTTACATATAACATTGCTACATACATTTCACCATGATGTTACTGATGATACCTTTTCTAATGATACCTCATTATGCATCTTTTGTACAAAGATTATTATATTAGTGTGTAAGGTAATTTCAGTTATATAACTTCTATAATATTTGTGCTTAATGCTGTTTTGGTTATTGCATACTAATGTGTTTATGGTGTGGATAATATATATTAATATGCTATAAAAATCTCATTAATAGCCAGCATGTATTAGTCAACAGGGTCTTTCATAGCTAGGCTGAGACTGCAAAGTATTCTGCATTTTTTATTAATGTTGAAAAAGACCTAATCTAAAAGGCCCATGCAGAATAAAATGTATGCCACTCAAATTAGCTCTCCCAGAAAAACAGATGAAATCAGACAGATTCTGAACATGTGGTTTCAGGAATTCTTCTCACACAGTGCAAATCACAAGTAATGTCAAATAGAGTTGCAGCGAGGCAAAGCAGGTGTGAAAAAAAATAGAAACAGGCCCCTGATGCTTGGGTCACTTAAAGCAAGAGCTGCATGTAAATGTTACAGCTGGGAATGGCCGGCAGGAGCTAAGGAACTTCCAAGAAGCAGTGGTTCAAGTTTTCAAGGCAAATTCCTCTGGCTACTTCTCAGAGAGGAAAAATAACAGATAAAAATACACAGCAAATTTTAAAAGTTATTCATTAGGCATCAGAAGTGATTTAATTGTTGGTTTCCATCCATCAGCACTAGCAGTGGGCTGTGAAGATGCCAAAGAGATGGGACACTCATGAACTTTAATTTCACAGTGTTGCCAACTCTCATAATGAGATTCATGAAAAAATTGTAAGGAAAACCCCAGATGCTGGAGGCAAGTGAAGAAAACTTCAAAATGTGACCCCAGTGCACCCTAAAAGTTCAAAAAGCAGAACACCGCATAAATTATTTTTACATAATTTCATGGTTTTTGGTGAACCTAAATAAGAAGGCACTATTTCCAGAGTAGATAACAGCAGAAGGCAAGGGGTTATTTACTGTAATATAGTCGTAACTATATAAATTGCCTCCCGGGAGCAACAGCATGGGCTTTTCAGAGCTATTCATATTTTTTTGACATAATATTGGGCCCTTTAGTAATTGTAAAAACTCAATCTAATGTACTTCTGCAGCATCCAAGCTTCTCTCACAAGTATGCAGGTCTCCAATTCTATTAGTGTTAGCAATTTACAGTATCAGCCAACCCTTTAGTGTCACTACTGACAGCAACCCAGGGCCACGTGTTGTATAAAGAAACAAAATACAGGACTATGCAGCACTTTAAAGACTAACAAGATGGTTTATTAGGTGATGAGCTTTTGTGGGCCAGGGTCTGGCCCACGAAAGCTCATCACCTAATAAACCATCTTGTTAGTCTTTAAAGTGCTGCATAGTCCTTTCTTTTGTTTCAGCAAGATCAGACTAACACGGCTACATCTCTATTACTGTTGTATAAAGAACACGGTCATTATTCTCCAGTGGCTCCCAACATTTGATTTCACAATGACCTGTATTGTTTGGGATCACACATGCCTCTCAGCCCAAGGCAAGGAGCCTTCAGTCTTCCATCAGAATACCCGTTTTGACTATACTGCCCTCATGCAGAGAGAACAGCTTTTGTATGTGTGCGCCTGTGTGACCTGAATGATGCTGTGCTGGACTATGCTATTTTCAGAAAGGATTCATTCAACCTTTCATGAAGTCCAGGCCTGCCAATACTACATGTGCCATGTTTTGCTGCCTGGAGGCAATCTGCAAAGGAGACAGCTCTATGGGCAAGCCCCCAAATTCTAAAACTCCATCTTGGATGGAGCCCCACCTCTTCACACTGATTTATGGCTTTGATCTCTCCCATCCCTCACCTGTCATTGATCCAGTGACAGTGTTCCTGCCAATTCATTATAATTTTTCTGAGCTGGGATTCTTCCAGGATGTGCATGAGAGGAAGTGTCTCAACATAGCTGGCAGGTCACAATGTCTGTTGCAGAGAGCAATAAGACAGACACACACTTTGGGTCAAATTTATCCCTAGAGTAACTCCACTAGCTGTATGCATTTGGCCCACTGGCTCCAAATTCATAGCTCTTAGCAAATGACACCCTTTGAATTTTGCCCTTAACTTACTCCTTTACAATGATCACTTTCCTAAGTTTTACCCTATCTAGATATCTTGGGTGTGAACATGGCACCCATCCCATCATGGTATTATCTGAGTACCTCACTATCTTCAATCACTATAAGGCTGGGCAGTGCTATTGTCTCCCTTTTACAGATTGGGAACTGAAGCATGGCAAGATCCACAAAACTCCTACTGAATCATCTAGTGCCCAAACTCACTGGGTATCGTGGGTTTTTTGAGTAAACTCCTGGGTTTGCTTGTTTTTCCCCACTTTCCTCTACAGCAAGAAGCACGGGTCGCTAGCACCTTTAAACAAGTGAAAGAAGCAGAACATGGCGCTACTCCTCCAGCCCAGCTCTGACTGCCCCAGCCCTTCCTCACTGGTTCTCCTCCATCTTTACAGCAGCCAAAGGGCAGGGCTGGGTGGGAGTGAAGGAAAGGGCACAGCTGTAGCCAATACAACTGCACCAGAGGGGCTGCTTGCATGGGGCCACCCACTGGCCTCACATTCTGCCTCTTTCCTTGCTGTGCTTCTTGGGAGAGGCCTGTGCTTCAGAGCTGTCCCAGGAACCATGGTGGGGAGAGGAGCAGAACACAGGGCCACTCTGGCAGGGCTGGCTGCTGTACAGATGGAGGACTTTGAGGCCCTGCCTGGAAGGGCTGAAGAGCAGTACAGCTCCACCAGAGCAGCTGTAACCCTACATTCTGCTGTTCCTCTTTCCAGAGCAAATAGCTTGCCGGTAGAGCACACTGCACCATAGCACCCTACCTGCACTGCTGCTAAAAGGCAGAAAGTAAGTATCATGTAACTGGTGACACGCAGGTCCTGAAAATTATTGCATGTTTTATGGAAAGATTTGTGTATAAAGCATTGTACATATGTTGGAAATACGTTCTGAAAATGTGTTTGGGAAGCCATGCATACGCCAACTCTGACAAAGCCTAGCCAAAAGGACATGGATTTGCCTGAGGACTATGCAGTGCAGTTACAAATGTATGGTAAAACAAAGCCAGCAAGCTAACGGACAGCAGAGGAGACAATTTAGTAAGCGCAGAGCAGCCAGATCAATTTCCAGCCATCGTTTCAAACAATATTAAAATAGTTTCCAGGTTACCCAAGTTGATTAGGTCTGGCCAGTTGTTATGGATCAGAGCAATAACAGCTCCTTTCTGCTGAGGCTTTGGAAATCTCATTATTGGTTAATGGACGAGATAGGCCATCAGTCAAGCACCAATTCTCTCCTGTCTATCCAAGCAGGTCCTGTCCACCTTCAAAATCTGTCCCTCTTCCTAATGCTGTCTCAAATGTGTCTGAATAATCCAATTTTCTCTCCCAGACTCCTAGAATGCCACATAACAGTGCCAGTATTTCAAATTAACTATTCTCAGACCTTCACTGGAAACACAGCTTCCTAGCTCTGACACAGTCAGGGTTAATCTAGGGTTTTTTGTGCTTTTTAAAATCTCTCCCATTTAGGAGTCCTACACTGGAACCTCTTGGTGCCATTCAGCATCTGAAGAACACAGTGAAAATTGATTAGCCCTTCTGTTTTACCTTCGCTCTCAATATGGGAACAAGGAAGCATGGGGTGAAAAAGGTCTGTTGTGGGTCATGAGTTCCTTCTATTGGGTGGATCAGAGTAATTTCTTCCCCTTGTATTTCAGCCCATGGCTTTTCCTTTCAGCTGTACTGAAGCTGGTGGTGATTTGGTGCAGAGACGTGAACAAGCTGAAATTAAACCTCATTTGCTCTACAACTTAATGTTAGAACCAGAGTCTGGAATGCAAATGCAGTACCCAAGGTTCTGTCTAAACTTTTTCATCCATGTATGGATTTTTCCATCCATGTGCGGAATAATTTTTATGTGCACTGAGGCATGTGCAAATGTGCCCACCAGCAAACACATAAACCTCACTGTGGGTGCTCTGCTAATCAGCTGAATGGCCACACAAACACACAGCTTACAGAGAACATAGACACCAACACACTGCAGCCTGCTGCTCAAAAGGGTGATTAATACTCATTGGGAATTAATTAATAATAATTGGGAACTGAAGTCCTCTGTTTTGCACAGATAGAACCAGGACTAGAATCTACCACACAGTCTTAGCTGTGGTTCAGAGATCTGTCTGTCTTATTCACTACAAATTATTATAAGGAATTACCGAATAATACAGCTCACCTAAATTTTAGGTTAAAATATTAAAATTGGCAATTGTGGTTGTCAAAAACTAAGTTTCCTGAGGATATTTTTTCCAATTATCTGATCAGGAAATTCAAAATAAAAAAAACTGTTTCAAATTGAATATTTGAAATGAAAATCATCATTTGAAACAAAAACAAATTCTTTCAACCAAAAATACCAATACTTTGTTAGAAACCATGTTGGAAATCTTTCTGCAAAGTTTTTTGCTATCTCAGACTTTCTGTTCTGATTCATAAAGTTGAAATTCCTTAAGAGAAGACAAATCTCTTGACAGATCCGCTCTCCTGTATACTCAATATGCTGCCTTACTTGGAAAGAGGGGTGAAAGTGCTTATTCTCAGACAGAGAAACTGGAATGAACCCAATTCCATTATTAGATCATTTATAGCCCCAGATCCACAACATACTGCATCATATGAAGCTGTCTGACATCAAACTGAAAGAGTCGACTTTAAACCCAAAGTGACAGATGACTTGACAGTTGCCACAGCTCTCTCTTCTGCCCTCCCGTGTGCTCTTTTGACTCAGAGCCTGCCTGACGTTAGGGCAGCTCTGGTTTATTGTTGCTAAAATTGAAAGGATGTGTTTTTCGTGTCAGTGGAGCAGAACAGTTGGTAATCTTCCCAGAGATTATAGCAGCCTGCCACGCAGCCTTCAGTTCTGACATGGAATTCATGAACCGTTTTTTTTTTTACTGGAGACCAAATGCCTTCTTCGCTGTGCAGAGACTGGAATACTAATTACCAGTTGACATGTTAATATGCTGGTATTTTTGCACTTGCCATTTCTAGCAAGGCTTTAAAGAGGATAAAACACCTACCAATGAATATTTGCTCATTTAAATAGTTTTTAAAAGTGTGTGTTTTATATATACACACATGCATACTTTATGCATACATACACACCCCCTATAATGGAAGTTTGAATTCATCTTCAAAAAATACATTCTGTACATTTCCTGAATAATTTTTTAACATTCTGAAATAAACATGGAGGTGGGGTGGAGTGCCAGATTGAATATAAAAATGAAGAACACTCCCCGGAACAGATGGAGTAGGAGAGAAAATGACCACCACTATTGGCTCAACCTCAAGAGAGCACTACTGGTAGAAAAAAAGAGTTTAGTCTCTATGTCCATTTAGCCCGAGGCCTTTCTCTTCAGATTGCTGATGAGAGCTTGCACAAGAGGGCCAGTGTAGACAGCAACGTTAATTTCTTGCGCAAGAAAACCCAATGGCTAAAATGGCCTTCGGAGCTTTCTTGAGCAAGAGAGCATCTACACTTGCACGGATGCTTTTGCGCAAAAGCATCCGTGCCAGTGTAGACACTCTCTTGCGCAAATACTTTTAACGGAAAAACGTTTCCATTAAAAGTATTTGCGGAAAATCATGCCAGTCTAGACGCAGCCTGAGACTGTTTCTAATTTTGCAGTATTCTGCTGAGGAGTCAGCTACCAAACCCTCACTGCAGCTGCTTTTGCGCAAAATCTTGCCAGTCTAGACGCAGCCTCAGTGTTTTATACCTTTTTCTGAAGCATCAGGTTCTTGCTACTGCATAAGATGGACTATGCATCTATTCCAGTACAGGAGTTCTTATATTACTACATGCTGGATGACACACACTGCCTCTCTTACAGAGGGGAGAAGTGAACATACCCAATAAGCTGCATGGCAGAACTCTAGTCACAAAGGGTATGCCTACACTACAGCGTTATTTCGAAATAGGTATTTTGAAAACTTATTTCGAAATAACACATCTACACACAAAAAGCATTTTGAAATAGTGTTTTGCTATTTTGAAATAGCGCGTCCACACTGATTGGATGCTGAATCACATTTAAGGCAGTCCGGAACCGGTTCCAGCAGAGCATCAGGTCAGGAGTTACCTTGTACTTAAAGGGACCACCCCACTGCCGGATAGCCAGTTTTCAGGTTTCCCTGCTTGCTTGCCTACCTCGCTGAGGGACAGCAAAGCATTTTTTTGGTCTGCGTGCTGTGGTTGCTCTCACTCAGGACACCACAGCACTCTGCAGCATGGCGCGGGAGCCGGAGCTGCCACGGGGCACTCTGATGCTTCTCCTGGACATGTTGCTATGAGCCTGGCAGCATGTTCTGCAGGCAGTAACAGTCTCCCTGGTGTGCCCCACTGGGGGCTTGTGCCTCATTCCTCCCTCACGTCCTTCCACTTACCCCTCCCCAACCCCCCTTCCTGCTGTACAATAAAAGACACGTGTTCGTTACAACAAAGTCTCTTTATTGAACAAAACTGGGGGGGAAGGGGAATGAAACTGAGGTGAGATTGGGGAAAGAAGGTGGGAGAGGGGAGGGGAAAACCTGGGAGGTGGGAGCTGGCAGGGGGAGGCAAGAGGGAGGAGAAGCTCAGGGCTCAGGGTTGGGGGTCTCCCAGGCCCAGCTGTCTCCCAGCACCGCGAGTGCGTGGGCCTCGGCATCCCTGGAGGGGTGGGAAGGGTGTGGAGGAAGAAGCAGGAGGGGGAGAAGGAGCGGGAGGAGCAGCAGTAGCTGGGGAGGCAGCAGGGGCTAGGGCAGCAGGAGACAGAAAGCTCTGCACCAGGGTCTGCAGGTGCTCGCAGATGGCATGGCCCTGGGCAAGCTGCTCCCGCTGGAGCTGCAGGTCCTTCCTGCATTCAGTGGTCAAGGGTGCGGTGCAGAGCTCGCAGTGCCCCAGGTGCTCCTGTTGGTACCCGTCCACTGCACAGATGGGTCTGTGGAGTCCTCGGGTGCGGGAGGATGTCCTGGGCAGGATGGTGCGCCCTGCACTCGCAGCTGGTGCGGCTGTGGGGAAACAAGAGAAGTGGTCAGTTATTCTTGGGGACACAGTGGGTGAAGCCCAGCTTCCCTCTGCAAGGTGAGGACAACAATTCTCCGTACCATCAGAGCCAATGTATTTGCACAGAGGCCATGTTCAGGATGTCCTGCTATCCCCGGAAGTGGGAGCTGCCCCGGGGCTGCACCCATGCCCCTGTGCTGTATATAGTTTGGGTGTGGGGGAGGGGGAGATGTCCCCTGCCTGTGTGTAGAGGGGCTTCTGGTGGGAGGGCGTCCTGCTGTGTCCCACCCCAGGGTCAGGAGCATGTCATGTCTCTTCACACACGCATGTGGCTAACAGTTCAAGGCCCCTGTTAGCCAGGGGTGGCACGGCACGTGCTCGTACATGCACAGGTTGCTGCGTGATCTTTGGTCAGCAAGGCTCACATGCGTGGTCCCTGGTCTCTCTCCCTCCCTCCCCCCGCATAAGGGGACAGTGATGGCACTCACATGTTGTTGCCTCCCTGGATAACACCGGCGACAGGTCCGCTGGGACAGTTTGCGGGTCCTGGCTGTGCGGCGTGCTCCCTCCAGGCTCCTGCAGCTCCTGGGCACTCCTCCTGATCCTCTTCCATGCCCTGGTCAGGACCCTTTGCCCCAGGGTCGATGACCACCTGGGGGGCACAGACCATCCCGCCCCCCAGGATGTGGTCCAGGGCATCGAAATAGGGGCAGCTCTCTGGATCTGCCCGTTTGGGAGCTGCTCCCTGTGGCCCTGGCATAGGCCTGCTGCAGCTCCTTAATTTTCATCCGAACCTGCTCCTGGATTCAGATGTGGCCTTTGGTGGCCAGGCTGGCAGTTATCCTGCCATATATGGCTGCGTTCCTCCATCTAGTGCAGAGAACATGGACATTGGCGGCATCCTCCCAAACCTTAATCAGGTCCACCTTCTCTGGCCCCTGGCAGGCTTCTGGGAGCTGGGGGACGGGGCCTGGGGAGCAGTGGAGGGCTGGCTGGCACTGGCTGCCTGGCTCATGCTGGGGCCACTGGGTCAGGGGCAGCGAATACGGGCTCTCGGCTGGCAGGCCTGGAGCTGGCACAGACACTGTGGCCAGACTCTACCCCTTTAAGGGCTCCGGGGAGGAGAGGAGTTTTCCTGGTTGGGGCCAGAGTAGCCAGCAGGGCACCCTGGGAAGGGCTGGAGGCCCCCTATTTCTAAATAGCCCCTATTCCGCGTCTACACAGTGCTAATTTCGAAATAGGCACTATTCCTTGTGGAATGAGGTTTACCAAGTTTGAAATAAGCCATCTGCTATTTCGAATTAATTTCGAAATAGTGGTTGGTTTGTGTAGATGCTGTTATTTCAAAATAACTTTGCTGTGTAGACATACCCAATGGGAATTGTTTGGCTCCCGCTGCAAATGCACCATTAGAAAAACAGATCTGTGCTGCCTCAGCATTATGCTCCACACCACATCTGTCAGGTACTGTTGTTATAGCTACTACAAAGGAAAGGTATCCCTGCTGTCTGACCCCCTACCTCTCCATTAAGTTTCTTATTGCTCAAAGCAACACAACTAAACGACTTTTAATTTCATGTTGAAAGAACCGTGCTTTAGTGCTCCTGCTGCAGAAATTAAAAAGGAGCTGGTGGTGTTCTAGGTTGTGTCATCCTGCCCTGACATTACATGGATGGTAAATTACATTAGTGCAGCATAAAGTTGGCATGAGAGATGCGATGCAGCCCTATTATATAGCTCAAGTTGGTTTGGCTGGGAAAACAAAGCATCGCCATCCTTCTTCCATTCTGCAGTACGCAGCAGAGAGAAGAACGAGTATACTGCACATTTTGGTGGCTGTCCCTCATTTGTCATTAAAATCACATTGTTATGTTATAGAACAAGCTTTTTCATCCATGCTATACAGTCACGTAGTTCTGCAACCAGAGGTTACGCCAAATGACAAGGGTTTGCGTTGTTAGCTTTAAACATTAGACAGCTCACACTCTCTCGTCATTGATCGGTTGGCCTCGAGCAGGTGAGTTGATAGAGAGAATTCCTACCTGTTTCCTCAGCAAAAATAATCCTGACCAGTTCAAAAAAAGATCGGCAGCACTAGAGGGAGCAACCAGCTGTTCAAAACGACTAGCAGTTCCTTTTAGGTGCCGCGCACCCATGGCAGGGAGGGGGCGAGAGACTTCGCATGCTCCCCTGCCCGCAGGCCCTGATTGGCTGGAGGGGAAGAAGACTTCACGTGCCCCCCACCCCCGGCCAGAGGCCAGCTGTGCCTAGAACAGGGGTGGGGAACCTTTGAGTTGGGGGCACTGACCCACAGAAAAATCAGTTGAGGGCCGCACACAAGTGAAAAGCGGCTAAACCCTCACTACCATGGCCCTCAAGGGAAAACTCAGCCTCTGAGGCTGGATCCAAGCAGTCTGAGGGCTACACCCAGCCCCCAGGCCTCAGTTTCCCCTCCCCTAGCCTCGAGGGAACAGACCCTTTCTGCCCAAGACCCTGCCCCTTCAGGGGGGCAGCTTGCGACCACTGCCAAAATTTGTGAAGTGGCTCCCCCGCAAAAATTATTGCCCACCCCTGTCTTAGGCTGACATGAAGGATTAAACCAGGGATGTCCAGAATTAAAAGGACAAATTGAAAAGCCAAAGCTCTGTAGCTGGGGGCTAGAACTTCTCATATCCACTGTAGAGCACCACAGATGGGTTCCCTGTAACACCTCCTCACCAAAGGGCAGTACTCTCTCACAGCACAGTATGTACTGCAGTAAAACAAAACAAACCAGGAGGGCTGGTTGCAAATAAATCATTTTTGTTAAATTCGATTTTCCATTGGAAAACTGTTTGGATGGAAAATTTTCAAAGTCAGTTGCTTTTTTGGTTTTGCAAAAAAAAGTCAACATTTCATTAAAGACTGAAAAAGTTCTGTGGTTTTGAATGAACACAGAAAATATTCACCCAATCCTAGAACCATTTCCACTTGGAATAGCACTAAATTATTTTGTTTCTAAACTTTTGATTAAAAGAAAATATTTTTAAATCTTTTCTGGCTCAGGGTGTTTTGTTTCAGCTTGGTTTGGTTTATGGGAGTCATCATTTGGATGCCTCGCGCCCTGTGGGCCAACATCCCCGTTGCACTGCACCTCCCATGATGCACAGCCATGGTGCATTGTCTGGGGTCAGCAACAGGTGAGACTATAGTGCCTCATGGGAGGTATACAGATTGGCCAGCCCATACGTGAGAATGGGGACATGAGGCACAGAACCTGATATGCCCTATGGAAGTTGTAACAACTGTGGTGGATATATTTAACACTGAACTGTCCTAGAACAACAACAACAAAAATCAGTTTAACAAACCAAAATGTTTTCATTTGCGTGTACCAGACACGATTTATATACTTTTAAATTTCCCTACTGGGAGATTTCAGTTGGAATTTTTCTTCCATTTTCATCAAAATCCCTGCCTCATTTTCTCTAATCAGCACTGTAAGAAGTGCTTTATGCAATCACATATCAGACAAACACTGTTTCGGAGCCTGGAAGAGGTGGAATTTGCCTTTAAAAGAGCCATCTTATTTTGCTCATCCTAGGAACCAGAAAGCTCATAAAGTAAGAAGTACTCAACAGGAACACATTAGGAAATAGATCTGAAGATACTATTAATTACTGTTGGCAGCTCTGAGCTTAGGAGCTGGCCATCGTGTTAAATGATTATTTGCAAGATTGTATTGTAAAGGAAGCCCACGCTTCAGAGATTGTTAAAAAAAAACAACCAACCACTACTGTACTAAATTAATGCTGCTTTGACTGTTATAAGGATTAACAGAGGAATGACTTGATTAAATTCTGTTCTGCGTGAACAGCAAAGATCTTGAATTTGAATGTAAGTTCTCCAGATAGCAAGATGGAAACACAATAGGCATCTTTTGCATTCTGTTCTTGTGCCTGGATAGGGGACAGTTTGCTAAGCGCTCATATGGAACAGGTGTTTTTCCCTCCTGCCCTGTTTGCTACATGCTTATTCTGTTTAAACTGGCAAAAGTATAAGTGAGAGGGACTCCTACACACCTTGCATACAAATGCTTTTAACTAAAAGACACGATAAAATGAACAGCATTCGGTCTAATTAGGCCCCTGAGCAGCCGCAATTACTAAAATTAACTGTAGATCTCAATGGTTTTGTTTAGTGGGCTGCATGCTGAAACAACATCAGCTTAATCTGCTGCTTGAGTCCTGCTCTGAAATCCCTGGCAGTGCCTGCTATGCCAAGCACACAAGAGCTATTCATCTATTCTTGAGCATAGGCTCTTTGTGGATTCTGATACCTTTCCCTCGGATGTGTTACGTCCCAGTTTACATGTGGCATGAATGCTAGTGTACTTCAGGGGAATTCCAGGCTACAACAAAGAGTGATGGAACCAGGTTCTGGGCCCTAAATCCTTGAAGGTACGTCCACACTACATTTAGACACCCACTGTTGGCCCATGTCAGCTGACTTGGACTAGGGTGTTATTTAATTGCAGCATAAAAACATTTGGGCTGAGACTGCAGTTTGAGCTCTTTTAACCAGTTACAGGTTCAGGAGAGGACCTTCCCTCTTATCCCATGACAGCCTACTTTGAATCTAAGTATACTATATCCACTGGATCACCCTTGTCCACAAGTTTGTTGACCCCCTAAAAGGACTCCAGTAGATTTGTGTAGCATGGTTTCCCTTTACAGAAACCATATTGACTCTTCCCCTAAAATTGTGTTCATCTGTGGGTCTGATAATTCTGGTTTTTACTATAGTTTCAACCAATTTGCAAGGTACTGATGTTTACTGACCTATAATTGTCAGGATCATTTTGGGAGACTTTTTTAAAAAATTGGCATCACATTATCTATCCTCTAGTCATCTGCTACAGAAGTAGATTTAAAAGATTTTAAATTTTAAAAATTTTAAAATTTCCATCTGAATTTTCAGAACTCTTGGGTGAATGCCACCTGGCCCTAGTGACTTATTACTGTTACATTTATCAATTTGTTCCAAAATCTCTTCTAATGATACCTCAATCTGGGAAAGTTCCTCAGATTTGTCATGTAAAATAATGGCTCAGCTTTGGGAATTTCCCTCATATCCACAACTGTGAAGAGTAATGAAAGGAATTTATTTTTTCCTGTAATGGCCTTATCCTCCCTGACTACTTCTTTAGCATCCTGATGATCCAGAACGTTTAGTAGATTTTCTGCTTCTGACGTACTGATTTTTATTTATTTATTTGAGTCTTTGTCTAGCTGCTCTTCCTATTTATATTTTTACACTTCATTTGCCAGTGTTTATGCTCCTGTCTGTTGTCCTCAATAGGATTTAACTTCCACTTTTTGTCATTAACTGCTTCTTTTACTTTGTTTTTTAGCCATAATGGCCCTTTTTGGCCTTCATACTATGTATTTTTAATTTGGGAGTATATATTTAAAATTGCACCTCTATTATGGAGTCTTTTACAAGTTTCCATTTAGCTTGCAGGAATTTCACTTTAGGCACTGTACTTTTAATTTCTGTTTAAAGAACTTCCTCATTTTTGTGTGGTTTTCCTTTCTGAAGTTAAATGTTACAGTGATGGGCTGCTGTGGTGTACCCCTTCCCTCCACCGTAATTGGGATGTTAAATTGCATTACGTTGTAGTCATGATTACCAAGCATTACATTCACTTCCTGGACCAGATTTGATGCTCCATTTAGGACTAAATAAAGAATTGGCTCTCCCCTTGTTGGTTCCAGGTGACCCTGCTCTATGAAACAATCACTTGTAATGCTTAGAAACTTCATCCTGGTACCCAGTCTTGAGGTGACATGTATCCAGTAAACACTGGCTTTAGTTGTAATCCCACATTATTATTTAATTTGTTTTTTTATAGCTTCTCTCATTTCCCAGAGCATTTCATAGTCACTATCAACATCCCATCAGGTGGTTGGTAGTATATTCCTATCGCTATACTCTTAGTATTCAAACAAGGAATTTTTAATCCACTGATGTTCTATGGATTGATTTTGGCTAGGTTTTACTTCATTTGACTTTACACTCTTTCACTTGTAGCTCCACTCTCCCACCGGCATGATGTATTCTGTTCTTCTAATATATTTTGTACCTTGGAATTACCGTGTTCCTTTGATTATCCTCATTTCACCAAATTTCTGTGAGGCCTATTACATCAACAGATTCATTTAATTCATGGCACTCTGGTTTACCCATCTGAACATTGCTTAGCCACCTTAGTACCAAAGGGACTCATGGTGTTCCCAAAATCCCAAGCCTGCACTACTGTAAATAATGAAGAAGCCAACACATGTAATTCTGTCTTGTGACAATGACCAAGTATGCATTTGACTAAGTCATTACTGCAGTGAATGACAACAGCATGACACAAGAGAAAGGCCACTGAGTTTAATCAAAGCACTTAACAGAAATGAATTATTTTATATATTAGGAGGCATCACTTAGCAAATACACAGCAGTTCCCAATTCCTTCCCAGGCACACAACTAGAGGTTGAACCTTTGTGGTCCAGGACTCTCTGGTCTAGACTAGAGAGCCCCAGCACAGAAGTAGCTGGCCGCTGGGAGCAGAGCCATCCAGTGGGACCAGTGTGGCAGCAGAGCCCGCAGAGCCCACAGCTGGCAAGTCTGGGAAGCTGGCAGGGGTGGCAGAGGGGAGGAAAAGTCAGAGTACACAGCCATCGAGGCCAGAAGTAGGGGTGAGGGCTGCAGTGCCACAGCTGGTGGGGTCATGAGCACCCACAGGGCTGCCTCCAGATCTCTTGGGGCTTGGGGGGCCATGGAGGTTGCAGGGCTTCCACAGGAAGGGGGCCGGGGCAGCAGTGGCAGGTAGCTGGGGAGAGGAGCCCAGCGGAGACGCTATCCCCCCACCAAACTTCCCTAGTCTGGAAAACTCCCTTGTCTGGGACCGGTCAGGTCCCAAGGGAGCTGGACCAGAGAGGTCCAACCTGTAGTACCAAAACAATTAAATGAGTCAAACCCCAGTGTACACCTCAAAGGCCTCACCTGTACATGCAGCCAGAGTTATTTTGGAAAACTATGTATGGAGAATTGAATATATTATTGCTAAATAATTATTATTGCTAAATAACCAATAAATTGACTTCCCTTTTCCTCTCCGCTAAAATGAAGAAGGAACACAGGTACTTAAGCGGGTAAGGAACATGTTAAAATATCCCAGAATTCCTTGTGCCTCTGTCTCCTGTTGTTTCTTTTCCTCTGAAGTGCTCCCTTCACTCTCATTAAAAGTGCCAAAAGCCCCAGAGAGTTAATCAGTCCTCTCTGGTTATAAAAACTAGGCCATTCAGTCACAGGGCAATTTAGACAATTATTGTCATATACAAAGAGGAATATCCACAGCAAGTGGTTCACAGGCTACCCACAGGCAAAAATTTAATTACATAATAGTTTGTAAAAGTTATGAATACAGTCTCCCTGCAGTATGTTTCAATATGCCACAATGTGCAACATCAGTACTACTTTACTGGAACCAATCTGCAGCATGCAGTAGCGCAATAATCAATACTTCCCACACGTCCAACTTTTTTTCTGGAATACAGCTTGCAAACTGGAAAGCTTTTTATTAATTATTATTACCAATAAGCAAGATAATATAAACACAGCTATACTCATTAAGCAAATGGGAAGATAGGATGAGAAAACAGCAGGGTCATGAATTTCATGGTAATTTATTTAGTCACTTGACAAGAAATATTGATATTTTAATAGCTGGCTAAACTCTAGACTGAAAATTTGAATTTCACTGGCACAGCTAGTATATGCAGTCTCCAAAAAGGTCGTCACTCTGCTTGGAGATCAGATAAATCCACTGCAGGGAATGCAGTTAAAGATGTTCACTTTCCTCAGAACAAAGTGAATAAAGTCTTGATTAGTGTTGTGAATGTACATGCCTCTCAAAAGACTCACCCTGATTTACTGGATGATCTCAGTGCAGCCCTTTCCCCATACTTAATGGATAGTTTTTAATAACGTTTCTGAGCTAGCTATTTATAGAAGCCTGTATATTAGAAGACTGTATAATGTCACAACTAAAAGCTACAGAAGTTTCACATCAAATGTAGCTCTAATGAGAGAGAGAGAATTGACGGTGCAAAGCATCCAACTTACTTTTTCCACTTTCAAAAGTGCCCAAGTCCCATTTAAAAAAAAAATCTTATACCCAAAGAAGTTTTCTGATCTAATTTCCCTCAAATCACCCACTTACACAGAGAGAGTATGCAAGAGTCCTCCAAATCCTCTTTGGATGAAGCAACCACCTCCTACTATTGAAGCTGCTTAAATGACATTAAGTTCCTTTTTCTGTGATGAATATAGAGCACAGCAACAAATTTAAGAAGCTTTAGGCCTAATCAACACTGTGACAGTTCCCCCCTCCCCCCCCCCCCCCCCCCCCCCCCCGCTTTAGGAAGTTTGACTTATGAATATAAATATGCCTAACTCTGATATGCTTTAAACAAAATACCTCATGTAACCTACCAATTTTAATGTTACAATCTGCTGGATCTGTATCTCCTATATTGGTGCATGTATTTTATGTAAAGGTAGAAATATGAAGTATGAGAACGTTTATAATTTTAAATATGCTAATGATCACTATTACTGGTGCCCCCTCCCCAGAAGTCTTAATGACTTGCAAACAGCCTTATTTGTCCTGTAAGTCCAAAAGTGATTGGACTAGTAAGACCCATGACCATACCATCTGGTATTTGGATTCTATTTTAACCAGGTAGTTTTCCACGGAAGGGGGAATGTACCACAAAAGCTTTCCAGCCTGGGACGAAGACTAAGCAATGGGAAGTTATTAGCCCTTTATCTTCAGCTAGCCTGGAAAATCCTGGAAGCATACAAAGGGCTGGGGACCCAGATCAAGATAAAAGATGTTTTCTCTGTCTGGAAGATAATGTCCAGAACGTGAGGTCTTAAATGAAAGCCAGAGTCACAATGATCATAAATATAGTTGTGAAAAAACTGCTGACACTATGTGAAGAGTGGAGTGTACTGAAAATGTGATTTTTAAATCTGTATCAAGATACTGCTCTCCAGCAGACAATTGGCAGTTTTTCACAGGGACATTATTAAGAGCGCAAGAGCAGACTACTGCCCTGCATAGAAAAGATAAGTATTGCAAAAGACCACCCTGGCTTAACCAGGAGTCTTGAATAATCAAAAAAGTGGAAACCAGGTCATTATTACAAAAGATTAATATAAACAATTACCATAAGTATGTAAGGGCAAAATCAGAAAGACGAGAGTACAAAATGAGATCAAACTAACAAGAAAACCTTTTACAAATCTTTAGAAGCAAGAGTAAGACCAAAGTTACGATAGGCCTATTACTCAATGAAGAGGGAAAAAAACAACATGTGGAAGTGGCAGAGATACTCAATAACTTTTGTTTCTTTATACCAAAAAGGTTGGCGGTGATTGGACACCTGGCATAGTGAATGCTGGAGAAAATGAGGTAGGTTCAGAAGTTAACGCACTGTGTGAAGAAGAACTTTCGTGTATTAGTTTTAAACCTGCTACCCATTAATTTCATTTGGTGTCATCTAGTCCTTATATTATGAGAATTAACGAATAACTTTTCTTTATTCACCCTCTCCACACCACTCATGATTTTATATACGTCTATCATATCCCCCCTCAGTCTCCGCTTTCCTGAACTGAAAAGTCCCAGTCGCTTTAGCCTCTCCTCATATGGGACCTGTTCCAAACCTCTGATCATTTTAGTTGCCCTTTTCTGAACCCTTTCCAAGGCCAAAATATCTTTTTTGAAGTGAGGAGACCACATCCATACACAGTACTCAAGATCTGGGCGTACCATAGTTTTATACAGGGCAGTAAAATATTCTGTGTCTTATTTTCTATCCCTTTCTTAATACTTCCTAATATTCTATTTGCCTTTTTGACCGACACAGCACACTGTGTGGACGCTTTCAGAGAACTATCCACAATAACTCCAAGATCTCTTCCCTGATCGATCGTAGCCAAATTAGCCCCCATCATATTATATGTATAGTTGGGGTTATTTTTTCCAACGTACATTACTTTACACTTATCCACATTAAACTTCATTTGCCATTTTGTTGCCCAGTCACTCAGTTTTGTAGAGATCTTTTTGAAGTTCTTCACAGTCTGCTTCTGTATAAACTATCTTAAACAGTTCAGTATCATCCATACATTTTACTACCTCACTACTTGCCTCTTTCTCCAGATCATTTATGAATAAGTTGAATAGGATTGGTCCTAGGACTGACCCTTGAGGACACCACTAGTTACCCCCTCCATTCTGAAAATTTACCATTTATTTCTACCCTTTGTTTCCTGTCTTTTAACCAGTTCTCAATCCATGAAAGGACTTTCCCTCTTATCCCATGGCAGTGTGATTTACACAAGAGCCTTTGGTGAGGGACTTTGTCAAAGGCTTTCTGAAAATCTAAGTATACTATATCTACTGGATCCCCCTTGTCCGCATGTTTGTTAACACCTTCAAAGAACTCTAATAGATTAATAAGACATGATTTCCCTTTACAGAAACCATGTTGACTTTTGACCAACAAATTATGTTCTTCTACGTGCCTAACAATTTTATTCTTAACTATTGTTTCGACTAATTTACCTGATGCTGACGTTAGACTTACCAGTCTGTAATTGCCGGGATCACCCTAGAGCCCTTTTTAAATATTGGTGTCATGTTAGCTATCTTCCAGTCAGTAGGTATGGAAGCTGATTTAAGGGATAGATTACAAACCACAGTTAACAGTACTGCAATTTCCCATTTGAGTTCTTTTAGAACCCTTGGGTGAATGCCATCCGGTCCTGGTGATTTGTTCACGTTAAGTTTTTCTATTTGTTCCAAAACCTCCTCTAATCCGGGACAGTTCCTCAGATTCATCTCCCACAAAGCACAGTGCAGGTTTGGGAATCTCCCTAACATCCTCAGCCTTGAAGACTGATGCAAAGAAATCATTTAGCTTCTCCACAATGGCTTTATTGTCCTTGATTGCTCCTTTTGTATCTTGATTGTCTAGGGGACCCACTGGTTTTTTAGCAGGCTTCCTGCTTCTAATGTACTTAAAAAACATTTTGCTATTGTGTTTTGAGTTTTTGGCTAGCTGTTCCTCAAAATCTTTTTTTGCTTTTCTTATTACAGTTTTACACTTAATTTGACAGTGTTTATGTTCCTTTCTATTTATCTCACTGGGATTGGACTTCCATTTCTTGAAAGATGCCTTTTTGTCCCTCACTGCTTCTTTTACATGGTGGTTAAGCCACGGTGACTCTTTTTTAGGTCTCTTACTATGTTTTTTTAATTTGGGGTATACGTTTAAGTTGGGCCTCTATTACGGTGTCTTTAAAAAGTTCCCATGCAGCTTGCAGGGATTTGGCTCTTGTCACTGTGCCTTTTAATGTCTGTTTAACTAACCTCCTCATTTTTCTGTAATTTCCCTTTTTGAAATTAAATGCCAGAGTGCTGGACTTCCCACCACAGGAATGTTAAATGTTATTATATTATGGTCACTATTCCCAAGTGGTCCTGTAATAGTTACCTCCTGGACCTGATCCTGCGCTCCGCTCGGGACTAAATCGAGAATTAACCTCCCATCTACAAAAGTTCTCTCACGCAAAGTTAAATTCAGTCTCTAGAAAGTATTTTATGGTTTTGGGTTAAAGGTAACCATTTGTTTCCAATATTGTCCCACTATCACCTGAATCTCTATTCTCTGATGATAAACTTACTCATGTTTTTAGTGAAAACAAATCTCAGTGCTGTGAAGTTAAGTGCTAGTCTTGGGAAGAATTTGACAAACTAGTGTGTGACTGTTCCTTTGGGGACAGCACACTTGGTATCTCAGGGTATGTCTACACTACCACCCTAGTTCAAACTAGGGTGGTAGTGTAGACATACCCTCTGTGAGTAGGCAGAGGAAAGGGGGCTGGACCCTCCAAATTAATGCTTCAAATGCACTTAGGGACTGGGGTGCATCTTGTGTCTACCTGGAAAGCAAAGTTAGGACCAACATAGCCCAGAGGAGAGTGCTTGGGTAGGTAACAAGGTGGTGGTGGTGGTGGTGGTATCACAGTAGCAGACACTCAGTTAAGCACAAGCAAGACTCCCTCATACTGGTAGCAAGGGCCAACAACCTGACTCTCTGTCCTAAGAACTCCCAGAATCAGTGACATAATCCTTTCGGATTGCTGCAGTGCAGAAACTGCTCTACTTTTGGCTCACAATGATCCCAACCCCAGGTACATTAGGTTTATCTCTCTTGCCCTGTATTACAAATGGAAAATGCACACTACCACCTTTCTTATCTTAAAGATAGAAAATTGATAGCAAATCTCTAAAGCTGACATAGAATAACTCTTGAAAACATGCTTGGAGCATTTTCTCCTTTGGACTATGGCTGGAGAACTCTGTTCTCCGAACAATCTATTGTTATATTACCTTGTAACTTCTAAAATAACATCTGTAAACCCCCAATTTAATACCACTCTCTTGCTGGTCTGATATAATCCCCTTTCTATTTTGAGGTCAGAAGCTTAATAATTAAGGAAATATAGCCAGAATCAAGCATCACATTTTCTCCCGCACCCTCAGCCAAGAAACCTAGGGAAACTGAAAACAAACACATGAAAAAGGATACAGAGGACGTGGGCTTGCAAAAAACTGGTTGGCAGGCTGTCAGCGACAATCAGTCAATGCTGTTGTTCAAAGAGATGGCAGTGAGACCTAGGATACTGCTTGCTCCTAGGAGCACCCACACAATCTCCTGCAGGCTAAGAGCATATGCACTGTCAGCTGTTGGTACAATTTCTGTCACGAAAAGCACAGCAGAAAGAGACTGAGCCTGGATAGCCCAAGGATGGGATGAAGTTACCCAGAAGTAAAAGGAACTTCTGAAGCCATTTGAATCTGTTATCTGATGGCTGCTTGATGGTTCATATGAAATCAGTTGACATCTCAGTTTAGCTACATGAAATTTGCTGGCCTGCAAGGAGCAGGGGGTCAGACTAGATCTAATGGTCCCTTTTAGATCTTGAATCCTATGAATCTGAGTTCCAAGTGGACCAGTGTACATACCAGAGACAGCTGACTGTCATGATCATGAGGGTTAGCCAGCAGCCTAGGGACTAAGGGTTTAACTATGTCCCTTACCTAAGCCAGGTAGAGTTGGCCAATAGGAATGTAGGTAGGAATTTCAAACTGGGACAAAGCAATTTCTGGTTTTTCCCTCCTTTGTCCCTGGGCAGTTTTCTCTCTAGCTACTGAGGGAGACAGAATGTCTCCCTCCAAGAATAGACTCTTCACTGTCTGTAAGTAGGGTAAGATTTAGATAAATCCGTTAGGTTTTATTGTTTTATGGTTTGGGAAATGGGATCTGATGTCTGTGCATTTTTAAAATTGAGTTTTGCTCTCCTTTGTAATTAAGTCTTGGCCCATGGGGGTTTCCTCCCCATGAGTCACTATATTATTTTGTGACTTTTCCATCTAGTCATTATGCTTGCAACAGGAATAGCGTGTTGATAATAAAAGTTCTTTCTCTTTTCTTTTATTAATCTGGCATTGGTTAATTTTTGTGTCCTGGTTTTTACCTTAGGGGTGAGATTTCCCAAGTGATCTCTCCCCTGATTTTTCTTATCACTACTTGGGTGGTGGCAGCCGATTTTATCCCCAAAATCTAGGTTTTTAAGTTTTTGGGGAGAAGTTTTATACCAAAGCCTGGAAAGATAAGGTTTTGGGGTATTTTTGCGGGCCCCCACTTCTGCATTTATCATGCCAGAGTGGGGGAAAAGCCTTGACACAGACAGTCTTAGCAGAGTCTAAGGACTGAACTACCATGGAGGTGATCTCCATGTCAGGGTGGAGACCCATTGGTAGGGCAAGGGGGAGAAGATTATATGTTTTTCCTGTGCTGTAAACAGAGTACCTCAGTTTTCAGGAAACTCAGTCTGAAACCTCGTTAGCACTCATTTTACTTCCCCTTCCAAACACATGCAAATCCAAACACCCTCAAAAGAAATTTTAGGAGAAAGAAAAGGTCTTCCAGTTCACACTCTTTTTGGTTTACCTCAGTCGCACCATATTGCTTTTTCACAACCTCTCAGGGCTTCTTGCTCAAATTATAATAAGGATCATATAAATTCATTCATCCTGTTTCATTCATGATTTTAAGTGGGACATTCTTTTGCACAAAATAATCTTGCTTCAAATAAATGTGAATTTTGCCTTCACCTACTAGTACTATACCAGCTCGTACCCCTGCCCTCTATTGGCACATAAGCCAGGTCTAGTCACATGCATAGCACATGAATGGGACTGCAGAAACAAATGAGATTGTGGTCGGAGAATTTTGATCATTCCGTTTTTCCCATTATAAAACTATCAGTAGTTAAAAGTCATGCACTTTGAACTATCTGTGCAATCACCCTCCTACAGCCAATGAAACGGATTCATGCAAATTAGAAGTAGAGTAAAGGGGTAATTGACTGACTTATCTCGGACATCACCATGATCTAGGATTCTTGTCATGGCACAGACATGCTTCACTGTACCTGTACACTAAATGGCTGTAATTTGTAAAAGTCAAAATAATTGCAAACAAAGAACTTTCAGCAGTAATTGGAACAGTTTTCATTGGTTCACTCTGACTCAACAAAATTGACTCCAGAATTGTCACTCTGAACTCTTATTTTATATATTCCCTCATCCTCAGTTTGATAAAGGGCTAGCAAAGATCTGAGTTTATTCAAGGTAGTGAAGAAATATATATCCTTACAATTTGTTCTATCTTGTGCCCACATTTTGTTTTCTGGTGATTTCAGCTACTCTACATTAACGTCACCTTTGTAAGTAAGTGTGTCCTGTGGCATAAAAGAAACATTATAGTCACATTACAGCATCTCCAGCTATCATGCTGGTCAAGTTTCTATGTCTCCCCAACACAGATTTTCACATCTTGAAAGCAGCTCCTGAGGAACATGCCACAAACAGTGATTTTGCTAAATTGCAGCAGGTCTGCAAAGTGACATGTATCAGAGGTAACGATCTAGTGTCAGTCAAGCTCTGCTTCCAACGGTCCAACAAAGAGTCTATTTGAAGAGTAAGAGCATCACCTTTCAGAGGAAGCATTGTGTCACAGCTGAGTTTTCTCTATTAATGCCACTGCAAGATGAAGTCTTTAGACGGCTGTACACTGTATGGAAACAGCATAGATAAAGCAAACCAAAGGATCTCTTTGTGCTCAGCCACATGGTACTTCTTGTATCATCAGGCATCCAGGGGATATTTATTTTTTAATTTTAATTGTGATGATGCAGCAGTTCTGCCCACCTGCTACCTACTCGATCTTAAGAAAGCAGAACCAAGCTGTTCCTTTACAAAGGATTTTAGTGAAATGTTTTTGCCTATTTTTTTTTATTACTAGTGATGGGTAAAGGCAGCAGTTCAATTCCTAAAGCTGTAATTCACTTTTAGGCGTCTGTTGAGCACTTAAACCACCCAGAGCCATTTTCTGATATCTATTACACATCCTCAATTGAATTACTACTGTCTTTCCTCCTGCTCAGATAATCAGAGAGGCAGGGTGGGCTAAAACAGTGAAATACAGAATGGGAACCCCCATGTTGTGGTTTTATTTCTCTCCATTGATTTACAGCATGGCCTTGATGCGAGTCTTAACCTCTGTTGCACTCCACATCTATCAAATGGGTTAAGTGTTCAGACTGATTTTCATTTTTTTTACAACATTTTTTCAACAAAGAAGGCTCTTGGACACCTGCCCCAAAAAACCCACAATTTTTGTAGGAAATCCTCATGTTTTGTTTCATATTTTATTGCTTTTCAGGGGAAAAAAAACAAAAATATTGTTTGATTGAAAACCAGCAATTTTGTTTTTCATTCAAGTCTTATTCAGAGTTTTGTTTCCTTTTTGTTGTAGAAAAAAAAAAAAAGAGATGGCTCTTGTGGGAAATCTAGAAAAGCTATTTTTCCTTCCACATTTCCTATACAAAATAATTGGCATTCCCCCCTACCGCCCATCTGTACTAATAGCGCTAACATCTAACAGCACTTCTGCAAGATAATTAAAATAACGTCTTTATAGCACTTTCAGGAGTTAAGGTGGTAAATAATGCCCGAAACAAGCCACTTGCACTTCCCAGTATTTCATTCGAGCAACCAAATCTTGTGAGATGTATTATTAGAAGCATCAACAAGACACTGTTCAACCTGTCTCCATCCAGTCAATAATGATCAACTAAGGACAGCATTCAGAGCAAGCAACTCTTCAAATCTCTAGTAACAAGCGGAGATGGAACTCTCTCTTTGTGCTCTCACAAAGCTGGCTGCTGGAGCCCTGACTTACCTCGGCTGCTGAAGTTTAAACAAGTCTCTGGATCAAGTCATTTTTCTTCTGGTGTCCCCCAGCCTGGCACCTAGATTTGAAACTGGATCTCATACCAACCAGAATAAAGATGGAGGAAGGAGGCACACTGCCACCCCTCTGCTTCAGGGCCTGCTTGCCCTCCCAAAGGAGTCCAGGGAGATTTTGGTGCAGTATCACACCTATGTTCTTTATTCCTTCTCAGTTTTCCCACCACCAGTGTTGAGCTATTTACAAACTTTACAAGGTTTCTCCCTTTCACAGGCAGAATCTGACCCTACCCAGGATGCTTCCTGCTCTCTCCCCCACCTCCCCCCTTACCTTTTGACTTCTTCCCAGGCTTTACAGTTCCCGGTTCCTTGGGCAAGCAGGTGTTTCCAGTCCTGAGGCAGGCACCAGGCTCCTTCACTAGCTTAAATCTACCCTCCCTGA
Organism: Pelodiscus sinensis; assembly: GCF_052426305.1. Taxonomy (NCBI): domain Eukaryota; kingdom Metazoa; phylum Chordata; order Testudines; family Trionychidae; genus Pelodiscus; species Pelodiscus sinensis. The sequence goes on along the minus strand of NC_143052.1, from coordinate 97,408,480 downwards.
TTGGAGCTGGCAGGGCAGGCCTAAGTAGGTGCTTTAGCAGCAGCAGCTTGACACAAATGACCAGCTCTTCACCAGCTTTGTATTCTGAAGTTGTTCAAGTGCCCACACACATCATATTAGCGCTCTCTAAAACAATCTTTTCCCACTCGCCTGAAGCCATTGTAATAGGGTAACTATATTTTCCCAAAGGAAAAATGGGACACTGCACAGGGTCAGCCTGACATCTGTCACATGCACACATAGGGCTGGCCTGAGATCCCTCTACAGACCCACGCTCCTAACCCCCTCCCATACCCCAATTGCCTACCCCAGCTCAGATCCTCTTCTCACACCCAAACACCCTCTTGCTCCCCAACCCCTGCCCCAGGCTCAGCCAGGAGCCACCTCTTACATTCCAAAACCCTCAGTCAAGAACCCACATCCCCTCCCGCACCTCAGCCCCCTGCCCCAACCCAGTGAAAGAGTGAGGAGGAGAGAGGGATGGGGGCTGGAGTAAGTGGGGACAGGGCCCTAGAGAAGGGGCGAGATATGAGATAATGGAGATTGCCTATCTCCTAGAACTGGAAGGGACCTTGAAAGGTCATCGAGTCCAGTCCCCTGCCTTCACAGCAGGACCAAGTACCATCCCTGGGTATTTAGGCTTGTGCCATTAGTCAGTTGGCACAACCCTAAGGCCCACATGGGCCTGGCTCAGTCCAACCCACTCTCCTGAGCCCTTTCTCCCGCGCATAGCTGGCACTGCTGCTTGTGCCATCCTTCCCGCCCTGCCCAAACACACATTCACATTCCCCTGCATGTCACTAGAGGCCGCACTCCACTTTTTTTGGCCAAACCTGTGTATTTGTTCACTTCTCTTGGAAACTGATGATCAGTTGGCATGAGCAAATAGAACAAATGCCCAGTTTTGCACACAAAAAAAGTGCCCAAAACAGGACACCCTACATCGAAAGCTTGTGGAGGCAAGATACTTAAACTGACATGGTCCCATTGATGTCAGGGGAGCTGTGTGCACCAGAGTCTAGAAAGAGGGGGATCAACACAGTCTGTTTGACATGCTTTGTTTGTCAGCAAAAATTCATATTAAAGAATGAGAGTCCCTTGACTGAGGTGAACTATAAGCCAGGCATAAAAACAACTCAGCCTGGCTATCATCAGTGAAGCCACTGGCTAGATTGAGTCAACTGAGGGGATCTCTCCAGCCCAAATCTACCTGCCTAGTTCCCAACTTCCTCCCTTTGGGCATAAGGCAATCCAGAGGTGCCAGGACCAGGCAATTGATCATGGCGGGTTTCATTTCACCCTTGAAAAGAGGCAATGGTACGCTTATCAGCACTTCTTTCTCCAGTTTACCAGATAGCGTGTGTTGTGTGAGTACAAGGATTGCTGGCAGCTCTTTAAAACTAAGATTTTTTTGGGGGGGGGGGGGGGCGAAGGTGCAGTAAGAGTGTTTTACACTGATGTAGGGTCTTACATGCAGAAGATCCTCAAGAATATCACAGGCCACAGCATCACTGAAAAACAGCCACCTCAGGGGTGGAGAGCAGTAGCCAACTGCACAAGAGGGAAAAGGGATGTATGGTGTTAATACTGTGGTAAAGTTAGAATACCCTAAGAGACAATAATCATGTGGAGTACACAGGATGTGAATCATTAATGCTTGCAGCGGCAGGACACCCACACAGTAAACTACCTCTGTTTATCTGCCTCAGAAAGATGGAGAGCCGAATCTACCTTATCTGGATTTGAACTAGCAGTTCCACAACTTCCTTGTGCTACAAATCTGATGACTAGAACACTGACTAAACCCAGCCTCTCTGCATAAGCTGTTGCAGTGCACACAGAATTTGATACACAGTGCACACATCACTGAACAAACAAATTGTTTTCCAGGACAGCTCATAGGATACAAAAATGGGAGGGGGAATGTAGTACTGACCAGGAGAGAGGTGGCCCCTTGACAGAAATGAAGTTCTCAAACTCCACAGGATGGTCACATTTATAGCCCACTACCGGTTAAATCTACAAACTATTAACTTTATAATCCACATAGCCCCACTTACATACATCATCCATCTATCTCTTTTCTCACTATTCATCCCTGCTGAAGTTTGAGATTAAATGATTGGAATATTCCATAGATAGCACTCATTTGGGCCACTTTATTAAATGTAATAGATTTTTGAGTGACACTTTGGGCAAAAATGCACACTCCCAAATTGATTGTGATATATTAATATAGGGCAAAGCCACATGTAGAAGCTTCAGAAGGTGGCTAAATGGGGTTAAATGGCTCAGATGGCAGCTGTTCTTGTCCCTGAAAAGAAAATTTGCTCAATTATTCATGTTCAACTTAAACTGATAATGAAGCCAGCTTCAACAGAGCACTGCATCTGCATTATTCATGCCACAGAGCCAGCAGACTCTCTGCAGAGAACCTGCAAATGGCACTCTGGCCAAACTTGTTCACAAAGCGAATGAAGAAAAGGGAAATAAAATAATTAGTCATGAAGCATTTCTTACAGCGAGTGCAGACACCAAGCAATAGCTTTATAGACGTTCCCCTCTCCCCATATTTTCAGGCCTAAGTGAACCAGGGAACAGCCAAAGTTGCATCTCAGTGCTTGTTCGCTAGGGTTTATTATTAATATAACCAATATTTGTTTGCTCATTCATAGGGAATCCACACCGTGCAGCATTTGCTTGATGACATACGTTTTTATTTGCCTACATCCGTTAAACAAGAGGTGCTAGAAGTCTCCCTTTCCCCTTGTCTTCACTGAGCTGAGGACTCCAGCTCAGAGGCCTGCTTCTCTCCAGCCCCTTCTCTGAGACTCTTAGACCCAAGTTTGTAGAAGTGGTCTCTATTTTTGGCAACCAACTCTCCCTGACATCAGCGGGAGCAGTGGCTGCTCAGCACTCCAGAAAACATTCAAGGTGACACCCACATATTGAAGTGCCCAAAATTAGAAGCCATTTTGGAAATGGGGGAAATCACAGAATAAACTGATATGGCTGGGCTTTCTAGTTATGTTTCTTCTTTACAACCAGGAAACCTAGTTTTCCATGATATATCCCTCCCCCTGCCTATTTTTCTGCAATTAAAATGACATGCTGAACTTTAGTTTCACCAGCCACACTATAAACAGGTATCAGTTTAACCAAGAGATTATTGAGATAAACAGTTTTGCTGTATCTGAGCCTCCATTATCCGGCTCTCTCTATTAACTGAACCACCCCACTGCCTTCTTAGAAGAAGAGGTAGAAAAGTCTAGTCGATTCTTCTGGTTATCCCAATTTTTGATTATCCAGTTTGGCTGCAGTCTCAATTAGATTAGATAAATGACATTTCACTGTAAATTTAAAGTGCGTTAAAAAAAAAATCAGCCACAAAAGAGGAAGAGGCATTGAATAAATGACACTAGCCCTTTCAGCAAAATTTAGTGTTATTTTTTTCACAAAATATAAAAACTAAAAATTCTCTGTAGCAAACACAAATGCCATGTTTATAACTCCAGTGAGAGATTCTGGTGAGAAGTCACATGGGAACATAACTGACATGAGCATGTCATGGTCACAGACACCCGGATCTTTTTCTGTGAATGGGCACAAATGGCTTATTTTGAGCCAGTCTTCTACTGTCCTCTCTTCCCCAACATTCCTGGAGTCGTCTGGCTGTGCTGCATTTAGCATCCTAAACAACTGCAAATGCAGAGCCATTGATATGCATTTTGTTATTGCATTTAGCTGTTTTAACAACTGCCAATGCATTGGAGGGAACGCATCATGCTGAGTCTAGAACAAATCACATGGAATGGAGACTCTGTACCAAGGGTCACAGGAGCACAGTCCTGAAAAAAAGAAGAATGTCACCCCAGCTAAAAATGAAGATTGCCCTCCCCCCCACCATTGTCTGGGATGGGTTTTGGTATTTTTAGTCTCCTTCTTCTGAAGGATCAGGACTGGCCATGACCGGACATGGGATGGTAAGGATCAGGGCTCTGAGGTGGCACCAAGCATCCTCTTTCTCTCCTGTTCTTGGCTGGCTGGGTCTTGCTCACATGCTCAGGGTCTAATTGATTTCCTTATGCGGGGTCAGAAGAAGTTTTCTGCAAATCACATAGGCAAAAATGTCACTGCCATTCTACTCAGCATGGCGTGTAGATAATTTGCCAGGATTGTCTGGCTCTTTCACAAACACTTCCCTAACACTGCGAGGCCTCAGGCAGTGCACCTTAGTCCGTTTTAGCCTCTTCCTGTGGGACTTAATACTCTAGTTTCTTATGGGTTGCCATATTTTGGGCTCATTGTGGCTGCTGGGTTTGGTGTGTGGGTCACAGGAAGTTGGACTATATGATCCAGACTCTCCCCTCCCCTCCCCCGGCCCCACATATATATGTTGTTTTGTAAAAATACAGCATCCTCACCAGGCCATATCATTAAAGGAATACCATATAACCGCAAGGGGTGTGAATTGGACGACGAATATGCTATGATTATCCGTAGGTACAGCAATTCAGTCCTGTGGATGTGTAGTGTCTACCTCTCCCATTAGTGAGCATAATTTTTGTACCCTGAGAAAGCGTAACTGCTAGTATCGATTCCAACAGGATTCAAAGGGCTCATTCTTTAAATTGTGGGGAATATATATTGAAAAGCAGATACGATAGCATGTACAAATGTTTGCAAGACTGCACAGAACAACAAAATAAAAACCTTCTTATCTTTCCCATTCCACAGAAAAACTGAATACCGTAGAGCAGCACATTTTGAGCTGAGTCCTTCCAACCCTCTATGTTACAATTTTTGGTTGTGCCTCCTTTCCCGCCAACCCAGACAATACCTGCCCCTCATGTTTTCCAGGTAGGGGAAGGCACGTGTGAAGTCTCTAGGAGTGGAGCTAGCGCTGGGCGAGGATGCATCCAGGAATGGAAATTGCTGTGGCCATGGCAGATGTTGACACTGACCCACTGTTTGAGTGGCCCATTGAGGTAAATCAGGGAGGGAGTGCTTCATCCATGCCCTGAGCCCCACTGTGCAGCGCTGCTTCCCCCCCTGCAAAAAAAATGTTCCTCTGTGCCCACCCTTGGGCTATGTCTAGACTGCAAGCCTCTTTCGAAAGAGAGCATCTAGACTGCACGTTGAACTTTCGAAAAAGCGCTTGCTTTTTCGAAAGAAAGCATCCAGTGAGTCTGGATGCTCTTTCGAAGAAGCCCTATTTACATTGAACGCCTTCTTTCGAAAGAGGAACTTTCGAAAGAAGGCGTTCTTCCTCGTGAAATGAGGTTTACCGCCATCCAAAGAAAAGCCGCGTTCTTTCGAAAGAACGCGGCTTGAGTCTGGACGCAGGTGAGGTTTTTTCGAAAAAACCCTGAGTCTGGACACAGCCTTGGAGAGCAAGCCCTACAGTTTGAAAACCGCTGCTCTAGAGGAGCCAAAGGGCCAGCAACATCACAGTACCGAACTGACTAACATATTACAGCCCAAAGGAAGATACAAGCAGAAATCTGTACATTCAAAGATGTTTTATGCTGAATTGCCCTAGCACTTTGGAGTATTAATATATTTAACTCTTAAAGAGGCTTGCAAAAGCAAACATAGGCTAGTAGCACATCCTAGGTTGACATCTAGTGGCAAAAGCATAGTTATCTAAAGAATGCAACTGATCAGAGATTTTTACATAGCCTTGCACGCATTCTCCATGTGTGACAAAAAGCCATATGCACGAGCTACATTATAGCCAATATCTAAATGCAAAGCCTGGTTATTCGGCCCAACTTTTTAGTTCTCACAATAGTAGGGAGGGGCTTTTATTGTGGAGTCAAGGAAGAAAGTGGAATCACAGCTAGTCCATTTACTATATTTTCTATTTTATAGCTTTTTAAAAAGTCACAGACATTAACATTACATTGGACTATTAAAATAATCTAGTCTGATTTCTTGCATCACAGAGGCCATGGATTGTTCCAGCTCCACAGCAATTTCTAAAATGAAATTCATAATTTCTGATTGAACTGTCATTTCTCTTTCAGAAAGAAACCTCATTTTTAAATCAAGAGTGACAAATAAATTATTCCAGTGGTTGTGTACTCCCAGTTATTTATAGTCTGAATTTGTCTAGTTTTTGTGTCCAACTGTTGGGTCACATTATGATTTTTTTTCTGCTCAACTACAGAGCCATTTTACTTTCAAAAGTTTCTTCCCTATGTATTCTTCTAGGTGATGATCAAGCCACTTCCTGGCCTTCGTATAGTTACATTGAGAGATTTAAGAAACTCACTTTGTTTAGTTAAAAATTATTTCCAGACCTCAGATCATTCTAGTAGCCCTTTTGTAAACCCTTTCCAGCTTTTCCAACAGCCTTATTGGATGTATTGCCAGACACTTGATCATTTCACACCAGTTCATCAACTATCTTGGTTGTCAACACACATGGATATAGATATGTATAAGCCACTGTACATCTACTGGTAATTTCAGTCTCATACTACAGAGAAGCCATGGTGTTGCGTGCTTAACTATTTCTAACCTCAACAACAACTTGATTCTTTGGGGATATTCCTAGTATGTTGCACTGTACCTTGATTTGTCTCTGTACTTTTTTTTTTTTTTTTTTTTTGGAGGAGGAGGGGACCACAGCATTACAAGTATCTAGTTAGGCAACTTCAAAACTCTACCCATAACGTATAATACACATCTTACTACATTGGTCTCAGGAATCTTTGCAGAAAGGAGCTAGGTTTGAGTTTCAAGAACAAGTGAAGCTTACAGAAGCTGAGAACACAGTGAAAGTAACACACTAAATGCTTAGTAGGGAAGAAGTTCCGTACCTTAAAAGCCGTGGATATTCCAGTGCTCAATAAGACACCAACAGATTGTGAAATAATTTTCTAGCAGCTCTCTGTGGTCAGGACAAGAGTCATTTTGCTGCAGAGCCTCTGGGAAAGGAGAAGTAAAGAGAAATAAATGGCAGAACCCACATGAAGTGAAAAGTACATCTAAGGTTAAATCCTGTAAATATCACCTCCCATAAAAAGGGAGTTTTTACTTGTTTGTTTTTAGCAATCTTCCATTGCTCTAGGCCATTCTTTCTTCCTAGTTTATTTCAAATTTTGCTAAATTTTCTGTGTCCCAGAAGGACCTTTACAAAGGTAGATGGCCTGGACTTGGAGCATTGCAAAGAGTCTGTCTCAGGAGTAGTGGCAAGCAGGCTTCTGTTTGTACAACAGCTCATCTCGTGAGCAGGTCTAGCCACTAAGAGTGTAGCATACTGCCATGTTCAACCCCTTGCTGGCACCAAACCTTAAAGACCCTGAACAAGGTCCCCAACTGACCCATTAAACCATGCTTATCATCAGGAACACAAACTAGCAGATTCCCAGTCCTACGCCAGCTGAAGTCTGCACTCAATTGATCTACCCATTTCCTGGGATTTGGATTTTAAGATCAAAAAGTGATTCACACTAAGACTCTTGGTCATATCATTAAGTTCTTGCCACTCATTCCCCCCTTAGTGGGGGCAGGGGACTGCTCCGACCTTCTATATTCAGGGTGAGGTTTAACAAGCCACATCTGCCCCAGTGAAGGAGGAGTAATTAACTGGCAGCTCTGTGCAGGGCTCCAAAGTTCTAACACCTGCTAATAAATGTAGGGCCAACAGGAGATTTCTGTTACCCAGTTACTCAGCTGAGAGCAGAAGCATTCATCTCCTAATGCAAAACTCTTTAGTAGCCTACTTAAAATAGCAGGGGCTGAAGAATGAAAGGGAAGGAGACAATCCAAATTAAGAGAGGGGCTGAACTTTAGTATGGTAAAAGCAGTGTCTGTTTCAACAATTATCTGCTTTTCATACTTTTGTGTTTAATGTATGTATACACTGGGGCTGTGTCTAGACTGGCAAGTTTTTCCCGCAAAAGCAAAAACTTGCCAGCTGTCTACACCGGCCGCTTGAATTTCCACAAGAACACTGACGATCTCATGTAAGAAATCAGTGCTTCTTGCGGAAATACTGTGCTGTTCCCGTTCGGGCAAAAGTCCTTTTGTGCAAAAGGGCCAGTGTAGACAGCTCAGATTTGTTTTGCGCAAAAAAGCCCCGATCGTGAAAATGGCGATCGGGGCTCTTTTGTGCAAAAGCACGTCTAGATTGGCATGGACACTTTTCTGCAAAAAGTGCTTTTGCAGAAAAGCATCCATGCCAATCTAGACGCTCTTTTCTGCAAATGCTTTTAACAGAAAACTTTTCCGTTAAAAGCATCTGCGGAAAATCATGCCAGTCTAGACGTAGCCTGCATGTCTTAAGAGGCAAGAGTACGATTTTCATTTGCACTAGTGCAAATCCAAAATAAACTCATTGATTTCAGTTACTCTGGATCTAAAGTTATGAGGATTTGCTCAGGAGCTGGCCCTAAATGTTTGAGAAGAATGCCTGTTGTGTGGGAAATCCCACATTCAGGGGCAGATGACTGTTTTGCAGGGCCCCAGGCAGCATAACTCCGCAGGGCCCCCCTTTGCCACGGTGCATGCGCCATGACGCCATGTGCATGCGTGGTGGCGCCACAGCGCATGCGCAGGGCTTTTTTAAGCGCAGGGCCCGGGGCGGCCGCCCCGTTCGCCCTGCCCTATATCCGCCCCTGCCCACATTTCTACAATGGCTCAGCCTATTAGTTCATCTACTTTCAGATAGTGTCTTTGGCAGTATGCCCTGTATATGATGCAATATAGCCAAACAATGAATCTCATGACAAGTGATATAAACCCCCATCTCCTGCAGTCATGAGAATACCGGAAAAAACTCTGCTTTCACTTTTTGTAGCAAAGTAAATTTCCAGTTGCCGTGGCTGCAGAGAAAAGCTTGAAAACATCACCAGAGTGAATCCTAAAAGCCCACAACGTAAAAGGCAAAGAATCTAAAATGTGTTTTAAAAAGCTAAAACCAGCATGACTGATAGCTAACCGCATGATTTGCGGGACTGGACTCCTGATTTTTGAATGCTTGACATTAGCAATATTGATCCAGAATTAGGGATCCCCATTCCCTTCTTTCCCTTACTCATTGAACTTAGCATTAGCATGTAAATTATTTTAGATCAGTGTAATATAAGGGCATAAGGAAATCAGAACCCTTCCTGATCATCCAGGGGAATTAGCTCAAGTGGTAGAGCACTCGCTTTGCAGGTGAGAGGCAGTGGGATCGTTACCCACATTTTTTTTTTATTGGAATAAATTGCCAAGGGAGGTGGTGGAATCTCCCTCTCTGGAGATATTTAAGAACAGGTTAGATAGACATCTGTCAGGGATGGTGTAGACGGAGCTTGATCCTGCCTTGAGGGCAGGGGGCTGGACTCGATGACCTCTCGAGGTCCCTTCCAGTCCTATGATTCTATGATTCTATGATTCTATGATCACTGGGTCCCAATTGTCAAGGCCCTCCATATTAAAGGAGCACATCTCCACTTGCAACACACCGAGATAACGATGTTTATCAGAGGAATAAGATAATGGATTTCCTATCCTGCACGAAGAAGGGGCTTAAATACATTTTGTCAAAGGTCAAAAGTTACTCCTTGTTTCCCAGGGCTTGGCTTTTATTAGCAAAGGTAACTCCACCTAAATATAAGACTACAGCTCATGCCACAGCTTTCCTACTTTAAACACGTATGTTCTCCCAGCTCCACGAAGCATGAGATCTGATTAACTTCATGATTATCCTAACTGTGCACACCTATCAGTATTTTAAATGGCCATAACATTTTTTCAGATTTTGTTTTTTAATCCTGCCACCGCCGGGCATTCAAAATGTGATTAGTAGGTCCACCAAAATACAACCAATTAGACATCTGAAAACCTTACTTTGCACAAAAAGTGTTGTTCTGCTTAAACATTCTAGTACAGGTTCAATCTCTATGAGCTGGACTTCCTCAGCCAGGCAAAAATCTATGGTCTGGCATCCCCATGGGTGCTCCTGGGCTGGAGCATTCACAGGGGAAAACCAGCCTGCCCTCAGCAACGCCTCCCCTGCCCTCCCAAAGCTTCCAGAGCAGTGCAAACAGCTCATTTGCACTGCTCAAGCTCAATGAGGGAGAAAAGTGGGGGGGAGGGGGGAGAAGAGGAAGGCCAGGGATGCTTGGGGAGGGGGAGAAGAGGCAGGGTGGCTGCGAGCCCCACAGCTGGGGGCAAGACCGCAGCCCCACAGATAGCAGTGGGGTCTGGGAGTACAGCCCGACAGCTGGTAGGCTCAGTTTGTTCCCACAAGGCTGCATTTCTGGGGCTCCGCATCTATCCAGCTTCTTTCCCCAAATGCCACCCCCAAGTCCCTGCTCAGTCAGTGCCAGCCCCACAGCCAGTGGCAGTAGAGAGGCCAGCCCTGACCTACCCTGGTCCAGCAGATTCCCTGGTTCTGGACCACTTAGGTCCCCGGGGGGGTGGTCCAGGGAGGTACAACCTGTACACTTTTAACATGGCTTCCCAAACAACAGAATCATACTGCCAGGGTAAAAGTGTTGGTGAGTTCAGTGCTATGAATGCATTAAACTCATATTCATATGTCTTTGGAACCAGAACGACTGTCCCAAGGGCACCATACGTTTGTTTTCCGGAACTAAAGTTTTGACCCCCTCTCTTTGGTTTTGACAGATTATTCATGTGATGAAGTGGCGCTTTCATTGTTTTTGCAAGTACAGCTACCCCTCCTGAGTCTTTGGATTGAATCTTCCCAGAAGAATGGTCTTCATGCGCCATCTAGTGGTATCAGGAAGAATTACACTTTACAATAGTAGTAACTGTCACGGTTTTTATGAACAAGGCCGTTTTTATGGAAAGGCGTCCATTCCTGCAAAACGCATGAAGGTCAATTCCTTTTCTGGAAACATAGATCTATTTCACAACGTGCTAATGAGGTGGCCCTGAGCCAGATTCTCAGTGGGCATACATTGGCCTTGTTCCATTGATTGCACTGGAGCTACCTTAATTCGTACTAGTGAAAAACCCAGGCCAGTAACTGTAGAACTCTGGGAAGGGGGAAGAACACTGCTGAGGGCCTAGATGGCCGATGATAAAACCCAGCCATAGTCTTTGTAGCACTGGTTTTCTTCTAGTAAGGGAGCAAAAGTCTATCAGCATACTCAACCGGGGGGATGAGAGCTAAGTCAGCTTCGGTCTGGGCTCTCTCCTTTGGCTGTCACATCAGCAGGAACCCACCACTCCATGCATTCCAACTTCTTCCTGTCTCTCTCATGAGGCTCCCTCCCACATCACAATAGGTACCTCAAGAGGATTCTTTTCCACTTTGCTTTGCCAGTCCATCTACACAGGTATGCTCCCTAAAAATTCATACCTGCTGCCAGCAATGTCCTTTCTATTTTCCCATCCAGTTGTGGAATAAATGTTGTCATGTGCACTGAGGCATATGCAGATGTGCACCACCCACAGATACATAGTTGTGGGCAGGTATGGGTGCTCCACTAACCAGCTGGGTGGCATTTCAATCTCTCCTGAATGGCTGCCCAAGTGCTCAGCTTACAAGGAACACTGGCTGCCAACCTGTGCTACTGCCAATTCCCTGCCTATGACTCAAGTCCTGGCAGATGGGGAAGCTTTGCTGCTGTTGGGCTAAAACTCCATAACAGATCAGTCTATCTGCCTGGCTAGCAAACTTTTCAAGACTCTGCCACTCCAAACCTTGCCTTGCAGGCAGTGTTCACAGTAAGACGAGCACTTGAGTGGCCACCCAGGAAAGATTCAAATGCTGCTCAGCTGCCCCGCAGCACAAAAGCCAGCAGCATGTGATTCCACTGATGGTGCCCATCTGTACATGCTTTGGTGCATATAGCAAAAAGTATTCTGCACACTGATGGAAAAAATAGACGGAACACTGATGGATGGCATATTTGTATCTACTGCTCAATCTGCTATATAAAATCTAGATAGTAGTAATATTAAATGATGCTTCCTGAAGGCTTGGCCAATATTTACTTGTGGTGCTTCCTAAGCATTAATACAAGCTAAACACCATTAATACAATCCATCTGAGTACTTGAGGTGCAACTGCAGTATGTGTTAAATGTATCCGAGAGAGTTTTAATCTAAGTACATGAGCTTTCATAGGTAAGATGGCTTACATTAGGGGAGGGCAATACAATGGCAGCATTTCACCAGGGTTAACCCCTGGTGGGCTGCTGCTGCTATACTTACCTGCCTGTCTGCAGGCATGGGCGATCACAATTCCCATTGTCCAAGGACGATGATCTGTGGCCAACGGGAGCTGCGACTGCCTGTACCTGCAGAGGTGCAGGTAAATACAGCAGTGTGGGAGCCCACCAGAGGCTAACCCTGGTAGGTTGGATCCAGCCAGTGGGCCGGTATTAACCCACCCCTATCTTACATCTAAGACATGAAAGCTCATGATCCTATTTATTTGTTAGTCTCTAAGGTGCCACAGGCTTGCTTATTTTTAAAGTTACAGACTCACATGGCTACCCCTCTGAGACTTTTTAATCTAACCAGTGCCAGTAGCAATAACAGTGAAGCCGCAGCAACACAGGCTAGCCACCACATCCATACCCGCCCTCGCTGGCAGGCTTGTATGTGAGCAGCTAGTCCATGCTGCAGCCTATGGTGCCATTGCTTTCCTGCTCTTGGTGCTGATGCTAACTAGATCAGAGCCAGCTTGGGTACATTTACACACACCTAGGGCTCAGCGCCGCTTGCAATATAGATTTTCCCATAGTCTCAATAACACTTGGTCTTGTATGTAAGTGTTTCGCCCCCACCCCCTCAGGAAATGTAATAAATACAGCTGGTCAAACAGGGCTGTGTATTGATACAAAATTGTGTATGTATACCTAGGCCTCTGCATTCTTAAACAATAGCCTATTCTCTAGTTGGCTAAAGCAGCTTGTTTTTTCCCTTATAGTCCCTTTGTTCCACATTCAGCCTGCCAGTCTTTGTCCCTCAACAATAACTGGCAGAACAATGAAGGAAATGAGCCAAATTCACCCTGAGTGGAACTGTATTAACATCAATGGAATTACACCAGGGAAGAATTTGGCGAAGGACCCAAATACTTCAATTAAGTGAGTCAGCGATATTTGTGTTAGATAGAGCCTGTTATTTTCATCACTGGTATTTAAAAAGATACAGCAGCTAGTGGGGAAGAGCACAATGAGAAAACAGGAAGCAAGCGGGGAATGTATCCTGTTGGTTGGAATAGTGTCAGTACTAAAGCAGGCAGGGTCAAGGTAGGCCTCTGTGTATGAAGCAGTGATGAAGGAAGCTGTTTAGTCACACGTCTTTGAGGGTCCTAAGCAGAAGGGTGAGGAGCAGAAGGCAGTGATTCAGGTGACAGGCTTTCAAAGTTGCTCGCTTCCTAGCTGCCGGGATGTCACAAGCAAGACAAGAAACTCACAGCTTCTTTTTATCAGGTGGGTCAGCTCTTATGGAGATACATGGTTTGATTCTCCTCTCATGCTGAAAGGCGAAAGAAATCGGGAGTAACTCTGGGCTTCAGTGGAGCTCTGCCCATGTATAACTGGGATACAGAGGGCACTCAGGCCCATAGGCTTCTAATTAATACAACTGGCTTAATTGTGGCTTTTAACACCCCAGCATTGGGAAGGGCAGCTTTATGGAGGGAAAGTGGCTCCCTACACCAAGGCACGCTTCAAAAGCATTCTGCCTGCTTCAGTCCTGAGGCAAGAACTGTGGCTCTAAGAGCTACTGAACATGCAGCCCGTGGGCCGCATGTGGCCCACGGCTCATTGGTTTGCGGCCTGCGGTGCGGTTTGGATTTACACGGGGCTCAACATGTGGTCGGGAGCCAAAACAAAAAAGTAGTCAATATAAATGGTCTTCTGTTGATACATGTTTTAGTAGTTAAATTCCTGGACTGTCATTGCTCATTAAAAGTGCTGTTATATGGGTGGAAATCAGGTAAATATTGCATTTTATTAATGTCAGCAGAACTGACTTAAATGGGGCCTGAGAGTTGTGTCTTCTTTGCCATTAGCTTTTATGGAAGCATAGGCCATCAACAATTTCTTTCCAAGCCTCTCTGTCTTGTGCCACCTTTTCTTTTGCCCATTTTCCTCACATTTGCATCCAGGTCTCTTCTCCAACTATTCTTTGGCCTTCCTCTTCCCCTTTTCCCTGGGGGTTCCAGGATACGGATTGTCTCGTAATGCTAGTTGGTGGCTTCCTCAGTATATGGCCAATACATCGCCATCTTCTTCTCAAGATCTCTTGCTCTACTGGGCATTGCCCTGCTCTTTCCCATAAGCTAATGTTTGTAACCTTGTCAGGCTACTTCAGGCCAATGATCTTACGCAAGCATTTATTAATAAAAGTTTGCAATCTTTTGATGTTTGTCCTTGTTGTTCGCCATATTGATTCTGAGCCATATAGAAGTACTGATTTTACATTTGAGCTGAAGATCCTTATTTTGGTCTGTAGCTTGATCTCTCCTGAATTCCATATGTTCCTCAAAATAATAAAAGAACCTCTTGCCTTCTGTATTCTGGTCTTAATATCTTCATCAGTACCTCCCACTTTATTGACAATACTACCTAAATAGGTGAAGGTATCAACTTCCTCCAGTGTCGTTCCTCTCAGGACAATTGGGCTGCTGTTATTTGCTGCATTCACTTTCATGATCTTGGTCTTCCCCTCGTGGAACTTCAGTCCCATCTGCTGTGAAATCTTCCATAGGGCCCAGGGAACCTCACGGGGTTGTGTGTTGTGTAGTCTTGCCTTAATCTTTGTATTCATGTCCGTCAGTGTGAAAGAAGCTATTTGCATATATATTTGCATGTATATTCAACCACATTTAAATTATGACCCTCAGCATGTGCTGTGAGTATCATTGTGGCCCCCGGGGCCTTCCAGAGTTGAGTAGCCCTGCTCTAAGATCAGAGTAGTCCTGTGGCATCGTAGGGTACGTCTAGACTACATGCCTCTGTCGGCAGAGGCATGTAGATTAGGCTACCCGACATAGGAAAATGAAGCGGCGATTTAAATAATTGCCGCTTCATTTAAATTTACATGGCTGCCGCGCTGAGCCCACAAACAGCTGATCAGCTGTTTGTCGGCTCAGCGCGATAGTCTGGACGCGCGGGTGTCGACATGAAAGGTATTTGTCGACCACCTGGGATGAGGTTTACCTGGGTGGTCGACAAATACCTTTGATGTCGACCCCCGCGCGTCCAGACTATCGCGCTGAGCCGACAAACAGCTGATCAGCTGTTTGTCGGCTCAGCGCGGCAGCCATGTAAATTTAAATGAAGCGGCGATTATTTAAATCGCCGCTTCATTTTCCTATGTCTGGTAGCCTAATCTACATGCCTCTGCCGACAGAGGCATGTAGTCTAGACCTACCCTTAGAGACCAACCAAAATATATAGAATCATGAGCGCCCGTGGGCAAAACCCACTTCCTCTGAAGAAGTGGGTGGCATCCACAAAAAGCTCATGATTCTGTATATTTTGATTAGTCTCACAGGTGCCGCAGGACTATTCATTTTTAAAGTTACAGACTAACTAAGATCACGAACAGCTCAGGAACAACTGCAGTATTCTTTCAGAGGGTGCAATGCTTGTTCCTCACTGTGCCAATTTAGATCAGATATCTGGGGTGAAATACCATTCCTCCCTCTCTCCCCCACACAGACACAGTCAATAGGATTTCTGCCACTGACTTCAGTGGGGCCAGGAATTCACACCCCTAGTGCAGAAAGGGGGCACACAACCCTTTTAGGAAGTCTAGAGCTGCTAGAGCTACTGTTGTGTAACTTACTTCTACTCTGCCCCATCCACTCCAAGACCAAAATTCTCCCCCATCCCAGGAATCCTTTGTACAGAGACACAAGAGCACCCTTGTTTGAAGTCTTTGTCCCACACTGGTAAGTTCTCTGGGGCCCACTGCCCTATTTATGTAGAATGCCTAGCACAACAGGACCCAGATCTTGGGTTGTCCTTCGGCATTACCATAATAAATGTGATTAATAATGATCTGAGTAAAGGTAGGCTCAGAAATACTGTGCAGTTCACATCCTGGAACCTCAAGGCTTATCTAGACTACTGGGAACAGTCAAAACAGGATCTGCAAATTCCTCAGGTTTACGCAGCTTTTTGACAAAGGAGGGGTTCGCCGAAAAAGCCACGTCTAAGCTCTGCTTTCGAAAGTGCGATCGGAAGCATATTTTCTTTCAGCTGTTCCCGGTGGTCTAGATAAGCCTTCAGTCTAAGTGGCTGGTTTTGTAACAAGCTCTAACTGTCTTCCACTCCAGGAGTCTGGATTTTGGCTGTTTCTGCCACTGTGACAATGGCAGTACAGGAAAAAAGCCCTCTTGCTCCATGTCTCCCAGGACCCCAAGGACCTCCTGGGAACAACGGTGTTCCTGGTCATAATGGGCACAACGGGCTCAATGGGGAGAAAGGAGACATGGGAGACAGAGGGGAACCAGGTAAGGCACATCTGAATGAATCATTTCACCCAGTACTAAGGTCTGATAGCACCACTTCCCCAGTTCTCTCATGCAGATGTCAAGAAATCGCATATTTATAACAACCAGAATCATTTTATGGCAGCAGGTACTTGGTGACAGAATTGTGATCCTACCACAAGAGATTTGCGCTTTCTGAAGGTAGACCGATGGTATTGTGTGGAGGGTGAAGGAGTCAGGGAAGGGGGCTGAGAGGTTGGGGGGGGGGGGGCTCAGGATTCAGGGAGTAGGGGTCTCTGGGCAGAAGGTGGGGGGCTAAGGAGAGGGATGGGGGATGCAGGAATCAGGGCAGGGAGTAGAGGGCTCAGGGCAGGAGGCTGGGAGGCCTGAGGGAGCTCACCTGGGTCACCTGTGGCGGTGGCAAGGGTGGGACTGGACTGGCTGTGGGGGCTGCCTGGATGGTGGAAGCTGCACTGTGCCAGTAGTGATGGCTGCCAGGCTTGGCTGGGGCTCTGCTGGCTGCCCAGGGTTGTGCTGGGCTGCCAGCAGCTGCCTGTGCTGCCCATGGAGATGGGAGCTGTGCTGCCCACCTGCTCCCTCTGCCTGGCACTGGGGCTAAGGGTGATGGGGGCAGTGTCTTGGGCTCCTGCTGTGGCAGGCCAGAGGGACAGTGGTGTGGCTGCCCCTCTGTGGTCACTCTGCAGTATAACTGTTCCTCCTAACCACCTCCTCCATTTTCATGCTATGGAAAACAATCCCATTCCAGGCACATCCATTTTCCTGGCACAGCCACACCCCCAACCTGCTTTAAGTTAGGAGACGAGGAAGCTGCTTGCCAAATTTGGTGGTCCTAGCTCTTACCGTTTAGGAGGTGTTCTTGAACAAAGGAACTCACAGATGGACATTTCTAAAATACAGGCAGTCCCCGGGTTACGTACAAGATAGGGACTATAGGTTTGTTCTTAAGTTGAATTTGTATGTAAGTCGGAACTGGCTCCAGATTCAGCTGCTGCCACTGAAACTGACCAGGGACTGACTACAGGAAGCCGGAGGCAGAGTTGCTCTGCCCCCAGCTTCCTGGAATCAGCCTGATCAGTTTCAACAGCTGCTGAATCTGGAGCCTGGGACAGAACAGCTGGGGCGCTGCCCGGTAGGTTCCCACAGGACCAACCCGGCAGCACCCCAGCTGCTCTACCCGAGGCGTCCCGCAACATAAGCCTGATCTGCTGGGGAGGGGGGGCGCAAAGCTAGTGTGCCCCCTCCCCTCCTCAGCAGACCAGGGAGACCCGAGCAAAACCGCACAGGCGGAGGGACCCCGCCGCCCGTGTGGCTTTGCTCCTTTGCCCCCGAGCAAAGCCGCACAGGCGGCGGGATGCCGCCTGTGCGGCTTTGCTCCTGTCTCCCTGGTCTGCTGGGGGGGGGTCCAGCAAAGTCGCTGGACCCCCCAGCAGACCAGGGGGACAGGAGCAAAGCCGCCCAGGCGGCGGGGGTCCCGCTGCCTGGGCGGCTTTGCTCGTTTGCCCGGGAGCAAAGCCGCTGAGGCAGCGGGACCCCCGCCGCCTGGGCGGCTTTGCTCCTGTCCCCCTGGTCTGCTGGGGGGGTCCAGCGGCTTTCCTGGACCCCCCCAGAAGACCAGGGAGACCGGGAGAAGCTTTTCTCGCCCCGGAGGACACGGGCGGCGACCCGCCGCCGGTGAGCTCCGGGGCAAGAAAAGCCCCGTTGGTAAGTGCGGATCCGACATAAGTCGGATCCGCGTAAGTCGGGGACTGCCTGTAGATAGATTAGGCACTAGATGCACTGCTGAGAAATGCAGCAAGAGACATTTGCAGAACGGCTAGGAATGTTTTCATCATGGAGAGGCCTTGAAGTGAAACACAAAAATCCATGAATTTGGTTTTCAACATGTAAAAAAACCTTCTCTCTTAACCCGCCTTAGTGGCCTCCCATGGGAGGGAAAAGGCTTGTCTGAGACACTCCTGGTGGTTTATTCCTAGTGCTCTGGGTGGGTCTCAGTGTTAAGGCTCACGAAGCAGGGTGAAGGGCGGGCTGAGAGCCTACACACAGGCCAGCCGACAGAGGGGCCAAAAAGGTCAATCACCTCAGGGCCCAGAGATGCAAAAGGGCCTCAGGCTTCCAGCCACTGATACTGCGGCAGTGGCCAGAGACCCAGGCTCTTTAAATCAGCACCAGATCACCGTGTGGCATGCGTGCCAGGTGGTTCTCAGGGCTGCCTGAGGAGGGGAAAGCCATGGTTTACGCCAGGAAGCACTCCCCGCCCTTTCCAGGAGCATGGAGCTGTCTCCCCCCTACACCTTGCCTAGGGGCCCAGCAAGTTTGTTGCCCGCCCCCCCACGCCCACACATATGTGCTTCAGGCAGTTCTGAGGAGATAATGGGGCATATCAAGGAAGGAATGCACAGGGTATTGCTGTGCTTCAGTGATGTCCCCCTGTTGCAATGCTGCAGGAGCTGTAATGGGACGCATGGCAGGGACTAGAAATGGAAGGGGGTGGGGGAAATTTCCCCTGTAAAATTTTCCTTCAAAATTACAATTTGGAGGGTTTCACCCCCTCCCTCCAAAACAGCTTGTTTTGTTGTGGAAAGTTTCTGTTTGGTCAAAGAAAATTCTATTGAGGGAGAAAAAAAAAAATCTAAAAAAAAAATGTTTTTGAACAGCTCTATTAGGGAAGCTCTTGAGCTAATCTAAGCTGCTTAGGGGAGCAATCTAGCTCACAGCAGTGCCTGCATAGGAGCTGTGCAAATCGCCTTCTCTCTGACCCTGCCTTGCATCCAGCACTCGATGAAATTCCATTGTTTTAGATAAAATGATTGCTTCCTTGCTCTGAGACCCCAGAGAGGGGACAACATCCACCCACAGACCTGTTCAATATGAAGTTCTATTCTTCATACACGTACACCTGCCCTGGGAATGCTTCATGAGCCTAAACACTTAGGCACTCTCCAGAGTATTAAGAATAAGCCACAAAGCGTGTGTCAGTCAAATATTTTCACTCCCTGGGGAGCAATGAACAGTAGAGTGTTGTTTCTGAAGTTAAAGCTAAGGCTGTTTTATTTTGAATAGAGTGTATGGGTATGGTACGAGAATTTCTTTTATTTTAGGGAGTTTACTCTTATTTAAATCGCAGTTTATCCCACCCTGGTGGGCAGTGATTCAGTCTGACCCACTGCAGGCATTGCCAACAAAGAAGTTTTGGGGGATTTTAAATGAGTCACGTTTCAGCAGCATGAGAACAAATGGAAACATTTCTGGTTCTTGCTGATTCTTTTTAATCGTTTGCAGGTGCCACAGGAATGCCTGGACCACAGGGCCCTCCAGGAAAACTAGGTCCAATGGGACCAAAGGGTGAAAGAGGACCACCAGGTCCTAGTGGCCCACAAGGAAGCACAGGAACATGTCTGCCACGCCAGAAATCTGCCTTTGCCATGAAACTTGCCAAAAACTATCCAGCTCCTAATCAGCCCATTATATTTCATCAAATCTTATACAATGATCAGCAACATTTTGATAAGGCCACAGGAATTTTCACCTGCCACGTACCTGGAGTTTATTATTTTGGCTACAATGTGGAGTTGTACCGGAACACCACAAGCCTTCTGTTAATGAAAAACAGCAAAGCAGTGCTAGCCTCATATCAGACCACCCTAAAGTCTTATGAAAATATGTCAGGAAGTACAGTCCTTAAGCTGGAGAAGGGTGACAAGGTCTGGTTAGAAGTGATCCAGGAAAGTAACGGAGCAACGCAAACAAGCTACTTTTTGGGTTACCTCATATTTGAAACTTAGATTGCTGCAGAACTCCTGAATTAGCCTCATTATTGCATTAGAATTCAAGAGATGAGGAAAGCATATCTGGGGAGGCAGGAGGTTGTGTTAGGATCTGGTATCATATTATAGCAATATCTAGTATTATGGCTTCACCATCTACTTTTATGATTGCCCAACATTTCCCATTACAAGATGCAACTGGGGGCTGGGACAGAGAAAAGTAGATTTGGGCAGGAAACCTGAGGGGAAAAACTGGGACTGGAGGCTAGAAGGGGGAAAGGAGGAGAAGAGGGAAACTGGGACTGGGAAGCGGGGAAAAAATGAAGGGGGAACCAAGAGCAGATGAGGACCACAAAGGGGGACCAGTAAAGCAGAGAAAGGAACTGGGTGGGAGACATATCTGATAAGGAGCAAAGACAGGGAAGGAGAATTAGGATGGTCCAAGCTAAGAAACTGGGAAGAGGAGCTGGGGGAGGGTGGTCTCAATGAAACTGAAAGAAGAGCTCTGAGAGGGAAACTTAGAGCCAGGGGGATGGGAAATATGGGCATGGGGCAGGCATTATAAGCTACAGGGGTGTGGAGAGAGATTGGATGAAAAGCTAGGAGGGTGAGATTGTCCTCAGCCTCCTGTCTACCCAGGCCCAGAGAGCTAGATAAGGTGGAAAAAGGGACTGGATGGGCAAAGAGACTAGGCAGAGTGAGAATTGTGGGGAGATACTGGGATAGGGACTCAGTAGGGCAGAGGTGGCCAAACCATTTAACAAAGAGAGCCAAAACAGTGGCGGAAAAAATGTGAAGCGCCGCACCAGAACCGTCAGAGGAAAAAAAAAAGCCCCCCAGAACAGAACTGTTGAGCAAAAACAAAAAACTTAACACAAAAAATTTTTAAAAAGAAGGCTGCCCCTTCAAGATGGCTGCCATCTTGGGCACCATTTTTAAAACCCTGCAGCTCCGACCCAGCAAGCACAGGGAAGCCGGAGGGTGGTAGGAGCCATTGGGGGGGAGGGAGTGCACAGGAGTGGCTTCATGATCCACACTTTTGGGGGCCAAAAGCCGCATGTAGCTCGCGAACCACGGGTTGGCCACGGCTGAAATAGGAGGAACACTGGGGCTGGCTGGACAAGGAAACTGGAACAGGTTGGAGAGAAGAGACAGGAAAATGCATGTGCACTACAGTACACTCCCACCAAAGGATGGAATGGAACCAAAACAATTTCTGACTCTCACTATTCCTCTGCTGTCAACAAATATATGTGAAATCCTCTGGCAAAGTGCCTCACCCTCCTCTAGTGCAGGTCCACACAAAGTGTAACAACCTACTACTGCCATCAGTTACTCAAGTGGCAGAGGTCTGCGTGGTGGATGCAAAGGTTCCAACGCTGCTAATGACCCTGCATATCAATATGTTGACACACAAAGGAATGTCTGTTTTTTCAGTATTCCTTTTTTAAAAAATAGGAAATTACATACAACAAATTACACTAAGAGAACATTATTAAGATTGCAAAGTCAAGCATTCAAATATTAGGAAATGCCAGAATGATAGTTGCCTTTAATGCTATATCTAGACTGCAAGTTTCTTTTGGAAGAAGCTTTTCCAGAAGAGATCGTCCGGAAAAGCTTATTTTGAAAGAGAGCATCCACATAGCAAAAGTGAAATGAAATAGAGATGTGCTTTTTCTTCAGATTGGACACCATCTCGCATTTAAGTTGCGATTAGTCTGGATGGAGTGAGTGGCCACCAGGGCACCTGTGTTATTTCCTGGGGGCCTCTTCTTTCGAAAGAACTCCATCTTCTGCATCCACACACACCTTTTACCATCAGTGGAAAAACCCCTCTGTTCTTTTGACTTTGTCGAAAGAACTCAATGACATTGTGGGCGCAAATATTGTTTTTCCAGAAAAACGCAGCAGTGTATATGCACCCTAACACATTAATTCAGACCCCTTGTGTGTACGCATGCATTATAACACAGCCCTAAACTGCATGATCACATATTTTTCCACAGGACTCCTGCCTAATTCAGTGCACAGGATGGGTCATGTTGTGGAGGTGAAACGGGGTTGTATAGTGAATGAGGCTGTAGGACCTTGGTCTCACTTGTTGCAGAAGTAGAAAGGTGTGTAGTGCATGAGGCAGGGTCTTACAGGAAGAGAGGTTGCTCTCATATTTAAGATAACTGAATGCTGCCCTGAAGAACTGGATTTTATTGTCTCTGCCACAGAATTCTGCATGGTGCTGGGCAAGTCACTTAAGAGAAACTTTTACAGGTGTTCACTGTGTTTTCCCTCCTTTTCAGGATCCTTGACATAACATCCTGGGGCCTGATTTGCACGAGTGCCAATCACTTTTAGCTGCAACTGAAGTCAGCAGGAGCTCTGCACTGAACATATACCCATTGAAAATATACTGTATATGAAGTGCTATATATTGCTAAGTATTTTGAAGAATCATCTTCTGGATGTCTCAACTTGGGCATCTAAAAGTAGTGAACACATTTGACCTTAAAGTTTGTGCCTCAGTTTCCCCCCTCCCCTCCATCTGTCAAATGAGGCTACAACTTTCTCACCCTATAGGGAGAGTGTGAAAATAAATTCATTAATGTGCGTGAAGCACTTAGATACTATAGTTTCAGAGGGGGGAGCCGTGTGTCACAGAGCAGGTCCTTTTGACCATGGCCTCGTGCGTGGATTGCCCATTCTGCCACACAAAGGCCCCTCACAGAAAATGTAGGCCGCTGACACACTCTGAGAAAGCATAACTTGTAAGTGCACAATGCAGCTTTCTGTGAACGGAATTTAACCTTGTAGGCATCTAAGAACAGGGAGGTGAGCATGAAAAGATAGAGCACAGCTGCAAAAGATAAATAAGACTCTTTTGACCAGACCTTGAAGGTAGGGAGGTAGGCATAGGGAGATATGACGCAACTGCCATGCACACTGACCATGCCCGCACCCGGCACTGTCCACGGGGCCATCAGGCAGGCATCATGAAAAATCCTATCAGGCAATATTGCACATTACCTCATTACCAGCCTATCAGGCCCAGCCAGGAAACAGACCCTAATAAGGTACCGGACATCAGGTTATGTTATAAAAGACCCTTGACCCCTTTGTTCAGGGAGGTTCCGTGTATTGAGGGCACGTGTCTTTTTGCCCGGCTGAAGGATTGATCACCCTGAGGCTGCCTCCCCACCTTTCGAGTCAAAGATAGGGTTACGCGAGTTCTGAGCATGCTCCAAGTTCTAGTGTGTCTTTACGCTGTTATCGTTGCTGGATTTGTAAGTATTGCTTAAATATATGAGTTATTGATTTAGTTAATATTTGAATCATGTTAATTTCATTGTGTGATGCTGTAGAGTGTAACTGAGTTCTATTAACCACACTGTGTAAATTGTATAATCTTGTGTTGTGTAGTGGTGCTGTATTTAGGCCAAGCATAAGTGTTAGAAATAGAAACCCAGCAGCTGATAAGTTGTAGAGGTAGATTAATGACTAACTCCACCAGCTGCCCTAAAATAACCATAGAGGGGCTGGCTGTGGACGGAGTTTTTATTATTATATTGGCTTTGCTTTTGTATTTTTTATTTGCATGCTGCGCTGCCTTAAGCGAATTAGAGATAGTGATTTAATATAATCGAATTATAATCACAAAGTTTGTAATCAGTTAAGTGCAGTTTGGTTCAGTTTTCCCCTCCTGTAAAAACATTAGGCAATTGCTGGTTTTAAAATTCATTTAAAAGTCACTTGATTTTTGATAAAAGAACCATTCTGTTTTATAAAAAATCATTTGTTTCACCATCATCCAGTAGTTTTCACTGGGTAGTCGGTTTTAACCTCTGGGGGCTCCCATCACATCACCGAACCAAGTTGCGACACCGTGTTAGTCTGTAAATGAAAAAAACCCCCAATGAATAGTCCTGCAGCACCTTAGAGACTAATAAAAAATGTAGATGGTATCATGAGCTTTCATGGGTACAACCCACTTCTTCTGATGAATGGAGTTATGGGGTCCAGGTTGCAAAATAAATAGAAAAAGAGAGGGGATGGGGAGGGACATTAATTGGATTACTTGCTACATTCCACATCCTAATGATATAAAAGGCAAGTACCGGGTACTTAGAGTGGGTTCCAAGTACTCTTATCAGCTTCGTTTAGCACGGAAACTCTAATTGACTATTCTTTTCCCATTTTTTTCCTTTCTCTTTCCCTCCCCAACCTCTCTCTTTCTCTGCTATTTATTTTGCAACCTGGACCCCTCAACTCCATTCATCTGTATAAGTGGGTTGTACCCAGGAAAGCTCATGGTACCATCTACATTTTTTATTAGTCTCTAAGGTGATGCAGGACAATTTGTTGTTTCAGTTTTTTTAGATTCTATATTGATGGGCACCATAGAAAAGCCTATGAGAAAATTAATAATTCTGTTTTCAGAGCTGGATTTGACTAGCATGCAGTAAATTATACCCAGGGCCACATCTTGGACAACAAGGAGGAAACAAAATATTGAACAACTGCTCAAACCTACAGTACAACTTTCTATAGGTGCAGCTGCACTGCTTTAGCATGTTGGGTGAAAATGCTCTAGCCAGCGAGAGAGCACTCTCCTGTCGGCTTCAGAACTTCACCTCCTCAAGAGGCTGTAGTTATGTCAGGACAGAAGCTCTCCCACCAGCACAGCACTGTCTATACAGGGGGCGGGGTGCATGTGTGTGTGTTAAGATTGGTATAATTACTTTGCTCAGAGGGGTGGTTTTTCACACCCCTGAAAGATGTAGTTCTACCAAACTAAGTAAGCAGCAAAGGCCAAGACTAAGTGAAGACAGACTATCCTGAGTATTAAATGAGACAGGAGTACTGTGGGAAAATAGTAGGGGACCATGGGATTAAAGACTATACTATAACACATCTGTGTGATGAATATTTTCGTAATATTTTATGAGTTCTGTTGTCTCCGTTTCCCCCTTGTGCTGTGTTGTTACCAAGTAAGTGCAAAAGGACTGGTACTCACAGGGTGGGTTAGGAAATATTGGTGTGGGCATTGCTGAGCTGTCTGGGGCTTAGTCCATATATCAATGAAACATTTGAACAGAGAATAGGTATCAATGTCTGTGCAGTTAAATTTGCTGTAACATGATGTGACTCACCAGCATCACGCTTCCTGCTGGTCATTCTGGGAATTAGCTCGCCCTTGTCAGAGTGTCTCACCTGTTGTTACCTTTTCCTCTCCACCACTGTGTTAGGACCCACATCCTTGCCTGACGGTGGCTTCCTCCCCTCTGAGTACTGCCCTGTCGTAGTGCCCCACACTCCGGGGTCCTCCCTCTCAGGGAACCCCAAACCTCTACACCCACCTTGGCTCAGTGACCCACTGCCGGTCTTCATCTAGTCGCTTACCTCAGGGGCAAACTGCAGTCTGAAATGGCCACTCAGCATTGGCAAGAGGATGTGGACCTGCTGCCTTTTGCTACCCTGGCTGCTTCCCTAATACTCTCAGGCCTTGAGAACAAGGCCTCAGGCTGGGAGCTTGCCTGAGCAAAGCGCCCCAGCCATGCTTGCCTTTCTCCAGCCCTACTCTGTGTCAGGAAGCCTTTTAGTTCCCTGGCAGCTAGGTCCCTTCCTGCTCCCCAGCTTGAGCAAGAGTGAGTGACTCTTTCCTGCCTTCCAGGATCCTTTATTTATACTGCCCTCAGCTGGACTCTAATTGGCTGATTCCTGACATAACTGTTTGGTCCCCAGCCCCAGCCCTCCCCCTGGGCTGGATTTAACCCTTGTAGGTCCAGTGCAGGGCAGATGCCCCATCACAACTGCTAGCAACCAACTGGAGGAATTGGGATTCCCCTCCCATTCAACAGGGGAAAAAGCAACATTCCCCAGCTGCAAGAAAAAGAACAGGGAAGATGTGAGGTGGGAGGATAAGAGCTGGTTGCTGGAAAGAGTTAGGGCTCTCAACTGGCATCTGACCAAAGAAGTTGGATGGCGCTTGACCCAAGGGGCTCCCCTGGCAAGGGTTAAGGTTACTAAGGGCAGCTTACTCCAGGTTAGGGCTAGAGTTAGGGGCAGAACACTGTGGGCTAAGGTTTAACTTGGGGTCAGTAGGATTTCACATGATAGCATTTAGGTTTCTATAGATATGAATCCCCCATTTAGGGTTAGGCTTGGAATCAATAGGGGTCCCACAGCAAAGGTCAGGGTTTCAAAGGATAGGGCTTCCCTAACTAGGGATATGCTGGGGGCCAGAAGAGCTTTTCTGTTATAATACCTGAAGGCTACGTCTACACTGGCACCCTTTTCCGGAAATGCTTAAAACGAAACAATTTTCCGTTATAAGTATTTCCGGAAAAAGTGCGCCTACATTGGCAGGATGCTTTTCCAGAAAAGCACTTTTTCCGGGAAAGCGTTTGTGCCAATCTAGACGCGCTTTTCCACAAAAAAGCCCCGATAGTCATTTTCGCGATCGGGGCTTTTTTGCGGAAAACACTACTGTGCTGTCTACACTGGCCCTTTTCCGGAACAGTTTTCCGGAAAAGGACTTTTGCCCCAATGGAAGCAGCACAGTTTTTCCGGAACAACACTGACAATTTTACATTAGATCATCAGTGCTTTTCCGGAAATTCCAGGGCCCAGTGTAGACAGCTGGCAAGTTATTCCGGAAAAGCGGCTGATTTTCCGGAATAAGTGGCCAGTGTAGACACAGCCGAAGTGTTAGCACCCAAAGCAGCATAGCTGAATTACAGATACATTCGTTAGTATGCCAAACTTCATATTAAAAAAATGATACATATGCCAGCAAATAGGCTACTCATATGTGGTAAATCATAAACCTATCCAGCAATACCTTAGGTGAGTTATCTTGCATAAAAGTACATCTCAGTTATGTCATATTCATATCATAAGCATATTTTTGTAAAGGAATGAAATGTCACAATAATAAAAGTGTCAAGACATTTAAAAAAATCACCACTCAGTGTGAGAGGTGGCACTGATTTGGGGTAATGGCACTGAGAACTTCAGGGATTTGTTTAATATTCAGGGTGGACATTCATAAAAAGTCAACGAACATTTCAAAGTTCACTTTCACTACACAAATGTGCATCATGGAACCTTCTTTTAGGCTCTGTAACACTAGGAGGAATTAGAAAAGGGCAAATCATGAAGTCAAGATAGGAATTTTGACTGTCAGTCATAACAGTTTAAAAAAAAAAAAAAAAAACAACCAACCAACCTACCCCACCAGCAATCTGAAAGAGAGTCAAAGATGAATCCACACACTGGGCTGTGACATTTAATCTACCCTAAGGAAAAGCAAATGGCTGGCGGGGTTACAGGACAATGCTGGTTGTTTCCATTTTCTCTGAAAATACAAATCAAAGAAAAGGGAAAAATTAGATGGCAATGGTCAGTTGTTGGGGCACTAGCCTAGGATTTTGGGGAGATAGATACATTCCCTGCTCTGCCACAAATTCTCCAATTAGACCATGGGCAAGTCACTTAACTCATCTGTGCCTCAGTTCCCCATCTGCAATTGGGACAATAGTGCTGCCCTACCTCTGTGGGCTCTTGGGATGATAAATACAATGAAGAGCTCAGCTGCAATGGTAAAGGGGGTTGTATAAACACCTAACATAGATTATCAAAGGTGGAATGCAGATATCCTGACCCAGAACTGACACTTGATGAGATCAGGAAAAGTTTTGATCCTGCTCCTAACATTTTGCATATGTTGACGTGTATTCTACAATGGTTGTTGGCTTGCCATTTCCAGCTCTTGGCATGATTATTTTGATGAAATGCATTCACAAATCACAACCCCACTGGAATTTAATTGACAGAAAGGAACAGAAGTGAACACAAAAAAAGCTGCACTGCAGAGTGAGCTGAAGATATATGGGACCTACTTACAAGCTCACGTGAAAAATGAGAAAATAATGGCACTTATTTTGTGAGGTATTTGAATTATGAGCCCATAAGTCTTGAAATCTTGGCCAACGTGCTCCAAAATGACTTGGAAATATGAGAAATTTACTGCACACTAAACATTATTTCCCCCTTATGGAAAGGACAGGGTCTTTCTTTTCCCCTACTCTTGCCATTCATCACTTAGTGGAGGAAACTCACAAGCACCAAAGCCCATGAGGAAAAATATGTTCTTTGTTCCAAGTTTTACCCCTCTCTCTACCCCCTTTTTCAGCTATCAACCATTCTGGTTCACATGACTGGCCAAACGCAAGAGCAAACAGATGGAAAGTAAAGAAATGCCCCATTTCAAAGAGGAGTATTTTTGTACAGTGGGTTTATATAAATGCAGCAAGGCTGCTCCAGCTGGGGTTGAGGTGATATGTTCATATTATTCAGGTGCACCAAACTCATGGAGTGAAAGGAAAACCATCCACACACTCCCTAGCACAACCCTGTTTATCCAGATGGAATGAGGGACCCTATCGGGATTTATTCAGACAAGGGAAATTTGGGGAACAGGAACAGTTCCTTGCTAAATCATGGTGAGCTAGGCCTCTAAGGAGTTGTCCAGTTCTCCCTGCTGTCCTCTTCACTCCTGCCAATCCCACAAAACCTGCCCTCCTTTTTTCCCTAGCCATGTCCTCTTAGGTCAAATTGTGTCCTTCCCCTTGAGAGAAAGTAAGGCTCTCTGGCAATAATCATCCCCATGGAGATGAAAGGAAATGGAAAGTAAGAGGGAAAATCCAACACACTGCTTTAGAGTGATAACACAGAGCAGGGCTTCTCAAACTTCTTAGGCACCAGCAAGATGATCAGCAACTTCCTAATGAGCCTGTGGTACATCCTCTGTGTGATTTTTAGGGTCCCTTTCTCCATCAGTGCAGTTAGGAAGCCTCTCAGCTGCTTGTGAGGAACTAGGCTGACCCATAATTCCACCACTTTCTGCTTATTGGAGGGCAAAGGCCAGAACTGGGACTTGGATGGCTGCTGCTGAAGGGACATGCTTTGGAGTCTCTTAGGCTATGACTAGACTACACTGATCTAGTGGAAAAAGGTACATAAAACGCACACTGCAATTTGCATACCTTTTTCCGATAGTCTTTTTGGAAGCAGCTTTTCCAAAACATGGCCCATCTACGCTGGGCCAAATTTCAGAAAAACTTCCTCTTTTGGAAGAGCCCTTCTTCCTTGTGGAAGTGGGGGGAGGGGGGAGAGAAGGCAAAAGAGCAGACACATTCCCTGGATGCGGCAGAGTTTTTCGGTATCCCGGAAAACCCACGAAGTCTAGACGTAGCTTTACTTGCCTCTAGATGTTTTCTGCTTCACCTTTCAGTAGAATCATAATTAAACTGGTGTCCTGGGCTGTGGCTAATGAAGTGATCCTACTGTTGCAATGACAGCCATTTGTGATTTCTGTGCAAGCTCAAACAGCAGCACCAGGGAAGAAAATACAGTTTGAAACAGAAACAGTATTAATACCTAGTTAACACAATGAGAAATACTGAGGGGAAAGCAACATTATGAACAAAGGGAGTTAGTTAATGATAATGTCTCAAATGCATGCATGTGATTTCATGTAAGTTGGTGTAAATCCAGGGTAACTCCTCTGGTTTCAAGAGTATAAGGCCACTGTAAAGGAGATAAGAATTGTCTCATTGTATTTTAAAGATTTTTGTCAGCCCCCCATTTGTGAGCAAGACAATCTCTCACTAAGGGACAGAAATTACATTTGCAGGACTTATATAACAGAATTCAAAGTATACTAACAATTTAAGCTGACGCGGCTAGCATTTTGAAAGGGCAATGCTAAGATCTGAGGCTAAGTGTATAAAGATAGATTTTAGCAGATTAACTTCTCTGAAATGGCCAGGTACAACCAACTAACTTGAGTTACAGTGTTTCCAGAAGTGACATTCAGCCAACTATAGCAATTAGAGTGAAGAACACGGTGTCCTAAAACAATTTCCTCTGTTTCCCTGAGGTGATGGAAGTCCAAGGGATGGAAGGATAGACTCCAGTTTGATAAATGAACCTGGTGATCTCACTAAAAGAGTATCAAAGTTATTTATCTGAGGCTAGATACTGTTCTCTCTCATTGAGGTTAACGGGTCTTGTGCTGACCTGCTCTTTCTGTGATGAACAGCTGCCATATATATACTTGGTGACTGTCATCCAGGATTCACTTCACGTCTCATTTAAGCGGCTGCAGCAGAGGACACCAAGCCGAACTCTCTTCAGTTTCCATTCTCACAGCTCTTGCTAAGTTAGTCCACCCTTCCAGGCAAGTCTAGTCAGACCCTGTGTGACAATGTGGGAATTTGTGTAATATTTTTCCAAATCCTGTGTGTGCCTCAGTTTCTTCTATGTGCTGCAGCGTTACCTATGGAGTAGAAAGGGTTGTTTGCTCTCCGCAAAGGCCCAGAAACTCAGGTATTAATGGCTCTCAGCTGTCTGGGCCTTGGGCCCTGTATCAAAGGAGTTTTTGATAAGACCATGAGAAATCCACTCACCAGGACTTTGGTACCAAAGTCCTGGTGAGTGGATTTCTCCCTGTCTTCTCAAAAACTCCATTGATCTATACCCAAACATAGGATTGCTAGGCATGAGTCAGACCTGTATTTCTGGGCCTCTGCAGGGATTAAACAGCCCTTTCCTATCACTAAATCAAAAAGGCAACATGGAGGGGAAACTCAGGCGCTCGGTATTCATAGAACACTTACAGAAAATTCCTACTCTGTTGCACCTCAGGAGTGTCCTGCTACAATTCCCAGATCTTCTCTGAAGATCCAACCTTCCATGAAGCACCAACCCGTGGGGTGATGTCACCAGTTCTTTCACAGGGTTTTCCTGCAGACTCAAAGCAGGAGTGGGCTGGGGATAAAATGTCCATTAGGAATCAGCACAGAGAAAAGTCTGCCAGGATTTGTGGACTGTATCCTCCCTTAAAGCTGCCGCCTACAGAAATCTCCTTTTCTTCTATCCCAAATGTAAGTAAAGTTGCTATCAAATGCATGCAGTAATATAGCTTTCCTGCAAGCCAATGCAATTTTCTTTGAGCTCAACTGAAATGGTTTCCTTTCCTGTGAGCTAGCTTTTGAAAGCGTGAGAGTATGTATTTCCAAACAGATAGGTCTTGCCAAGTCTGCACAGGTCACTGTCAGTCATGCTATTTGGCTACATAGGCGTTAGTTAGCTACAGAGGGGCAAAAACAGTTTAGCTCAGATGGGTGGACTCAATTTAACAGTATCTTTCATTTGTCACCATCTAATTACCAGCACTTTTCCAGCCTTCACTTTGTGCATGTCCTGTGTCCATGTCACTCTGTCTAGAGTGATCTAGCAGTGCCTATCCCAGTGCTTGTTAGAATTGCTCCACAGCAGCCAAGACCTTCAAAATGCATTTAGGCACCAAACTCTGACTGAAATCAATACCTAATACCTTTAAGAATCTAGACCATCCTCCTTCATAACCTTACTCGCAGCAACACACTAGTGCACTCATTTCTTCCAATTATCCCTG
The DNA here is from genome assembly GCF_052426305.1 of Pelodiscus sinensis. Lineage (NCBI taxonomy): Eukaryota > Metazoa > Chordata > Testudines > Trionychidae > Pelodiscus > Pelodiscus sinensis. The sequence continues at coordinate 97,376,787 of NC_143052.1, read as the reverse complement.
ACCAAAAAACCAAATTAGGCAACCCTTTGTAATCTACTTTCGAGCATACGGACCCCTTTTCAATCTATTAACATTTCAAAGACACTCCCTCCCTCCCCGCAAACACTATAGCTGTTTTCAAACATTCCATTACTTTATTATCATTTCAAATGTAGAACTGTTCATGAATTTCAAGGGCGGAACTTCAGGAGGGTAGGAGGCAAGGGTGGAACTTTGGGAGCACGGGGGTGGGCAGCAGCTGTGTGCGCTGGGACGCGGCTTGCTTTTGATCCTGTTCTCCGGGCACAAAGGGAGCGAGGGGGAAGTGCTTGCATGCTGTGCATGCCTCTCACACATGTGCCAGGCTTGCAAGCACTTTCCCCTCACTCCCTTAGCAGCCGGGGAAGGAGATCAAAAGTAAGCTGTGTTCCAGGGCACATGGGAGAGAGGAAAATGAAAAGAAAAGTGGTCTCGAGCCTTACTTTTACATTTCCGCAGACCCCCTCCAGTATCCTTGTGGCCCCCTGGGGGTCTGCAGGCCACAGGTTGGGTACCCTTGATCTATTTGTATCTCACATGTGTAACACTCACCAGGGAAGGAAAGCACATCAGCCACGTTTTAGAATGAGCAATAACACCATTTCTGAAAGGGATAGGCCACAAGTGGAAGAATTTGATCCCAGAGCTGGTGTTGGATGTTCAAAGTAATACACTCAACATAAACTCTGGTCTCGAAGGGTCTGCATTGACCTAGCCTCCTCTACAGTATTAGCATACTGATTAGAACAGGCTTCTCTTATAGAACCTACAGATACAGGGTGACTAAAAACACCAAAGGCCTCCTACATTTAAGCGATCTCTCTGCATGCCACACAGCTACAGTTGTGACCGCAAGAGGAATCTGAGCAGGATCCCCTTCTATTTAAAAGGGAGAAGAGGGCTGGCAGTGTTGTCTGTGAGGGTTGATGGCTGCAAAGGTCTGGCTGCTGTGGAGGATTATATCTGCCCAGAGGAGGGGTTCATGTTAAATGTGAGGTCTGTACTTGCATACAGCCATCCATTTATATTAGATGCACCCATTTAGAAACCTGTTGCAACCACCTCTCCCTCCCATTGCCCCTGCATATCAAGTAGTTAAGCATCTAATGGGTACAAAATTTTCACTCACATTTAATGGTAGATGCAGAATTGTGTTCGCCACACTGAGACTCACTACAAGTCAAAACTATTAGCTTGCCTGTTGAAGCTAAAACCCACTCCCACCCCTAAGTAAGTTCAGCCACCTTGAACTCTCTCCTTAAGCACTTCTGAGCTCAAGAGAAGAGGATTTCAAGCCCTTTAGCCCCCTCTAAATCCTTGTTTAAAAAGTACTAGATTGACCAACCTGGAACTTCATCTCATGTCTCCCAGGGGGTTACTGCACAAACAGTAGCAATAGCAAATTCTCCTGAACATCCTCTTCCCATAATTGTTCCTTTTCCCTCATGTGGGAAGGTTAGGGCTTACACTTTCAAGGGTGACTAGCAGTGTTCCCTATAAGCTGCAGCACAGCTTCCCAGGTGATTCATCAGCCCCGCCCAGTCAGTCAGCTCCCTGCATGGAACCCTGAGCCTCTGACTGGGGGGGAGGGAGGGGTTGATTAATCATCTGTGAAGCTGGGCTGCAGTTTAGAGGGAAAACTGGTGACTAGTGATTTTAAGCAACCAGAGACATCTTTAAAAGAACCTGATTTTCAGAAAGTGCTGAACGCTGATTCTCTGACAATCATTTTCCTTTGGGGACCAATATAAAGATAACTAGGTGAATTTTTATGGCCTGAGCTATCAAATTTGACCTCCTGTATAATCTAGAAGTCCCTTCCGTACTACCAAAGAATTCTATGACTTCATGTTCCAATTTGGGCACCAAAAATCACTAGTCCCTTTTGAGAATGTAGGCTAACACCTTTTTGGGCACCCTATGCACTCAGTCCTTTTCACTGAGGCCTGAGCCCTTTTCATGATTAAAGTCTCTAGGGCAACCATATCACAATGACAGTGAGGCAAACCTGTTATTAGGGTTGCCAGGTGTCCGGTATTCTACCAGACAGTCTGGTTTTTGTGCCCTCTGTCCGGTAAAAAATTTCAGAAAATACTGGACATGTGCAAGTCTGGTATTTTCTGTTTTTCTGGCTGGGCACTGGATGGAAGCCTGGCAGGGGTAGGCAGAGTGGCTGGGAGGCAGGGCCGCGATCAGTGCTGAGAAAACTGTGGTCGCGTGCAAAAGCCTGGCAGGGGCAAGAGCAGGGGCAGGGGAAGTGGCTGGGACTCCCAGCCACTCCCTCCCACCCGGCTTCTCTACACAACCAGAGGCTCCCAGCGCTGGTCGCAGCCCCGCCTCCCAGCTGGGAGCCTGTGGCTGCGTGCAGAAGCCATGTGGGGAGTGGCTGGGAGGCGGGATGCAATTGGTGCTGGGAGCCCTCAGCTGATTGCGTCTGAGGAGGAGTGATGCCGGAGTGATGCCTCGGGGAGGAGGAGAAGCCCTGTCCCTGCTCCTGAGCACTGTTCAAGCGCGCTATGGCGCCGTAGTCCAGGAGAGAAGCCCGCAGGTGCTTTGTAGTTGCGTTTAGGCGCCTTCCATGGGTTTAGCCAAAACTGACTGGGGTGGAATTTCTGCTTCTTCCCACTGGGACCCCAAAGACCTGGCTATGGGGGAGTCACCTTCCTACCCATGGTCGCCCTCCTCCCCTGCCCTGCCATTGTGTTGCTGCGGGGTCTGCCTCTCTCTGCTTTGGGTAGCAGGTGGCTGTTTTGCAGAGAAGGCTCTGCTGCCTCCCCCTTTGTTCCCAGCTTGGTGGCTCTTGGTAGTAGCCACACAGGATGTGTGTTTGGTGTGGGTGGGTTTTTTTTTTTTTTTGCTTGATAAATTTTTAGCCTATGTGTTCAGTATTTTTGGGAGACAATCTGGCAACCCTAGGTACTCCCCCAGTATGTCCTATGCACCCTTGGAGATTTTCTCCCTCTGATACACACTTTCACTGTATTTTTAGTTATAAAAGCACCGGTAACAGCTACCAGAGATCCTGGAGCGTGATTGATATTTTCTAAGAGCCCTTGATGGCAGAGCACAAAAAACTATAATTAATCATATGTTGTTTTTTTCCTTTCTTCCCCCCTCCCCTCACTCATTGTCTCTCACACAATACAGGAGACAATAAAATCATAAGTGGGTGGCACTTTCGATTGCCCAGAACTCAGTAACTCAGCAGGAAGGAGGAGGCAGAAAAGGTTTCAGATTTAAAAAAAAAATCACTTCAGCAATTATTTCCAATGCAGAAGTGCTTTCTTATCCCGAGGGAACATCAGTTTTCAAAGTATATTACCATCCTGGTGTCCATTCAGGGTACGGTATTTGATCATCTGCCTCTCAAAATCTCCATGATTTACCATCTTGTGGATTTTTTTTTAATATGCTGAAGCTGTACAGCTAATGGCCCTGAATGGCTGTTAAATCACAACGAGCTGCCTGCTGGCTCCAATGCAACATTATTAATAAGAGAGATCTTAGGAACCATAATGAAAGGCATAGATAATAAGACTGAAAATATCATAATGACACTCTATAAATTCACGGTACACTCACACCAGGAATACTGTATGCAGTGCTGGTTGTCCTAACTCAGAAAGGCATACAAAAAGGTAGAGAGAAGGGCAACAAAAATGATTAGGGGTATGGGTGAGTTTTTGTATGAGGAGAGATTGAAAAGACTGGGACTTTTCAGCTTAGAAAACAGATGACTAAATGGGGATATGATAGAGAGCGATAAAATCTTGACTGGTGTAGAGAAAGCGAATGAAGAAGTGTTATTTACTCCTTCACATTACAGAAAATTAGAAGTCAGCCAATGAAATGAATAGGCAACACGTTTAACCCCAGCTAAATGAGATACTTTGCAGTGAATTACTTTATCATTCATGTATTGCTGTGTGATGTTATGATTATCGAAGTATAAATTTGATTAGTAGCTAGAAGGGACAAGTATGTATTAGACAGCTAAGTAAGTAGGGCTGAAAACACAAGGCCTACGGGCTGAGGCCTTCAGGATTTTTGCTTAGCCCTATTAAGCTTCAGAGTTCAGAAATGTCTGACATAAGTAAATGATTGAAGAATAACCGGCTGCCATAAGATTACAGGAAAAGATCTGACAAGGGGTGGTATTCAGAAAAAGTAGGTGTAAGATTAATTTTAAATCACAATATGTCCAAGAGGCACATTTTTTCTTATACATGCCTTAGCCATGTGATACAAGAGAATGAAAAGAAGTACATACACTCTATGGAAAATGAGGTATGCATTTTTGGGGGTCACCAATATAGAAAATGAGGATTCACACTTTCATGCACATGATATGAAATATAGTCAGGATCACATTATAAAAGAGGTGCACCAGATTGGGAGATTGAGTTCCCTATGGGACAACTCCAGCTGGAACCAGTCCCTAATGATCAGTTGGCAAGAATCTCATTCAGGATGTAGTGTGACTGCACTGGTAACTTGGGCATAGGTCCTTATAGGATTTCTATACGTGTGGGTAATCATGACTTTAACTGGAACTTTAATACAACTTGTAGAAAAGAGTAGCCCTTGTACTTGTGAAATGCAGGTGTGTTCATGATCCTAGGTCTTTATATGCTCCTACGCTACGTCTAGATTGGCATGATTTTCCGGAAATGCTTTTAGCGGAAAAGTTTTCCGTTAAAAGCATTTTCGGAAAAGAGTGTCTAGATTGGCACGGACGCTTTTCCGCAAAAGCACTTTTTGCGGAAAAGCGTCCATGGCCAATCTAGACGTGCTTTTGCGCAAAAAAAGCCCCGATCGCCATTTTCGTGATCGGGGCTTTTTTGCGGAAAACAAATCTGAGCTGTCTACACTGGCCCTTTTGCGCAAAAGGGACTTTTGCCTGAACGGGAGCAGCATAGTATTTCCGCAAAAAGCACTGATTTCTTACAGTAGGAAGTCAGTGCTTTTGCGGAAATTCAAGCGGCCAGTGCAGACAGCTGGCAAGTTTTTCTGGAAAAGCGGCTGATTTTCTGGAAAAACTGGCCAGTCTAGACACAGCCCTTGAGACTCTAAATCTGAAGCAAGTAGCAGAAGTGACTTTCACTCCATTGAGCTTGAAACTGTAGCCACCAGAGCCAAACCCACATGATGTAATACAAGTTTACTAAATTAATTTTTAATGAAATCTACCACTTCTTCACACAAAGCACAGTCAACCTGTGGAACTTTGTTCCTAAGTGATGCTGGGAAGGCAAGAACGATAATTGGAGTCAAAACAGAATTATATAAGTTGAGTGGGCAAAATACAGTCTGCAGGCAGTATCCAGCCTGCCAAACATTCGAATCCGGCCCGCTTTGATACTCTGGGCCTCTAATGTCCTGTGACCCTGCAGGACCATTGGGCAGGCTTCCTGCCTGTCCTGTTATCACATGCTCAAAGCATCCGGCTGCTGGGGCCAGCGTGTGCATCTCTGTGTGGCTCATGCCCCTTAGGGATGGTGGTCTCTGTATGCTGCCTCTGCCCCCAGCACAATCCAACCAGCCCCTATTGGCCTAAGGTAAGTGCTTCCCAGCCAGAGCCTGCACCTGGCACCCCACCCCTTCTTGCACCCCAAACTCTTGCCCCAGGACACATCCTAAAGCCTGTGCACCCTGCCCCAGGTCACACCCCAAACCCTTCTGCACCCTGCCCCAGGTGACAAGTCCCTCCTGCCCCAAGTCACAACACAAACCTTTTGCACCCCCTCCTACAGCCCTGTCTCCAGCCACAACCCAAACTCCTGCAGCCCTGCCCGAGGTCAAAACCAAATCCTATGCATCTCTTACTACACTGCCCTAGCTTCTACATCAGGGGAGGGCAACCTAAGGCCCCCAGGCCAGATGCAGCCCATGGCTTGCCTGGATCTGGCCCTCGAGGCTTGGGGCTCCCCCCAGCACTGAGGAGCTTGGCTGGTGCTCCAGCGCCACCTACTGTGCCCTTGTGGGGCTGGAGCACACACAATCTACCAGTGAGGTGGGGTTGGTTTTTGTTATTTTTCTTTTTGTTCTCACTCGTGTGCAGCCCCCAACTGATTTTTCTGTGGGTCAGTGGCCCCCGACCCTAAAAAAGTTCCCCACCCCTGCCCTACATGCTCACACTCACGCAAGTCTGAAATGTAAGCCAGCAGAGGGCAGCGATGCCACACGTACACACTAGCTAGTTTACCAAAGCAGTTGGGGAGGGACCCGTTTGTTTAACTCTTTGTATTTCCCAGAAGAGAGCAATCTAGAGACAATCTCTCTCTCTGGCCAATGGGAGCCCCCTGTCCCTCATGCTTGACTCACTTCTGCTGATGTAACTCAGGAGGAACACCACTGACTTCCTGGAGGCATGCTGGTGAGAGAGGAGTCTGCCACCTGGTGCTGCCAGGCAAGCCTCGGAGGGTAAGAACCTTCCTGGTTTTGCTGAAAGTCTCCCAGAATTGGATGTGATCTCCTGGAGGCTACTGAAGCCATGCTGGGAGATCAGCCACAAAAAGTGTGGCAGTGCAGCAGGGCTAAGGCAGGGTCCCTGCCTGCCCTGGCTTCATGCCACTCCTGGAAGCAGCTGGTACATCCTAGTGGTCCTTGGTGAGGGGGAAACAGGGGTTCTCAGCACTCTGCCCCAACCCTGGGTGCCTATTCTGTAGCTCCCATTGGCTGGGAAATGCAGCCAATAGGTGCTGCAGGAATGGTGCCTGCAGACCCAGGCAGAATGTCCAGCCTCCTTGCTCCCCCTCAAGAGCTGCAGGGATGAGCCAGCCACATCCAGGGGCAGTGTGGGATCAGGGCAAGCAGGGAATCTGTCTTAGCCCTGCTGGAGCCCACACCCCTCAGCCCAGCTGCCCTGAGCCCCTTCCCAGAGCCAGCACCCTGAACCCCTGCCAGCCTATGCCCCTTCCCATACCAGCACCCTGTCCCAGCCCTAAGCCCTATCCAGGATGCGAGCTCCCTCCTAGAGCCTGCACCACCTCCTGTACCCCAACCCCGTGCTCCAGCCCGATGAAAGGGAGGGTGCGGGAGAGTGAGCAACAGCGGGAGGGGGGATGGAGCGAATGGGGCAGGGCAAGGGTGTTTGGGGTTGTATGGTTGGATAGTTTGTAACCCTACGGCCTCTCAGCTGAGAGGGACTGGTTCTATAGGAAATTCCATTCAGTTCTCTCCAGATGAAGGACAGTCCCTGCAATGCAGGGGCTAGCTGGGGCAGGGGAGTGGGCTCTGGCAAAGACACTAAAGCAGTGTCCCCAAACCCTGCACCATGGACATACCTTCATGCTGCTGCTCTTGCTAATTTTGATGCTCCTAAAATGTATAAGTAGGAAATACAGAGAAAGACAACCCCTAAGCAGAAGATTCAGCACAAAGGTCCCTACTCCATGATTGCTTTGTGTTCAGGGCTCAAAAAAGCCACGTCTCCCTGAGAATACCTCCAGTGATGGGGGGAGGGGAGGGGAGGGCAGAGCTGGGCCTATACAGTACTCCTACATGCAGGAGCCTCAAAGGAGAAAGATTTCTGGCAGGGACTTGGAGAAATGGGTCTGACCTTATGATCATTCTACCGCTGCAATAAAGCCCATAGGGGTGGAGGGTCCATTAAGGATGTACGCGACCATTTGAGTAGTCAACTGCTTGTTGCCCCCTTGCTGCCTCTGATACAGAGGCGGGGGGGGGGGATGGGAAGGAGCAGGAGCTAGTGCTGTAGGGAGATGGCTTAAAAGCTGGTTCCCCTCAGCACTGTCTCTGTGGGAGAGGGGGCAGGAAGGCAAAACTGCAGGGTGGGACCCAGCACAAGCCGGGACTGCTTCAGTCCCAGCTCGCTCTGGGTCCCCAAGTGCTACACCTCTGCTTGGTAAATGTAGTAAGAGCCACCGGGCTGAATCAGTATGAACCTTTGTGTCTCCCTACTTGTATCATAGTATAACCTGCTAAATTCACCTGAATGGTGACAAACAGATCAATCACAGCATGGATGAATTTGCCCCAATGAGTTTCCCCCTACCTCCTTATGCAAAGCGCACAATGAGGTCTACAGTTTGCAGATTTTTCTGGCTTCAACTGCTGTATGTAAAGCTCCCTCATCATGGAAAAATACAAAGACAACTGCTAAAAGATTGCTGCCTATGCTATTAAAATAAAATGCAATCTCCAAGGAGGAAGAGAAGATTTAATTTTAGGCATGATACTGGACAGAGATTTTTAAAAGTTGCTGCTTTTATTCTGCAATGGCATTTCTAGCCCTGGAGTGCAATCTGTGTTGTTAGATGCAGCTGGGCACAGGGTCCCTGCTGTGTGGAAATGCTTACTCCTTGATTATAGTCATGTGGGAACCAAGCTGAGTGATAAATGTTAGTAGAGTATCTATTACTTGCTCTCTTTTAGTTAAGAGCTTTTCCTTTGAGGATTCAGTTTGCTCGGGAAAGCTTCTGAAGAGGTCTGGGTAAACTGAATGTCCCCAGTTTTGTGAGAATTAAAGAACGAAACTTCTTGGCTACATCTAGACTGGCATGATTGTCCGCAAATGTTTTTAATGGAAACGTTTTTCCGTTAAAAGCATTTGTGGAAAAGAGCGTCTAGATTGGCACAGACGCTTTTGCGCAAAAGCACTTTTTGCAGAAAAGCGTCCGTGCCAATCTAGACGCAGTTTTGCGCAAGAAAGCCCCGATCGCCATTTTCGCCATCAGGGCTTTTTTGTGCAAAACAGTTCTCAGCTGTTTACACTGGCCCTCTTGTGCAAAAGCATTTGCGCAAGAGGGCTTTTTCCCGAACAAGAGAGTCATTGTATTTGCGGAAGAATACTGACAATCTTACATGAGATCATCAGTGTTCTTGCACAAATTCAAAGCAGCCACTGTAGACAGCTGGTAAGTTTTTCCGCAAAAGCAGCTGCCCTTGAGTTGTGTGTGATATCTTTGTGAACTACGTTCCCCAGCACCAAAGTTTACAGAGAGCTTAATGCTGGAACAAGGGCAAACTAATAAAGAAATATACCATTTGGCTGGCTTTCAGTTTTAAGATTGTTTTTGGGGCCTATGCAGGAGCGGCCCTAGACAAGCTAGGCGCCCTAGGCAAAACGTGCGATTGGTGCCCCCGCCTCCAAAGCCCTTAACAGCCATTTAATTTGGCACCCTAGGCGACCGCCTATTTCGTGCCTATGGATGGGCTACCACTGGGCCTAAGGTCTGTAATGGGAAACCCTAGATCTGACACATGAAATGAAATTGATCTGGATGTTTTCTCAAGGTGAGACTTTTGACTAAACTATCTTGACTTTTGGTTCAGTGTTACAACCAAATGCTCTGCAGTTAGGGCAAATCCTCTACTCACTGCCTAGCTCAGGTGCATGCACAGTGGAAAGGGAGGGAGGAAATCCTCCATTCAAAACTGCAGAAGCGATGTCAACACAATAGCTGAGGTCATAGCATGGATTGAAAGCCATGTCTTCACTGTGGCGGTTGATCTTCTGGAATTCAATATAGTGGGTCTAGTAAAGACCCACTAAATCAAATGCTGAGGGTCCTCCCATTGATGCTGGAACTCCTCAATTCACGAGGAGTAGGGGAAATTACACTCCTGTCAACCTCCCTCTGTAGAGATGGCACCAAAGGTCGAATTAAGGTAATCCCATTCCAGCTGGACTTCCATATCTTAATTCAACCTTCCAGGTAAGTAAAGAAAAGGCCTAAGAGTGAGTGCTTATGTGTGGGGAGGGAGCGCTGGTGTTTCCTGTTGCTTCTGTGGTCAGTTCTGCAGGTAGACAGCTAAAGTAAGGCAGGGGTTTATCTGCAGCTCAGTTTACAGGGAACAGCTTGTTTCCCATCCTCCTTTGTGTGTGTGTTTTGTTTTTTGATTCTTGTGAATTGAATTTCAGTTGCTGTTCTCAGAACTAAAGTAGTGTTTTGTTAAAACCTCTAAGCAAGAGTGTTTCTGTTTTTATCTAATTTCTCTGTGTGTCTTCTGTGAATAGAACACACCCTAATGCAGCCCTCCCTCTGCTGGTAGGCACTATAAGATATAGTGAACCTATTATTTTGTAGCATTTCTTTTGTGCAGTGGAACTACACCTTTTCCACTGTGTGGATAGCATCCATAGCCATGGAAGAAGCGGCAGGTTATATGCCTCAAAGTAGCTGAGCTCATGCTTAGTAAAATGGAAAGAGATTCCCTTCTCCCACACCCGACACACACCTCCCCCTGCCATGTATGTGTGTGTACGCACACAGTCCTGCCATGGATTGTTGAAAGCCTAACCATCTTAATGAATGTGTGCACTCTGGCCCCCACAGCTTGTCCGTTCCCCACAGTGGGTACACGCTGTACTGTGGGGAATGCTATCTTAAGCACAGAAGCACTTAGCAGAGATTAAACCTATTGCATGGCTGTTATTATATATATACATTGCATGCACATATGCAAGCTCCCTCTGATCCCATCAGTCCTTGTACTGGCCCAGGGATTTACTACCTCTAAAGAGAGTCTGATTATATATATATATATATATTACACACACTGAAAGTTTTAGATTTTCCCGGCTCTGCTCAGGCCCTTAAGGGTAAAGGGCTGGGGGAAGGGGAGGGGAGTGGGCAGTGCAGTCGTCATGGCAGGTAGTGGGGGCTCAGGTGGGAGGTGTTGGGGGCTCAGGGCAGGGGGGCTCAGACCAAGGGACCGGGAGCTTGAGGGGACTTATTGGGGCCACCCATTATGGCAGGAGTGGCACTGCTTTGATGGTGGCTTCTCCCAGGGGCCAAAGTTGCACAATCAGGTGGCTCTCCCTTGGGAAGGGGAGCTGCACTGCCCAGCCATCCCCAGCTGGTGACTCCTCCAGTGGGTGGGTGGCTCCTTAAAGGGGAGAGAACTGGGGCTGAGCTGCCCCTGGCTGGCAGGTGGGCAGGCAGCTACTTGTGGGAGGACACGTGACTATTAGCTCACAGAGCTCCCTCCCTGGTCTGGTGCTGTTGCCAAGGGCTGGGAGAAGGGTTTTGGGAGCAGGGGCCCTCTTCCCTTGGCTGGTGGCTGGCAATATGGAGACCCCTAGTCCTAGCTGGCCACTCTCTTCCTGGTGTGGTTGCGCCCCTGTGGCCACTGCAGTATAACAGTCCCCTGCTCTCACTGACCACACTGGTCACTATGGAGTTAGATTAACTGTTCCTCCTATCAGACCCCTCCTGTCAGATATTATGGAAAACAGGCTACATCTACGCTGCAGGCTTTTTGCACAAAAACAGTTGTTCTTGCACAAAAACATGCCGGGGGTCTATACTGCACGTGCGTTCTTGCGCAAGTAAACTTACAGTACAGCATCAGAAAACAGGGCTTCTTCTGGAAGAGTTATTCCTCTCCCCACGAGGAATAAGCCCTCTTGCACAAGAGCTCTTCCACAAGAGGGCAGTGTAGACAGGCAACATGATTTTCTTGCACAAGGAACCCCTATGGCTAAAATGCCCATCAGAGCTTTCTTGCACAAGAAAGCATCCACACTGCCATGGACGCTCTTGCGCAAAAGCACATGGCAGTGTGGACACGCTCTTGTGGAAGACCTTTTGTAGAAGAACTCTTGCACAAAACAATTCTTGCACAAGAAGCCTGCAGTGTAGACGTAGCCTCAAATTTCAGGCACATCCCATTTTCCTGGCACAACCAAACCTGGACCTTGCTTTAAGTTAAGACAAGAGGAAACAGCATACCAAATTTGGTGGTCCTAGATCTCAACTTTTAGAAGGAGTTCTTGAACAAATGTACTCACAGAGGGTATGTCTACACTACCCCGCTAGTTCGAACTAGCGGGGTAATGTATGCATACCGAACTTGCTAATGAAGCCCGGGATTTGAATTTCCCGGGCTTCATTAGCATAAAGCCGGCTCCGCCATTTTTAAAAGCCGGCTTGTTCGAACCCCGTGCCGTGCGGCTACACGTGGCACGGGCTAGATAGTTCGAACTATGTAGTTATTCCGAACTATCTGTACGCCTCGTGGAACGAGGTGTACAGATAGATCGGAATGGCTACATAGTTCGAACTATCTAGCCCGTGCCACGTGTAGTCGCACGGCACGGGGTTCGAACAAGCCGGCTTTTAAAATGGCGGAGCCGGCTTTATGCTAATGAAGCCCGGGAAATTCAAATCCCGGGCTTCATTAGCAAGTTCGGTATGCATACATTACCCCCTAGTTCGAACTAGGGGGGTAGTGTAGACATACCCAGATGGATGGATGCACAGACAGATGCACAAACTCTCTCTCTCTCTCTCTCTCTCTCTCTATATATATATATATAGCCAACTGTGTTTGGTGTACCTTACTAATGTGTGATGAACTTGGTGTTTTAAATGTTTACAGGCTGTTTTTCTGAATGAGTAGTCCTGTGGCACCTTAGAGACTAACAAAAATATATACTGTAAACTTCCGATAATCCAGCACCTTTGGGACCCAGGGGGTGCTGTATTATCAGATATTCCGGAGTATCAGGAGGTACTCCGGCAGGGGGGCTGTGAGAGGTCTGGGAGCGGGGGTCGGTGGGGAATGGTGTGGCGTGGGCGAACCCTCTGCCGTTTTGCAGGGATGCAGGGGAAGCCCCACGCAGCGACCTGCGACAGGCCAGCTGGGGCTGCAAGCGGTAGCGGCGACTTGGGGAAGCGGTGGGGCAGAGCAGCTGGGGTGCTGCCAGGTTGGTCCCACAATGCTGCCCCTCACCCCTCTGCCCAGTGCCCGGCAGCACCCCAGCTGCTCTGCTCCTCAGCTTCCCCAAGTCCGCCGCTCGTCAGTTTCAGCAGTGGCAGTGGTGGGGAGCAGAGCAGCTGCTCTGCTCTGTGCCTCTTCCCCAAGTCTGCCACTGGTCACTTTCAGCAGTGGCAGCAGCGGACTTGGGAAAGCGGCGTGGAGCTGCTCCAATTGTCCTGCTGGCCGGATCACTTCTGAGTTTGTTAGTGCCGGACTATCGGAAGTGCCAGATCACTGGATGCCGGACAATTGGAGTTTTACTGTACAGTATCATATGGTCTGATTTTTTTTTTTTTTTGGCATTTCTCAGTTTGTCATACTCTCCCTATGGTTCATATAAGCTTTCACTATGGATTGTTTAAGTTACAAATATGCTCTGAATTATTTTACAGTCAGTGAGATGTGGCATGAATGCAGTTTTCATCTTGAGTATTATACCATGATGTAGGCTCAAGAGATTTCTCTTCTGACACTCAAATCCTTGGAGCTGAGTAAACAAAAGTTGTTTGTTTTCCTCCATCCTGTCTTATGAAGACTCTCATCTGTAATAATATCTCATCCATTGAGAAGAGAATAAGGACTTGTGTTACTCTAGCTAGTGTGTATTTTGAGATCCCCACTAAGGACAACAGAGGGCACAGTTGGTTGGCTACTTTTAGACGGTACCATGATTGGGCAATTCTCACGAAAAAGTATTTGTGAGCACCTTTTTTGAAAGAAGAAATGAAGGCCTTGCTGTAGGAAGGGTGGCACAGTGCAGCTACTTCGTGATAGCTTTCTGTGAGGTCTAGGAAGAAGAAAAAGTCAGATTTAAAATGCCTTTTAGTATGCTCTAAAACAGTGGTTGAATTGAGGCAATTTGCATGGGGGCAAAGGCTGGTACTCTTTCCTGGTGGCTGCCATCTTGTGCCCCAGAATTTAGACTTAAAGAAAAAAACCCTTTAGCCCTTAGATTTGCAAAAGTAATCTTAAACGTGAAAACCCAATGTAATCAAAGTAGTGATGTCTGCAGAGCCAGAAACTGTAGTTCTGAGAGGTGGGAACTGCATCCATTCAGCTCAGCATGGTGTTAACCCCAAATCTAATTATGGCAATTTAAATATTCAGAATTACCTATTTCATTCAAAGCATGCAAGAATTGTGACCATCCTAGTCTGCTGGTAATGGTATTTTATATTGACGTCATGAGTGGGCAGAGCTGTGGAGGGCATTGTTTTTCCCTCCAATGGACCTCCTGCTCTGAAGGAAGCTACACTGTGCCCTTGGCTATGTAAAATATTTGACCAACATTTTCAAAAATAGGTTCCTAAAGCTAGGCTCCTACATGGATGTTTAGGCAGAAGTGCTGAGTGGCAGTAGCTCCATTGTCTGCATGGAAGACCTGCTGGTCCCAAGGTTTTCATGCAGGAGTTCTTTGTAGAGTGGGCTTTCTAGAGGATGGTCGAGGATGTACTCTTGTGGAATAATAGAAGTCAGGAAAAGTGGTAGACAAATAGGCTTGTGGAAATCTCGGTGAGCAGAAATGTGAGAGGCAAGTTTGGATGGCATAAAATCCTCTCTTATGGATTTTACAGCTGATCCTGTAGCCCTTTCAGAGACATTGTCAGCCAGTATAAAGACAGCACATTCAGACCTTCATTTGAAAAACGTGGCCTGAGGTGAAGCGGAACAGATGCACTTTCCTGTCCTTATGTGTCTATTCCAGTGGTGGCCAACAACACAGCAGTGGTTCACCAGGGTTAGCCTCTGGCAGGCTGCCACCACTATATTTATCTGCATAGCCATAGGTACCAGTGATCACAACTCCTATTGGCTGTGGATTGCTGTTGCCAGAAAATGGGAGTGTCAGGAAGCAGTGTGTACCGGGATACCACTTGCCACAGCTCCTATTGGCCAGGAACGGCAATCCACAACCAGTGGGATCTGTGACACTGGTACCTGTGGCCGTGCAGGTAAATGTAGTGGTGGGGGTCTGCCAGGAGGTAACCCTGGCAGACTGGATCCAGACTGAAGGCTGGTATTTGTCCACCCTTGGTCTATTTATTAGCTAGTAGCTTGAATGCTAAGGTGAATGCTGCTATGTATGTGCCATAAAGCATTGTTAAGGGGTCCAAAAAGAAGGGTTAGGAGGGTGTGGAGGTGGCTAACCTCTGTTGGTCAAACTAACCCTAGGCTCCCTAGTGCTTTATTGACAGGCCCAAGGTGAAATGGAAAAACCCAGCCTGCAACGTTTTAGTCACATATGTTGCCGAATGCTGTTGAGACAAGTATCAAATAAGGAATAGACTTCATCCAGGTTTGTGCAACTAACAAAGATCTATTGGGAAAACAGTGCTCACAAACAGGCTTCTTTCACCAGCAAGGTAAATTGCTGGTTGCTAACTACCAGAAAATAGACCCAATCAGCTCACAGAAGGTGTTAATCAGATAATGGAATCTATTTGAGTGTATGCCTATAAGTGTGATTAAGATGTTATGTAAGCAGAATAAGAAAGTAGCTAATAGGAAATAAGCATAGTGCATTATATTTAGAATGCTTTTTACTTATGTTATGGTGTCTAGCCCAGGGGAGATGTGCTGTGCTGTAATTTCAGTGCCAGGTAAAAACAGATTCCAGAGGGACAGGACAAGACCTATTATTATTAATCCTTAGCTAACATGCCTTCTGTACCAAGCTGTAGTGCAGGGGTGGGCAATAACTCCCTCCTCCCGCGCCCCCAGCAACCTGCAGGGTTTGGGGGCCCATTAGGGACTAACCCTGCAGACTGGATAGGGCCAGAATTTGCCCACTCCTGCTATAGCGGGTGCACACAGTCTCAGAGGGCGTGTCTAGACTATACCTCTCTGCTGACAGAAAGATGTAAATTAGGCACATCGAAATTGCTAATGAAGCAGGGATTTAAATATCCCCTTCATTAGCATAAAAATAGCCGCTGCTTTTTTATGGTATGGAGCTTTGTCGGAG
The DNA here is from genome assembly GCF_052426305.1 of Pelodiscus sinensis. Taxonomy (NCBI): domain Eukaryota; kingdom Metazoa; phylum Chordata; order Testudines; family Trionychidae; genus Pelodiscus; species Pelodiscus sinensis. Next base: position 97,361,075 of record NC_143052.1, on the reverse strand, counting down.
AAAAGCAGCAGTCTAGAGGCTGATCTTTTGAAAAATAAAGCTTTTATCGAAAGATCCCTTAGCCCTCGTGAAATGAAACTAAGGAACAAGTTTTAGTTTAACACGGAAATAATTCTTTAAACTCCTAAATAAATTCCAGGCAGGCCTCTGGACTTCCACTTGGTTTTGGTCCAGTTTGTGTGACATTTAATCTTCGGTAAATAAACTGTTCTATAAGTTTCTTTTTCTGGCCTCCATTCTTAGAGTGCCCTTACTGAACATACACCCCTTTATAACATCCCAGGAGAAGAGCCATTTTTACAAGCTTCTTTCAGTCTTGCTGTGGCACTGGAATGTTAGGTTCAGGAAAATGCACAGGGGTCAGCAGCAGCTGAACCGTCCTCCCTCTCTCACCCTTGCTCCTTTTTGGGCATCGTAGTTCCTATAGTTCTTGAGTATGAAGGCTCTTGGCCTCCTGCGTGGTGTTGGCATAGCAGAACTGGTTCTCCTATAGACATAGCCGCTACCCATCTTCTACAGACAGCATCTCCAGCCAGAAGTGAGACTGTAACAGCAGGGAAATCGAACAATGTGGGGTGGAGGGTGTCAATTATAGGAAACAACCAGCCTGTTGGTGCTTACACAGCATTGCTAGAAGAGCATTGTGTTGCTAGAAGAGATTTCTGATTAACACTGGACTTGCTTTTGCCCATGGCAGGTAACAAAATCTGCATCAGCCAGTGTTCTGCCAGTCCGGCCTGTCTCTCTGAAGTAGATCTGGCTTCCATCGCACTGCAACCAGCTGCTGATCACTGTACTCATCTGTATGAGCTGACTACCGCTCCCTAGTGTGTGTGCACTGCTGAGGGATGCAAGGGGACGGCCATAAAAGAAAGAACCAGAAGGAGGGCACAGATTCTGCAAAGCCCTTAAGCACATGTTTAACTTCAGTGTCACTGCCCAGAGGTGCTACTTATGTGCTTAAGTGCTTTTTTGGAGTGGGGCCAGGATGAACAAAGAATAATATGAATGGGAAAAAACCCACACAAATTCACAGGAAAAAAAGATTCTCTCTTTCAGGCCATACAGAGAAACACTGCTGTTAGGTGACTCAAACCAACTCAACTATGCAGCAAGTCAGAAATCAGTGGAAAGGAACCGAGAGGATTATTGCACAATTTTATTGCACAACTGAAAATTAAACTTTCGTTTGTTGTTTTTTTATATTTACAAGCCATTTATTTTGCACAATCTAAACAGCATTTTCCCAATAAAATTATCACCTAGAAAACTTACACACAGACCGAAGCATACATGTAAACTAAGTGTTTTGTGTTAAATGCCAGTTGTCTCCATCTAAAAACCCCAGAGGGATGAGGTGGTTGGAAATGGCAATGCAGAGGCCACACCTCTAGGGAGCACTTCTGTTCGAGTTGCTTGTAAAACAAAATGGATGGATTTTCTTTTTCTGTCTTGAAATGTAGCTTAAGGTCCACTCCCCCCGGTGGGAGAGAAACTGAACGGTTCTCTATTAATTCACACAGGAGGCCTTCCAATAGGATAATGCACAGACAGGAACATGATTTTAAAATTCAAATACTTCCACGTGATATGTCTTGCAAAGAAACGACAAGCATCCCTTTATGCAGCGCTCACCGTAAAGGTTATGAAATTCCACTCTTCCCTCTGAAGAATGTAAATATACCTGTGTTATGGCAAAAAGGAACAAGGTTCAAATCAAGCCCTCTTTGGTGGGGAGAAATGTCGTTTTTCCTTTCATATGGATTCCTTTCGTGTGTCATTAGAAGAGTGCTGACAGATATTGCATATGCTGCTCCTGACCTCTGCAAAACCATACAGTCGTAGCAAGGCGCCATGACATTTGCATCTCATTAGGCACATTGCCTTGTGTAATATTTTGCTTCAACTATAATTCTAAGGTCTTTATCACTTTGTTCTCTACAGCAACGTTTTCTTGTCTATTCGCATACCGTGTGCATCACAGTGCCCTTGATTTCCAAAGCGCACATGCTACTGCTCCCATGGCTGGTCAACTCACTCGCTCTTAGTCACTTAGGCTAATATTTGCAAAACTGTCCACAGGCTTTTGATGCCCAACTTGCAACACTTGGGACTTATTTCCAGAGGAGCTCGGCACCGTCAACTCCAAATGGAGTAAAAAACAGTGATGGTTGCTCAGCACCTCTGAGAATCCCAGCTGTTGGTAGCTCAAGTTGGAACACTTAAAAAACTGATGCACCTTAAACTTACAGACTTATTAGAAAAATAGGGCCCATGGTCCATTGCTTCTTTAATGCACTCAGCACACGCTAATTTTCTTCAGGTTGTGAACCCCTCTTCTGTGAATATCAGCTAAATGGAAAACCTGCACCTGCAACAACTTGCAGCAAGCATGGAAGTGGATATTTATGTAAGTTTTTTACATGGTGTGTGGTCCATATGGTCCATTTCTATATCTGTTACCATAGGATTGCTTTATAGGGGCAAATCAGCTGGCTGTGTGAATGGAAAAAAATAAAACGACTCTTTTCAGATCTTCCAAGGCCATTGATTTAGCTAAAGCTAGGCATGGGAATCATCATTAGCATCTCATACCCAATGGTCGGTAAGGTCAGATGCAGGATTGGTAGGTACAAGATTATATACATCTTCAGGCATCTCCTCTTCCTCTGGGGCTATTAACATTTTGCTCCATGAAGGGCATGATCCTTCTCTTCCTGACACTGAGTTTTTGTTTTCTTTAAAGCTCCCCCCAACCCCAGAAGTTTGTAAGGAAAAAGTGGACTCTGCACAATAAGCATATACAGTCCACCAGGCTTTGAGAAGATACTGTACTATCTTTAAAATATCTGACAAAGTCATGGGAGAGAGGGGCAACATGGCCAGTGATAAATGGAGGGAAAGGTGAAGCACAGGTAAAAGGTGTGATGGACTGGATGTAAAAGTCTCATGGGGATCAAGCCCTCTACAAATTTCACTTCCATGCTAACATAGGACCCATGAATTAGGGGAAATGTTGAGTGCTCAATGTCCTTATATGTATGTTTGCAGTTGTTCATGGTGTTAATGACCTTTGAGTAAGGCTTTGTCTACACTACTCAGCAGTGTAAATGCTGTTTGTTGGCACTTTTGCCGACAAAAAACTCCCCCCTCCATGAGTGGTGTTTGCTTTAGGAACATGTTAAAAATAAACAAAACATAGGACTCCAGCCTTGGGGCTTCCAAGCATTCAACTTCCTCTGAAGTTTGGGACTTATCTAAAAGCTGCCAGACCCACAGTATAAAGAGAAGGCTGTGTAGAAAGACAGAAGTCTAAAAGTGGAAGAGCACCTGATTGCTTTTCATAAAAGGTACCATTAGGGTGTATCTTTAGTAAAGGACTTACCATATGGAATATCATGAACCTATGTTCTTTCATATGTAGAGCCAGAGAAACTACTAAGACAGGAACAGAACCTGTGAAGTCTCAAAGGTCAAGCCCAATACTCCAGGCAACAGGGAAACTTATCCCTTTTATTGAGCTGTTTCTTGGAGGATCTCAATGACCCACAATTCGAGTCTCCAGCTTCACACAATGTCCTGAAAACTTCCCAGTGTGATGGGTACGGACGAGAGCTGTGCAAACCTTTTGCGACATTTCACAAAGTCTTTGAAGTCTGCTTCTTTCATATATGAATGTGGAAATGAAACCAGCAGTTTTTTAATCTGAACTATTTTTGGGGCCAGACAACAGACTCAAACGGAACTTTTTTTGCTCGCTTTCTCTATAAGCACTCTTTTTTAAAATAAAAAGGTCTGAGTTCTATGGTTCCTTAAATTTTCTGACAGTTGGTTGTATGTTAGATCTGCTGGCCTGGATGAATCCCCATGAGCACACAAACTGTTGGAAAATCTATCTGCTACTCATGAATGTTAACAAAACTCAGTTTTACTTTGCTTTATTTTGAACAAACCCAAAATTTAAAAGCAAAGGATACAAACTCTGCCAAAACACTTCAGTGTGAACTAATTCAGCAGGATTTGTAAATCTTAAAGCCCGAAAAGACCATATTGGGCATCTAGTCTGACCTGCTCTGTAATACAGGTCCTAGATACTGTTGTGCCTTACCATTGAATAGATGCACCATTTGGATTTTTCTGCATCCTGTAAGTGGTAAGTGCTGGGTAGGGTATGCCTATCTACATCTGCGCAGTGGTTAGTCCCCAGTAATGCCTAAAACATAACAGGGGTCTGTCACTCCTTGAAGAACTCTGAGTGGTAGTGAAGCACAGAAAAGTCTACCAAAATTATACCTACAACTCACTAGGATCATCTACAAAAAACAAAATACCTTGATATGCTGCTGCCTACTTGTGGGTTGTTTTTGTTTAGTCTGGATGAGTAGCCAGAGGAACAATCAGGTTAGGTTGCTTTTTAACTTGTCTTTTTTAGATTTCAGTCGGTTTTAGAGCAATGCAAGAGAGCTGATGTAGCAATAAATGCACCTAAAAAAAATCAGCAAAAGCAGCTTTCAGAGAACTGGCTTTGCTTCAGTCATTAACTAACCAACTAGCTGTTGACTTCAGATGAGCAGAATTTTGAAAGAATGCCTGTCCTGTTGGCTGACATTATCATGTGTTCTGTTCCTCTGGTGTTTCTCCTTTGCTCACAAGCACCAGTGGAATGCCTCTGGCATCAGCAGAACTAACAAACATGAATCTTTGAGCTAAGGTTGGTTTAATCTCAAAGCTAAACTCCAGAAATTCTACCATGACCTCAATAGGGAGGGGGAGTGGTCGAGTGGTTAATAAGAAAAGATCCTAGACAAACCTCAAAACTAATGTTCACAGTTTGAATCTTGGTCTTCAGAGGTAAGAGAACAGATGTTTTCACCCACCAAGTTTTTCCTGTATTTTGGCTCTTGTTAAAAAATTAGACAGGCCATCATTTACTGCATGTTAGAATTCACATGTTTAGTGTCCAATAACATAAGCACTCCATGTGTGTAACTTCCACTGACTACAAAGGGCCTTACACATGAGACAAGCATATGGAATTGGAACCCTGAGCATTCTACAGGGAAAGCTTAATGCACAGGATTTGATTGATTTTCTCCAAAGGGTTTTCAAGACCAAGTTTAAACCTACCCTTTGAAAAAGGAAGCCTGGTTTTGCTCAGAGTCAAGGAGACTAAAATATTGGACAAAAAAATCCCCCCCAAAACAAAAAAACCATCTCAACAGCGGCCATGTTCCGTGAGTTCTGTCCATCTTGTGCACTAAAAGAAGCTGGGGTTGTCTGAGAAAAAATATCACGTGATCATGTACCTAAAGACTGGCCACAAGGGGTCAGATTAAGATTGCACAAGCACCTTTAATTTGGGAATCTTTTAAATTTTTGAGTGCTTCACTTTACAGAATTCTTTTAATGTAGCTCTTTGTATGGAAAAATATATACATGCACTGATTATATGATAATGTTGCTGTAGTAGCTAGGGGGCTTTGCCATGGTTTGTTTTGAACTCTTTGGTCTCTACCTGTTTAGAGACCTCTGTAATTTGGAAGGATAACTAGCAGAGGGTAAAGATTGTATGTCCAACCAGAGTTTAAGCCTGAGTCACAAACCATTTCTTTTCTTTGGATTTAAACCCTTAATGCTAATAGACTATTAGACACAAATATTGCCTTTCTGCACTGCACAATGGTTTCTTGTTAGTATAGGAGTCAAAAGGAGGAGGACATTATTCCCTTATTGAAGCAGTAATTAATTGGGGAAAATAAATCAATCAAGGATACTTCAGTACAGGATGACAGAAAAGATATAATATTCTAATCTGGGGTTTATAAACTCTGCATATTTACTTGATAATTAGGCTAAGAGTTCCACTGCTGGAACTATAAATGCTTCTGGGGAAAAATGACTGATATCTATAGTCCATCATATGAATAAATGTCTTGTTCTAATTTCCAATTTTGTATACAGCCCATAGCAACTACAGTTGAGCATGTACACACAGTGTCCAGGGAATTAATATTGTGCCTAGTTCACTGGCACATACAATAAATTCCTTTTGACATTAATGAGCATCCTGTTTCTGCTTTTGAGAAGTGACTGTGGATGTTGGGGTGTTTTAGATCCATGACTATAAGCATTTTCTCAAACAGCAATGGCTGAACGAGGCCTGTCGTTTCTTTTCACACTTTGATACACTGACTACCTATAATGTTAATTTGAAAAAAATCTTCAATTAGGGACTGATTCAGTAAAGCATTTAAAACGTCTATCCTTACTCTAACTGCACAGGCCAGTAACATTAAAAAAAATAGAATACTTACATCTCAATGATATTTCAGCATCTTCAGTCCCAGAGTGGAAATGCTGGCTAATTTCTTTTCATTGCATATGGGTGACCCATTTGGTCTAGTTTGGTTGATCAGAGATGCAGAAACTTGATTAAAAATGCTTTGCGGGTTTTTAACTTTAGGAGCAAATGCATACCAAAGACTCTTCCCTCCTTTTCTGCACTCCCAATAGTTGAACCCAGTGGTACTCCTTTCCCTTCATAGCTATTGAGCCCCATTCCACCTGCTGAATGGTTGTGTCTATTGATGGACCCACAGAAATGTAACAAGTATCCCTAATGGTATGCCTAAAACTAATATTTATACTGATTAAAAGGCAACAGCTCAAGGAAGTCCTGCCCAGTCTTCCTCAGCTAAGAAAAAAAGATGGTGGCCATTAGGCAGACCACAGTAACATGGGAAGTGGCACAATCTGGAGATCACATCATCTTCCAGCTGGAAGTTTAGAGTAAAATTCGAATAAACAGTCATGTAAAAATAAGAATATTAAAAAATATTTTTATATTTAATTACAAAACTGACTGTTGTAACTAACAGAAAAGCACTTGTTGTGTGTTTGTACAGGGCATTTAGAAAATGGATCACTCGGTTCTGTTAAAGCCTTATTTTCACCTGTGTAGAGAAATAGATGTTGTATATCCCTGATTAAATTATTGTGCTTCTCCTTCGAATACCAAGCTTACCATATTGCAATAAACTAGACTGCAGTTAATATTAAGCGGTGATGCCATTCACGCCATTGTCATTATGATGACTGTAATTTAAATATAAACCACACGAGGAGCCATGACAGTCCATTAAGTAAATAATCTGTGCTTTAAAAATGATCTGAACACATCCAGAGTCTTCCCTTCTAACATGGATGGTAGAAGTGGAGGCACAACTGCAAATTCTTTCACACCAGGGAGTACCAGGTGATGATTTTAAGTCCCACTTGGGGGGAAAAAAAATCACATATTCTAAGTGGAGCCAGACTGCTGGCACGTACAGCTGGCAAGGTTTGGGGGGATTAGTTAAAGTAGGAGCTGAAGGAAATCCTACAGGTATCAAGGATGAGTCAGGCTGGACAAAGACAGCTGCTAGGGTTGCCGCTAATACAAAGATATATCTTTATCCAGTAAAGGATAGAAGGGCAATTACAGCCAAACTGGAGAAGGGACAAGCCGAGATTACAGAGGTACATTTCAGAAAAGTACCAGAGTGAGAGACTAAGGAATGTAGTAAAAATAAGTGCACAGGCAGAAATAGAAACTAGAAATGTCTCCATACCAATGTGAGAAGCTTGCAGAAAAAATAAGAGAGTATGGGTACATCTACACAAAAGGGCTAAAGTAGAATTAAACAATGCAAACTGAGCTATGTCAATTGTGTCGCTTAAGTCGAAATAGCTTAATTCAGCTTTTGGCGCCATCTACACAGCAGGAAGTCAAAGGAAGGACACACTTCCTTTGACTTCCTTTACTCCTCATAAAATGAGGGTTGCAGGAGTCGGAGTAAGTCCTCCAGCTCAACATTATTTCAAAATAAAGGCTGGCAGTGTAGACACGCACTATGTTATTTCAGAATAACATCAGTTATTCTGAAATAGTGCTGCTGTGTAGACATGCTCTTAGAATACGACTTTGAAATAACAGGACTTGCTGAAACATGGTGAAATATCAGCAACCGGTGGAGAACTGCCATACCTGCATATAAAATCCAGAGGTGGGCAATAATTTTCAGAGGGGGACCACCCCATAAATTTTGGTAAGGCAACACTGGTTGCACATTTCTACTATATTAATGGAGGAAGTACAGGGTTTGGGAGGGAATTTGCATGCAGGAAGGCACTCCAGGATGATGCAAATTTTGGGATGCAGAACAGGGTGAAGGGTGTTGGGTCTGGAAGGGAAACATGGGTGTTTGAGGGGGTTCTGACCTTATTCAGAGGGCTGGGGTGTGGGAGAAGGTGTGAGGTGCAAGATCTGGCTGGCAGGTGCTTACCATTGGCAGTTCCTAGTCGGCAGTGCAGCAAAGGGGCTTAGGCAGGCTGGCTCCATGCCACTGCCAGAAGTAGCCAGTTGCTGCTGGCAAGTCTCTACATGCCCCTATGGGGAAGATGGGGAGCAGGTCTCCATGTTCTGCCTTCACTTGCAAGCACCGTCCCCACAGCTCCCATTGGCCAGTTTCCAACCAATGGGGACTGTGAGGATGGTGCCAGGGGCAAGGAAAGCAAGCAGAGCTGCCTCCACACCTGCCAGGGGCACACTGAGACAGGCCAGCAGCAGCCAGCCACTTCCAGAAACAGCATGGAATGACGGCAGGCAGGCAGGCAAGCTTCTTGAGCACCCCATAGGTCAGAAATGTTAGGTGGACCCTGCCTACGGGTCTTATTTTGCCCACCTCTGGTATAAACTATTCAGGATGTAGAGAAGGGAGAGGCTCACTATGAGTTAAGATTTCTGAGGGGAGAGGTCCACAGAGTAGAATGTGCAGTGACAACCCCCAAATTAGAAGGATACAAATATGTTGGTAGGGTTCTATTTCTGTCCTCCAGACCAGGAAAAGGATATTAGGTACATCATGTATGGGGCGATTAGAGAGGCAACTAAGCCTAATAAAACAGTAATAATAGACCACTTCAACGACCCACACAAGTTGAGCAAAAGTCATAGAACAAAAAGCATGGAGAACCCAGTTCTCAACACCTTGAACAGTTGCTTCTTGGGACTGCTATTTCTAGAAGACACCAGAGGAGAAGCTGTTCTCGGCTGCACCCTAAATCTCACACAGGAGCGTTTTCAAGAAGTAGCTATAGTTGACCCAGTCAGTAATAGTGACTACAGTACAATTCAGTTCAGCAGCCTAGGGGGAGGAATTGTATCAAAAACTAGCATAATGACACCTGACTTTGGAAAGCAAGATTTAAAAAGAGGCAGGTCAAAAATGTCCTCAATCAAAATTAAAAACCTTATACTCAGTTTGAAGGATACTTATGCTCATAGACTCACAGATGGTATGGATTCCCCCAAAACAAAGAAAGAAAAGAGGAGGACACAAAAATAAAAAGTATAATTAAATGGTAAGTTTGAAGACAAATGGGAAATCAAAACTTGGTTGAAAGGACTACAGTATATAATGTGAGATGGAAATCAAGAGGGCTCAAAGGGAATGTGAAGAGGAAATAGCCATAGGTATAAAAACAAATTTGCTCCATCTGCCAGAAGCAGAAAACCTGGGATAATGGTCAGGATCTCTGGACCATCATGGAGCAATTAACAACTGTAAGGACACTGTCAAGAATTTAATGTCTTTTTTGCATCAGTCTTCCCCACAAAGGATATCTGTGCAGATACCTATCCCAAAGATTCTCTCTTTCCAGGAAACATCATAGACTTAGAGGTAAAAAAGACAAGAAACTGCACAAAAAAATCTATAAATTAAAGAGCATTAAGTCACCAGGTCTAGATGGCATTCATCTGAGCGTTCCGAAGGACTTTAACAAATTAAGTAACCAAGCTGCTTACATTAAATATACATTCTCTCGTTAGAATCAGCTACTGTAGCAGAGGAGTGGAGGTCAGCACATGTACTTTTTAAAATGATGCTGGGGAGAATCCTGGGAATTAAATAGCAGTCAGTCAGCCTCACTTCAGTACCAGGGAACTTGATGGAAATTATAATACAAAATAGAATCAGACACACCTTGATGAATAGGATTCAAATAAACAAGCCCAACTTCTATAAAGAAAACCCATGACTAATCTATTAGAAGAGTTTGAGCTGCTCATCTTTACACCAGCCAATATATCTGAGCCTAAACCAAAGGTATCATAATTTGCTGTCACTATGGGCCAGCAACAAATTACTACTTGTCCCTATCCCCCTACCAACACCAGAAGCGGGAGCAGGGACAGAACTGGCTAAGGATGCCAATGGCGTGACACAACAATGCACTTCCCCTTATTATGGGTTGTGTCCTTATGGTACAGTCTAAACCTTAACTAGCACTGCAGGAGAATGGCGTTCCTCCTGCCCCAGGCATCATTGTGAAAGAAAGAAGAAATTAACATCCAGCACTTTACTAGTGCTATAAAATGGCTTTAGCTATACAGAAGGACCTGCTAGGAATTTAGAGAAGGTAAATGAGCACTTCACACTTAATCTACACTAGAAAATTAGGTGAGTTTAACTAGGTTGGTCAAGCATGTGAATTATCCACACCCCTGAGTGGCATTGTTAAGCTGACCTAAGTTCCTATATACACAGTACTCAGCTAACAGAAGAATTCTTCCATTCACCTAGCTACTGCCTCTCAGGGAGGTGGATTACCCCTAAGACGATGGAAGAACACCACCTGTGGTCTACCCCACAGCATTTTAAGTGTAAACATACCCTTAGGAACAGATTCTGCCACCCTTGTTCATGTTGAATAATCATTGGGACAATTTGTGGAGTATTGCACTACTCGGCGTGAGAAAGGATGGCAGACTGACAGTGGTTTTCTTAATATGCCTTTGCCAGGGCGTAGTGTTTATTTCATTTTTGCTTAGCTCCTCACAGGTTTTTAGGTGAGCCATTAGGTAAAGGAGAAAAGCAATTTGGAAACGTAGGCAGTAATAGGGTCTTACATTTTCTCCTATGAGTGTTGGCAGGGTAACAACTACATCCAGCTTCCCTCCCAGTCTTATTTCTTGTCTCAGAGCAGTTGCTTTTTAATTTTGCTGTTCTTTTCTTAAATGTATGAATGATTAAGCAGCATTTGCACTGTAAACACCTGGCTAAGTTGCACTGAAGTCGCTGTAAATAAACCCCTCAAAAAGTGAGAAAGAAAACCGAGATGTAGCAGGGTAAGGTGGGGAGGATGATCCAATGCCTGGAAAATAGAGTAAAATAATGAGCACTGTCTAGAATGATAGTGGTGTCTCTAAGTACAGTTCTGTGTGGTCTGGAGGAGGAAGAGGGACATGCATCTCACTTTAGTCATTTCTGCTTTCTCCAGTTACACTGCCAGCAAATAGTAATAGCCCAGCTAGGGGTAGTGCATTAAACTTCATCTCCTCATCCCATGTAAACACAACATTAATACTGAAGAATAAAGGAAATGGTAAAGAGTCCAGTGTCTTGTTTTGTGGGTGTGTTTTGCATGTTAGGTTTCTTGTCCACTCTCCACAATAGCGCTATGCACACTGAGGTGGTGAACTGGACCGTGTCCCCCCTCCTCACATTCAAGCAAACACTCACATTCAAATTCCAAAGCATTCTTTTATCCCCCTCAAATGGGGAGTTTATGCCTCAGAGTTCTGCTCCTTTTATTATCAACTCCTTTAACGAAGTGGTTTTGAGAGCTTGCAGCAGGCAGCTCAACAGCATTGAGCCCACCCAGCTCTAGTTGCCATGCTTATATTTCCCTATTCAGGGAAGAGGTTCATATAAAGCCCAAAGCCTTCACAGGTGGGTGTGCACTGAATCGGGTCAATATCCCCCAGCAGAAAATACATCTCATGATAAAATCCAATTCTTGCCTTTAAAATAGTAACCAAGCTACAACTTGGCCATTTATTTCACGGGACACATGTGAATGAATTGCTCTGGTGAAAACAGGCCTTACACGGGCAGATTCCGTCACATTCTGGTAGAGGTACCATTTTACCGGCCTGCTAGAAGTGGGATGGACAAAGTGGAGTGAAGGCCAAAATATCCTTTTGAAAGGAAAGGAATGGATTTTATGGCTGGGGGCAGGGAAGGTTTGCAGATCAAACAGAATTAACTTGAGGATCAATGACTAACTGATGCATGGATATGCCTCAGCTTGTAGCACACCTTCTCTAGAGTAGGATATGGTGTATGCTTCCCCTTCATTTTCAAGGCTATTTCAAACCTTTGCTTGCCCTTCAAGAGGGGCAATGTGAAAGTTCACAGGTGAAAGTTCCCTTTTTAGATCAATGTGGGCTTAAAATTCACAGGACAGTGACCCGAAGATCTTCCTTTACAGATAAAAAGCACGTGGAATTATTAAATAGCAACATTAAATCCTATTTGCTGGAGATCTGTCCTTATTCAACTGTTTGTGAAGGGAAAACATTCCCGTTCCATCTCCATTCTGCACCGTTTGTGATATGATGGGCACATGGCTGGCCTCTCTTATTCACACCTTGCGAATGCTAAAGCTGAAAATCTGACAGGCTGGGGTGGAAGGGATGTGGCTAATGCGCACAGTCTGAAGACATGTCGCTTCAAATCTCTACTGTTAGAACTGTTGGGTATGATATAAAAACAAAAAGTGTCTCAGTTCCAAGTTAAAAGACTGGGCCCCTAATGTTAAGTGGCTCCTTCCTTGAGTGTCTGTTTCACGTAAACAGGCTCCATTGTGCTAGCTGTTGTTCTCTGCCGTGAGATATTTGAGGGCTGCAAATCCATAGCGGCGTGACATATCCTGTTGGAACTCCTCCTTCAAGGTCTTCAGACAGATGCGGTATTGCTTGTTGGAACGGAATTTGGTGATGTCGAAGCTGGGAGCATGTGGCATATGGATCATATAGGCATTGGGCAGCACTATGAATTCATACTCCTGGAAAAGGAAGATACCAGCAGTCAGAGGCAGTTTTTATACACATATACACAGGATTTGCTAAACCAACCTCCTTTCTTTTTTTACGTGGATTACTACACCTGTGAAAGACCTTGGTTTACTACGCATGTGAAATGGAAATGTCCTACCTTCCATTTCAAAAACTGTTTACATACTAGTAAGCCAAAGTATCAGAGGATCCGTGCTCAAGCGATGTCTGAGGCCAGATCTATCCCACAAACTTTTGCCAGCCTAGATATGTTGGTAAGAAGTCAGTAGAGGTGTGATTTGTAACTAACAGAGCTGTGCCCCTTGCACAGATGCAGGTACGCTGGCAAGATTTCGCTAGTATAAGCTATGTTCACACTTTACTGATAGGCTGTGTCTACATTGGCACCCTTTTCCGGAAAAGGGATGCTAATGAGACCAGTTGGAATTGCAAATGCCCCGGGGATTTAAATTTTCCCCGCGGCATTTTCATGAACATGGCTGCCGCTTTTTCCGGCTCGGGGCTTTGCCGGAGAAAAGCACCTGTCTAGACAGGTATCTTTCGGAAAATAAACCCTTTTCCGGAAGATCCCTTATTCCTGATTTTAAGTAGGAATAAGGGATCTTCCGGAAAAGGCTTTATTTTCTGAAATATACCTGTCTAGACAGGCACTTTTCTCCGGCAAAGCCCCGAGCCGGAAAAAGCGGCAGCCATGTTCATGAAAATGCCGCGGGGAAAATTTAAATCCCCGGGGCATTTGCAATTCTGACTGGTCTCATTAGCATCCCTTTTCCGGAAAATGGTGCCAATGTAGACACAGCCATATAGTATTGGTATAGTTATTCCAGCAATGTCTTCCATATATATCCATATGGAACAATCTGCCTTCCCGGGAGAATCTGAAGGTTAAATGCAAAAAAGACTTATTAATCCATACTCTTAAGAGAGTGGATTAAATAAGCATTAAATAGTTTTAAAACTTATGAAGATTTTACTTTTCACTCAGAGAATTTCCTTTGCATGCAAAGAGTGAACTTAAACTACCACCTATTTCTTCCTCTGCAGGTCTTCTATTTAGAATGGGGGTTGCTATGCAGGAATGGGTTCTAGTCTCTGCAAAAACTGTATGCCTTGGGAGAAAGGCACAGCCAGTGGACTTTGCCTAGATATTTCTACACTTGAGCTGGGAGGTGTAGTTCCCTGCTCCCTCAGATGTACCTGAACTAGCATGTTAATATTAGCATTGTAGCTAGGGAGTGGCTCAGCCTGGCTACCAGAACATGAACCCAGGAGTCCAGGTGGCTGCATACACCTGTGTTGAGTTATTGCCTGTATTTTCCTGGCTACACTGCTATTTTTAGAATGCTAGTTCAAGAGGAGTTAGCATGATACATCTATGCCCAAACATAGCACATATGTAGATGTACCTCTGGAGCATGAGTACTCTGCCTTTCACGAGATGTCATTTTTGGGAGCCTCCCACAGCCTCCCATAGGTTGAGATGACAACTGAAGTCACTTACAAATCTAGGAGCCTACAAAGCGGCATTGAATGTTCCTAGCAGGTTTACAAGGACAAATGTATTGTCTCTGTAAATGTGTCTCACTAGAAGGTTTACCCAGCATTGCTTGGGTCCTTAACTCAATTTTTGTTTTTCTTCATTTAAATCATTGCTCTGGGGTGGCACTAGGGATGAGGGGTTCAGTGTGCAGGCTGGCCTAGGAGGAGAGGACTACCTCAGCCCTCTCTAACCACAGCAGCTTTGGGCCAGGTGAAAAGCATCTCTCCACAGCTGCTGTAGCTCCAGCAAGCGCAGCTGGGGGAGGGGTGCCTGTGCCATGGCTGGGGCAAGTCCACGTTTGCCTGCCACCTGCACTCCCCAGCCAGAGTGAAGAATGCAGCAAACTATGCACTTGCCCCTCACTCCCTGATGAAGGGGAACAGCCAGCAATGTCCCTGTATGAATTGGGGGGGAGGGGTGGGAAAGGCAGAGTGCTTCAGGGTGGCTCAAGGCTAGGGCAGTTCAGGACTGGCAGGAGACACCCCCAATCAATCCCTTTCACCTTCCTGGTAAATCTGCCTCTCTTCTGTATGGTTTTATGCATCCCCATATGAATGGCACATCTTTACATTTAGCTTATTAAAAATGCACATTATTTATTTGAGCACAGTTGACCAAGTAATCCAAAACTCTCTGCATCAGCTACCTATTCCCTTCATTATTTACCACTTACCCATTTTTTGCATCAGCTGCAAACTTTCTCATTAATAATTTTACGTTCTCTTTCAGGTCATTGATAGAACTGTTAAATAACATAGGATCAAAAACTGATCCCTATGGAACCCCTCTAGAAATACCCACTTGAAAATGATTCTCCGATTAGTTTCATTTTGAGACCTTAAAAAACAACAAATAGTCTGGTAGCACTTTATAGACTAACAAAACATGTAGATGGTATCATGGGCTTTCGTGGGCACAGCCCACTTCTTCAGATGACCAGACTGTCAGTCAGTTTTAATCTATTTAATGTGTGCCATGTTAATTTTGTATCAGTATAGTTTCTTAATCAAAATGACAAGCAGCACCAACTCAAATAATTTACATAAGTCTAAATATATTACTCTTATCACACCAAACTTACAATCTCAGCAAAAAAGGTATCCAGCTAGACAGGATCTATTTTCCATGAAGCCATGTAGGTTGGCATTCATTACATTATCCTCCTTTAATTCTTTATGAATCAAGTCCTGTCTCACCCACTCTATCACTGTGTTCAGGACTGATGTCAGGTTGAAAGGCCTATAATTACTTGGGTGTCCCATTTACCTTTTTAAAGCATTGTCACATTAGCTTTCTTCCAGTTGTCTGCGTGTGTCTTTAAACTGTAAGCCATTCAGGGCACTAAATGTATCTCTCTGTGTTGGAAAACCTAGCACAATGGGGTGGCCACCCCAAATGGGGCCTTTGGGGACTATTACTCATTTATATCTACAGCTAAACAAAATTATTCCTACTAAGACCTTTTGAAAGGAGCTGGGAGAGGGGCTTCTAGCTGGCTAGGTGCAGGAGACATTGGAAGGCTGGGAAAAATACACCAGAGCTTTCCTTCCTCCTCTTAGAGCAAGGAAAAATATCCGCCCTGCAGGAAACTCACGCTCTAAACGTTTATAAGCCCTTAGGAGCAGGATCTGTCACTAGTTATGTATCTGTACAGACCCCAGCACCATGAGCGCATGGTGCATCCAGAATAATTACAATTGTTTCCTTCCTATCTGCCATTTTGAAGGGCTATAGCAGCATAAGCCTTCTGTGATGCTCTCTCATATCTAGGCCTCCTGGTAGGAGCCGGATTTCCTAAAAAGCACTGAAATCTTTCCCTGGGTTGGGAGGTGATTCTGCCAGCTGAGGCCAGAATACTGAAGCAGCTCCTTTGGCAGAGACTAGATCTGTGGGAGCAACACCTCAAAAGCAGTGAAAAGCCTCATGTGTGTCCAGCACTATTTTTCCCCCATTTGGGGAAAGGATGGTCAGTCTTATTCCACTAAGTCCCTTACCGATGAGCTGAGGGCTGACATGTAGTCAGTGATGGCAGATGGGGGTGAGGAGAAGGAACAAAGCACAAAAAGGGGGGGGTCAGGAACCCCTTAGTGAGACCTAGGTAGGAGAGCAAAGCTCTTTGAGCCAAACCCTTTGTGTCAAGGAGCTGTCTCCACTGCAAAAAGAGACAGAATATAGGAAGTACTTTAGTTCCCATATACTGAAAGCCCTAGTTCCAGAAGTTCCTGGCAGAGATGCCTCTGAACTGTTGCAGGATGGGTAGCTCATTTATTCTGAGTCTCCTCCAGGATGACAGATTCTCAATAGGAGATTAGCCCAGTCTCTCCACCATTATAAACAAAATGTCTTTTACATAATCGTGTGTTCTGAGGCTGGAGGAGTAAGCATCCCCAGAGACAGTTCCATCTCAATAACCATTTCAAAGAACTATGCTACAATCGTCTTTGAAAGTGCTTCCACTTTCCTTTGTGTGACGCTGTATGTTGGATGAATGCCTCTGTGCCAATAGCATTAAGCGGTGTGAGAGCTGCAATTGGAAATGTAATCACAGTGACAGATGCACAGATAATAAATCATCACATTGATACTCTCCACAACTAAAGTGTCATGTATCAGCATTTGAAAAGTGAATTGTAGTATTAAACTGTTATGCAAGTTGCAAGTATTATTATTAGGATAATATAGTAGACACTACAGGTGAGACCCTCCCTGGTCCAGCACCCTAGAGACCTGAGCGGTCCTGAATGACAGTTTTCTCCAGACTAAGGAAGGTTCACCTTGTTCACTGCTGCAGGCCTGCTGCTCCAGCCCTGCTAGGGCTATGCTTCCCACCCAGGGCTCAGCAAACACTAAAAAAAGGTTTGTTTTTCCCTCTTAGTAACTGTTTACAGAATCTAGAAAGGGCAGGTTGAATAATTTGGTGACACTTCCACAGTATAAGGGTTCATATAAAAACCACACCTCTCACTAAGAATCGCATTAAGATGTTGTCTCTTTACCTGTGCATCCAGTTCCATTATGTGAGCTACTTTGTTCCAGCCGAACCCTACAAACCTTCTGTCGTACTCAGGGCAGTCCCGCCTCACAACAACATATGGCTCAAAGTCCGCTTCCCACTCAACTTGATAAGGTGTTGTGGCAGTCCGCCACTTGGCAAAGTTCGTTGGTGCATGCCCTTTCGTCCAGACATGATACCTTGAATAGACATACAGAGCATGGGAGTGGGAGAAAAGTGAAATGAGACACATCTTGGCAAACATATGTAACTGTACCTTTCGGTGGAACCCTTGAATATGAGGACATTAGCTGTTCAGTCCATTATTATTTTCAGGATGTATTATAGGCAACTCAATACACTCTGACCATTTTTGAAGCATTTTCCAATACTTTCATGTGCTCTGTATGCTTATACCTACCAGGCCGATGAGGTTAATTGACAAAAACACAATTATCAAAAGGACTATCCCAGGACTGGGAAGCAATAATTATGGAAAAAACAAAGGATGCTTCTATACTAAAACTGCACATCCACTTCACAGCAGCAATGCTGGAAATTTGGAATGAAATTGTGTAGCTCATTTAAAGCTTCTGAATGTTAGCTATTACAGTTCCAAAGTGATGAACGTGATACATTTTATTTTTACATTTTTAAGTTGTGGGAGGGATAGCTGGAGCTCTGGACAAGTGCCTCTTTTTATTATTATTACTGTAGAAACCCAAATAAGTAATGACATTAATAAGCAAAAGCCTTGATCAATGTTATCCATGATACTACAGAGATAATTTTATCCAACACAATTCCATTTATAAGAAAGGATTATTATATATTTTGTTAATATTATTTATGCCATGGCGGGTCTTTTCCAAGCACAGCTTGAATATACCCCATTAACAGAAGGATCAACGATTCTCTTGCCCTTTTACAATTCTTACACCTTTTTCAGAAATCACGGAGATAGGCTCATGCTGAAGACTCATGGATTAAATCAAGAAAAACAAGCATAAGGCAGGTGATCTGTATTGTCGTATTTTGAGATTTATAACAGCTGTGCAATAAGACACCTTGACTTCAAGGGGACAGACAACTTGTGCATAAAGTGAAGCATATGTGTAACCATTTGCAGGTTTAGAGCCTAGATCCTAATATTTGGTCTCAGAAGCTCTGATAACATTACAAACCATGAAGAACCAGGAACACAAAGGTAAAAATTACAGCCTAAGAGTTTACATTTGGTGCATATCTTATTGTATGTAATACCTGGAGAAACTGAAAGAAGCTAATGTTTACTTTCTCTCTTTATCCTAGAGTAGATCAGTGCAGGAGGGACATGGCTACCAGGAAATTATTTTACTATACAGCAACTAGTGTTCTTTTAAACTGTAAAGGTTTCACTTTTATATATTTATTATCATAAACAAGTGGTTTCACTTCAAGCAGACTGGCTAACCAGCAGCACAGAGCCATTCAACTCTAAGTCACTGGTTTGACTTCCAGGTAGCCAGAGATCAAAAGCCTTTGCCATGTACTGAGGCTGTGTCTAGACTACACCTCTCTGTCAACAGAGAGATATAGATTAGGCATGTCGAAATTGATAATGAAGCAGGGATTTAACTATCCCGTGCCTCATTAGCATAAACGTGGCTGCTGCTTTTTTTTCCGAAACGGAGTTTTGAATAAAAAACGGCAGTCTAGACACGGATCTGTCGAAAATAAACCCTTTTTCGACAGATCCTGTAAACCTCATTTATTTAGGAATACAGGCTCTGTCGAAAAAGGGTTTATTATTGACAGATCCGTGTCTAGACTGCTTTTTTTTTTAAAAAGCTCCGTTTAGGAAAAAAGCAGCGGCCATGTTTATGCTAATGAAGCACAGGATATTTAAATCCCTGCTTCATTAGGAATTTCGACATGCTTGATTTACATCCCTCTGTCAACAGAGGGATGCAGTCTAGACGTAACCTGAGAGAGGTTAGGTAAATATCTTTTATTGGATTAATTTCTCTAGATGGAAGGTACAATATTTTGAACTTCACAGAGTTCTTCTTCAGGTCTGGGCAAAAGCTTGCACATTCCTTCAACAGAGGTTGGTCAAACAAAAGATATTTCCTCACCTACCTTCTCGTTCTCATGTCCTGACACTGACACAGTCTCATCGTTTATTGGCCGTTGGATGTTTTTAGGAAATAAGTTGGTAGTCTCAACCCAGGCCCTAGCGAAATCAACAACACTCACAATAGGGTTTTGAAATCCAATGTAGGATTGTGGGGAATGCGTCATTTTCCTTTATCCCTCCTGCAGCATTTTGAAATTAATAAACAACAACAATACTTACTACTTAACACTTATGGTGATTAATATCTTCAAAGCACCCCACAAACGACAGCTAATTAACGGATTCCTGCAGAGAATCAGGCTAGCGTTGCTGCTCCCGCTCATAATGCTTCCCCAGAGGCAACAGCAGGAGCAGAACATGAAACTGACCTGAATTATATCACTTTCCCTCTACAGCTATTGCTGGTAGCCCCACCAACATAGTAGGGTAGGCAGGAGTAGCACCAGAGGTATCCCCTGGAAGGGAGAAGGACTGAAGAGAAATCCAAAAGGGAAGAGAAAAAGAGGATAAATGAGAGGAATAGAAAAAAAAAAAAGATCAGGAAAAGGAGATGGGGGAGACAGGCAAAACAGAAGATAGTGGGGGGAAAGGTGATGAGAAGGTGAGTGAATTGAAGACAAGCAGAGACTTTGATTAAAGAAGGGAGGAGCTACATGCTCCCTGTGGAATCAGTGTATTTCTTTTTTTGGGGGGGGAAGTCCAAACCTGTGGGTGAGAGGGTAGGTCATTCTCAAAGTCTATTTAATTCTTGGCATTTCTGCCTCTGTGGCTGACTATAAGATGCTGGTCAATGCAGCAGTGATGGTGGTTCTGTAATGTGGCCACCAGTCCACGAGCAAATAAATAGCGACCAACCAATCATTTTGCAGAGAAAATTCAGCTTCTTTAAATGCACCTGAAATTCCATCCTCAATGACAAAGGATCTATAAACAGATCAAGGATTTTTCATTTGCCTCTTCAAAATGGCTTAGTTCTATATGATGGGATCACATGGAGAAACCACACATACTGGTAGCTAAGAGTTTATAGCTAGATAATAATCATATCATTGTGCTTTCTGAATGAGGGGAAATATCTAGTTACTGAGTGGATAAACTCTGGGATCAGATACCATATTGGCTGGGAACACAATAATAACAACTGTAGTTGCTATATGAAGTGGGTATATTGTGTCTTATAGCAGAAATGTCTGCTAAGGGAAAAGAAAAAGGGAGGTGGATGCGGGATGCTGAAATAAGGTCACTATAGACTGATTATGAAAGAATAATTGGGTTGTAGCCATCTTTCTGATAGTTCAGGAATATATACATGCTAGAACTGGGTCTTGGCTACACATTGATTATCCTGTGAAATTTTAGCTCTGCTGAAATTATTTAAAAAGATCTTCATACAAAAGAAACTCCCATAAAATCGTGGTTTCCACCAGACATTAGCCACAGAGACATAGCAGTGAGATTTGCCAGTCTTTAGTATTGTCTCATCGGCATGTCAACCAGCATCCCCGACTTTCTCATTCTGGTCCTTCTCCCCCAATATGTGCTTAACTTGAAACTCATATGAGCAGTCTTATTGGCTTCAATGGGGATACTGATGTGGGTATGGGCTCGATCAGTTTATCAATCATTGCTGGTTACACAGTCTCAGTAGGGTGCTTTCTTTTGCCTTCTGTACCTTCGTTATCCTTGTAAGATTCCACCAGGAGCATAGTTCCTCACCCTGAGGACATTACCCAGTACTAAGTGGATCCATCTTGTCATGGCACAATAAAAACTAACACTATGAAACAAAGCCAGAATGATTTCACAAGGTATTCCTCTGCTGCACAGGTTTTTTGCACAGCACCTCTTAGCAACCCTGAAAGCTTAGATGACTTTTTTGTGTGTGTGGAAGGAGGGGGGGATAGTTGTAGGAAGGATGTAATTGAGAGCTGCTTTGTATTTCTCGGCAACCCAGAGGCAGAAAAGGTCACCATTTGGAAAAGAGGTGACAAAAGCAATTTCACTGAGGGAAAGATTGTAATCTATCATGGGGCGTGGGGATCTGGGATGCTGCAGGCATGATCAGCAATCACTGTCATAGCAGCACTCCTCCCAGTTCACTCCCACCAGCTTGGCTGCAACTTGCAGCCTTATTAAAAGCACCTTGAAAACATAGTGGAAATGCTCAGCCCCGATCCCAGCTGCTACATGCCTATTGATAGATCGGACCACTATGATGACACCGAGACGATTAGGAGAGTGTTTATAGAATCTGTCCTACATAAGTAGACAAATCTACTACAGGCCTGATGTCTTTCCTCTGTTCTTATTCAGTCCTTTCTCAGATCAAATTCCCAATGAAGTCACAGATAGCTTAGAAAGGATTTCAGGCTTTGACAGTATGCATGCAACATACAGTATAGCTGGAAGAGGAGGTCTAAAGCAGGAAAACGACAGCAGTAGAGTTAGAAAACATAGCTGTCAATGAAATATAAGATCTGAAGTAAAATCTTGAGGGGATTTTTTTCCACTCAAGGTTATTTTTTCACCTAAGAGGGAAAGCTATTTTCTATAAACAAACCTCAAGTTAATCTATCAATAGTTGCGTGATTAAGAAACTGTGGAAGAGAGCAAACTCTACCGATACTCTTGAGGTTTTTTTTCTCCAGGGACTGATATAGCACCTCTATTCTTTCTCCTACCTCTCAGTTGCTGTGGGTTTCCTATTTCCAAGTGAATCACAGGCAGTGGCATCATCAAAACAATGTTCTTTGGGATCATACAAACCACCTGCTGTGATGTCTGTAGAAAGTAGCTTGCAAAAAAGTTGCTAGTGCACTTCATGTTGCAGCTTAGCAACATGAAAGAAATCCACTGCAAGTAGTTAATACAGATAATGGGGGAAGAGAGGTGTCACAGGGCACTCCATATTTTATGAAAATTGGCTTATGGATATAAATATGCATAATTCAAGATGCTTTACACAAAACAGATTATAAATATATCTATTTTACAGTTGCAATCTGCTGAATCTGTATATCCTATTTTTGTGCATGTATCATTCATGTATGTGAAGTTAGAAATATGAAATGTGGATCTGTTTATAGTTCTATATGTGCTAATGAGAAGCCATTAGTGATACCCCTGATCTTAATGAACTCGGTACTCAAACCAACAACCTGTGAACAGTCTTGTTTGTCCTATCAGCTCAAACTATGGTTGGTCCTAACATATGACAATGCCACCTGTCCTCAGAGTTGTGCCCCTGCAGAGCATCACAGACACGTGGAATCTATCTTGGATGTGGTATTTTTCCATGGGGATAGGAGGTGCTGAACAAAAGGTTCCTGCTCAGGGAGAAAGTCTATTTAAGCAATGGGAAGCCATCAATCCTTTGTCTTCAGCTATTGTTTAGGGTAAGAATTTTCATGTAACAAGTTTCTTAGGGTATGTCTACACTTGCACCCTAGTTCGAACTAGGGATACAAATGCAGGCATTCGAAATAGTCAATGAAGCGGGGATTTAAATATCCCGCGCTTCATTAGCATGATCTTGCCGGTGCGCTGGGACGCGTTACCAAACCCCTTGGCTCAAACTAACGTTACTCCAAATGAAGAGTAAATTAGAACTAGACA
The DNA here is from genome assembly GCF_052426305.1 of Pelodiscus sinensis. Taxonomy (NCBI): domain Eukaryota; kingdom Metazoa; phylum Chordata; order Testudines; family Trionychidae; genus Pelodiscus; species Pelodiscus sinensis. The sequence goes on along the minus strand of NC_143052.1, from coordinate 97,337,908 downwards.
TGCAGGGTTTTTTGTTCATTTTACTTTAGTAACTTACAACGATCTGACTGTTTTCACTTGTAACTACTTAAATCCTGCTCTTTATACTTATAACAACATTTTTGTTTATTATCATGCCCAGTGTAAATAACTGATGTGTGTATGGGGGAGGGGGGGAAGCAACCACTGTGCTTATCTCTCACTGATAAAATGGAAAAATAGGTGTATGTTATGAACTTTCTCTGTGTAAAATTTGTATACAGATTAAGATGGATTTATTTGGGGGTTTGGTTCCTTTTGGAGGTTGGTTTTCTGGATGCTGAGCCCTTATTAGCTAAGCTCTCCCGAAGCTGAAATGGGTCAGGGTCTGTGATGCTCTGCAGGGGCACAACTCTGAGGTCAGGGTGGTGGGGAGCCCCAGAGAGCAGGAAGACGGGTGTCAGTGGCATGATCAGCACACCAGAGGTAACTCCAAGGGGACTTCTGTGATTCGACCCATCACAAGCGGCATCTTCCACAAAAAGCAATTTGTGAGAAGTGGAAAAGAAAGGGGACTGGAGAGAAAAAGTTCTACTGAATAATAAATAATACCACCTGTCGCTTGTATAGTTGTTTACATCTATTGCTTTCATAGCATTTCAACACAGGAGAGGTAAGCATTATTATCCCCATTTTACTGATGTGAAACTGAGACACACAGAGAGGTGAAGTGGTTTGCCAAAGGTCATCTAGCAAGTCAGAGCTGGGAATAGAATCAATATCTCCTGAGGCCTGGTCAGTGCTCTATGCAGTAGGATAAACAGCACACCCTATAGCTTTTGTGGCACTTTCAAAATATCTACTAATCAATCCTAGGTAAGTGTTATTCTTACTTTACAGATAAGGGGACAGAATCAGAAAAGGAAAGTGACATGTGCAAACCCATAGAGGGAGTTTGTTTCAAAGATGAGTTTAGATCTCAGATGTTCGTGCCTCCTAGTCTTGTATTCAGACACACAAACCCACAGGCTGCGTGTAGACTGGCATGATTTTCCGGAAATGCTTTTAACGGAAAAGTTTTCTGTTAAAAGCATTTTCGGAACAGAGCATCTAGATTGGCACGGACGCTTTTCCGCAAAAGCACTTTTTGCGGAAAAGCGTCCGTGCCAATCTAGACGCGCTTTTCCGCAAAAAAGCCCCGATCGCCATATTCGCGATCGGGGCTTTCTTGCGGAAAACAAATCTGAGCTGTCTACACTGGCCCTTTTGCGCAAAAGCTTTGCGCAAAAGGGACTTTTGCCTGAATGGGAGCAGAATAGTATTTCCGCAAGAAGCACTGATTTCTTACCGTAGGAAGTCAGTGCTTTTGCGGAAATTCAAGTGGCCAGTGTAGACAGCTGGCAAGTTTTTCCGGAAAAGCGGCTGATTTTCCGGAAAAGCTGGCCAGTCTAGACACAGCCACAATGTTTCCCCCTTGCATTGAGAAACATCATTCATCTGTCTAGCTGCTTAGCAGCTTATTCGAGACCCATGGCCATTCTAATCAGCCTTTTTAAAAAATTGACTGTCAATTTTGGAGTCAGCTAGTGAATAGCAGAAAACTATTTTTGATCACATGAATGAATTACCTGGACTGTGCATAGCCAACAAAGGGTATATTACACAGACACACACACACTAGTTTCATACTTTTGATTTTGTAATGCAATAAAAATACCAAAAATAAAATGAGGCTAATTTAACAATAGGAGGTTAGACAAGTGGAAAGGGCACGAAAATATTAGTAGCTAGCATGTAGGGTTTACAGATGAAATACATTCACCAATCATGCTGTTAGGACACTGGATCATTGCCTTTTAATAAAGTGGTGAAAAACCGCAATCCATTCCTTAAGTGACTGGTCAAGAGAGAGGTGAGCCACACCCACCCACAGGTGAGCAAGAAGCCAAGGTTGATCATTGCCAGAGGTGCAGTGAATGCTCTTCCTGTTACCTGAAAGTGAAGAGGGTTCCCATGTCCAACATAGATAATAGCTCTGCTTTTGACTTGGGGAAGGACAGGCGGTATCGAAGGGTCTCAAAAGCAGGAACAATCAGAGCTTTCTTGGTATGGTCCAAGTCGAGCTGCATGACAGACTTCCTGGGAGAGAAGAGCAATGAATACAAAGGGGAGAATATTAGCTTGGGCAACTCACAGGGCGTTTCATAGTAAAGAACAAAGAGATGGCAGTTCAAGTGGTGCGTTCTACCATGGCACAGCTTTTTCTTGGTGTGGAGTAGTTTTCCTTATCTCATTTAATCGGTTGTTGTAGGAAAAAAAATAAGCAATACATTGCTATGCAAGTTTATAAATTTGCGGTGTATTTGGCTGATCAATGCTAGCTGATTGCCCAATGACATAGATTTGTCCAAATAAATTTTGAGTAGATCCAACGGCTTGACCCTCAGCTGAGGAAAGGTCAAACTCCTTGAGCCATCCTATTTGTTATTACAGATTATCGAATAACCTAACCAAGGAATGGCAGTTCTGAAATGACACATTTTTGCCAGGACAGTTTGGAAATTTGTGTGGGATGACTAGTTACATTTCAACATAATTAGTTTCTGTGTTCCAAACTCTCTTTCACATTTACACTGATAAAACCCAGGAATTTAGGAAGGAGAGGTAACTAATCAGCCAGCATTTGAATGAAAGCTAGGGGGAGTTCAACAACAAAAGCAATGCTTTAAGTCCATCTGCATACTGTTCCCATGAAAGATCAACTGCTCCATTCAGACAGGGTATATGCCTGAGAGAAGCACAGGGTAGTAGAGTCTGGATGAGAGTTTAGACTCTTGTTTGAAAAATATTTAACTTTTGAAAGTGCTTTGTTATGGTAATTTCCATCTCCTGGTTTGAATTTTGTCCCCAACTTCAAAGAGAGACAGTCACTGCTCAAACCCTACTGTGTACTTGTGTGCGGTTGCCTCAACGGGCCCAATGAACTGTTACTTAAGCCTTGTTTTTAACTCTTGTTTAGACCTCACACAGCACAGACTGGGAGCTGGTGCCAATCCAAACATATTTCAACAGTACATACCTACCCTCAAAAATACCATCTGGCACAACTGTTAGTCTCTGCTGAAGGGGAGGCCCATGTCTGGAGTAACAAGCTCAGAAGCAGGTGTGCTGTCAGAGACTACACATGAAGACTGAGGTAAATCAGCAGAACTGTGCATTATTATGATTATTTGTACATAGATCCTCAGACCATTGTGCTAGGCACCCTTCACAAATATAGTACAGAGGCAATTCTTGTGCAGAAGGGCTTTGTGCATGGTGCATCCCTTTGGCCCACCCTTTGTCTGTATGCCTATTTTGACTGGTGAAAAACCTCACAGCACTTACCCCAATGGGGCCTTCTTCCTGGGGACTTCCGATACTGCTGACATACACATAATTTTAACAACACTATTAATAACAACAATAATAGAGTCATCTGGTATAACACCTGCTTGCACTGTCCACAGCCCTAGCCAGAGCTCTTGGGGCTTCACTTTCCTAAGTAACTTAAAAAAATAAAAAGTTACTGCCACTCTAAACTGAATCTTACTCTACTTGTCAGTAGAAATAACTCTGCCTTAACTTCATTATTTTTGCATTTCTTATGAAACACCTTCCTCTCTCCCATGTCATACTCAGTTCCCCTTAATAGGATTTACTGAACTTACTTGTACAGTACTGCAATGAGCAGCCAAGGACAATGTTGACACGCGACAAACTATCTACCGCCTTTGAGATGAAGGAACTGGGAATGCTGTCACATCAAAAGGGAATCAACTCACTGGGGCCAGAATTCCAAGAATTCATTCCCATTGCATAAAACGAGGAGGAAGAGAAGGAGGAGGAAAAGATTATTTAATAAAATTTGAGTTTTAGGAAATTTGTATTAATTTTGCATCATAGGATTCCTTGTAGGTTTGTTCTATAAAAACAATGTGTTCTCAGTCAGCTATCTGAACATTTGCACTGTTTAGAGACACGGCACATTCTAACAAATTTCACAGTAACTGAAAGACCCATTAAAACGTTCCTCTACTTTTTCTTCTGTTTCCTTCCCCTCACTGCTAATGATCTGCATGTAGATGACTCCTTTAAACAGAACCTCCTCAACCTGCCAGAATCACTGAGTGATGCCAAAATCCAGTGTTTTATGACACTCCTAATGATTCTTCCTTCTGCTTTAACTTGCTGTTTCTTTTAGCTATTCTCAGTATGGAAATCATACTAATTTAGTCTCACTGACAATTTTAGGACTCCCTAGTCTTGGTTCATCCCCTTGGCTTAGAGACGTACGAACTGCACTACCCTGATCCAGCAGCCCAGGCTGCTACAGCACACAGGGTTTCATCCCTGGGGAAGGGCAGGTAGCGTTTGCACTGATGTCCTACCTTAGGTGTTTTGCCAGAGATGGCAGCTTTATATTGTGGTTGTTGATATTAGTTTTTATTTGAAGAGCGGTAGCACCTGGAAGCCTCAGTCAGGGACCGAGTCCTCATTATGCTAGGCATTGTGCAAACACCAAGTGCGAGACCATCTGTGCCCAAAGAGCTTAAGATCCAATTTCAGATACAAAAAGCGGGTATAACTAAGAAGCCAGAGGGACAGGCAAGGGAGGACAAGAGTGACCGTAGTAGCACTATGAGATTATGTAGAGGGGCTTGTCTGCACAACTAGATAGTTACAGCACACTCATCTCTTATGTTATTAGATAGAAGGAAAGTAATATTTATATTGGCAATCCTTATAGCCATTGCCATTAACTGCAGGTATCAAGGCACAAAGGTTGGGCTGGAAGGAGGCGAGGATGGTAGTTTTATGGATTAGTAGGGGAGAACATTCTGTGCATAGGGGCAGCATGGAGGAGAACAAAAATGAAGACACAAATGAGTGGAAGAGACTGGAATCATTGAGGGTGGGGTCAATGTAAAAGGAGGGAAGAATGGTTTTGTGGGGTGGGGGAAGGGTTCCGAAGGTCCTTAAAGAAGAGGCTACAATGCTGGAATCTAATGCAAAAGCAGCAGGAGAACTAGGGGAGATGCTGTAAGAGAGAGGTGACATGGTCCTAGCATCATGATTTTAGCAGCACAGCGGTGGTACTATGGCATGGATGTTAAGGGGGCTGAGGTGGGAATTAGGAAGCCTAGATAGGAGGGGCATTAGTCAAGATGGTTGAGTGTGGATGTTAGAAATGTCCTGGTGGAGGAAATGTTGCGATCTGGTTTTGGCCTCAATTTGTGGGCTAGACAGAGAGGGGAATTAAGAGTCACAGATGACATGCAGGCTACAGGCCTGAGTAATGGGAAGGATGGGGCAGCACTGGCAGCTGTAACAAGGAGAGGGAGAAAGTGGAGAGAGGTGACACTGAGTTTCATTTTGGACATGTTGAGTGTAGGCAGGTGGTAATACCAGAACCAGCCCAAGCTACGGGCTGACCAGGCTACTGCCCGGGGCGCCCCACTGTAGGGGCCGCCACGTGAGGCTGCCAGGCTGGGCGGGGGTGGCACTGCACATGCCCAGGGCGGGGCCATGCATGTGCAGTGTGCCCGGGGTGGGGCTGCGCATGCGTCGCACTCCTGGGGCGGCACTGCGCTCCCAGGGCGCACGAATGGCTCAGGCCAGCCCTGGGTAATACACAAGCAAAAGCCAGGGAGACAGGCCAAGGTGTGGGATTGGACAGGGGGAGATAGGATGCAGAGAAATAAATTGTGAGGCCTCAGCGTAAATGGGCACTGAAGCCATGAGAGTGGATGAGGATCCTGGAGAGAGTTAGGCAGATGAAATATATGCACCAATCATGCTGTTAGGGCACTGGATTATTGCCTTTTAATAAAGTCGTGAAAAACCTCAATCCATTCCTTAAGTGACTAGCCAGGAGAGAGGTGAGCCACACACCCACAAGTGACTAAGAAGCCAAGGTTGATCACTGCCTGAGGTGCAGAAGTGGCACTAGAGGGCTACTTGCATTCCCTGATCCTCAGCTGCCTGGCCCCAGTGCTAGTTAGAGCTGTAGGGAAGTAGCTTCTAATGTGCATGAAATCCATAGAGGGCTTAATGACAATGGAGAATTGGCATGGTGGGGGAGGGAATAGATCTCCACTCCACTGTGCCTTCTCCCCAACTCACCAGAATGCTCCTGGTGCAGAAAGCTATGGAGCAATTTCTGCTGTCTGTCTTTGGCTGCCTTGAGTCCAATGAGAACTGGAGATCCTAGTCTGGCACACAGTAGAAGACAACAAGGAAACCAAGGGGGGAGCTCTGTGGAACCCCCGTCAGAAGTGGAAGAGGAGAGAAAAAGGGCCCACAAATTGAAACAATGAAGGATTAACCAAGGAGGACAGAGGGAAATGAGGAGCAATATTCATAAAAAGCCAGGGAGGACATCATCTCAAGGAGGAAGGTACAGTCAACTGGGCCAAAAGCAGTCAAGAAGTCAAAGAGGATGAGGATGGAATAGGAGTCCTGTAATTTGTCCATGAAGAAATTTTTAGTGACTTTAGTGACAGCAGTTTCAGTGGAATAGAGGACGGAAGCCAGACTGAAGAGATCTAGGATGGAAGTGGAGGACAGGAAATGGAGACTGTAGTTCTGGACAGCATTTTCAAACATTTCAGTGGTCACAAGGTGGTATTTAAAATGGTAGGGGACATCAAAGTTGAGTATTTTTAGGATGATTTGGAACTGTGAGAACTGTGAGCTATTGACCAAAAGTCTAAGGGCAAGTGCAGGTGATGGAAATAAGGGGGGGGGGGGGGGGAGATGCAGTAGCTCTGCATGCAGGGAATTTGGGATGCATGCAGAGCTCACAAAGTGCCTCTGCTCACCTCAAACCAACCAGACAGAGATAGCTGGTGCAGCATCAGAACTGTCCCCTGGATAATCACTCTGTCTTTGATTTCCCCAGCCTTGCTGGTTTGTGAGCAAAGGGCCTCTCTTAAATCTCCAACATGGACAATCAATGCAGCACGCTGATCTCCCACTAGATCTTTAACTGGCTTTTCTTTGCATGTGCTATGCTCAGTTTTATTGGTCAAAATTGTTTTTCAACGCTCGTTTTTCTAGTGGCATCATTCCACTACAATCTACCTCTTTCATTACCTAAAGTATATTTGTTTTTTTTCTTCCACCTTTTTGTTAGGCATTGTGGTGTTTGAATTGGAAAGATTTCAACCATAATTGTCATTCGAAGTATGTAATGGAATGCCAATAATAAATTTGGATATGTTGCAACCAACACAGGAAATTATTTAATATGTGTACAGTATCTCAGCATCTATTTTCTAATACCTACCCTTTCCCCAACTCCAAAAACAAGTATATATAAATTTGTGAAGACCTTTCTCTGTCCAGGAAACCATTTTCCTGGCATCCTTTTGTGCAGCTCCCAATGCAAGATATGTCATTCTGACATAATGAAGGCTGGGTTAAGTTTCTAATCTACCAATAAGACATAGGAAAGAAAATAAAGGTAAATTTCTCATTACCTTTTTTTTTTGGTAGCGTGGAAAGTGATCTTGAAGAATCCACTTAGAGGTCAAACTAACCCCAAATACAGCCACAGAACCTTTCTTCTTCAAAATGATTACAAGTATTTAATAATTTCCACAGCCTCATTGTTTGGTTGGTCAATGTTATCACCTGCACTTATTGTATGGAGAAACTGGGGTTTAGGGTCAGAGGTGTGATTGCAGCTTGTGTGAGCGTACCTACACTAACTTTAATCTAGCTAGTGTGGCTAAAAATAGCAGTGAAGTAGTGGCAGTACAAGCTTCATGGGCAAAAGTGACCATGATATGATAGATGTTATGATTTCAAGGAAAAGAAGGCAAGAGAGCAGCAGAAAAAGGCCAATGGACTTAAAAAAAAAAAAAAAGAGACATTAACATTACCAGAAAATGGCTAGCAAAGGTGCCACGGGGAGAAAATTTAGGGGAAAAAGGAGTTCAGCAGAGCTGGTAGTCTGTTAAGGAGACAGTATTAAACACACAACAGTAAGCTATCCTGACACAAAGGAAAGACCGAAAGAATAGTAGGAGGCCAAAAGGGCTCCCTTAGGAGTTCTTGAATTGCCTGAAAATCAAAAAGGAACTAATGAAAGGTGGAAACATGGATAAGTTGCTAAGGAAGAGCACAAAAGAACAGCCTAAGCATGTAGGAACAAAATCAGAAAGGCTAAGGCACAAAATGAGTTACACCTAGAATATAAAATCAAATAAGAGGATGTATAACTACATTAGGAGTGAGGTAAGATGAAGGAAATGTAGGCCCACTATTTAGTGTGAAAGGTGGACTAATTGCATGAGGTATTTAATGTCTACTTTGCTTTTCTCTTTCCTGAAAAGGTTAATTGTAACTAGATACTTAACACAATTAACATTAACCTAAAAGGGGAAGGAGCACAAGACAAAAAAGGGAAAGAAGAGGTTAAAGAAAATATTTACATAATTTAAATTTATTCAAGTTGGCAGGGCCTGAGGAAGGTTATTCTAGGATACTTAAGGAACTAGCTGAAGCAATCTTGGAACTGTTAGGGTATGTCTACACTGCACAGTTATTTCGGAAGAAGATATTCTGGAATAGTTATTCCAGAATAGTTATTCCAAAATAGCTTATTTCGAAATAGCACATCTACACTGCAGGGAAGTCTCAAGATTAGTCCGAAGCAGGCTTCTCTAATGTAGATGTGCTATCGCGATTTAGAGCTCCAGGAGGCATTGGGGAGAAATAACTTAGAATGGCCCTGGTGAGGGGCTATTTTGAAATAACAGCAGTGGAGTATCTACACTGCCACTAGTTCGAAATAGCTATTCCGGAACAGGCGTTATTCCTCGCAGAATGAGGTTTACAGATTTCGGAAAGCCATCCAAAATTATTTTGAAATAACAGAATGGCTGTGTAGACACTCACGTTGTTATTTCGAAATAACGCTAGTTATCTCAAGATAACAATGCAGTGTAGATGTATCCATATTGATTATTTTTGAGGGCAGGCAAGATTCCACATGACAGGAAAAGGGCAAATATAATGCTATCTTTTAAAAGGGGAACAAAGAGGACTCAGAGAATTATAGACCAGCCAGCCTAACTTCAACACCTGGGAAGATACGGGGACAAATTATTAAACAATCAATTTGCAAGTACCTAGAGGATAACAGAATGCCAAGAAATAGCTAACATAGAACTGTCACAAACAAATCATGTCAAAGCAACTAAATGTTCTTTGACAGAGTTACTGACCTAGTGAATGGGAGGGAAGCTGTAGATAGGATGTATCTTCCTCTTAGTAAGTCCTATGTGGCATTCTCATAAGTAAACCAGGGAAACATAATATGGATGCTTACTTAACTATTTGAAAGATCATACTGAAAAAGAGAACTTATCAATGATTTACTATCAAATGAGGGGGATTAATCTAGTGGAGTCTTACGGGGGTCTGTCCTTAGTCTGTTGCTATTCAATATTTTCATTAATGAGTTGGATAATAAGTGCCACAGAAAAGCCCAGAGGGAAATTAATAATTCTGTTTTCAGAACATACTTTGAATAGTGTGCAGTTATGGGTTACCCCAAGCTGGACGGGGCTGAAAGCACTTGGGAAGACAATGGAGGCTGGTGTAGGGCAGTAGCAGATGACCCTCTCATGCTCTCCGCTGAGAAGTGTGTGTGCTTGCCAAGTGCTCTCTGCTTCCCTGTGGCTCCTGTCACTGTGGGGAGTGCAGAGGGCCTGACTGCTGCTGCTTTTCCATGCTAGGCCCCCATCCTTGAAGCCATGTCCTTGGGTAGTGGGACAGTGATGGGAAGGGTCGGGGCTAGGGTAACAGACCCTCCCTACCCACCCTGGACTGGATTATGCAACTTCTCTAGCCAGGGATGACTCGTGGGCTGGGAGTTTGAGACCGCTGATGTAGACTGTTGATATACAGCATTCAGTATGGATACATCAATGTATTATCAGAGGGACTTTCTCTTTATGAGAGCCAGGACTTAAGCATAATTAGGGTTGCCAGGTGTTCGGTTTTGAACCGGATAGTCCAGTATTTGAGCTCTCTGTTCGGGAAACAAATTGAGAAACTATAAATGAGAAAATATAAATGTCCAGTATTTTCTAAATAAGATGTAATAAGATGTAGATTGTGATATAATGTCAAGTGTGTCCGGTATTTTTGTTGAAACCATCTGGCAACCCTAGGCACCATATATCATTTCTGTTAGCCTATTATGACTCAGTGTGGGGGGACAGAAATGAATGTGTGCATGGACAGCCCTATTTCTGCCATTCAGATGCGTATTACTAATCCACTACTACAGACGGTACCAGTATGAATCCAGTGAAGAAGCACATGGCGGTCACCATTATTTAAACCAAGACTGGTAACTTGCTATACTATTTTACTTAACACTGCTCATTAGTTGACAAAAAAGCCCTTCACAAAATCCCTTTTGTAAAGGGACAGAAGTAACAGATTAGCCATTTTGAACTCCTTGAGCAACAGGGAATCCCAAGTAGAGTCTGGCTGGTGCGAGAGATGCATGCACATTTGTGGAGCATCACACATCAGCTACAACATTCAGTGTAAATCTTCTCACTTCCTAATTGTGCCACTAGGTGGGACTCTCCATTTACTCATCTGAACCAAATTCACACACCCCGGAAATTATTTCTATCCTTTAGTGTCTTAAATACATCTCTCCACATTATCCTTCTGCTCCTGCTCTCTTCTTGCCTTTTAGTGCTGGCTGCCATTACTGTGCCTCTGAGCAGTGGGAAGGAATCAGCTGCTTTCTCTGGAACACATGCCAGTGTCACAGCCGCTGGGGCCACTTTCAGAGCTCTGACCCGAAGTCAATCTGCAGAAAGCATGGGGCACGTGTCCTATGTGACATAGGCACCTAAGCAAAGAAAAGCTAATAATAATAATCACTTTGCAATTCCTGGGAGGGTTGTCTTGGGGCAAGGCTGATGACAGAAAAGAGGCTGGGCCCCTGGAAAACATGGGGAGGGGGTAGTTCCAGGCTCTCCCAGAAGGGGTGGGACCTTGGATGTAAGGGGGGCTGAGGGCTAGTCTGTACCACCAGACCTTCTGCACTGCTCAGACCACACGGCCATGGGTTCCAACAGCAGTTTAAAAGGGCCCAGAGTGCCAGTTTCTGTGGTAGTGGTCTGGGAGCCCCAGGCTCTTCTAAATCGCTGGGCCTCAGGGCAAGCAGCTCCCTTTGCTCCCTGCTTTGGCAGCCCTGTTTTGGGTGCAGGGGCAGAATTGTTTTGTGACGACTGCACCATACAAAGGCAGAAGGAGACACAGGGATAAACTGATGCTGACATCGGAAGATGTAACTCCACTATTTTTGATGCAGTTAACTGCATGTACACGCATATGAAAATTTACAAGGTGAGTAGGACTCAGACTGCATTCAAGTGGTGCCGGGATCTTTTACAGCCAAACAACTCAGCGTGTATCTGTGTGGGAGAACAAAATCTTAGTGAGTTGTAAATTTGAAGTGAAGGCTTTTCTGAATCAAGCCCATTTGCAGAAATGTGTATTTCTCTTTTATACTCAGAGAGCTTGGATCTATGCAATTAAATTGAATAGCTGCGTATCTGGAACCCTCACTGGATGACTTTGAGAAAATGTTATCCATCTTTAAGAGAGACAAAGAGCAAAGAAAAAACTGAGACTCTACAAGGATTCAGGAATTGAAATCCTTCTGACCAGAGGGTGTCCTCCTTTTCCCACATAATGGGACCTGGTAGTAAGCCTCTCTTTGCAGAGAGAAAAAGTTTTCATTAAAGGAGGCTGTGTTAAATGATCAGAGGTTCAGAATTCACTCAGTCAAGTGTCTTCACATTCATTACTATACAATACACATTCAAGTCACCCCTTCCAATTTCAGTACACTCATTATTCTGTCTTGACAAGTTCTTTGTCTTTCAATCACATGTCAAAACAGCGTGGATCACAACCCCATTTGCAGGATACAGTGCTGACTGGGTTAACAGTACCTCACAGGTAGAGAACAGTGTCAGTAACATTTTGCGTGTTTCTTCTGTCACAGACATCCTAGAATCTTGCACACCAGAGAAGGAAAAGACCTAATAGGTCACTCAGCCTGTCTCCTTGCTGATACAGGAAACTACTGCGTATGGACTAGGGCTTGGTCCAACTACCAGCAATGAGGGCCTTGTACCAGGTCCCTTGGAACTATTCCCATCAAATAGATCTCACTGTTTGTCTCAGTTTCCCCTTTCTTCACTTCATCCAATTATGTCTAGATAAAGCCCCTTCGGTCACCCTAAATAATTCCTCTCCCCTGCCTGGTGTTCACACATTTCTAATATTTTAAGCTATTATGCCTCACTTAGGGACTGATCCGATTGTTTCACTGTGTGTGTGAGAATGCGGGTATATGAACAGCCCCACCCTATATTTACCTGAGGTACTCGTAGAGTCCATACATGGGCAAGAAGTCAATGTCAGATAAGAACATGTACGGTGTGCTGATGTGCTTCATGGCCACATTCCGCAGGAGATTGACAGGGTAGAACTGGCCCTCCTTGTACACTATATGGTACCCAACATTGCGTCGGCTCATGAGAACTTCTGAGCCTTGCGCATAGCGCAGGAATTGCTGGGCCTCTGCGTCAGAAAGATAGAGTGCCAGGCTGATTGGACCCTCCCAATGTTTGCAGATGGCTTCAAGCATCTGGAGCCTGAAAGAAGAAGGGGAAGAATCAGAAAAGGGAAATGAACCTCTCCAGGGCTCTTCCTACCAAAGGCCATGGTGATGATGCATGACAGCCTGCACAGGTGAACTCCTGCATCTATGTGAAGTCCCACTGAAGTAAGTGAGGCTTTGCACGGGTGCAGGGATCTGTCTGTATACTTCCACTTACAGATGGGCGACTTACAATCCAAGGTGGTGCTGCGTGACTTCCACTGTCGTAAGGGTGACCTCAGTAAGATTTTGTAGCTTCTTTTGAGTAACATGTGGAAAGGAACAGATGTAGACACTGATAATGCACTTGGCCTGCTATACTACTACAAAAGCCCTGAAAGGGCAGAGTCCCATAAGGTTTTGAGATGGAATGAAATTTTAAAGCCATACAATGTGATGGATTGGCTGATTACTGCATTTTAGGAGAATTCCTACCAACCAAAATCACGCACTTAAGGACAATGTCACAAAGATGGCACATCAACAGAAATGAGATGGGGTATGAGGGAATGTGTGTGGGACATGGAGTGGCAGGGGGGTTGGACCATGGAATATAAAGAGAAAACATTTCAAAGAGAAGTAGCTTTTAAAGTATCAATTTGTATAATTTGTAATGATTTCTCTTCAAGTTGTTTTGCCATAGACTTTTAAAAATAAAACTTATTTATAATTTTTTAAACTCATACACATGTATTGACATTATTGACACAAACAACAGAGATTCCATACACAAAGCTAAATTAAATCCCACCGGGTCAAAATGCTCTAAACAATCCAGACTGTTTTTAGAGGGATATATACAAATTAAGATTTAACTCTTAAAAAAATACAAGCACTGTTTAAAAAGCATCTTTAGTTAATGTAAAGTGAAACAAATCTATACTGAACAGCAAGGTATTCTATTCCAAATCAGAAAGAATAGACTAGGAGTTCGATTGTCTTCCCTACCACCTTCCAAATCTCCACATCACAACATTTCCCCCCATTAATATTCATACAAGACACAAGAAAAGTTTTCTGCATCACTGTAATCAAAGGAAATAATTTCCCACTCCTACGATCTCCCTAAGCTTTGTAGCAGAAAGGAATGATGTGTTCATACCAGCAAAATATAAATTCTGATTTTTATTTAATAGCTTTTTCTTCCAGCTTTGAGTGATCCTGATGACATCCAGGAAGATATAAAGCTTTTTCCACAGATTACTGTGACTAGTCCATACCTGGTGCATTATTTTCTTTTTATCTATTATTGAAACAAAGGTTATTATCAGGCTGCAACATGCAGCTGTATTAGAGACATAGATCGATAAAAAAGACCTTAAAGGTACATGAAAGGCTTTAGGCTACTGGTTTTAGAAACCATAAATAAAACCTGTATTGTAGCTAAGCAATAGAGAAAAGCATACTTTTTTGTTACACAGTGGAAACCAATTAATCAGCAAAATCCTATTAATCATCACTCAGATAAAGGACACTCTTGCTTAAATGAGAAACTGCCAGGGAACAGGTGCAGAGAAATGCCTTTCAAGCACTCTAAGCAATGGACACATGGCACATATAACTCATTTAAACGGCACGCCTGATGATGTCTGAAAACTTTACATAGTAGTTAGGAGGGAACTGTTTCTGTGAATTTAAATTTCCCCTTGTTGAGTTCTGCTCACTTCAGGATATTTTGACTCCTGGGGGAATTCCATGCCACTAAACAAGCACAGAATTAATGTCCTCCACAGATTCCTCCTACCCTGCAGAATAACTGATTCTAACTGGGAAGGTGAAGAAAAGCCATAAAAGGGATCATGCTGCAATTACACCTTTCACCCACCAGAGGCTGATGTGGTGCTAAAAAAAGAGAGCAGATGGCTCATGTGCCAGAGCAGCCATCCTGGGCCAGAGTGCTTTTTTATTGCACCCTGCCTATAGGGCCAGAGGGGCAGGCATGGAATATGCAGGAAATCAACAAAAGGGGGGGGGGGGGGCGTGTCACATAGCCTGGGATTTAGAGGGCTAGTGGGAGGATAGATTTGAGCTGGCAACAGGAACTAGTGGAGTGATAACATTGAGCCAGGGTCTAAATGAGAATGGTGGAGCAGGGCCACATGGAGATTGGGGCTAGGGGTGCCAGGACATATGATGAGAAGAGAGAATGTTGGTGCAGGGACACTTGGGACATAGGCAGATGTGCCTGGAGGAATGAGAGAGGATAGGGGTAAGCCAGGGTCTGTATTAGGGAGGCAATACAACTCCCTAGAAAAAAAAATCCATACTTCTCCCACCCATATCTGACAACTCTCCACGTTCACTCTCCCAGCCTCCTTAGCAACTACTTCCCTTTGTCTCAGTTCCTCCACTATCCCTGGATCCTCTTAGCCTTTGCACTGCTTGTAGGGGTGCAGGAAATAAAGTTTCTGTATTGCAGTTTAAAAGAATTATTACCCAAAGTTCTGTGTTCATATGCCAACTAAGGAATCTATTTGTCAAAAAACATTTTCCGAATCTTTGTTGTTGTTTGCATTGTTATAGCCATACTTGTGGACAGGTATTTTGAAATACATTACCAATATAATTGAAATTGGTGTGATTATATTGTTTCAGAGGGGTAGCCGTGTTACTCTGTAACTGAAAAAAACTTCATTTTTTGAGGAGTAACGTTAGTTCGGACTAAGGGCTTTAGTCCGAACTAACGCGTCCCGGCACGCACTTCCTGGTTCGAATCAGCTGTGATTCGAACTAGTGCGCAGGCGAGATCGTGTTAATGAAGCGCGGGATATTTAAATCCCCACTTCATTAACTACTATTTGCATCCCTAGTCCGAACCTAAGGTGCTACAGGACTATTAGTTGTTTTTTAAAGTGATTATATTGTGTTATTTTGACACATAAATTATGCAGAATTTGAAGATATTGTGTGCAGAATTTTTATTTTTTTTGGGTGCAGGATTCTCCCAGCTCTGTAATGTCTTTCTAAATGACACGCTCAGATCCTACACAACTTATTCGGCTTGATGCTGGAATCACTGGGTGACATTGTATAACCTGCGTAATGGGTCAGACAAGACAAGGGGTCAGCGCGCAATACGATTTTCAGTGGCACGCGAGGGTGGAGGAGTGGAGAAAGCCCCGAGCCTTGCTTTGGGATCGGGGAAAAAGCCAGAGCCACGAACATCTCAGCACACGTGATTGCGCTCCCCCTTCTCTGGCTGGAGAAACAAAGCAGTGCACCGGTGCACTGCCTATAGGCTTTTCCTACTGCTCCACTGGCCAGAAACTGGCCAATGGAGCATCTGGAAACCATGCCTGGGACAGGGAGCCTGAGAGCAGCATGAGGGGCAAACGCAGACCTGACTGCCATCTTTCCTGTGAAGGACCTGCTGCTGCCATGGCTGTGTCCCTGCTGATCTGCGCACTGCTCCGCTTCCACCTCATGCCACCCATGCACTCGCACCTGCTGGAAAGCCCCGTGTGGCCGCTGGAGTCTGTTGTCCAGGTGCTGGCAGGCTGGATCCTGGCTGTACTCCCTGCGCTCCTGGCAAGACACAGCCTCCATTCCAGACTCGGCCCATGGGCCGCTTATTCCATGTGTGGAGCCATGTCTGGCTGCCACATGGGAGTTACTGCGACAATAAATAAACCCTGAAACAGACACTGGGGAAAAAAAGTGTGTCTCAGACCCTGTAACCTCACCCCAATCT
Source organism: Pelodiscus sinensis (assembly GCF_052426305.1). Lineage (NCBI taxonomy): Eukaryota > Metazoa > Chordata > Testudines > Trionychidae > Pelodiscus > Pelodiscus sinensis. Next base: position 97,321,508 of record NC_143052.1, on the reverse strand, counting down.
CTGTGCTGAGATCTTGCGCTTCCACCCTGCTCCTGCCCCCCTCCCCCTGGCCAGATACGTATCCCTACCCTGCTCCTTCCCCCTCCCCTCTTGTCAGACACCCTACTCCTCAGCCTGATCCTGCACCCCACCTCTCACACAGGGCCTGCACCCAAGTGTGGGGAAGCGTGCATGCGCAGCTCCTCCCCTCTCCAAGCTGGAGCAGAAACCAGAGTAGGTGACCAGCAAAGCACGCGGTGGAGAGAGTCCCTCCCCTGCTCCTGGGAGAGTGGCACGGCCCAGGACAGGAGGGTTAAATCTTGGGATGCCACTTCGGAAAGTTTGCCAACCCCTGGACTAGACGATCATAATTGTTCCTTCTGGTCTTAAAGTTTACAAATTATGGCTTCTAAACCAAGAAATAAAATTTCATTTTTTTAAATTGCTTTCGTGCAATGATTACTTTTAAAGCAGTTTGCGAAGTTAATATCTCCCAGCACAATATAATTTATGACAAAAGAAGATGATCTGATGGTACATATTTGTTTCCAGTAGGGTCTATGTCAGTCAAGAGGATTTTACAGGGCAACCCCTCTATAAGTTGTCCCGGTATACATCCGTTCTGCACTAAAGTCATTGACGCGTCTGGGAACTGATGTGTTACAAGTCCTCCCATTCCCCGCTCTTAAGTTGTGCACAACACGCCCCCCCCCCCCCGTCAAGTCCTCCAATCTGCGCAAATGGAAGTCAACTGTGGGAAAAAAATTCCCCATTTTAAGTTGTTTCGCTAAAAGTCCAAGTTTTTTGGATCATATCTTGGACTTATAGTGAGGACGACCTGTACAATAATTCTTCTTGTTTGTTTCTTTGTGATCAGCTTCCCCTTTAGGAATGCTTTTGCTATTTGACTCCCTCTTAATTCTGATGGGGGTGGGACTCGATGACCGCCTAAGGTCTCTTCCAACCCTATGATTCTTTGATTTCAAGCAGCAATACATTCAACTGCTGCCAACTGTGGGTTTATTTGTGCTCACTTCAGGCTTGCTCTGTCACAACTACACCTGAATGCTAAGGACAGACAGTGCCTTAGAAAGCAAAGGTACATTTCTAAGTAACACTTGCATAGCTAGTCAAACAATGTCCAGAAGAGAACACATCAGTCTGAAAGAGAACAGAGAGCAAATAGCAAACACCAATGAATGTGCCTCCTGCAGTAGCCATCTATTTTGGATTCTAATATGTATCTCTGCTCCCCTTTTCCCTCACCCCCCCAGCCTGCATGACAAATATCCGTAAACTTATCACTGAAATCATGTCAATCTTAGCCCCAGTGGGACTAGGTCTGGAGACACTGATAGCTGATGATTTGAGTTCCTTTTTCTTCTTACAATAGTTTGAAGGAATAATGCAGGTGTATACTATATAGCGTATCATTTATGTACATGTCCGTCTCTATCTAAGGCACTATTCACAAATCTCTTTAACTGCTATAGAGGAGCTTAATAAAAGCAGCTAAAGAAGATAAAAAAGGCAGCAATTGAAAGACATGAGGCAAAAATAAAATAGCTAAATGCTTCTTTGGTAAGATATTATTTATTGATTTTCGCTGAAAGACAGTATTTCCAACTCAAATCAATACATTATAACACACCAATGAAGCATGGAAGGATTTTTCCTGCACTGCATTGGAAGAGATGTTCTTCTGAATAAAACCATGCATCTCTGTCTATGAATAATGTGTGTGTCCCTGTGAGGATCCAGAACAGATGATCAGACTTTGCATCATTGCCAGTGAAACGGCAGAATTGCAGCTCATTCTTTGGAGTTAAATTCTGGAGGGAAAACACACGCATCCCAGCTTTACTAATTTATTGTGGCATTCACTCAGAGCTTTTTTTTTTTTCTACTCAAAGGTTTGCAAACACTTAAGAAATGTGTCTTAAATTAAAAATCGATACATGTAGCTCTGGTGAGCATGGCAAATCATAGCTGAAAGTGCAGCATATAATGCTGAGACGGTGGCTAATTGGTTCCACGTTCATTAGAAACTACTTATTTTTATACTAGTCTGCAAATGTTTTGTCAATCTGAATTCCTTTGGCCCTCCCTGACCTTCTGCTGGAGCAAAAGAGGTGTTGTACATGTGTCATATTGTGTTTTGTATGTGCTCTACTTAATGCAGCATTGGTTGCCTGTTCATATTAAAAGCAGAGCTTTTCCCCTCTAGTAACACATTGTGAAAGCAGCAAGAGCAGGGCGCGGATGCAGATTCGGACTGCAGGAAAAGGGAGACTGACTTAGGTCAAGTATCATCAAGGTGGGGAGTAGGGTTGCCAGGTGTCAGGTTTTGAACCAGACAGTCCAGTATTTGAGCTTTCTGTTCGGGAAACAAATTGAAAAAATATAAATAAGATGTAATGTAGATTGAGACAAGTCCTATGTACTGGCTTGTCAGGAAATTAGCTCTCCTACTGTGGCAACACCCCACACACAGTTCTCCTAACTTTTATAGGCTGTTACAAATCAGAGCACATAAACTGTGCTCCTGTAGTCCTGAGTTGTAGTAACCACAGCTATTCCAAACCTCAGCTTGTCATGAAGCTCTGCCAATGCATCTCAGTTCTTGGCCTAGTTCAACAGGGGATGCTTGCACTTTTCTTTGTTCTAGAGTGTTACTCCCCTATTCTCCCAATTAAAACGTCTCTAATACATGGCAGTGCTGAAACTCTGGGAAACTTCGTTGAGTTAGTAGGAGAGTTTCTGACAGAATAAAAGGGGCTTTCCCTACCTGTCCATGGAGAGCTGGGCCACCAGTGTTACATCAGTGTTGTCTGAGGCAGGTTCGTACTCATAATGTAGAAAATACAGATGAGTGCGATGGACGGTGAAGCGCTCCCGACGGAATTCGTAGCACAGGTCATCCTCATCCAGCTCGGACAGCTGCTTCTGAAGCTGTAAGCAAACACCGGGGATAAACACTGGGCATATTTCCTATTGCAAAGCATGGGGAATAATAAATTCTGGGGCTCCAGTCTTGGCACTACTGAATCACAGATTGAATGGAGGGTAAAAAAAAAGTTGTGGTTTTCTCCCAAATGTCATCTACTTGAGTCATAGAACAAGGGGTCAAAAGAAAGCCACTTACATTAGATTGGGCAGAAATGTATAGTATGACTATCCCTTGCCTTTCTGGATTTTTTGACCAGCAGTGAAACAGCCAACAACACAGGCATTTTAATTAAGAACATAAGAACAGCCATACTGGGTCAGACCAAAGGTCCATCTAGCCTGGTATCCTGTCTGCCAACAGTGGCCAATGCCAGATGCCCCAGAGGGAGTAAACACAATAGGTAATCATCATGTGATCCCTCCCCTGTCACCCACCTCCAGAGAAACAAAGGCTAAGGACACCATTTCTACCCATCCTGGCTAATAGCCATTGATTGACCTAACCTCCATGAATCTATCTAGCTCCTTTTTTGAACTCTGATAAAGTCCTACTCTTCACAACATCCTCTGGCAAGGAGTTCCATATGCTGACTGTGCGCTGAGTGAAGAAAAACTTCCTTTTATTTGGTTTAAAACGGCTGCCTATTAATTTCATTTGCTGACCCCTAGTTCTTTTTTTGTGGGAATAAGTAAATAACTTTTCCTTATTTACTTTTTCTACACCAGTCACGATTTTATAGACCTTTATCCTATCCCCCGTTAGTCTCCTCTTTTCTAAGATGAAAAGTCCAAGTCTTTTTAATCTCTCTTCATATGGGATTTGTTCCAAACCCCTAATCTTTTTTGTTGCCCTTTTCTGAAATTTTTCCAATGCCAATATATCTTTTTTGAGAAGAGGCAACCATATCTGTATGCAGTATTCAAGATGTGGGTGTATCATGGTTTTATAGAGAGACAATAAGAATTCTCTGTCTTATTCTCTACCCCTTTTTAAATAATTCCTAACATTCTCTTCATACACAATGACTCCAATATCTCTCTCTTGATTAGTTGTAGCTAAATTAGTCCCCATCATATTATATGTATAGTTGGGATTATTTTTTTCCAATGTGCATTACTTTACAGTTATCAACATTAAATTTTATTTGTCATTTTGTTGCCCAATCACTTAGTTTGGTGAAATCTTTTTGAAGCTCTTCACAGTCTGCTTTGGTCTTGACTATCTTGAGCAGTTTGGTATCATCTGCAAATTTTGCCACCTCACTGTTTACCCTTTTCTCCAGATCATTTAAAAATAAGTTGAATAGGATTGGCCCCAGGACAGACCCTTGGGGGACACCATTAGTTACCTTTCTCCATTCTGAAAACTTACCATTTATAAATTATCATTAGGTTTCAGAGTTATCACTGTGATGAGATGAATAAGGCAATTCACATCTCTCTCAGAGCTAGTAATTTAGACCGTCTGTAGACACAGGTAAACATCGCTGCTCTGAACTACATTAGGTTTACATATTAATATCTTCTTTGCAACTACAATAGTTAAAGACACATGCCTACATTTTGAAATGGGACTACTGATTTGAGGTGCCTAACCTGAAATACTTTAAAGGATCCTGATTTTCAGAAGTCACAGGCTTAGCACTCTGTGAAAATCAGGCCCTTTCAAGGTCAAGATGGGCACTTAAAAACAAAAACATAACAAATCAGTAGTTATTTTTCACAATGGATGCTTAAATGGTGGGGGGATAGGGAGGCAGAGGAGAGAACGATCAGCTTTTGGAACAGAAAAGTCTGCCAAGCCACCATGATCTAGCCCAACTGCACTCCTGTATCAAATTCTTTAAAAAAACCCAAACAACCGGATTGAATATTTTAACAGTGTTCATTGAAAGAGAAATACAAGCACTTAGCCTTTCTGGAGGAGACCTACAGAATTTAATAAGGCTGAAACCTTTAGGCTCCCATAGAAATTAAATAGGGCTCTATGGGAATTACTTTTAAGAACCCTAGAATTTAATAAAGAACAATGTCTTTTTATATCTTTTATAAACTACCCTATAAAAGTGCTATAATTCTCTAAGGGCACGTCTACACAGCAGGGCAAAAGTCGAATTAAGCTACATAACTTGAGCTACAACAATTGCGTAGATTTAGTCAAAATAGTTTAATTCGTCCTTTGGTGCTGTCTACACAGCAGGAAGTCAAAGGAAGAGCACTCTTCCTTTGACTTCCCTTATTTCTTGTGAAATGAGGGTTACAGGAGTTGGAGGAAGAAGTCCTCTAACTCGCCATTATTTCGAATAATGTTTTGCAGTGAAGACATGCTCTTTGTTATTTCAGTATAATGTTAGTTATTTTGAAATAATGCTGCTCTGTAGACATACCTAATAAATTAACATAGAATAATCTAAAAAAAAAAACTCTAACAAGGCTATCATCCTTTATTACTTTTTATAAGATTTTTCTATACAAATTAGCCCAAAGTGCAAGTCACCTTAGAGAGGATATGCTCTAGTGATGAATGGCTTACAAGCATTTATTTAAAAAAAAAGAAAATTGTTTTTTAGGCAGTTAAGAATATTTTTAAAAGCATCATTATTTTCACGAAGTGGATTTTTAAATGTCAGAGGTCGCCTGTGTTGACTCGATGGCAGCAGCAAATATGCTGTTTTCAGAGATGTAAACATAATTGTTGTCATCAGTGATGAAGCACAGAGCTGCATGTTTCCTTTTGCTGCCTGACGGAATAATTAGTGGTACCTTTTCGTATATTACTCTTCAATCGTCTCCTGGATAATTTGCCTTTGCAACGTGATCGAAAGCCCAATGAACTCAGTGAAAAGATTTCCCTTGATTTCACTGGGCTTTGGATCAGACCCTAAATCCATCACTGATCTCTGAAAATATGCTTCAAATGAAAATACGTTAAGAAAGATTATAATCCAAATTGTGCAGCCTTTACTCAGGCAAAATTGCCATGGAAGTCTAAGTTAGTTCTGCCTCAAAATAAATGAGAAATTCTTGTGTGTTTTGTTGGTGTTTTATCCATTTTACTTTATAAACCACCGTGCAGCACAGGCTCATTCACTTCATTTTCTTCAAACACAAATAATCTTTGAATTAAAAATCCCAACATTTTGGCAGCGTGACTAGATGGAATATCTTCAATTTGTTTTTCTTTTCCTCCCTCATAAAAAATGTTCATATTCCCCTATTAGGGCCCTTGATCAGCCTAAAGTTTAAATGATTAAAAGAAATAGTTACCGAGTATTTCCTACAGATAACTAAGGATCTTGCTTTATTTTACAAATGACTAGGCTGTAAGTTTGCAATTGCATAGCTGCTTTTAAGAACACAAGAATGGCCATATTGGGTCAGACCAATGGTTCATCTAGTCCAGTATTCTGCCTGCCGATAATGGCCAATACCAGATGCCTCAGAGGGAGGGAACACAACAGGTAATCCTCACGTGATCCCTCCCCTGTCACCCATTTACAGAAAAATGAGTTATAGGTGTCCATCATATTTCTTTAGGATTCCGCACTAAAAGGATATAAAGACTTAATTATGAGTTACAGAATAACATTTTGAGCTAAATTATAGCCGTGGGCTCTGTTGAGTGCTGAGGAAGAAACAGCAGCTTATGCTTCCAAGTGCTATGACTGTGAAACTCATACAATCACCAAAGATCCTGGTGTGGAGCACAGTGAGTATTAGAACTTTCATGCTCTTCCTCCTGCCCTTCCCAGAGCACAGAGGGCAGACATATCCTTGTTTCTGCTCTACCCAGACATGGTTCCTCTGAATCAGTTAGCAATGCCAATAGTTCCAGAGGCTCTCCTTTCTTCTCCCCAGTGTCAATAGCCAAAATTGGCTGGCTCCAGCTTTGGTACCGTAGAGGAAGGAATCAAAGGCATCCCCTGAATCCTTTCTTCCCTGCTAGGTCATTCACATAGGTATGGCCACAATTTGACACCTCATGTTAATAGTACTTAGAATCTGCAAGAAATGTGCTTATATGCTGTAATTACAGTTAACATACAACCAGGAAAGCAGTAACATATGACCTGATATATAGAAATGTCCCATGTATTGGGCTCAATCCTGTAACATGCTGAGACCTCTGGCCTTGATCCAGCAAACCACTTCATTTGCACAGAAACATAATTTTAAGAATGTGACCCATACCACTAAAATCTGTGGGACTCTCACATGCTTACAGGTAAACACGTGAATAAGTTCTTCACCGGCTCACAGCCAGATTGCTCAGCACCATACAGGATCAAGCCCATTATGAGGTAAAAGTCAAGCACCTTCCTCCACCTATTCAGTGCACAATCAGTAAAAAGTTGCTCATGGGATATGTTCAGAAAGCTTGTTAGCCTATCAGGTTCCTCTCTGATCTAACCTATTTTAATTGACGTTTCATTTTTAAAAATGAAATTACTACACAAGTCCCCAGGCACACCACAACTCTACAGACATCTTCCAAAGCCAAGTAACTGAGCAAAGAAAACCAGCCCCTTAAAGGTGGCTTAGTGATATTCCAGCACAAATACCCATCTTTTCTGACAACCGCCAATGACAAAAGCTGAAAAAAGAAAAATAAATGGGGAGTCCACATCCCATCCTATCTATCCAATGGAGGCTGTCTTTTCAGGAAGTCCAGACTATTAGCACTTTATAACAAATAGCTAATAACTACAGTGTGTTAAAAATTAATTAAAACAAGTATTAAGGAGACAATGTCAAGCTGAAAATTGCATTTTCTACCTACCGGTGTTATAAGCAAAACCAAGGAATACATAGCAGAAAAAGATTAGAGTGGAGGGGAAAGTCTCTGTTCGGACTTTTTATTTTGTGCACGTTCCAAAATTCTGGCCTAGATCCTCTAAAGTATTCTAGACACCTAATTCCCACTGAAATCAATGTGCGTTAGGCTTCTAAATACCTTTCATTGCTATCTCTCTCATGCACTTCTTGGGGAGAGAAGTGGAAGTTACACAAATGCTCTTTCCCTGTCTCCGTTAGACTGGATTTACTGGTGACAAGCAGCAGGACAATCCAGACTAAAAAGGGTGTGTCTACATAGCAGGGCATAAATCAAAATAAGCTATACAATTTGAGCTACATCAATTGCATAGCTTATTTTGAAATTGGGAGCATCAACAAAATACTTATTTCGACATACAGCACTCTTTCTCTGATTTTCCTTACTCCTCGTACCATGAGGATTATAGGAGTCGGAGTAGGAACTCCTGTAGCTTGTCAATACTGTAGCATCTGAGTGTCTCATGAAGTTGGTAGTATCGTCTTGAGCCTACCCAAAAGACTTATAAAACCCAGAAGGAGAGCAGAAAGAAGTCTTACCTTTTTTATTTTGAAGATGCAAACAAAATACAGATGATGATGCTTAATGGATGCCCCATCAGTCCATTTAAAACAAATTCAAATGGACAGTGTCCTTCGAAGAGATGAGTCTAAACTCTTAGAAGCCACGGGAATTCAAATTTGAGGCAAAGCAACCACAGACAGAATCTCCTGGGTTGAATTCAGCCATTTATGAATATCTTGTGGTGAAGGTGCTGAACTAGGATTCAGGAGTTCTGGGTTAAAATTCTCAGCTCTGACACACACTGTGTGTGTGACACCTTGCTACAAGTCATTGCTTCTCTTTGTGACTAATGTCTCACACAAATTGGTACTTTCTTTTTCTAGAGAGGCCTTTAACACACTGTGTTACAGATGATAATGTTTGATTGGTTAATGTTTAAGATATTTATCTCTGTGTTATTTTATTATATATATATACACACACACACACACACACACACACACACACACACACACACACACACCCCCACCCACCCACCCACCCACCAGGCCAGGCCAGGAAATTGTCTAACCTTAATTTTGCCTCTTTGGTAGTTCTCTAAAATATTTTTGTTATATTGTTTCTCAAATGACACAATCTTATCCATATCTACACTGTGTATATTCAATATTTACAGGCTGAGAATTTACAGGCTGGTTGAAAATTTGCAGCCATGTTATAGATCCATAAAAAGAACAGGCTAAAATGGGAATACTGATATATATATACACACAAAGAGCCCGTCATTGAACACAGTGCATCACCAAAATGATTATCTTAATATCTGCTTGTTGGAAAAAAACTCTCATCTCCATTATACATATAAAAATAAGCTTATTATAGCATATTTTGTTTTCCCTTAGAATGATAGCATGTGTTTCCCATTGGGAATATCTGATTAACATGATATTCTCCTTCCCGACAAGATCTTTTGCTACTGGCCACTGACCATGTAGGGCACACTACCTCTAGGGAAGAATTCTACAGTTTAAAAGCCATGTTTTTTTCACCCTGTGTATAGTAGCTATTCTCTGGAGAGAATCTGTGGTTGGAGGCAGCAAGAGCTTTCATTAGAGTCTGCATGTTACATGGCTCAGAAATGAAAATGGCAGAGAGCGGAGGGAGTGTGAGATGCAAGACGCAAAACAAAGAGACAGACAGACCCAAAAATAAAATGCATTTGCTAAATTACTTCTCTGGGCAGCCAGCTGTGGCATGTGAGCTGACTTCAGCTCAGGGAAAGTAGCCTTTGAGGCAGGGCTGGACTGACAGGCATACACAACCCAGATAGTATCTTTTAAGCAGTTCACTGAATTCTACCATAAATCCCCATAATTCCAGAACTAGTTGTCTATATATTTATGCTGCTTACTATCTGTGTAATAAAGGGTGGGATTGGAATTTACTGCACCCCTCTGCCATACTTCTTCCACTAATTCATTTTCTTAAGACTCTAACATTTCAAATCTCTGAGCAGCTTCAAAGAGTTTTTTTTTCTTAGATGAACAGACCACAAAAATATTTACTTCCTTCAAAAATACGTGAGATTTCCTCCCAAATGTTACCTGGTCCAATATCTAGGACTGCCTGTATTCCATATGGGATTAGTGATATTTTAAACTCTGCTATTTCATAACCAATCTGGCTAGAAACATCTGCTGTATCATAGTGGGGAGGAGGAAAACCACTTTTCCTAATGGTATATAACCTGGTTCACAAGGTTTAAAATAACACAAACATGTAACTGTAATTCATGTTTAGAAATGTATTAAGAATGCATTTTCTCTCCATCTGTTTTAGGTGCTTATATGATCTCCCCTTACCACAGAATCTGAGCACCTCACAATTGCTAGTGCATTCAACCTTACAACACAGCTCTGAGCGAGGGCAGTGTAATTATCCCCATTTTACAGATGGGGAAGCGAGACAAGGGGAGACTAAAGTACTTGCCTAAAGTCACATAGAACATTTGTGGTAGAGCAGGGAACTGACCTTGGATCTAGCCCTTAACTGCATAGTCTTTCTAAAACATGTACAGTTAAGATTGATAGTGCAAAGGCTTTGCAGTTGGCAAGAGAGGACAAATAATATTAGCACAGGGTCAAACTGTCTGCCAACCTTAAGTGGTGCAGCTTCATCAATGTAACTGCACCAATTTACACCCATAGACAACTTGACCCATAATGTTTAGTGCTTAAAAAATGTCTACATTAACTGCTCTCTGTAATGCAGCATAAACAGAAAAGATGATGGTGTGGGATGGTGAAAGCATTTACTTGCCCTTGTTTGTGATAATCTGCATAATGCATTTCTGGCTGCTCTACTGATTAGTGATAATGCCAGTCTAATCCCACGTCAATTAAACCTTTATTCCTCCTACACCATCACAAATTTTGTATCTACACACTGGGCCAAATTATAACTTCAGTGAAGCTGAGCTGCGATAAGGACAAGGATGACGGTCCACACTCTGAGCAGCAACGTCAGGAATCATTATACTGTATAAGAAGTAGGCAGCGTTCCCCTTCCCAGGGCAGCCATTCTGGCCTGCAGGAGACAAGGCCATAGCCTAGCCCGCAGTCAATCCAGAACCATCTTCTCTGTAGTCATGATGGGGCACTACACTCTGACCAAAAATGCCCCCTCTTCTGCAGCTGGTTAATGCTGCTGCCATTGCTAGCTTGCGCAGCTCCACCCCTGGAAGCGATGATGGGAGCTCTAGTGCAGAAAGGAAACCACGATTTTTACCACCATACAGTGCTTTCACTACCATTACCTCCCTTATAACAGAATTCAGATTCTGTCATCATGTCTCTCCCTTGGGAGAGATGAATGGGGTGGCTGGGAGTAACAAGTAAAGGTAGGAACAATGGAGAGCTGTAACTGCTGATGGAGAGCTATAACTGCAACTTATTATGCTAATAATTGTCTCATTGCTACCATGTGCTCTCCTTTTGTTTCCTGGAGCCACCTGGAGTTCCTCAGCTTATGCTTAGATTGAGGGCCTTTGGGAAAACAGTATGGCTGTGTCTACACTGGCCACATAACCTGTAATAGCTATGGAAATGAGAGAAGTCAGAATAGGGAAATGCACGGGGGATTTAAATATCCCCCGCGGGATTTAAATAAACATGGCTGCCGCTTTTTTCCGGCTTGGGGAAAAGCCGGAAAAGAGCGTCCAGACTGGCGCGATCCTCCGGAATAAAGCCCTATTCCGGAGGATCTCTTATTCCTACTTACAAGTAGGAAAAAAGCGGTGGCCATGTTTATTTAAATTCCCCGTGCATTTCCCTATTCTGACTTCTCTCATTTCCGTAGCTATTACAGGTTATGTGGCCAGTGTAGACACAGCCTGTGTGATTGTGACATTAGAGACTGTATCATAATGCACATGCACAAAAGGCACAGGCAACCTTAACCACAGCATAACACAGTAAGTGCTTTTGAATATAACGTCCTAAAACCAAACTGAATTGCCTCCTCCCCACCAAAATTCCATCAGCTGGTATCATATTGACACACACAGATTGGTATCATATTGACACTCACGGGGCTCCTCTACATGGCTGGAACCTTTAGAACCATGGCACAGACCTCTGCCACTTGGGCTAATGGAGGGCATGTCTACAGTAGGAAACTATTTCGAAATTACTTAAATCGACTTAACTCCCGATTTAATAAAATCAAAATAGTGTGTCCTCACTATGGGGAGGCCTCAAAATTAGTCCAAGGCAGGCTCCCTTAATGTGGATGTGCTACCTCGACTCAGAGCTCCAGCAAGCACTGGGGAATAATTAGTATGAATTACTCTGGGGAATAGTTATTATAAAATAACAGCACCGGAGAGTCCACGCTACTGCTATTTCAAAATTAGCATTATTCCTGGAGAAAAGCAGGAGTACAGATTTCAAAATAAGTGGTTTGTTATTTTGAAATAACAGTCCTGGTAGTGTGGATGCTCCGCTTATTAATTTGACCTAAGGGGGGTTATTTTGAAATAAAGCCCTAGTACAGAGGAGGGTGGAGTAATGCATTAACAGTAAGTTGCCCTCTTTCATGTGGACCAGCACTGGAAGGGGAGGAGACAGATACTTTGCCAGTGGATTTCACAGCTATTTGGTGACAGCAGGCCAAGGGTGATACCAGGAGCGTACTGGCAATCAAAATAGGCCCAGGAAATGGGTTGAGAATAGCCCTCCCTATGACATCACCCTTGTGTGCCCCTCAAGCCCCACCCCTTGCATCACATCCGGCATGTGGTGCAGGTAGTGGGTCAGGCTCTGCATGCTGCATATAGTGCGGACGCAGAGCCACTCGGAATGAGGGGCAATGGCATGCGGACACAACGGCCCACCGGACGACAGCCCACTGGGAAATTCCCGGTATCCTGCCAGGCCAGTCCGTCTCTGGGTGAGACTCAGGAATATGGGGTTCCACTCCAGGCTCAGGAGAGGAGTGAGCTCTAGGGGATACAGACTCCCTTGTCCATTCCACACAAGCTTGACTGCTCTGCTATTTCCCTGCCACCAGTTTCTTTTACTTCCTCATCTCTGATTCTTTTCCCTAGTCCCATTATCCTTACCTACTCAATCCCAATCTCCATTCCTCAGGCTTCTCTCGTATCAGTCTCCATCTCCTTGGCCAGACACTCCCACTCTCCCTCTCTGGGCTTGCAGTCCAAGCCCTAATCTTTCCCTCTCATTTTTCCCTAGTCCCCACTCTCCTGCTCCAATTTGTCCCCAGTCTCCTTGGTCAGCAAGTCCCAGGTTTAATCTCCTGGTTCTTGCAATTTGTCTCTTCCCTCCTTCGCACACAGGGGCTTCTAGTCCAGTATTCCTTCTAAAGTGGCAGCAGTACAGCTTCACAGGTGATTAATTGGCCCCAGCCTGTCAGTCAGCTCCCTGCATGGAAGGTGGGCTGCTGCACACCTTAGAGGGAACACTGTTCTGGCCCCAATATCCCTCCCTAGTCTTCTCATCCAATCTCATTTGTTTCACCACTCTCTTCTCAAACCTTTGTTCCAGTCTCTTTGCTCAGTCCTAATTCTCTCCCCACATCTTGGGCTCTCCATCAATTGTGTCTTCTCTCCCCCACTTTATTTCCCCCCACTGGTCCCTAGTCCCGGTCATCTTGCCCAACCAGCACAACTTCCTTCCTCACTTTTCTTGATTTCCCTGCCTCTCTCTCCTTTAGGCTCCCTGCTGTCATTTCCCAGTGCGTGGCCCCACCCCAGCCTGGAGTATGTAGAAGCAACAATTACAGTTGTGATTGTAGCCCTAGGCTAGAGTATGCTCAGTTGCTCTGTGGGGATAGCACATGCACAGTCTGGACAAGGCTAGGACCTGTGAGAAACTCCAGCACACCAAAAAGAAACACCAGGGATTTTACTTGTTAAATTCTGGCAAATCTCTACCAACTGTGTGAAAATGTGATCTTTTTCAAAGGCTGATAATGTGGCCAAGTTTGAACTGATTCTCATGTAGACAGTAAAGGGCACATCTCTGAGGCAAAGACTAGCCACTGGCCATATTCCAAGTCCCTACTCCCATGCAGGGTGTCTCAAAGAAAAAGTCTCCAGGCCTCCATGGACAAAACAATATTTTTTCCCCCCAGTCTTCTTTCAGAAATGGCTGAATTCTATTGGCTGCATTTTCTAAAAGTATCAGTATGAGACAGACACCTGGCATGGAAAATTTCAGTCCAAACAGTTAAAGTTTGGCAAAGTTAGACGCTACCAAAACCAGGGCTTTACAAAGGGAAATGCTGGGCAAGCTTAATCAGAGGTGACTGTACCAACCCTATCAATAAATAAAACAAATAAATAAATAAATAAATAATGACTATGACCAATGAACAGAGAAGGCTATAGCTGGAGAAAACCAGCATTTCCCACCTCAAATAACTTAACGATTTATGGGGGGAAACTCCATCACGACAAATTCTACACTTCAGTCTTTCCATTAGAGCAGATACTTGTTCCTATGCTGGAGTGCTATAGAGGTGGGGTTTTTTCTGCATCCATCTGATTTAAGATTTGGACCCTTCTGTCTGGCTTCAAAGCTCTCTTTCTAATGTATTTCTAGACAAGTTTTAATTTAAAAAGAAAGCTAACATTAGGTGGGGCACAGCTTGCAATAGTCATCAGTTTTCATAGAAATTATAACAATGCATGCAGAGATCATCACTACTAGTTAAAATCTTTACATCTCCAACTTAGTAAGAACAGTCCCTTCTCAGCAAGGCCTCATTAGAGTGGTTTACATGCAGTCTGTTGCTGTTGTGATGGTCCAAAAAGAAAACAGTTTGAAAAAGAACGACTTTGTTGTTTTTTAATTTTATTTTTGGGGAAATTATTTTCATTGGGCTTTGGACAAGGCCCTTTTCAAGCAAAGGGAGTCTTCTCATGAATCTTGAGGGGTTTTGGATCAGGACCCAAGTCTCATAAATATGCGTTGTCCCATTGACTTTCAAACTTTAAAAAAAAAAAATCCCATTCTGCAGGAATTCCTTGTAAAAAACTGTCTGCAGAAAGGAGCTTGTATGGAACAGCGTAAAGGTGGAGTGTTTGTATCTGTGCGTCAAAATCAGTCTCAGAGTGGCTATTATAGCCTGAGCTATGGAGTCATATGAGGACACTAACCATACTGCTCAAGTATTCGAGGCTTTAAAGTAGGTTCTTTAGTATGAAATGCTGGACATAAACATAAGCAAGAGAAAACTCATAACTCAGAGATTATTGTGAGCTTTGTCTTCATGGATTTCCCTGAAAACTTGCTCCTTTCAATAAAAAAAAGAGCGCGGGGCACAGGAAGAAGTGGAAATGAGCATGAAACAAGTGGGACAGAGTGACTAACAGCCTGATGCAAAGCCCAGCGAAATAAAATGGAAACCTTTCCACTATGCTTAGGCGCAGATCTTCCCATCCACGTGTTGCATGAAGGGCAGGGAAATGATATGTCACAAATAAGCACACAGGCTCACTCTGATTTTAATTTTAGTGCCCATGACTGATGGCACTGACTCTCCTGCAAGCACAGTATGGTCAGCTCCTTCCAATGATCCTCCAGCTCTTGCGCTATAGCCATGGTAAGGAGCTCTGATAATTTGCCTCATTTCTGCCCTGCAGCCTTCTCTTCTATTACAGTGTCGTGCCGCCTTTATGCCCATTGTGGGAGCTGGGCCAGACCCTCAAACGCTATTTGCTGCGCTGTAATGCGCACTGTAAGGGAAATGGAAGGTCCTTTGATTCAAGCAAATCTCTTCATTTCTGTGTGTTGAAGGAATAAGAGGAAGAACAGTGGACCAAGGCAATGACTGTATATTCCAACTGAAGCATTTTCATCCAGGAACTTGTAATCATGGTGATGCAGCAGCAACTATCAATGAACATTTCTACCATCTCAGCTGCAAAGCCTAACAAGCCAGGATTTTGCTTTTCTTTCTTGGAAAATGATCACCATCTGTGCACTTCTCAGAGCTGAAACAGCTTTCCCCTGCAAGCTGGGATGATTTTATTCTGATTTAATTCAAGAACGTTAAGCCTTCCCCTCTTGTTGCATACTAAGCTGACAACTGATATTTGCCAATGAACATGGGGATGGTAACTTCACAGGGTTCCCTTTGCTATGGTTGCCATGTTAGGTGGGCTGGTTTTAAAGATAGAAGACCATAACCGGGGGAGCCAGAAGACTTGCTGGGCAAGGTGGGGGGAGGGGGCCGGCACTCACGGAAGGGGCGGGGCCTTGGGCAAAAGGCATAGGTCAGAAACAGTCAGTCCTCAGCACCTTCTGGAGTGTGCCACGGCCTCCTTCTTCCTAGGCAGCCCCTTAGATCTGCCAAGAGTATGCCATGCAGGCACTCGAGCTGAGATTTAAAGGGCTGGTGGTCAGAAGTCCCAAGCCCTTTTGCACCGCCAAGCCCCAGGGCAAATGCCTCCTTTAGCCCCGCAACCAAAACCAACCCACTCAAACATCTACTGATGTTAGGATATGGACTAACCTGTTCATAGGGCCCAAATGCTATGAGCACCATAGTCACATTTTGAGCTGCACTGAAAGGAAATGAAAGCTGTCACCACATGTGTTGTGTGATTTCAATCAAAAATGTACCAGCTCTGTTTGCAACTGGCAGCAGAGTGACAGCACGGAAACTATAAATGGAAAGGCGGCTCATACATTAGTAGCATATACAGATGCTTATCATTTTTTCTCAGTGCAATAAAATAATCAGAGAGGCCTAAGCCAGTGGTTCTCAGTCTCTAGTATCCTTACCAATAGTTTTACTTCTGGCTTTGGGGCTGGTATTCTAGGTTCCAGTTCCCAGCCATAATGATGAACCTGCATGGTATGTCCTGTTGGCCTTCTCCCCTTCATGTTCACAGGTTCTAAACTACAGTGGGGCTTAAACTGCTTGAAACTCCATCCTCATAACATCCCTGCTATTTGGTGCAGATAAAGTGCCATTGCTATTAGAAAAGACTCCTAAACACAGGGTTCCTGAGTCACATTTGGAGTTACTCACTTCTTTGTGTGGTACCCTAGGTCTTTTAATCAACACTTAAAAAAGAGGAAAATAAGTGTTCCTTTGCCTGCACGTAAACAGAGATATAGGAGCAGATTATCATTTAAACTGAGCCCCTTATATCTCTCTGGCAGTGTAAAGGGGCCTTACAGTGGGAATAAATGTAATTACACCCTTTTAAAAGGCCATCTTTATGATCTTCACACTGTCAGAAGCTGTAAAGGGTGCATAGTGCAACTGGGAATCAGGCCCATACTATAAACTATTGATCTTAATTATATATTTTACATATACTTGCATTCCAAACAAGATACATTGGTTACAAGTCGCATTCTAAATACATCACTATTACAAGTATTAAATTACAGTACTGTACGAATCTGCAGGGGGTAAGGCAAGATGCAGGTGCCAGGGGGATTGTGGGGTCTTAAGAATGGCATCTGAGAAAACCAGATTGTCACAGATACGCCAGCCACTGCTCTTGTAAATGATCACAAGTAGGGCTGAGGGGATTAGTGATCATCTAGTTCTCTCTAATCATGAAACAGAAGAGTCTTATGGCATATGTTTGTACTTAGACACCTAGCAGTATCTATATACCACCTACAAGCTCAGTAAAATGTGCAGTTTTAAGCTTTCTGAATTGCCAGTTTCAGCACCCAAAACGTACATTTTCTCTGCACTCTACCAACACAATATCTGAAATAAATCAGTTTGCCAAGGTATTACAGAGGACAGGGAGATACAATGACAAGCACCTGGCTGCACATAAAGCCTTCTAATCTACTAGCAGTATCATCATCTCAGCTTAATTCCATCTCCTTGTCTTATTTAAGCAATAAAACATGACAAGGGGGTGTGAATCATGCTGGGATAATACCATACTGAACCACATGGGCTGTGCGAGTCCCAGGAGCAGCATCAAAAGGCACATGTGATGTACATGCTTGCTTTGCCATGTCACATGACCTTTATAAAATCAGATACCATTAAATCAGAGAGATTCAAGATGCTGCATCTGATAAATTGTCTATATAAAATATGCATCTTGTTATATGCCTCTTGTTTTTTAGCTCTCTCTTCCTTCTTATATACTTCACTTTTCCTTTGATATTTTGATGCCTCTGTTCTTCAGCCTTTTAGTGACCTTTTAACATTTTTCAGCTCAGTTTGTTTTCTAAAAGTCTCTTGAAAAGGTTTTTCCTCTTCTGATTTGACCTTTCCCCTCCACATCTATTTTTGCTTTTGCTGTTTCTTCTCTTCTCTGTTCCAGTCTCTCTGCACCACTATTTATCCATTTCTCACCACTTTATTTGATTGCAAATGCAGATGAGATATAATTCTGTGTTACAGCCAGGCCTTTGCTATACCATATAAACATCTAGAAGTGCAGCAGTTGAGAAACTACTGGTGGCATGTCCTATGGCTGACTTACCCACGAATGGAAATTCTCTCAGGTCTTAAAAATACTTACATTTGCTTCTAGTCCCTTGGGTAGTAATGTGCAAGCAGCACTGTTTTTGCTTTACCGACTCTCATATAGAGTATCTCAAGTATTTTAGAAGATCCACTGTCCTTTTCTTAAAAAAACCCTCAAAGTGCTGCTTTTTGCATTTATCTTTCCAAATTGTGTAGCTGAAATTGATATCTGGCTAGAACTTTCTGGCTGCATTGCACCGAAAGCTCACATATCTATTTATATGTAAAAGCTTCCTTCATTTTAAAAAAAATTGATACAACACCCACATCTCTTGTACATCGAAGTCCTTACAGTATTCAAAAGGAATCACTTCATCTGGCAGATGTGGCTTGTAAGTAGAACCTTGCAAATTCACAGATATTTGTTTTGCATCCACATCCATGGATGTGGATGCAGATATCCATGGCTCATTTCTTTGGATTTGTGTGAGGATACAGATACACATTTTGTGATGCTGTTCAGAATGCAGCTACTGGAGTTTGCAGGGAAAAGGAAGGGATATGGACCATGGCTATAAAGAAAATCACTGATGACATGGTGTTTTCTTTGAATATCCTGGACAAATTTTACTGAATTAAGTTTAAGAATCTTGGGAGTTCATTGTATTAAAAATCAAATAGTTATGCTTTATTGTGGGATTGTGTATAACAACTCCAGGGGAGGGAAGACCCTGGGAGGTATGAGCAGCCACACAGGTTATTTGAAACAATGTGCCAGACAAGAATGAACTTTGTGGCTTTTATAGGAAATCTCTAAGGGGATGAGTATGCAAATGTAATCTCTCCAGTTATGAAAGAAGCCTTCTGAAGCTTTGCCCTGAGGAGGGGACCTTTGACTACTGATAATTTGTTGCATGAGGACCAGATCAGAGACCCAGGCAGTGTAAAGGGTGATGAGTCAAGGCGATTAGGAACTTATAAACACAGGAAAAAGAATTGGCAGGGCTTGAGGGACTAGCAGAGCTTTTGTTGGAATTGGGATGATCTCTGGTAAAACTTATTAGCATGCACATAGGCTCGATTATTATTTTCAGTAAGTCTTCGCTGTACTAGTTTTGCTTTAAGAATAAATGTTCTCGCTTAGAAAGAGCTGTGTGATACCTTACATCTCTGGGAAATGATGTTGTTTATAAGTGCTGAGGAGAAAGCAAAGCAGGGTTGTTTAAGCACTCACAGTAAAGGAACTCACAGTAAAGTCAGGGAGCTGTGCAGACTGAAAAAACCTTGGTCAGGAAGGAGCAAGAGATGGGCCTTACCAAAGAGAGATAATGGTTTGGAAACCTAGAGTGGTGCCCTTGCTGGAGCACAGAAGGGAGCAGGTGTAGTTACCCTGAATTGTGACAGAACCCTCACAACACAATTGTACGTTCATGGGTTAGCTCATTGTTTACCGTGCAGTATACACGTAAAAGGCAGATTTTTGACTTTCAGACACAGCATTCTTGATGCTTTCACTCCTTCTTCATAATTTACACTACAAAAACACCAAGTGGCCCCACCTGATGTTAGGGGCTCACTCTCCTGGTAACTATTCAAGCACATCATAAGAGACAGTCCCTGCCCCCAGAGATGTTAGCACTAACATTGGGATTGTCAAAAGTGCTGAATGTAGTTTGGCGCCCCAGTCCCATTCATTTAGTGTTTTTAACATGTGCTCCTAAATCTCTGAGGGACTTTTGACAATCCTACCCTCAACAGAAAAAGCAGCCAAAGAGTGGGAGAAAGGCAGGATTATCACCCCCCCATTCTACAGACAGAAACGAGAGCAGAGAAAGTGAGAGATTAAATGATTTACCCCAGCTCAGTCACAATGTTATTGGTAAAGCAGGGAACGGCATCTTTATTTCCTGAGATCCAGCCTAGATTTTTAACCACAAACCAGCCTTCCATCATCTGCATTGCCTCTGTGTTAAAAGAACCCTTTGGCTTCCCACTTACATTTTCACTGTTGACATCTGCCTCGCTGGGGCAGCCAAAGAGCTCCCGTCTTAGCAGGTTCCCATCGTACTCTAGGAATGTCAGGTAGAGGTTGCGGAAAAACTCCACATGCTTGTTTTTCACACGCAGCTTCTTTGGTGAGTTCCAATGAATCACCTGGTAGGGAAAACAAAAAGGGAACAATCTCGTTGTCAGCATGCAGCCTTGCCTAGCCATCACCTTTATACATCTTTAAGATCCTTCCCTCTTCACACAAATATCCTTTCCTCTTTCTGTGTTTTCATTGGGAAGCTTTTGTGATATATCCCTTAAGTAATGGCGTGCACTGTATAGATCAGGGTGGACAATAATTTTCATGGGGGAGGGGGGGCACTTCACGAATTTTGGTACATGCTCGTGGGCTGGCTCTGGGCCCCCGAGAAGGGGTGGAGCCTCAGGCAGAAGGGGAGGAGCTGGGAGCTACAAAGAGAGACAAAGAGATTGTGTGAGTATCAACGAGACAGTCTGGGTACATCTACACTGCATGGCTATCTCTGGATATCAGAAGTACAGGCAGTCCCCGGGTTACGTACAAGGTAGGGACTGTAGGTTTGTTCTTAAGTTGAATTTGTATGTAAGTCGGAACTGGTACATATTTTGGGGGGGATGGGGAGCTGGAGTTAGGTGGAAAAGACCCTGATTCTCATACAACTTCCTTATTATAAGAAAAACACATACTGTTTTGATATGAAGGTTTTTTTGGTTGATAATTTAATTAAAAATTGATCATAAGTTTCAGTGTTTCATGCTATATCCAAATCTTCCTTTTGGGGTACCTGAAAGATCCCAGTTATTCATTTAATAGTCAGAATCTTTGTTTTTTATAACTAAAAAAAGTTTATTCAATGCATATTACTGTTCCAAATAGAATTTGCTACAGATGGTTCAGTGAAATGGGTATTAAGTGTAATCAATAGTCATTGGAGAGCACAGTGAAATATTGATACAATCAAAGCTGTTGTTGTATTCTGCTGAGCAGAAAATGGAAATCCCTTCCTGTGAAGTGTGTGTGTGAATTTATCCACAGGATTAATTTTAAAGAAAAATTCTGTGTTGGGAACAGGAGTTTAGCCTCAGGTGGGTCCTCATTGTCCACTCACCCACTTTGGAACCAGACCCATCCCCTCGGGGCTTATCCTGCTCTGCTCCAGCCAGGGTGTGGGGTTGGGGCTTATCCCCTTTTCCCTTCTGTCCTGCTCCTCCCCATTCTTGCCCACCCACACCACTGGTTAATTTTTCAGCTTCACCTCTGCCAGGCTGGAAGGGACTTGTTAATTTCACGCGACGCTAACAAGATACTTGCAGCTCTAGTGCTGAAGAGGGAAAAAGCTGTTGCTCCCAAGGTGGGGACTGTAACACAATGAGTCTCACTGCCTGCTGCTCCTGCTGTTCCCTAGGAAATTAATTTTTCCGCTCTGGGGTGCCCCCTTTTGGCTGGTGTCTTGTTCCCCCCAGCAGACCCGTGTCCTCTGCGGCGAGAAAAGCCGCTCCGCGTCTCCCTGGTCTGCTGGGGGGGGGGGCGCTAGCTCTGCATCTCCCTGGTCTGGTGGGGAGGAGGCAGCGACAGTGGGGGAGGCACCCCGCACTAGCTGCGCCCCCCCCCCCGTTTGTAACTAGGGATCCGACGTAAGTCGGATTGATGTAACCCGGGGACTGCCTGTATCCCAAAATATCTACCCCACATTTTCACAAGCTGCCCGTTATTTTGAAATATTTTTCAAAATAATGGGTGTACTATTTTGGAATTCTGGTAACCTTCATTCCACGAGGGGTAAGGGATGTCTTGAAATAGTGCATTATTTCTAACTTTGGTGTTGTGTAGATGCACCAAATTTTGAAATAGGCTTTTTTGAAATTCAATTGAAAATACTGGAGCAAGGCGGGAGGAGGAGCAGCTGAACACACACTACCTGCTATAAATATGCACAGCTTTGTTAATCAGCTGGGTGGGCCAGAGAGAAATGCTTTGCAGGCTGGATCTGATTGCTGGGCCTGATTTTGCCCATCCCCTGGTACCCTGGTGCTTTGTAATGCAACATCACAGACATGGTGGCAAGGCTGGAGTCATGGACTGGTTTTATGTTATACATGCTGGTGAGGGGAGAAGTGTGATAGAGAAAAAGATGGAGCTATACAATTTGGCCTGGGATTTCTCTTGTGACTGTCCCAGCTGATGAAAATGATTCATTATCTAGTGTCACACAGCATCTTTACTTGGTAATTAAAGAGAAAGAACCTCAAATTAATTTCTGTTTTGTGGTACCCAGCCCTCTGCCCCTCACAGCAGACGGAATCTGATCCAAAAATATACATTAACTGACAATGCTTCATGGGAACTTGACTGAGCTTTGCTGTGTTGCTTGGCAACATCATCCTCTCATTCCTTTAAGTCCAACTGCCAGCAGGTATTTAGCCATTGCTAGAAGGTGATGACTCCCTTACTGGCCTAGGTTTAATTGTCTCCCAGACATAAAGGGTCTGATTCTCATTTACGTTAGGGCTACTTCACACTGCTCTGTCAGCATAACTGAGCATAAAGCCCAAAGAAAACAGCAAGAGTTGGAGCTAGAAGTGGCTTGTGGGAATGATTTCATTTTATGGAGGTTAGATTTTAGCCATAAACATGAAAGCTTTATATTCAGTTATTTTCTGTAATTTCCAAAGGGATTAAAAAAAACCCCTCTTTTAGAAGTACTTCCAGATGGGGACTTGTGGAGGTCTTGTGTACCCATTAAAATAATGATGTGAAGGCATGGTATCCCTCACAGTCATTTACACCAGATTTCTAGGGTGTCAATTACTAACTTAGCAGTTGCTGCTGTATCTCTGCATCATAAATGTTGTTCTTATTTTCTGATATGGAAATCTTTATTCTTTCCCCAGTCATTGATGTTGAACAAATCAAGATTTCTGAGGGCCAAATATGCAGTGATACAAATTCAAGTTATGAAAAATAAGATCACATTTAGAAAAAAGAAAATCACTTAAATAAATCAAATACAAATAATGAAGTAGTCACAGACTGTGTAGTCTGGAAAAAATTACTTGGAACAAAGATATTGCTCTAAATTATTCTTAGGCAGTGTTACCTTTTATTGGTGTTGTTTTGCCTTTTTCTATATTCTCAGTGTCTAGTTTAAATCCGAAATAACATCCTCTATACGAGAGGCACACAAGGTATAGTAACAAAAGAGATCCTTAACCAGTATTGCTGGGATCTAAAACAGATTCAAAGCCATAGAAGATTTACTCCAACAGAAGAGTATCTTGAAAGACTCCCTGCTTTAAAAAGAGCTTTATTGGTTTCATCCCATTGTGTTTAACTGCAGCAGAGAGCACTGCAAAAAACAAATCTGAATTCTACCTCAGAGAAAGGAGACAAATATATTAACACAAGCAAGGAACTGAAGGAAATCTAAGGGGCCGCTAAACAGTTTTAAAGGGTTCTAGCATTTTTGTCAAACAGGCATGGAATGCAAACTGTTCATCTGCTGATATCTTGGACTGCTTTAAGAGGCATTCAAAGCACAGAAGGACTGGAAAAGTGCAAGAAAAATGCCTACAAATGAAAGCTTTTCTGTGTTACTACTCCCACATCCCACTAGGATGATTTCCTTCCTGCATCCCCTCTGTGTATTATATCTCCTGCCTGAGCATCTCATAACCTCATCTTGGGGACCTGAATAATGCAAATAATTAAAGAAAATAAACTAAATGTGTGGGTGTATAGGATTCTCTTCCCCACAGAGATTTCCCATCATCACACACTATGCCACATTGCAGCAGAATACTAGTGCCATGATGCCTCTATTCTACTAAGTGGATGATGACATCACATCTAGACACAGATACCAGCTTGGATCTCCGTGCTGCTGGGATTGAAAAGCTATTGCATCTGCAAATGCTGGTAAGTGTCAAGGATCTGGTGATCACAATCTGATCAGATTTGAAATGTGTGTCAAGATTCTGTATGTGCACAAATATCATGGCTGCCTGGAGTGAGCAGGAGAATGATGAATGGAACTGATTAGTGTCCAGAAAACTTGGTTTTTTATCAAGGAGGACAAACAGATGTCACCAGATTAGAAGACAGAAAGAAACTACGTAACCAAGTCAAGGACACTAGAAAAAGCACAAAAAAGGGCAGGGTTTATTTTTAAAAAGAGTGTGATTATTGAAATTCCCTGCAATATCTGAAAATATGAAAGAATGGCAAGCTTCACAAAGCACAGAGTGTCTTAACCATCAGTGTGAATTTTTCACAATATATACAGAAAATGGAATGTTTTTTCTAGGTGCCAAACACACACATTTATCACGGACTCAGACTGAAGCTGGATTGTTTCTATCTTTTGCACTACCATCAACAGCAGAAAGATGTTAGTGCAACCTTACATGGGTTGGGACAGGCCTCACTGAGGGCGTAATATGAAGACCATACAGTTGCATAAATATAGCTAAAGCCATAATGGGGCTATGAGAACCTTTGCTATTGGGAATGATGCATCAAATGGTAACAATTCAGTTTGACTGTTAAGAGTTTAAGGACAATTTGGCAGATAGGGAAATGAAAAATAAATGAAATGAAATGAAAAATAAATCTTTACATGCAAGATGAGAAAATCTGAGTTGGAAAGTAGAAAGAGGCAATGAATGTAGAACTCCAAAAGGTCATTTTTCTATGTCAGGATTGAACCTCACTTTAATTAATTAATTAATTAATCAATCAATTCATTCATTCCTCCCTCCCTCCCCCTCTCTCACTCACTATTTCTTTCTATTTCCTAGCATTTTAAAAGAAATTGTGCAAAGAAAGAGCTTCAATTTCCAGAATTTGAAAGCTCTGCTGGTGTGGAACCCCCCCTGCAGCTAGAATATGTAAATTCCACGGCCTGGAACTACTTGGTTAGACACCACATGAATACAGGTATCTTTGACCAAGGCCTCCTCAGAACAAAAGAAAATACACCCATTAATTTTTATTTAGATATTTATGTACAGTAGACTTCTGATAATCCGGAACCTATGGGACCTAGGTGGTGCCGGATTATCAAATATGCCGGACTATCAGGAGGTACTATAAACTGGTTATATGTATATACTGTATACATTATATACTGTATATGAAGTGTTCTTAACCCTTTTTATTGTATACACCATATACAGTGTACTGTAATGTTTTAGTTTTTTTAAAGCCTTTTTTACCCTTTTTGCTCAGTTCAGCTGCTGCCGCTGTTACCTTGTGACTCTTTTTTTGCCGAAGCTCGCTCACTAGGCTCTTGCCATTTTGATGCCGGACTATCAGGAGAGCCAGACTATTGGATGCCGGACTATTGGAGTTTTACTGTACTAAAAAGATGAGATCTTAGAATTCCACACCTATTTAACACCTGATTAATCACGATTAAGCACTTTGGCACTATCTACATTTATCTAACCCATCCCACTTAATCAGCAGCCTTTACCACTCACTGAAATTAGGCTCTATCAGTTCTTTGGAATACATCCAAATATATTGCATCCAAGTGACGCAGAGCATACTGTAATACTAGTTTACCTTTATACTGCATCTTTCGTCCCAAAGTACTTGGCCTATTGTACACTTGGCACACAATGAAAATGCAGTTAACTTTGAGATAGAAGACACCAGAAAATGCTACACAGCTCTGGAGGAGGGTAAGGAAGGATATGTAGTATAAAGATGCAAGCACACATTCCTGCTTTTACAATCCTGGCTCTAACATCCACACAGACATCAGAGCTGCAGTTTTTAAGGTCTGGCCTGAAAATTGACACTATTAACTGCATGGAACACAGTAAAAGACTAAGGGCACGTCTACATTAAAAAAATATTTTGAAATGACTTATTTTGAAATAACTCCCAAAATAACTATTTTGAAATAGCGTGTTCACGCTACAGGGAAGCCTCAAAATTAGTCCGAGGCAGGCTCCCTTAATGTGGACATGCTACCTCGATTTAGAGCCCCAAGCCCTGGGGAGTAATTTCTTTGAATGATTCTGGGAAGTAGTTATTTAAAAAATGCAGCAGTAGAGCGTCGACAATACTGCTATTTCAAAATAAGCGTTATTCCTAATGGAAAGCAGGAGTTATTTTGAAATAACCAGCCCCTTATTTCAGAATAATGGGCTTGGTAGTATGGATGCTCCACTTGTTATTTTGAAATAAGGGGAGGTATTTCGAAATAGCTCCCTAGTGTAGACCAGGGCTAAGTTCTGAGCAATCTTTCATAGGTTTCAAGTTGCTCCAAGCTGTGTCATTTGCTCCAGGGAGACGCAATATTTCAAACCTGATGTTGAGAGGACAGAGGATACATACCAGCAGAACACTATATCTCTGGGTACTGTCTTAGGGCACGAGATGGGATAATGTGCTCTACTGGGGTGTGATTCCTACAGCTCACTAACATGCTGCATATTAATGGAAGGTGGTAGGTGATAACTAAGGATCTGCAGTCAGCAGCTTCTTTTTCTTTATTGAAGTAGGTTCTCCCCTTGTCATGCATGATGTGATCTGCTTCTCTGATGAAGTGTCATAGAATGACTGCGTATCGTGGGGCGCGCATATAGAAAGTCTCTGGGGTGGGTTCATGAGGAATGAGGTTGTAGAGCTTCTGCTGGATTGTATCCATGACTCAACAGGGTTTATGGATCAATAGAACAATCTGTAACATACACCTGCCTGCTGACAGTTAATGGCCCACTTCAGACACCAAATACAGAGTGGGGGGAAGTGCTGGGTCATTAGCCTGCACCAGTCCCTCCTCAGCCTGGGCTCTCCCTTACCCACAGGCAGGCTCCTTACTCCAGCAGCTTCCGTCCCAGGCCCGAAGTAAAGGGAGCACAAAGGATGGAGGAAAGTGGAGATGACTCAGAGTGACAAAGGGAAGGGAAAAGAGGAGCAGGGCCTTGAAGGGAAGAGGTAGAGAAGGGAGTGGGACCTCGGGGGAAAGAGGTGGGTAGAGTTGCCAGATGGTTTCAACAGAAATATCGGACACACTTGACATTACATCACAATCTACATTACATCTTATTTCGAAAATACTGGACATTTCTATTTTCTCATTTCTATTTTCTCCATTTGTTTCCCGAACAGAAAGCTCAGATACTGTACTGTCCGGTTCAAAACCGGACACCTGGCAACCCTAGAGGTGGGGCTTTGGGAGAAGAGGTGGGGTAGGGGTCCAGTTACCAGCAGTTAGAAAGGTGGCAACCCTATATTTCCCCAAACCACAGTAACTGAAATTTCTTCCCAGTCAAGAATGAACCTTTTGCCAAAAGGGAAAAGCAAATATCAGTTCCCTTCCAGCAAAAACCTCTGCATTCAGGCTGCGTCCCACTGGTTTCCAGGGTCAGGACCACAGAGTATATAGGTAACTCCAGCATATATACATGTAAGCTTTTATCAATACAGTGTCAATATCAGTGCTTTAGCACCTCTTGCCCAATGTCCTGTGCCTCTCTTATGATTTCTGTCAGATCAACTCACATGTAACAACACCCCAATTCAAACTGAACATTTTGACCTGGATCCTCAATTGGGATAGCTAATTTCAACAGCCTTCAAGAATGTGGGGCTCTCCAATTTAAAACAATAAAATTGTTAAGGAAGATATAAATGCAATTTAAACTTAGGGTATGTCTACACAGCAAAGTTATTTTGAAATAACAGCCCTTATTTCAAAATAACTTTCCTAGTGTCTATACAGCCAAACTGCTATTTCGAAATAAATTCGAAATAGCGGAGCGCTTATTTCGAATTTGGTAAATCTCATTCTACGAGGAATAACGCCAAATTCAAAATAGCTATTTTGAAATAAGTGCTGTGTAGACACTTATTTCGAAATAGGAGGCCTCCAGAATTCCCAGGGTGCCCTGATGGCCACTCCAGCCTCAACCAAGAACACTCCTCTTCCTTCCCCGCTCCCCGGAGTCCTTAAAGGGGTAGACTCTGGCCACAGTGCCTGTGCCAGCTCCAAGCCTGCCATCCCAGAGCCAGCAGTCACTGCCCCTGACTCAGTGGCACCAAAACAGGAGCCAGCAAGCCACTGGCAGCCAGCCCTCCACCACTCCCCAGGAGCAGTCTGCCAGCTCCCAGGATCCTGCCAGGGCCCGGAGAAGGTGGGCACCTTTCTGGTACAGGGCAGAGATCATGGACCTTATTCAGGTTTGGGGGGGATGCCTCCAATGTCCATGATCTCCGCACTAGATGGAGGAACATGGCCATCTATGGCAGAATAGCTGCCAGCCTGGCTACCAAAGGCCACATGTGAACCCAGGAGCAGGTTTGCATGAAAATCAAGTTGGTCCAGCGAGACCCTCAACCCTGAGCTTCCTCTCCCACTTCTTCCCTTTGCTTCCCCCTTCCAGCTCCCTCCTCCCCTCTCCGACCTCCTTTCCCCAGTCTCACCAGAGTTTCGTCTCACCCCTCCCCCCAGTTTTGTTAAATAAAGACAGTTTGTGTTTATGAAAAAACGTGTATTTTATTTTACATCAGGAAGGTGGTGGGGGGGAAGTGGAGAGTAGGTAGAAGGATGTGAGGGAGGAATGAGGCACAAGCCCCCAGTGGGGCAGACCAAGGAGACTGTTAGTGTTCCTTTGGGTGGAAGCTCTCCCGCAGGGCATCCTGATACTGGACAGCTCCTCGATGGACTTCCCAGATGGCAGCCTGCAGAAAGTGCAGCCAGGCTCACAGCAACGTGTCCAAGAGAAGCACCAGAGTGCCCAGGGGCAGCTCCGGCTCCATTTTGCAGAGTGCTGTGGTGTCCCGAGTAAGGGCTACCAGAGCACGCAGAGACAAAAATGCTTTGCTGTTCCTCATCAAGGTAGGCAAGCAAGTATGGAAACCTGAGAACTGGCTGTCCGGGGGGGAGGGGGGCGGGGGGAGGGTCCCTTTAAGCACAGGCCACAGATAGCCTCAGGCAGCAGCCACACAAAGTAAATCCTGACCTGATGCCTTGCTGGACCTGGTTCCGGCTGGCCTTAAATGCGATTCAGCGTCCACTCAGTGTGGACGCACTATTTTGAAATAGCAAAACGATATATCTTTTTGTGTAAACACGTTATTTCGAAATAAGCTATTTCAAAATAGCTTATTTTGAAATAATGCTATAGTGTAGACATACCCTCAGAGAGGAAATGCATAGAGAAAAATATTTATTAGAATCCTATGCAGTTGATAGGATACATACAAGAATTGCCTGCACCTTCATAAAGCAGGCTGAGAACACTGTGCCTCCATTATTCAGGGCTGTGAACACAGAGGAAGAGAAGTATATACATACTTCAATAGCAGCTAACTACAAGGCTTCTCTAAGTTTATTTGACATAATGTTGTATGTAATGATTACAAATCCTGAAATCCTCTGGACTCTGAGACCAGATGGAATTAAATTGGTGTATTTTCATCTTGACAGGAAAAATGCAGTTTCATTTTACTTGAATAATACTAAGGCCTGGACCAGCTTTAGTCTGGAATGTAAATCTCTTCCAATACTTCCTTTTTTCCCCACAACATCCTTCTTAATCCTCCAGCACCAACCTTACAATTAATCTTTTTTTCTTTCTCCCTTGGAGACCTCTACTACCTTATTCTTCACTCCAATCTTATTCACCATGAAATACAGGATGTGCCAAATACATTGTAGCCTACCATTTATATTAAATGTCATGGAAACTGATTAATTTACAGTTTTAAAAATATGGTTTCAAACTTGTGTTAAATACTTCTGCTGCACAGTTCATGCAAAGCCCACGTACCGACGTAGTTCACGTTTTGCTAGAAACTTAGAATTTTGTTAAATGTTGTCATGCTAATCAACACATTTAAAAATGCTCACAAAAATAAAACAAAATAAAAATCCCAGTACTGGGGTCTCACAATAGGGACCATTTGTTCAGTTTGTATACATTGGCACTGCTTCATTGATGTCAATGGAGCTAAGTCGATCTACTCCACCTAAAGCATTGACCTGATAGATTTATGCCCCTGATTTAGTAAAGTACTTAAAATTGTGCCTCATTTTAGGCATGTAAGCATGAGTATAGTTTTGGAGTGGGTGCAGAAGGTGCACAGTCCCTCCAAACAGAAGTAAGGGCATGGGGATGGAGTGTCATGCGGTGTCACCTACTACTCCCCCCCCCCATTTTCTGTGAGAGTTGAGCTGACCTGTGGGGCTTGCTTTGCTTAGCCTGCCTGTGAGGAGGATTCTGTCCTTCCCATGCTGTGCCTATGTCTTCCCACCTTCATAGAATCATAGGACTGGAATGGACCTCGAGAGGTCATCTAGTCCAGTTCCCTGCACTCATGACAGCATTAGGTATTATCTAGATGATTTCTGACAGATATATCTTTAATATGCTCTTAAAAAGCTTCAATGATAGAAATTTCACAGTCTTCCTAGGCAATCTATTCCAGTGCTTAACCCAGTTAGGAAGATTTCCCTAATGTCCAACCTAAACTGACCTTGCTCAAATTTAAGCCCATTGCTTCTTGTCCTATCCTCAGAGGTTAAGGAGCATAATTTTTCTCCTTCCTCTTTATAACAGCCTTTCAAATACTTGAAAAATGTTATCATGCCCCCTCTAAGTCTTCTCTTTTCCATACTAAACAAATCCATTTTTTCAATCTTCCCTCACAGGCCAAATTATCTAGACCTTTAATCATTTTTGTTGCTCTTCTCCGGACCTTCCCTAATTTGTTCCCATCTTTCCCGAAATGTGGCATCCAGATTTGGACACAACACTCCAATTGAGGCCTAATCAGTGTGGAGTAGAACAGATGAATTTCTTTTTGTGTCTTGATTACAACATTTCTGCTAATACATCCTAGAATAGTGCTTGCTCTGTGCAGTACTCCTTCGTAGGCAATCATTTCCCATTCCGTATGTGTGCAACTGACTGTTCCTGCCTAAGTGGAGTACTTTGCATTTGTCCCTATTAAACTTCATCCTATTTACCTCAGACCATTTCTCCAGTTTATCCTGGTCATTTTGAATTTTAATCCTATCCTCCAACGTACTTGCAACCGAGCTTTGGCATTGTCCACAAACTTTATACATGTACTCTCAATGCCATTATCTAAATCAATGAGGAAGATATTGAATAGAACCGGTCCCAGAACAGATCCCTGCAGAACCCCACCTGATATGCCTTTCCAGCATGACTGTGAACCATTGATAACTACTTTCTAGGAATAGTTTTCCAATCTAACTGGTATTTACCCACTTATAGTAGCTCCATCTATGCTGTATTCCCCTAATTTGTTTACAAGAAGGTCATGCAAGACAGAATCAAAAGCCTTACTAAATTTAAGATATATACTACTGCTATCCCTATACACAAGACTTGTTATATTGTCAATGAAAGCTATCAGATTGGTTTGATACTATTTTTTTTCTTGACAAATCTATCCTGACTATTACACCTTGCTATCTTCCTTAACTATTTGCTCCATTTTCTTTCCTGGATACAGAAGTTAAGATGACTGGTCTAAAATTCCCTAGGTTGTCCTTATTTCCCTTTTAATATATTTGACTATATTTGTTGTTTCCCGGTCTTCTGGACCTTTCCCGTCTTCTATGATTTTCCAAACATAATTGCTAGTGGTTCAGATATTTCCTGAGTGATCTGCTTGAGTATTCTAATTGCTGGCATTCACTATGTAAGACATTGAATCACCTCCAACCTTCTTGGTGTATTGTCTCCAATACATTCCAAGAATTCGTTGGATAAGCTGTGCCCTGCTGTGCTACTTTTCCATCAGATATCTGGGCAGCTGAAGCGCTTCATCACCACCAAGTCCTTTGATTTGTTTTTAAAAAGCCATATCCACCTCTTCTTCCTAATTACACGATCTGTACCATGGCATCCCCTTGTTTTTTACCCTTTACATCCTTACCCAGAGCCTTTAGCAAATCTGTCTTCTATGTCCATCTTAACCTTTGTCCCAGTATTTTTTTATTATATAAGGCAACACTTCCTCCCTTTTTTCCCTACCTGTCTTTCCTGAGCAAGCTGTGCCCTTCTATATCAATAGTACAGTCGTGCATATTATCCCACCAAGTCTCTGAAATGCTATGTCATAGTTGCATTTACTAGAATTTTGAGTTTTTCCTGCTTATTCCTACTTCTCACATTAGTACAGAAATATCTAAGATACTGATTTGATTCCCTGCACCACCCGTTCTGTTTTGTCTCTCCCTTACCTCTGTTATTACAGCCCATGCTACCCCCACATTCTAAACCTTCTTCCAGGTCTCCATGTTTTTAAGTTACCTGCGGATTTCGGTCACCTGCTCCCACTGAACCTAGTTTAAAGCCCCTCTCATTAGGTTAGTTAGTCTGTATCCAAATATGCTTCCTCGATAGGTGGACCCCATCTCTGCTTAACAGTCCTTCTCCCTGGAATAGCATTCCATGGTCAAGGAAGTCAAAGGCTTCCTGACATCATCTTCACAGCCAGGTATTCACCTCCAGGATGCATCTGTCTCTGCCTGGGCTCCTACCCTTGACCTAAGTATCAAACAGAGCACCACCTGCGCTCCCAGCTTCTTCACCTTTGTTCCCAGATCACTATAGTCACTTCTGATTTGCTGAGGTTTATACCTTGCAATATAATTAGCACCCACATGGATGAATAGCATCAGGTAGTAGTCAAAGGGCTGGATGACCCTTGACAATCCCTCTTGTCTTGGATGCGGGTCCCTGGCAAGCAGCATACCTCTTGGGATGCCATGTCAGGGTGACACATGGAAGTCTGTCTCCCTCAGAATAGTGTCACCAACCTACATTTCTTTGTGAGAGTGGTGGCTGTGGTCCTCCCGGCCATGGGGCTTATGGCTTCTCCTCCACCTCAGGGGACAATTCCTCCTCTCTTATTGCTAGAGCAGCTTAATGATTCTCCATCACCGTGGTGGGTGGGTTGGGAGTAAATGTGGAGCATTGCCCGCTGCCAGAAGTAACCATCACTCAGTGACCTCCCTGTGACAGAGCCATATCCTCCTCCCACCGTGGTGTGACATCAGTCCTCTGTAGTGAAGCAGCTTCCTCAGCTTTGGATGTCCCCATATGAGTACTCTTGAGGAATTCTTCATGAGCTTGGATGCTCCTCAGCCTACCCACCTCTTCCTGTAAATCTCCCCACCAACTTCCTGAGAGATTCCACTAGTAGGCACCTTTCATGCTGGATGGTGCCTGCAGCCTCGCTTCCTTTGAGTGGGAAATACAGGCCACTGGCTCTGCAAATCCATACCAGGATATAAGTAAATGCATCCAAACTTAGGCTGGCTACAGGTGCAAGTGGAGGAGACAGGAGCAGTGCTGGCACTGGGAATGCAGCTGTCCTCACCGTAGGAATTATATTATGTCTCCCTCCCAGTGTCTGCCAGCAGCAGCTGAGCCTCCCTGTAGACGTGGGGAGAGAGCCAGTGAGCCAAGCGGACTGTCTTCAGTGTCTATATGTGAATGTGTTCATGCGCATGCTTTGCCCTCCCCTCTCCTCACCGCTGCAATCAAACTATGTCTATGCTTGTAAGTACAATAGAGTTTATCTTGGGGATAAAATTAGGTACCTACTCAAGTACCTTTCTGAGTCAGGGATTGACACCAGGGTGTCTGAATGAGGTTCATCTGTATCTAACATTTCCTTATTTTTAAATAATTTTAGTAGCATGCTATGAAATACAATAATAAATAACCGAGAATAAATAACATCATTCAACATAAATTTGGTAATTCACAATGGGTGTCTCAGATATTTATGTGAATTAATAATACACTATTCAATTGTACATGGAAGATATAACATTTATTCACAAGATGGGCATTTTGACAGAATTCTTGCTTTAAAAGCATTTTTGCTTCTACTGCAAGATCTCTTTTTCATTTTAATCCTGGCAATCACTCTTCAACATTGTTCTTACCAGAACCAGAATGTACTCCAGCACTTTATCACAGGGCAAAATACAATGAACTATCAATCCTTGCTGCTTGGATCCTGCCTATACATGACAGTAAAATGCTTACTGCCTACATTCATTTTTCAATAACCCGCTAGATCAGTGTTTTTTAAAGTGTTCTATGGGCCTGCTTTGGGAATGCTGCTAGCCTGCCTGAGCTAATTTGTTTACCTAAATGGTCCATAGCCACAGAGCCTCACAACTCCCCTTCGCTCCGGTTTGCTGTTTCCAGCCAAAGGGAGACACGGGGAGTGGTGTGGCAAACAAAGTGACATGGGCCCGCCAGCAGATTTCCAAAAACAGGCCCATCTAGATTACTCTTCCTAGATTTGAGATGTAATTTGATCAAAAAATGAGTTTTCCTCCATATAATTCTGAATAGCAGTGGGTGACTAATTCACAACAAATAATGAGGTTTTCATTTTCTCCTCTTTTGTTCTCTGTAAGGCTCTGGTTACACTTACCTCTGGAGATTGATCTCCTAGGGGTCGATATAGTGGGTCTAGTAATCAACCACTGATCATGCTCCAATCAACTCCAATACTCCATCGGAACGAGAAGAGTAAGGGCAGTCAACGGGAGAGTTTCTCCCATTGATTCCCCATAGTGGGGATGCCACAGTAATTCAATCTAAGGTACCTTGACTCCAGCTTGCTATTCTCATATCTGGAGTTGTGTACCTTAGCTCAACATCACCCCCTACTATAGACCTGGCCTAAATTTGTCTATATGCAATTTATGGTTCTTTTCACTCTATAAAACATTTTTTTTCCTGCGGAACAACAGAATGATGTAATCTCATCACTCTGCAGCTCACCGCCCCCTCTGCCTTCAGCTGCCCTGCCTTCTCCCTCCCTGGTCCCACGGGGCCTCCCCTTCTCCTTGGTACTCCGGCAGAGTGGGGAAAGCGTGCCCTCCTCTCTTCCTGGGGTGGGCTGAGAATCATGCACCTTCTTCCCTTCCTGGGAGGGGGGGCTGAGAGCTGCACACCCTCTTCCCTATAGGGAGGCCCAGGAGCCAAGCACCCTCCCCTCCTCCCCACACCATCACACACTCCCTTGGCTGAGACCCTGCACCCCCAACCCGCTCACTCATACCCTCCCAATCTGGAACCCTGCACCCCCAGCCCTCTCACTTACCCTTCCACAGAGACCCCACACCCGCAGCCTGATCCTGCCCACTTCCCTGCTCTTGCATCCTCCCCCCGGCCAGACAGTTACTCCCCGCCCCCTCATGCACCCTCCCCCCAGCCCGACACCTACCCCCAGAGAGAGGTGGTTGATGAGCATAATGAGCAGGGGGCACAGCCCCCCAGTTTGTTCCTTATTTTAAATCATTTGTTGTATAAGTTTGGCAAATAATGTTTTTGCTCCCTTTTGTATGCATGCACCTTTTGGAATCAGGGTTTCCAAAGGGATTACTTATATTTCTGAATCCAAAATTTGCTGTTTCTGTAAGCACACCTACCAATAGCTGCATTTGCTAGAACATTCAGAGACAGCAAATGCAAAGATAAGCTCAGCCAAAATGAACTGGTTTGAACAATTGAGAAAAAGGATCACAAAAATTGTCTACAAGATTCAAGCAGTTTTAACTGTGAAGAGTCTTAATGACAATGCCGGTCTACTGCCACTTAGACCTTGTAGAATAATTTCTACCTTCTGGCCCTGGATGTTGCACATGCAACATTTGAATCCACCACTTCAGAATTACAACTGCACAACTAATCCTTGTTCATCTGGGTTTGTTTAAATTCAGTCAACCTATTTTGTAATATGGAAACCATTACAGAACCAATGGATTTTTTTTGTTATAATCCAGTTAACATAAGAACAGCCATACTGGGTCACACCAACGGTCTATCCAGCCCAGTGTCCTGTCTGCAGACAGTGGCCAATACCAGATGCCCCAGAGTCAGGGAACACAACAGGTAATCCTCACGTGATCCCTACTCTGTCACCCAACTCCAGAGAAACTTATTTGCAGGGACAGACAAATATTCTCTATTTACTATGTAGCTATTATTTGTCTTTTCCTGCCTTACTTCTCTTTCTCCACTTCAAGAGTCAGTCTTGGGGTCCTCATGGTGTCCTCAGTCACCTATTGATTTCCTCTCCTGCACTCTATTTCATCACAGTGAAAAATGTAATACTGAGCATTCTATTGATATCACAACCTTATTTCTATTGTGCTATATCCTGTTATCCTTACTTGGTTTCAGTCCTTACTCAGGGGAAGTTTTAGAGAAGTCAGCAGGAGTTTGCCAGAGGAAAAAGCTGATAACCACTGAGTAAGAACTGCATAATGTCTTTTGGAGCTAGTCCTTATACACCAGGGGTGGCAATAATTTGTGACAGGGGGCCACTCCAAGATTTTGGAAAGTGGTCA
This sequence comes from Pelodiscus sinensis, assembly GCF_052426305.1. Taxonomy (NCBI): domain Eukaryota; kingdom Metazoa; phylum Chordata; order Testudines; family Trionychidae; genus Pelodiscus; species Pelodiscus sinensis. The sequence goes on along the minus strand of NC_143052.1, from coordinate 97,284,863 downwards.
AGGGCTGCACTGTTCCATGATATTAATGGAGGAGATGCGGAGTCTGAGATGGAGGTGGGGTGCAGAAGGGAACTTGGGGTAAGGGACTGGGGTGCAAGAGGGAGAGTGGGGTCTGAGAGGGAGTTAGTGTGAAGGAGGCAGCTGTGACCTAGGGCAGGGGTGCAAGCTTTTGGAATGTGATCTGGGACCTGGGTGCAGGGGTTTGGTTTGTGACCGAGGGCAGGGAACGGGGGTGCAGGAGTTTGGGTTGTGACTTAGGGTAGGAGGGGATTGTGATCTGGGCAGGGGATTGAGGTGCCAGATCTGGCAGGGGGTATGGGTGCAGAAGGGGAGCAGAGCATTTGGGTATATTGAGTGGGGGGCAGAGGTATGGGGAAGGGAAGGGCTGGGGTGCCAGATGCAGGCTCTGGCCAGGAGACTTACCAGCCAGTAGCCCAACCAGCCTGCCTGCCTAGCTAAGTGCTTGCAGAATTTAAAATGTTTCTCAGTTGCCCGCCCCACGCCTGCACAGGCTGCAGGGCCATATGCTTGAGTGAATAACTGAACTGAAGAGGAGAGGTGTGTGGTGCTTTGTGTGCTCCCTGTTATTCAAATAGGCAGCTCCCACTGGCCAGTTTCTGGCTAGAAACTGGCCAATGGGATTGTGCTGGGGGCGGGAGCAGTGCTTGAAGCCTTCCCCCTCTCCCCTGTGGGATCACAGTTTTGAAAGAGAAACTTCCCCACAGACACTTTTCTGAAGTGGTGTGCAGGCTGTGGGGCAAGCAGGGAGCCCTTCTGGGGCTTCCAGCTGCCTCTGCGGGCCAGATCCGGTGGTTTGAAAGGCTGGATCCAGCCCACGGGATGTATTTTGCCCAGGCCTGTTATACACCATAGGAAAATGTGAGGCTGCATGGGGGCTAGGAGTGGGTCAAGAGTCCATCTAGTTCATCCCTTTTGTGTGAAAGGGATAGTTCAGTTCAGGGTTACAAAATCCTTCTACTGCTTTTTATGAGACTCTCTATATCAAACCGCTTTTTAAAAAACTCTTTCAGCAAGCTCAGAATGCAAGGCTGATGTCATTCCCTGTTCAGAAGCAGTCAAGTACTGAAATAGCAGTGAGCGAGGCAGGTCAAGCTTAAGAATACTTGGCAGAGACGTAGCGTGCGCGCGTAAGGAGGCAGTATAGCATCTGTCTGCACCCAACCTCGCTCTCGGCAGTGTTATCCATCTTACATATTCACAGTTACCAAACAGCAGACCAAACCAAAAGCACATTTGTTGCCATGTCTTTTACTGCACAAAGAATATACACAGGTCATCCCTTATGAGATCCAAGTCACTGGGTTGCAGCTTCAACTACATTTACCTTTAGGTCAGACACATCCCTGTAGCACTGTTCAGAACGGGTATGGTCAGACAGTTGTACATTCCAGAAGCATGGAAGCTGGTAAACAAGGAATGGGTTCTGTTTGATGACTGCATTGAAGATATCCTGGCAGGCAAAAACAGAAACACAAACAGGTGCATTATTTCAGCAGACAGATGATCAATCACATCTCTCCGAACTGATTCTTGTCAGTCCTTTGCAGAGAGAGCAAATGATAGGGAAATTAGGGGGTTCTCGTATTAACCTGTCAGCACTGCAAAACTAGCTTCATCATTCTGCTTTAGATAAAGGGGCTAGAATCCCCAGGACTGACCTGTAGGTCTGAACTAAAGGAAAATAGATTCTTTTTCCATGCAGAATGCTAGTGATTTAACTGGGGTTTCAAAACAAGTATTTTATACCACTGTCAAAAATTGTTTTTCCCCCACCCTGGAGAGTACTATGTGGCAGATGGTGAACTGCCTGCTGCTCCTAAGTACAGCATCCAACTTCAGTAAAAGAAAGAAGAGTGATCCTGGCCATTACTGTTCTTTATGATGAACTACCAGTATAATTTTATACTGCCAGCAAGTGCTCTAAGTGTTCCGCAGAAAACACATGCAAGACAAGGCTACAAAACAGCTTACTGTGTAAGTACCACTATGATCTGCTCTTATGAGGTTGTGCAGTGCGAGGAGAAAGATGGTCTCTGTAGGTAAGGTGTTAGAGCAGGAGTGGGCAATAATTTTTGAAGGAGGGCCACTTCACATATTTTGGAAGTGGCCTCAGGTGGACCCAGAAGGGCCAGGGCCTCAGGCGAAAGGGGCGGGATTGAAAGCTACCCTACCGGGAGTTTTGCTTGGCCTGGGGTCCCTGCCCCCTGATTTCTGACCAATGGAAGAGACCTGGAGCAGATGGGAGGATGCTGGGGGCTAGTGTCCTCCCAGAGTTGTCTGCGGTGGAGGCTTAGAATTCACATAACATGGCTGGCAGCTCCCAACCCTGCTGCTAACCTGTTGCCTGGCAGCTGCCCAGCAGAAACAAGCCCTTTGCATAGAAGCAGTTGAAAGGGCTCGTGCCTCCCGGGCAGTTCTCAGGCAACGGGCCAGTGGGACCAAGAGCTGCAAGCCCCTTCAATTGCTTCTGTTTAAAGGGCTTGTGCCTGCTGGGTGGCTGCCAGGCAACACAGCTGCCCAATAAGCACGAGCCCTTTAAATAGAAGCAGTTGAAAGGGCTTGCGTCTCTCTAGCTCCCTAGCAACACACTAGCAGCGCCGGAGCTACGAGCCCTTTTAACTGATGCTATTTAAAGGGCTCTTGTGCTCCCCATGGCTACCAGGCACTGCCCAACAGGCACGAGGAAGGCGCAAGCCCTTTAAACAGAAGCAATTAAAAGATTAATTAAACCGCATCTCCGGTTCCCAAGCAACGTGCTAAGAGGCAGGGCCTGGAACTGGCTCGCGGGCCGGATCAAAAGCCCTAGGCAGGCCACATCCACCCCGCTGAAAGGCTTTTGCCCACACCTGTGCTATGGTAAGAATCCAGGGATCTGCATTCAATTCCCACCTCTGCTACATACTCTCCATGTGATTTTAGGAAAGTCACTTATGATCTGATTCAAGTCCTACTGAAATGAGTGGAAGTCTTTTCTCAGACATTAATGGGCTTTGGATCAGCTCCTTAGTTTTTCCAGGCTCCAGTTCTCCATCAGTAAAATGGGGGGAAAGTCCCTCCTCATGTAACAGGGGTAGTGTGAGGTAAATGAATTAATATTTGTGGGGTGTTCATATTCTACAGCAAGGGTGGGCAATAAAAGGCTCACGGGCTGGATGTGGGTCACCAAGGTTAGCCCCTGGTGGGCCACCAGACACTTTATTTACCTACATATCTGCAGGTATGGCCACTCACAGCTCCCATTGGTTGGTGATTGCTGTTCCTGGCCAATGGGAGATGTGGGAAGTGGTTTCTCAGTTTGAGTCGCTTCCTGAAGCACCCATTGGCTGGGAACAGTGATCCACAGCCATGGGAGTTGTGAGCAGTGTTCCCTCTAAACTGTGGGGCACAGCTTCACAGGTGATGAATCAGCCCCACCCTCTGAGCCTCTGACAGGGCAGTGCTGATTTGGTAATCCACAATGGGTGTTTCAGATGTTTATGTGAATTAACCACACACTATTCAATTGTATATGGAAGGAATTTAGAGGGAACACTGGTTGTAAGTGGCTGTACCTGAGAACATGCAAGTAAATAAAGTGTCTGGTGGCCCATCAAGGGCTAACCCTAGTGAACCGCATCTGGCCCACGGGCAGCCACTTAATTGCCCACCCTTGTTCTACAGGGATGCAGGTAACAGCAGTATCCAGAGCCTGACAATCAAAATTGCCATTTTCCAAAATGAAAAGGAGAAAAGCAGTAGAGAAAGAAACAGATTTTTTTAAGCTTCTAAAGTCTGAAGTCGTTCAAAGGAAGAATGAAAAGCTAAAGTAAAGGCCACAAAACAGGAAAAATCTCCAACTGTGTCTTTTTAAAAAGCATCTGTGCATCAGAAGTAAGAATTTCAGTCTGTAAACAGGAGTCTTATTGAGAAATCTGTATCCCCCACATTAAAAAATGTCCCCAGAATGACATGGCAATGAGTTCTGCCTGTTTAAAAGGACATGACAGGACATCTACCTATCTATCTTCCTCTCTCCCTCCTCATCTCCAATCCAAGAAGCAATATTTGTAGCAGGTTTTCATAACTGTCTGCCCAACCCACCTGGTCAGCCAATGAGGTTGACAGCATGCTCATTAACTCTCTTTCAGCTGTAAGTCTCCACATCTGCTCCCATTTCATCTTTCGCAACTTATCCAGAAGTAGCAGGATAACCCCTAAAGAGACAACACAATGCAGGGAAACAGAAGGCATAATTTAACTTGCAAAGCAAGGACCGCCATGCCTAAGTGTTGCAATACTGCAGTCAAAAGAAGAACATTGTACAAAGACCAGAGTTGGAAGCTACCTCCAATCTGTACTTTTGATTGAAATCAGGATAAATATTTTCATGACATACTACTTACAGACATAAACTAGCACTAACAACTCTGATTTTGAAGGCGAATATATTACAGTGATTATTATTATAGTAGTTTTCTATTACAGTGGTGCACAAAGGTTCCATTTGAGATTGTTACATCATTGTCCAGGGTGCCATACAAATATAGTAAAATAAGACGATGTCTATTCCAGCCTCAATAAGGACCAGACACAACAGTAGGTAATAGAACACCATGTGAACAGGTGAAGCTGAGCTTGAAATGCAGAGGAAAAACTGAGGGCCAACGAACAAAAGGAATTGGGTCTTCTCGACTCCAAAAAGGGACAGCTGGGTCAGAGGGTGGTGTTTGAGGGAGGGAGGGGAGCAGGAGAAGAGCTGGGAGTGAGAAAAGGTGTTGTAAATCCAGCAGGCCCTTTACATTGACACTGGAATTAACTCTGATTTCACTATGACTGGCCTGGACGCTAGGGTATTCCTGACAAACCGAACTGGTACCTCGGGTCACATTAAAGAGACTATTTTCCAAGTCAGCTTTTCTATTCCAAAAAGGCTTAGATGGAAAAATGTCTCTTGTGTCATTCAACCATGATCTCTACTGCAGTTGCTGTAAGGAGCGAAGTTATGGGCTCCATAGGGAGCCCTGTCAGATTACTTTCTGCCAGAGAAAGAGTGGTGACAATGAAGGTTCATAAGTACAGATGTATCTATTATCAGCCAGATTCTGCCATCCTTACTCACACTAAGCAGAAGATTACTCCTGGAAAGTCCCACTGACTTAAATGAGTTAAGATTGTGACAGGTTGCCCCCCCTAGGATGCCAGCTGATGTGCTGAGACACCACGGAGATGCCTGTTGTGGCAGCCTGGGCACTCTTTTATGTCTGTCTTGCTGAGCCAGGCAACATAGCCTCTTCCAGCACATACACAGGCAGAGCCACATCCAACTGCAGAATGACAAACACTGAGATCAGCTCTGGGAAGATTCAGTTTAAGGAACTTGCCCCAGCACGCAGGAGTCCACCTCCTTTGGAGTGCAGACCCAAAGGTACACTTTAAAAATCAGCCTTCTCCCTCAATGTGGAGGAAGACATGCACCGACTCTGCCCCTTCCCTCTCCCCACATTATGAACTGTACAAATGGAATTAACAAGAAATAAGTTTATTACCTATAAAAAGTGGATTTTAAGTGAGTAAAAGTTAGTAAACAGAACAAAGCAGATTACTAAACATATAAAACAAAGCACACAAACTAAACTTGATTCACCTAAGAAATTGGTTACAAATAGTAATTCCTCAGCTTAGATGTTGTTGCAGGCATGTAAGAAAGTCTCGAAAGGCAGCTTCACCAGCCAGCAGCTTGAGGCCTTAGATATTATTACTCTCAAGCTGTATGCCCTTCCAGCTTGGGCCCAGCTCTCTTCCCACAGTTCAGTTCTTGTTTCCAGGTTTTTCTCAGTGTCTCTTTGGGTGGGGAGGCAGAGGAGAAAAACATAATGAAGTCACTCCCCTGCCTTATAAAGATCTTTTGTAGGGAAGGAACCCTTTGTCTTTTAGCGGACAAATACTGGTATTCCAAAATGGGATGAGAGGTGTCCTATATCACATGACTCAGAGCCCTATTACTGCAGGGCTGTGGCAATCATTACTTGTAGATTATCCATAGGAAGACTAAGCTCTTTCACAGTCCACTGTCGTGGCTAATGGGCCATCAGCCCTATCTCACTTTTTCACTGTTGTAGCTGAACAGCTCATTGTGGGTGAAACCCAAAGTAGCACATTCAAAACACAGATACATGGTCAATACTTCTAACTTCAGAGACAGAAATGATTCAGGCATACAGATTCGATAATCACAGTCAGTAATTCATAATCTAACCTCAGTTATGTCACATCCATATAATAATCATATTTTCCTAAAGAATATGGAGGGTAACATCATAGACACTTAAATCTGAACCCATTAAGGCCAATGGAAGTTTTGCCATTGACTTCAGTTGAACCAGGACATAACCCCTAAAGTGAAAAGTATTACTCGGTGTAAGTGCAGAAGAATCAGGCCCCATATATTCATTTGTATCACTTATAGCCAGATTATGAATCCCTTAGTCCGAGTGATGAGTAATTATTTACAGGAGCTGTCCCATCAACTTCAATGAGATCACTATTGTAAATAAGGGGAGTGATAATCCATCCCACTGCAGAGAAGCCTATCATGGTGGCAATGAACATTAAACAGCAAAAGTTGGGGGAGACAACAGGATCCTCAGGTCAGAAAGTTCTCCGGTTGTTTTGATTCTGGATAGAATTCTACTACTTGTAGATACAGGAAATGCAGTAGAAGCAATGCAGCTGGATTTAAGGAAAACCTTTAATACAACATCACACAAAACCTTACATGAAAAAATTAATTCACATGGATTTAGATAAGAACGCTGTCATGGGGAATGAAGACTGTCTGAAGGACCATAAACAAAGAATACCAATAAACGACAATGTATCATTTCGGTGGGAAGCATCTAGTGGGATCAGTGATAGGTTTTCACTGGTGTTCTGGAAGAGCGAGTAAACAGAATATTAATGACATTTGTAAAATATACTAAATTGGAGGCCTTGGAAAAATTAGTACATCTAAATTATAACTAAGGGGGATTATAGCAACTGTTCTCAAATATCTGAAGAAACAAATACCAAACGGGAAGAAACAAATATTTGTGGAAGTCCAAGGGGATATAAGTAGAAGTAATGGGAAGAATTCAAGAAAAGGGAAATAAATGTAGGCTGAATACTAAGAATAACATTTTAGGACATTTGCTAGGGGGCATGTCAACCCAGCATTGGTACTGCAAGAGTAAACCCTGATCAATTAGCTGAGGATGCCTCCACCCTCTCACCTCTGCTGGGCATGCTCCAACTGGAGACCAGGTATGAAGGCCTACAGAGCAGCTCAGTCTGGGTTGGCTGTCAATGAAGGAGGGACTGCCTGCACGTACACTAGCATGCTGATGCCAGCCACGGGGAGACTGATGCAAACTTGCTGGCCCGGGACATTGCTGAATGGGGAGAGACTGAGGACTCAGAGCTAGAGAGACACAGAGAGTCACATAGGAAGTAACCCAGGGGAGTTTTGTGGGGAATGGTAGCCTTGCCAGAATCACTTGGTGTGTTTCAGTGGAAGCTTCTGTGAGCTGGTGCCTGGCAACCCCACCACCAACAGGGCCATGAGTCAGAACTTGGTGGAGAGGCTGGGGCCAGTTCCCTCTACCCTGACCACCACTGCTTCCCTAGGTAGTCAACCTGCATCCCATGCTATAGACTGTGGTCAGTAGGATGTGCCGCTCTGCAAGACAAGGGTGTTATTACTGACTATAGCCACTAGGCCACACTGCCCAGCGAGAGAGGGGCATTGTTACTCACTATGGCCCCTACACTGAGCCGTCCTGTGAGAGAGAGGCATTGTTACTGACTCTGGTTACTAGGCCATGCTGCCCTGTAAAAACAAGGCTTTGCTATTTACTCTGACCATTAGGTTGCATTGCGCTAAGACTGAGGGGCTCTACTATGGACTCTGGCTACCCAGCCATGTTGTCCTGGTAGGCAGAACCATGAGGGAAGACGCTAACTATCAAGTCATATGGTGTTGAGCTGAACTGTGGGGCCATAGAGTATCTGGCCCCCACCTAGAGAAGGATGGGGGTATTAACCCCGCAACAAGATCCTATTAGTTTGTGAAATAATGTATCAGTGGAAGTGATAGAAGTCCCATTACTTGAGCCTTTTAAAATTAGAACAAAGCAGCAGCAAACATGGAGAGAACAATCCGATGCTGTCTAGCTATAGACACAAGGAGAACCTTATGGTCAGCAAAGTTAAAGACAATAAAAACGTTATATGAGGAACATTGGTCCATTATTAGATGGAATTACTAGAATTACCAACAATAACGCAGAAAAGGCAGAAGTATTCAACAAATATTTCTATTCTGTATTTGAGGGAAAACAGATGCTGTAGTCAAATCACATGCTACCACTTTTTCCATTTCACTAATATCTTAGGAGAATGCAAAACAGCAGCTACTGAAATTAAACATTTTAAAGTCGGGGGTCTTCAAAACTTGTGTCCAACAGTTTTAAAAAGGCTGGCTGAGGAATTCAATGGACATTAATGTTGATTTTCAATGTGCCAGGGAAAATCAGAAAATTCCCAGAAGACAGAAATAAAACTATTATGCCAGTATAAAAAGGATAAGCAAGGTGATCCAGCTAATTACAGGCCTGCAGTTTGACACTGATCCTGAGCAAGATAATGGAGTGGCTGATAAGGGACTTGACTAATACAAAATTAAATAACTAATGACAAAGAACATGTGTTTATGGAAAATAGATTCTGTCAGACTAACGCTATACTTTTTTATAAGATTACAAGTTTGATAAAGATATCACATGACATTTTGATTTAAAGAGACATCAAATAAACATGGTACGTATTAAATGAATTAAAAGATGACTAACTGGCAGATCTTGAAATGTAATGGTAGAAGGGGAATTACCATTGAAGAGACATGTTTCTAGTGGAGTCCTACAGGGATTGATTCATGGCCCTACATTACCTAACATTTTTATTAATGACTTGTAAGAAAACACAAAATCATCACTAACAAAATTTGTAAATGATGCAAAAATTGGGGCAACGAATAAATAACGAAGAGGACAAATCCTAGATACAGATCAATCGGGATCATTTGATAAACAGGGCACAAATAAACAATATGCATTTTATATGGTTAAAATAAATGTATGCAACTAGGAACAACGAATGTAGGTCATTTTTTTAGGATGGGGGACTCTATCCTGGGAAACAGTGATTCTGAAAGATTTGGGGCAGAGGAGGGCACCATCAGTTGAATATAAGCTCCCATTGTGATGCCGTGGACAAATGGGCTAATGTCACCCATGCAGGCAAAAACAGGGAAACAATTAAGAGAAAATTTTACCTCCCAATTTCCCATTGATGTGACTGCTGCTGAATACTGTGCCCAGCTCTGAGGTCTACAATTCAAGAAGGATGTTGATAAATTGGAGAGGATTCAGAGAAGAGCTGTGAGAGTGATTAAGAGATTAGAAAACATGCCTGACAGTGATAGCCTCAAAGAGCTCCATCTATATAGTGTACTTAAGAGAAGAATAATGGGATGACTTGATTACAGTCTATAAATACCTACCTGGGGACCAGATATTTAAAATGGGCTCTTCAAATGAGCAGAGAGAGGTATAAAACTATCCAATGGTTGGAAATTGAAGTTAGACAAATTCAGGTTCATGGTGGATTCTGTATCACTGACAATTTATAAATCTAGACTGGATGTTTTCCCTAAAAGATCTGATTTAGAAATTATTTTGGGGATACTCCATGATCTGTTTTATACAGAAGGTCAAATTAGGTGATTATAACAGTCCACTCTGGACTTAGACCTATGAATCTATGACTACATGAGGTGGTAAGTGTTCTAGCTCCACCTTCTCTGGCTTGGATTGTCTATATTGTAAAACATCATGTTCAAAAGGCAAAACTTTTCAGAAATGAAAAGAAAACAGTAGAACTACTAACCCCAAATTGGGAGGAAACTGCCACATGTCTGAATCTGATTAAAATTTGAGACTTGAAATATTTTGCTGCCTTGTGAATTGTGCTAAAGGAAAAATACATTCTGGCAGTGTAGTCTGTGGCCTAGATTAGTGCTGTTCTCCACTTCAGCCCATCTGGTTCCCAAGCACACTGGAGCCTTTCCTGGAGGAATCCTCTTTTAGCATCTATCTGCCTTTCTGCTGCAAGGGGTTATATTGGATATGGACACATTGCCACAACACATTTTTGCCAAACTGCTTGTTTTCTATCCAATATAACTGATTTTTTTTTTTGTTCCAAGCAGATATGTGAGCACTGATCTGGAAACAGAACTTGAATCCTATCTGGAGTTTGCATCCACTGCATGTTTGTTTTTGCGTGTATTATTGTGCATTGGCCAAGACTGAAGGTCACCAGACAGCACATTCTTCTCACTGCAGCCGCAGATTAGGTGAGAATAACCTCCTATCCTGTGGTAGGTTATTTCCAGATGGCAAGAACTGTCACCTTTGGTTTAACAATGTAATATACCTAAGGCAATGAACTATCCATTTATTTATTTATTTTTTCAATTAATTCTGCTACCATTGCAAAATGTGTTTTACATTTTATCTCTAGAGCTATCTATCTATACTGCTAAATTTTCCTAATACATTTTCTTTAGAAACTCAATCTGGAGATGGATGGGGAAAACACTTATTCTCCATTTATTCACCGTCTCCCAGTCTCTTGTCAGGCAGTTATCTTACGGTGATACAACTACAGAGATTATGAGTTCCTGAGAGGCAAAAGCTGCAGGGAAGTGTGTCTATGGGAGAAACCTGAATAGATGCAAAGGTATACAAATTTTGATTCAATGCAGCACAAGAAACATAGTCACACCTTTTAAACATAATGGTATTTAGGTTTCTGAATTCTAATTTACCTAAAGGTTTGGTTTAACACATTGATACAATCACCATTTAAGACAGTGTAATTTACTGTCACTGTAAAAATAAAGGGGAATATTTATATCAGTTTAAACTCATGTTCATGAAAGAGATGCAATTCTCATTAGTATTTGTGAGAATAAGGGATTTGCATTGAGGGGAAGTTAATACAATTCACTGAATATATCTTACTTAGTGTGAAAGCAAAAATTAATGTGAGTAGGAAACTTTTTAAATGATAATGCAAAAGATTAGTGCTTTTTCTTTAGAATTCAGTGCATTTTTGTAAAGTTCTTCATTGCTAAAGGACACAAAATCACTGTCCCAGCATCCTGTAAATCTGAACTAGCTTTGTTTGACACTAAGGTCTTGCCTACACTTGCTGGGAGACTGGTCCTGTGGGAATGGGGGAGGGCTCAGATTTACTCTTGCCTGCTGTGCTGGGGGAGGAAGAGATGAGGACCCTCCTTCACCCAGAGGAATCTTTCAGGATTGGCTCCAGTTATGGAGTTTTCCATCTTTACATGAGACTGTATCATGCTCTTTTCCCCACACTCCCAAACAAAAGCAGCATGAAAAGTCCAGAAGAAAGTAAACAAAGAGAAAAGGGCAATCCCAACTGGCTTATGACTATTAGCTGGGCTATGATTAAACACAGAATGCCTTACTATAAAAAATAAGTTAAGACATATATTACGAGGCTGGGAATGCCTTGAAGAAATCTTTAAAATCATACTGATTCTGGGATCATTCTCTTTCTTTTGGGCTTTAATATTTCTGTGTTTCTCCTCCCTTATTACTAAGAACCACTGACATGATAACAGACGCCTTGCTTCTTAGAAGTTCACTCACACTTTCTGCTCCATGGGTTTCAGCCAGGGCTATTTGAAGTGTTACAATCTCTGAGTAGATGCAGTAGGGCCTGAGGGCTAGGAGGAAGGCCCCCTTTGGTTTACACTACCAAAATTCAAAGTGCTGAACACTTTACTATTTTGCAGAAGAGAGGGGTTTTATTCTTGTTGTTTTATTTAACTTGGTAACAGGCAGGAAGTTTTCCTGCCTGACTGTTTAATCTAAAATCTCCTGTTGACTCTATACTACATTCATAGTTGATCAGCAAAATAAAACAATCTTGTATTTTGCCATTTTCAGAAAATACTGAGTCAGAGACAGAATGAAATGAACCCCATCTTTAATTTTTCTGGGGTTTGTAAAGTTCATGAAGGACAAACTTCAGACCAGGGATCTCTGGGGAGCCATGTACTTATTTCCAATCTTAAAACCTTAGCCCTCTGTTTACAGAGCTATTTGCACTTACCCTCTTCTTCTGCCATCAATTCCATTAATTACTGCAACATCGGAATGAAGGGGTGGAATGTAGGGTATGGCAGATGAGGCAAGAAAGGGAAAACAGAAATGACTATCCTTCTGTCCCCCATCATAGGGATACTAGCTATCACATGCATTTTCCTTCTGAACAGGACATCATAAGTGCTTGTCGAGATGCTTCCAGCCTGAGCTGAGTGAAAACTGGAGGTTTTGTCTCAGGAAATTCAGATAGGTCAACTTCTGGTTTTGTCGCACACCAAAAATAAAACTTGAAATTTAGAATTGTTTTGCAGAACCAAAATTCTGAAAAAAAACTACCAGTTTGGAAATGTTGAAACACTTCTGCATTTTACAACTGGAATGCACTGTCTCATGAGAGCTGTATTGCAGGAGTCTGTTGTCCCCAGTCTTCTCTGTGAGCCAGGTTCCCTGACTTAATTACATCTAAAGAGTACGACCCACGCAGAGTATATGGCTTCTCATGCACTAACCAGAGTGTGGTTAGAGATTAAACTGTATTTCCTTATGAGCGCACTGCATTGTGGGAAATGCAATCCTCCAGGGAGCTCAGCCCATAGGAGAGAATGGAGCCCCATATAACAGTTCCCCAATAGGGTAATACAGTTCAATGTTTTAATGAACAGGTGTGAAATAAAATGTTTCAGGACAGTTCAGCAAAATGAAATATTTTGATTTAGATTGAATTTACATGATTTTCCACTGGAAAACTTTGATTTTGCAGAAACTTATTTTCCCATCAGAAAGTAATTCAGACAGGAAATTCTTGACCAGCATTCCCTTAATCCCATGGAACATGGGAATTTTTATTGAAATTCACAAAGGAACGTGAATATAGGAAGTTACAAAATAGCAATTTAACAAGGGAAACAAATTCAATCCATTAAAGTTGTTTTTTTAAGGCAGGTACAAAAACATTTAGTATAGAGTAAAGAAAGTTTAGCAGTACACGAAGTATTTAAAACAACGAGCAGTCCTGTGGCACCATAGAGACTTAACAAATATATTGTATCATGAGATTTGTGGGTAAAACCTACTTCTCATCAGATGAGTTGTGAGTGTGATGCTGCCTCTTTTCTTTAAGAAAGTCCAAAGTGCTTTTGTGAACTGTTTAGGAGATAGTAAAATATGTGAAGAGCATCTCAAAAAACATCTATTTTAGGTATTTATATAGTACCTATTGTCATATTGTGCAAGAACTGAATCCCTAAACCAGTATAGTACCTGACAGAGATAGGCAAGGACTCACTTTAAAATATATTATAAAGCATCAGCCAGATTTAAAAATTAATTGAGATGTTACAATACATGACAAGTCTGGCAATGACCAATCCAAAGTGTGGTGAGGAGTCATGTGTCACTCATAGATTGGCCTGGTGAAAATGTAGACTAAGCTTTTAGACTCAGCGGACTATGCGGCTTGTAGTTGAGATATCTCAGGAGAAACAGGAGCAGGAAGGAAATGTGACACAGAGAATGATATTTCCTCCCTTGCTCCAAGGAGGAGGAATTTCCCTCTTTTATATAATTTGGCATGCAGCTCCCTTTTATCCTAACTGAAAGTAAGGTCAGGGTTTGGCTGAGCCAGGAAAATGGGAAGTCCCTGGATTGGGGCAGTTTTCCATAACATGGAAAGGGAGGGGGAAGAGATGCAATATTCACAGTGGCCACTAGGGGCAGCATGTACAGGGGAAAGCTATACTGGAGAATGATCACTGGTGGCAGCTGCACCACCAAGAGAATGGCCAGCTGGAACTCTGGCAGATGGAAGCCGCCACCCTGAGTTCCACCCTACCCTCAATCCTCACATCCCCAGTCCCCTGCCCTGAGCCCCTCCTGCATCCCTCACACTGCCAGTCCCCAGCCTTGAAGGACCTGGGCAATGGTGCATAAGTCTTCTTTGTTGTATTGTAAGATGGTGATGAGTGGTAAACAACAACAAGGAGTACAGGTCACCAGTAATACATGATCTAGTTCATTTGGTAAACTGGGTGAAAGCAAACACTATGAATTTCAATACAGCTAAATGTAAATCTTTACATCTAGGGACAAAAAATGCAGGCCATACTTATGCATTGTGGGGCTCTCCCTGGGAAGCAGTGATTCTGAAAGATTTAGGGTTCATGGGACATAATCACTTGACAATGAGCTGCTCTCGCTGTGGCACTGTGGCCAAACAGGCTAATACAAACCTTGGATGTATAAACTGGGACATCTCAAGAAGTAGTAGAGAGGTGATCTTACCTCTGTATTTGGTACTGCTGAAACAGCTGCTGGAATGCTATGTTCGGTTCTGGTGTCCACAATTCAAGAAGAATGTTGATAATTAAAGAGAGCTCAGAGAAAGGCCATGAGAATGATTAAAGGATTAGAAAATATGCCGTATAATGATAGACTCAAGGAGCTCAATCTATTTAAGCTTAACAAAAAGAAGGATAATGGGTGGCTTGATTATCGTCTCTAAGTACTTAGAGAGGAAACAAATATTTAATAATAGGCACTTCACTCTAGCAGAAAAAGGTATAGCATAATCCAGTGGTTGCTAGACAAATGGAGACTGGAGATATGGCATACATTTTTCACAGTGGCAGTAATTAACCACTGAAATGTTATATCAAGGATTGTGGAGTCTCCTTCACTGACAACTTTCAAATCAAGGGCTAATGGGATCCTGCCCTAGGAACTGTCCTGGGGCAGTTTGATGGCTTATGTTACACAGGAGGTTCTACCAGATCTGGGGTTTTTGTCACTAGCTGGCCATGAGATGCTTTGCTTACCTGTGCCTCCGCATCTACAGGCGATCACAGTTCCCATTGGCCACAGACCACCATTCCCGACTAATGGGAACTGTGGGAAGCAGTACAAACTCACATACTTTCTGGCCTTGCAATCTATGAGGTCATGGCATAAATAACCAATTGTACCTTTAGGTGATATGGAATCTTCTAGGTTAGAAAAAACATTGAGATTCTTATTCACAACAAATTTTGAAGTTAAGCAACACAAAATTCTGCACACAATAAAATGTTTACATATACATACACATATAAACACATATGCATAAACTTATTCATTGTGATGGGAAGCCTCCAGGCAATATCATAATACAAATAATAAATAGTAACACTAACAAATAGGTTGATATATTAAATTAGAAGCCCATGAAATTCAGAGTTTAAGATACACAGACACGCATTAAAATAGCCACCACAAACGTAACTCTGCCCCAGTTGGGATGTAAGAATGTATATAAAGTTTGAGATTTAGAAATCGCTGCATAGTTTCAATAGTTCATCTTAAGGAAGTCCTGTGGGCAGTTGGGTATCATTAAGTGAAAGATACCAGTTCAGAGAGTGATGGTGAAATTGCTGACTTGATTTATGGACCTTTCTAACTTGTGATTGTAACATTCTAGCCTGGAAATAATTGGGAATTGTTTTAGATTGTTAAAACAATGATAAACGTGAATGTGCTTTTTAATACTTAGCAAGTGAAAGATTGGCACAATAAATACATTTCTTGATGCATCACTTAGCCAGGCATTTTATGTACACAACCCTTGGGTTTTTAAAAAGCCTTTAATAATGTATGTCACCTAAAGATCAGCAATTGTGTGTAATTTGCTAAATAAGAATACACAATGCATCCACATTTGAATGTGTCTCTCTTTAAAAAGCAGCAGAGTAAAAAATCTGTTTTGAACTGAAAAGTGTGTATCCCTCTGGACATAATGACAGAATGCATAATGATGGTATTCTGGACATGCGTATGGAAAATTAGGCTAGGATGAAGTGCATTTTGAAGTAAGTTTATTACAGCTACTCTGTAAGGAGTTTAGTACTTCTTGCACACGGGTGGGCAATAAACAGCCCAGATGGCTTCGCTAGGGTTATCCCTTCGTGGACTGCCAGAAATTCTATTTACCTGGGTGTCTACAGGTATGGCTACTCACAGCTCCCATTCACTGTTCCTGGCCAATGGGAGCTGTGGGAGGCAGTAGTTTGGCTTGCTCTGTTTCCTGAAGCTCCCCCTGGATGCAGTTTGCACTGATTCTCACTGCTCCCATTGGTTGGAAACAGTGAAATGGGAGCTGCAAGCGGCCATACCTGCAGACACTCAGCTAAATAAAGTGTCTAGCAGCCCACCAGGAGCTAATCCGGATGAATCATATCCTGCCTGCAGGCACTTTATTGCCCACCCAGCTCTTGAAGCATTATGATCACTTTACTTACACTTCTCAATGACTACTTGGTGTAATGGAACTCTCCTACTTTATGTTTTCTTCCCCCAAAGTATGAGTCATGGTTTCTTCTTTCTTCTCGGGCAAAGTTACAATTGTGGAAGCTATCTTAGTATGACTCTGGCTCATTCTACAAATGCAACTGTCACTCTGAATTTCCTGGGTTTCTAACATTTTATACTTTTTTTTAAACATTCCAACCTTCTTGAAAGATTTAAAATGCAATATGTGTGTTTATAAGCTTAGCTTCTCATTAACTGTATTTTTGTGGGGAAACTTTCCTATTTTTAAAATACTCTTAACAACACTGCTGGAAAAGAGTCTTCTCACTAGGAGGAGGAGGAAGAAAGCCCCAATCCAGAGATGCAATCCAGGACATTAATGGGGGCTGATCACCCTGCTGGTCACTGAAGTTCCTGCTAACCAAAGTCACCACCCATCCTCTTGTGAAGAGGAGAGCTGATGTAGCGAGTTTCTGAAAGGGCAGCAAAAAGAGCAGCACTCTCAAGAACTTCTGCAGACCTCTTTGACCGAGCCCAGGACATGCACAGAAGTGCAGCTTACCGCCTCTCATCTTTTGTAAGACTTCCAGCTCTCCATTGAAAATTTGCAAGAAGAAAGTGCTATGGATGATGGGAGGCTTAAAAATTAGCAAAGCCAGGGGGAAATCTTTCCATCCATCCTACTGCTCACAGGCCTCCATGTAGAAGGTGTGGGGGCAATGAACCCTTACCGCTTCCTTCTGTGGCTGTTTCCTGCTGCTTCCCAAGCCCAATGCAGGGAGTTGCAGGGATTGAAGATCCTCTAGAGAGGCTCTCCCCATAAACTTAGAAGGACCTTCAGCCTCTTGGTAACCTCCATCCCTTGCGACCCTTATCAGGCTATTTGGAATCTTTCAGTTGTAAAAATCTCAATCACCTTGCCAACATCAAGAGCTAAATTATGTTCATGGATAGCATGAGGGGTGAACAGTGTTTCAGAGGGCTAACAAGTGGGGTCCAGAGGCAGGTGACTAATGGGCCCAGATCTCCTTCCCCATGCCAAACCTCCTGCCATCTCACTCCCAGACAATCTCAAAGTCAATTGGATTTAGAGTCTTAAGTGCCTAAGTCACTTTTGAAAATGGGGCTTAAGAGCCTAAGTCTTTTAGGCATTTCTGAAAATGTTACATGTTGTCTTGTTCTTCACTGGCATAGAATTGTGATGCACCGTGGAAAGAGATTTGCAAGAGATCATAAAAGCAGAGATTATACCATAGGGGCAGTGGAAAGTCTAGAAATTTCCAAATTGGTGAGCCAGAGAGAGGATCTCTGAATGGGAAAGCAGCAGCAGCTCACTAAGTCATTTAGATGTTCTAAAACTCCAGAAGCTGTAAGCCCCTGTAAATACCTTCCTATGTGAAGTCTTGATGAGGAGGAGGAAGTGGGAACTACTGAATGTGTAACTTGTAGCAAAAGGACAATGACTAATCATTGTGGAGGAGTGGGAGATGTTATAGGCTGTAAGTGCCTAGCTCAGATGTCCCTGTGGAATCATCATTGCCAAGGGCAACTGAAAATGCCTTTCTGTATGTGTCCAGCAGTCAGGGTGGACTTACCAAAATTGATACTAACTGGAAGGGAGACACTGCCAGGTATTTGTCTTAATGCATTACAAATTACTATGGAGTGCTGAAATGTTAATGAATGTTCTTATAAAAATGCCAAAGTTTTAAGAAATATTAAAGAAACTCTTTCCTTCTCTGTGACAGTGAAAAATGGGATGGTCTGTGGCTGTTACATTGCAGGAGTCTACCCCTCTTTGCCAAAATTAAGAAACAGTAGATTCCACTCTTCAAGGAACTTGATTGGCTGGGCATTCATAAAGGCTTCACGATCACAGAAGTGCTTAGAAGTGGCTACATAGTTTCATAGATTATAAAGTCAGAAAGGACCATTGTGACTACCTAGTCTGACCTCCCATATATCACAGGCCATATGATCTCCCTGAATGAATTCTTATTTGAACCAGAAAAAGATCATTAAAAAAAATCTAATCTTGATTTAAAAATTGCAGATGATGATGGAGAATCTACCGCAACCATTGGTAAGTTATTCCAAAGGTTAATTACTTTCACTTTTTAAAATGTTTCATCTTGTTTCTAGACAGTATTGGTTTAGCTAGAACTTCCAGACACTGGATCTCGTTATACCCTACTCTGATAGATTAAAAACCTCTCTGTTATCAAATGTGTGCTCTCCATATAAGTATTTATAAGGGGTGACAAGCACAGTCTAATTTTTTTTGATAAGCTAAAGAGGTGGAGGGTTTCAGTGTATCATTATAAGGGTTGTTTTCCAATCCTTTAATCATTCTTGCAGCTCTTTTTTGGAACCCTTTTCAATTTAACAACATCCTTTTTGAACTGTGGACATCAGAACTGGATACAGTATTCCAACAGCAGTCACACCAATGGTAAATACAAAGGTAATATAACCTCCCTACTCTTACTCAGCATTCCCATTTATACATCCAAGTATCATATTAGCCTTTTGGCCACAGTGGAACCTTGTATCCCGCTGATTATCCACCAGGAACCTCAAGTATTTTTTAGAGTTAGTGCCTCCCAGGATAGAGTTCCCACATGCTATAAGTATGACCTGCATTCTTTGTTCCTAGATGCATAACTTTACATTTAGGCATACTGAGTGGCATAAATGGTGAATGAATTACTTGAATCTTTCAGAAAGCCAGAGAAACTGGACAGGAAGTGGGTGTGCTGCACAGGATTTTAAGGGGAAAAATCAACCTCCTTATCTAGGAGCAGTGCAGGCTCTCCAAGATCCTTGTGGAAGGTTCCCCCTTCGCTGAACTTGCTCCCTTATGCACAGACATTTTTGGGGTTAGGGATGTGATGCGGAGTCAACTTCCTCAATGCATACACAGTGAAGAAATTCCCTGATGCACCTGTTTCACTCATGTGCCCTTCCACTTACAAGTTCAATGGGGCTGCCACAGTAATGTAGGCCTTTCTGGAACTCAAAACCAGTAAGCTGATTGCATGTGTGGAGAAAAAAAAATCGGGGCGGTTTCTCAGCTAGTACAAATCAGTGTAGCTATACTGAAGTCAACTGCCAGTCATGCATCTCAGCTGTGGACCTGATCCACTACAGTAGATTCTTTTTACAACTTCCTTCCCCTCCCTCCTCCATACGACAAAAGGTGAAAATTAAGTTGTTCTTGGCTGCACTGTCCTTTCAAAAATGTCACACATAATGTGGGGTGAAATGTCACTGATTTAACAGATTTTCCTCTCTGGGTTAAGTGAAGGGGAAAATCTTCTCATAGTAGAGGTAGGTAATTATCCTAGCTGGCTTCTAATAATAACAACAGACCACAATGTTAATTGGAAGGATGGGCACGGTGTGAGAAATGGTCACAGCATTCCCTGACTGAGTGCTCACTTACTGTTTTACCAAAACAAGGGGGGAGGGAAGGGGAGAATGAGACAACTTGGCTAAACAGACATTGGTATTTCTTTTCTTATTTGGAGAGGTTTGTGTGTGCTTACTGAAACAATTGTACAGTATCTGTAGTTTTTCTGTTAACCAGAATAGGTAATTCGTACAATGGATCAAGCTTAAGAGGAAAAAAGGTCACTAGAAATTTAGTAAGGGAGGGAGAGGAGGGATAAAATCTGAAAATATTATCTTTAGAGTTTTTTTTTAAATCCAGAGTATTTCCCCCAACGACTTATTTTGTTTTGAACTCTGATGGTTCAGGTGAAAGGGGTCCCCAATATGAACCACACATTTTGCAAAACAAAAACCATCTCCAATTTTGCCCATCTCTAAATAGCATTTTAATTGCTTATTATCAGTTTGTTCTTAAGCTGCTTTATAAAGTATTTCTAAGACAATGGCCCCCAAACTTGTCAGGGTTAACCCTCCCCCTTACAACTCTCTCTGGGCTGCCCTTTCCCCTAGACCCCAGGGGCTGGACACAGGCAGGAGTAAGAGGGCCAAGGATGGGCCACAGCTGGGTCAGAGGAGTGGCTGGCAGCCAGGATCCTGGGTGTGTGGCTAGCAGCCAGAACCCCGGGAGCAAAGAGCTGTGTGTGGGGCCAGGAGTGGGACTGGATGGTGCTCTCCCTCCATACTCCTGAGAGGCTGGCTTGGGCCCAGTTTTGCCCCTTGCTTGGGCATGCACCCTACAGTCTGGGGGCTCTGTTTCAAGGACTTGCTTAAGACAGGGTGTGGATCTGCCTAGCTTGCCACATAGTCACTTGCCTTGCAGACAACAATTGTACATTACCACTAAACAGCCAGTACTTTCTAAGCAGAACTTTTCACTCTGGGTCCTAAAGGTTCATTACTGCAATCCACCCATTTGCACAACCTAGGGGTGGGAACCTACACCCCTGGGTCACCTCAGACCTGTTGCTTCATTTCACCTGGCCCACAGCAAGCCTCCATGCCACTGGCCAGAAGCCCTGATCTTCTCTCTGTGGCGCCTCAGTACAAGGGCGATAAGGCAAGCTCTGCATGCTGCTCCTGCCCCACAGCTCCCATTACCCAGGAACTTATGCCAATAGGAAATGCAGAGGCAGCACCTGTGGGCGCAGACGGCATGCATCGCACAGAGCTGCCTGGCCTGTTTAGGGGCTAGACATGCTGGCTTTTTGCCAGGAGTAGAGCAAAGCCAAGGCAGGTAGGGAGCCTGCCTTAGCCTTGCTGAGTGGGCAACCAGAAGCTGCCTGAGGTAAGTGCTACATGACTGGCGCCCATCCCCTGAGACCCCACCTGCACCCAAACTCCCTCCTGGAGCCTGCACCCAAACCGCACCCTACATTCCAATACCCCGCCTCAGCCTTGAGCCCACCACTGCACTCCAAACCCCTTGGCCCCAGCTCAGACCTCCTCCAGCACCCCAAATACCTCACCTCACCCCTCCAACCCCACTTCAGGGCCCACACTCCTAACTGGAGCCCTCCTCCTTCCCCCCCTGCACCTCTATCTTCTTTCCCAGTTTAGAGCCGTCTCTCACATCCTGAACACCTCATTTCTGGCCTCGCCTTAGAGCCTGGCGAAAGCCCCAACCCCTGCTGTGTGGCCGGAGCTGTGAGTGCTGTGGTGGGAAGCCCTGATCCTCTGTGCCTCCTGTGCCAGACTGTGTGTGTCCTGCAACTATTTTTTTGTGAAGGCCAATGGCCCTTGACAGAACAAAAGCTCCCCATCCTGGCACAACCCTTTCCGTTCTAATAAAAGCTGGGTTCACAGAAGAAATACATAGCTGGTTTGGTGTGAGGACAACTATACTGGGGCACATGACCAGCCCCCCTTCCCGGGCACAGCTGCCCTTCCAAATCAGGCTCAGAGGGACCTCAGGGTTGTGCAACACCCATGTCTTTATTCACCTAAGCTTGTTCCACCATCAGTGCCAAACTACATAGTCTTTATAGGCAGAGGCAATCTTCAGCTAGAAGGTTTCCAGTGCCTGCCTGCCTCCCTGCCCTGGTTCCTTCTCAGACTTACTAGCGCTTGGCTCATCAGGCTGGGAGGAGGGGCCCATCTTCAGGCCAGCATCAGGCCTGTCAGTTCCCCTTGACAGGAGCTCACAGGGGCTAATTATGTGCTCTTGCACCAGCACCCTGCTATAACAACATTTGTGGCTTCTGCATAGAGGTGTTTCTGGATGCTGGGTGGATGGCTGCAAGTGAGGATGCTCCTCTCTTCACCATCCTCTGCTGGCACAGCACTGAAAGTGGGGGCAACCCATGTTGATAGGTCATTGAGACCAACTATATAGATTCTTGAACTTACTGTGGTTGCTAGGAGATGGTGGGCCTCCGCCTACTCTTAGCTAACAGCCGTGCCTCTCATCTGAGAGGTGGGACCAGTGAATCAAGGCCACAAATAAATACCAGGGACAACAAATGAAGGGTGTGAAGGTTGTAAATGAAAATCGGGCAACAGGAAGGGAACACTGAGTAGAGAATCCCCAATGGCACAGACTACTCCTCAAAGGCATCAAAGGAGTCAGTGGACACTGCCCAGAGGAATGCTGCTCAGAGGTGTGACTTCATAAAGCACCAGAAATAGGCCCCATGGTCACAGAATGTCCCCTCATCCAGCTGCCTTCTCTGGATGTGATGGCTGGCCATCAGCTTACAAAGTCTTCTCACAAGTCTGTGGGGCCACAAATGGGGGGTGAGCAGAGCAGGGGATGTGGGGCAAAATGCAGTCAGAACCTCAGTCAGAAGTTCTGAAGGACAAAGAAGAGGGGCTGCTGTCTGACACTCCCTATATATAGATGTGTGCTAGGGTCTTTCAATTGCTGCAGAAATGACAGGTGCCATGGGAGTTAGTGAATTGTGCCACATACATGCCCGTGACCTCAACTCCACGTGGTAGCCCACAACTGATATCCCCAGAGGGCAGCGGAACTAGAGTGGAGTGCAGCCTGGGACACAGATACAGCCTCAAAGTGTCTACAATTGTGTTTTGTGCAGGCAGAGGGAGGAGAGGAAGTCTGAGGACTCCATCTGCAATGGCTCTGGTTAAGAAAGGGGCAGAGCAGAGACAGCAGAAGAGGGGAAAGGACTAAAGTGTTCCTTCTGGGATCTAGAACCTGCTCTATTTTGCAGATTCTTTTTCTCCTTCACCACACCAACTATAAAAACTCAGTGACATACTTTGGGGGAACTGACCATACACTGTAAAGTTCTGAAGTAATGTTTAGGAAGCAGCAAAACGGAGTCTAATTTGGTCTCTGCCACTTCCTGCTTAGGCAAATCATATAAGTTCTCTGTTTTCCCAGCTAAAAAAGGATATATCATTATTGAACTGTAAAGCATTATGAGAACCCAGGATAAAAGAAGTTCTGTAAGAGAGAAGTGTTATTGTTATTATTATATATCTGTAAGGGATTATCCTTATGTATTCCTAGGACCTAGAATAGTTCAGCTCATTGCTTGTGCATAATTCTTTCTTTGGTAAGCTTAAAGCACTAAGGAAGAATCCTCTATAATAGACAAAGGGCAATTCAGAATGCTGGACAAATGACTCATAAGTCTCCCTTGTTCATACAAATTACTTAAGAGCTGTCTCTAGACAGCCAAAAATACTGAACTTCAAAATGACCTCCTAAGTGGTTTGGAAAGGAATTTAGGATTTTTTTTTTGCACAACTTAATTTACAGTGCATATGCATATCTATGTATTTATATTACATACATCTAAAATATTATGGCTAGATTCTGATCTAGATAAAACTACTTTACATTTGGGCCAACTTCATCAACTTTAATTGAGTTACTCTGTATTTACAGCAGAGTTATGAAAATTAGAATCTGATCCAGAGTATCCTATGCCACTGCTTTTTCATCACAGGTTCCTTGGGAGATGAAGCTAATGAGAGCTCCATTAAAGCCAGGTGTTATTCTAAAGAATGCAATTATATCAAGGCTTGATGGAGTTAATTGCCAAGGAACAGTGGCTGTATCTCGGAAAATGCTATGAACAGTGGACAAATTTATTCACAATTAAGCCATTATTTTCTGGACAGATCTCAAACTGGATATACCATTTTTATAAACCAAATACACATTGACCTGTGTTTCTGAAATGTCAAGCATGATGTAAACTAGTTCTCAGACATCAAATGATTTAGAAACTGAGAAGGGGAGATTGGAAAGGGAGCTGCTTTTGATCTGAAGCCACTTTTTAGATACCTTATTTTTAAGTGCAAGCTGTAAATTTCAGAGAGAACAAGACACAGGGAACTGGTCATTAAAAAGCAAAATTACCATTTCAGTGATCCAGTGATGGCACAAAAAGGCTGAGTGCCTTAATATTTTGACAGAATTACATACTTACAGAATCACTACTTAAACTGCACACACATTACCCAGATTTTTCATAAAACAGAGTTAATATAGTCGTGTAAAACAGAATATGTGGGTGTACAGGTATGTTACACACAGATTAAAAGTTTTCCCAAATAAGAAGGCAGCCATGGAAAATTCTAATGCAAAAATCTGAAGAGCTGCTACAATCTGAAATTGATTACATGGACATGATGTTAAGTCTTTTTTTAGCACTAGTGTTTGACCTCATTCTTCCTCTAGATTATTTCTGAACCATAGAAAAGCAAATTTTCAGCTGTTTTCAAAGGAACCTGTGCTCATGGTCAAACCTAATGAAAATTCTTGTGGGACCAGTATCTGTTGTGGCAAATGCTTTGTGTAACAAGAAGTGTGCATATTGCATTGCCTTTCAGAAAGGGTGTGAGTAAACTTAATGAAATTGTCTAGAATTAGTCCTTTACATGCTGTATACCTTAGGGTTCTGTGACCAACTAGGGCTAGGTCTATACTGTTGCTTTTCCCAATCCTTTTGTCGGAAGAGGCTTTTCCGACATTTGGCCCATCTAGACTGGGCCAAATGTCAGAAACCCCCCCTCTTTTGGAAGCCCCCCTTTTCCTTGTGGAATGAGGAATACAGGGGTGTTTAAAGAGTATGTTTGCTCTTCTGCAAAAAAAGCGGAAGAGCAAACGTGTTCCCTGGACACGGAACAGTTTTTCCAGATCCCTCCAGTATCCTGCCCTCCAGTATCCTGGAAGAACTATAGTCTAGATGTAGCCTAGTTCTCAAACCTTTTAACTCTGTAGAATATTCCTTGAGAGATTCACTCCTGAATCACTTTCTCTCCAAAAAGTCTGCTGCTTGGTTTTCAAAATACTCCCTCCAACAGACTACTAGGAAAGGTGCTATTCGTGGTTAACATCCACAGACTTCAGTCTGAGAATCTGTGCTCTAACTAGAATGCTGTGGTTGATTTTTGTATCTTATGAGAAAACACATATGGGTAGGTTAGCGCTTTTGTAATATGCCACATCTGTGCTGAATTTAGTAGTATCCACTAGAGTTGATCCTGAGGATTGATGACCACTAGAAAATTCCACCAAAGTGACTGAGAGTTACTAATTCTTGGTTTCTTCCAATATAAGCAGGAACTCTATCCTGAAAACATACACATGTGAAACAGTGGAAAATAATAGTTGCTCTCAGCAGACTGGAACACTTATGTAATCAAAGTTAAGTACATGGACATTTGCAGGATCAGCACCTTAGAGAGCTCCACTTTCATATACATTATTTCAACTCTTTGTGGTGCTTGGTAATTTATTCATTACATTGATGATACACAATATCAATTTTGGCAGGCCCAAAATGTGATATAATATTAATTTATAGACACAATCTGCTCTGCAAGAGGCCTTCTCATTAAGAATTATACGTTCTTCATGAAAAATCTGTTTTATTTTTTATACATATTTCCCACTACTAATACATCTTTCAGTGGTCTTTTCTCAAAGAATTAATAGACCAATGTCAGCAGTCCACCACACATGAAACACCCTGAAATAATAAGCCAGTGTGCAAATGTAGTCCACCACTGACTGTGTGCTATGTTCACATTTCTATGTCCAATCCACAGACATGGTTTGTTAGAGATCTCAGTGTGAGAGTCTGGCATGTTAACTCAAGCTGGAACAACTTCTTTTTTTTTTTAAATAAAGCTCAAGAGGTCCTTGTTTCAGTCCCTAGTGGGTCAGTCAACCTGGTGGCTATCACATAATAGGGACTAGGCTTGCGTTAAAGTGCTGTAGGTCTCTGAATCCTGCACCCCCGCCTCAAACCCTAAGTTCAGAGCCCTCTCACCCCCAAGCACCTGCCCTGACTCCTGCACCCCCACATCCCAACTTTCTGCTATGAACCAATCCCTCTTCACTCCCCACAACCCTGACTCCTGCACTACCCACTCACCTCAATTCTTTGAAGGCTTGGAATCAGATTCTCAGCTGCTGTACACTGGCCTACCTCCACTAGAATTAAGAGCTAGGAGTGATTTACACAAGCTACATATCTGGCCTGAAGTCACTACAATGAAATCACTGGAAACTGCTTTTAAAAAGTGTTTCCCAGCATTTCAGAAAGTATAGTATAGACAAACCTATAAGTCAGATAAATTACCATGCCCTAAGAGTTTACATCCTGAGTCTTAAAAGAAAAGGAGAGAGATTAGGGACGCCTTCAATTTTATGTTCAGAATTTCTTCGAGAAGAGTTTTCTGAGGACTAAGAAGACCATTACTCAAAAAAAAAAAAAAAACAAACAAAAAAAAAAACGGACCAATTCTACAATGATCAGCGCAACACTGGTAAAGGGAAAAAGCCTCGAAAAGATTATTCACAACCTGCAGTAGTTGGGAAACACTTTCAAAGCACATTTAATTAGAGTCAGACAGCATGGATTTAAAAGAGGGAAAGATTGTTTTAACTAAAGTACGGGGGTCCTTCAAGTATTACTGCCACTATAGACAGGAGAAACACAGTAGATGTTATATACAGCACTTAAATGTTCACAAAGCATTTGATAAGACACCACACTGAGTTTTATTGGACAAAGCACTGGAAAAACTGCTACGGTGCTTAAAACAGCTTGCTGAACTCTGTCAAACAATGGAAATAGAGTGGCTGTAAATGGGAACTTCTCAAGCTGAAAATCAAGTTTCCACTGAGGTCTACTCTCTCTCATGCTGGATATTAAGTCCTTTCTGGTTTTCTTTAAATAGGAGTGTCATGGGCTGAGTTGGGTCTTGGACTATCTGCCTTTGCAGATGAATGAGAAAGTCCACATAGATTGGTAAGAGGAGGTTTTATTCTATCTGAACATTTTGTCTGGGCATGCAGGAATGGAGCTATTCATTTGCAGACTTGGTTCAAAGAACAAGTGAGCAAAAAGTGAAGTACAGTCGAATACCCAGTGTTGATGAGGATGGGGAATATCTAAAACATAAAGACATGTGGAAGGTAAACCTAGAGATGAGGGACAGATGAGAATAAATTAAATATAACTTGCCAGTACAATATGGTAGAAAAAAAATCACTTGCCACAAATTTGAAACGAGGCTGTATATTCTGCAAGGCTAGAACCGAAAAATGAATGGAGTAAAAGAGAATACAAATCTCAGGAAGTGATACTGGTGCTGTATACAAAGTGCTGGTGAGATGCTGTCTAGAACATTGTGCTCAAGCAGTCTTAATTTTAGAGGTTGGGTCCTTTCCTCTTAACTTCATTAGTTTGGGCTTGATTATGACCTCAAGCTATATGACTGTGCAAAGGAATAGGGCT
The DNA here is from genome assembly GCF_052426305.1 of Pelodiscus sinensis. Taxonomy (NCBI): domain Eukaryota; kingdom Metazoa; phylum Chordata; order Testudines; family Trionychidae; genus Pelodiscus; species Pelodiscus sinensis. The sequence goes on along the minus strand of NC_143052.1, from coordinate 97,257,169 downwards.
CCCTCCGTGTAACTCTCTGCAAACCTGTGTTAACCTTGTCTGGCTTATGGGTCTGGGCATGACAGGAGAGAGCAGGAGCCATGCAGCCAACGCTCCCCACTGCAAGAAAGGAGGGAAATGGCTGAGCACGGTGGGGGAAGCACACTGCACCCTGAATAGGGTGGTAGCAAAGCACTTCCTTCAGAACAAGAGAAGAGCAGGGGAGAAATTATGCCTCTGAAGCTATTATCTACACAAACAAATATTTAGCCCACGGCAAGATGGGGTGTAAATCCACCCCACACTAGCCTGCTGCATTTGAACTGCACATATCAACCTGGCTGATGTGTGCTTTGTTCCACGTCGCTTTGATGTGGAGGTGCACTAAAAAACTCTCAGCATGCATCAGCACGGTCCACAAAGACACTGAGTGCATAGCAGGTTGCAGGGGGATAAGTTTATACTCCAGTTTGCTGTAAACTGAATGTTTGTGTCAGCCAGCTCTGAGGCACAATTACTCCCTGGTACACATAGCTCCTCAACCTGCCCTAGCTTAACAGCTCAGTCTAGCCTTAAAGTCAGAACATTAACATTGGACTGTAGTGCTAGTTAAAATATGGCTTCCCTAGCTGCTTACAAAAGGGGTTAGAATAATCCCTCTGACTTATATTCAATATCTCCATTCACCTAGTCAACACATTAGGATTTGCTCTTTTCCTACCCTCCTTCAGCACTTGGCTGGCTAATTATTCAAAAGCTGGGTCCTCCACCTTGCCTTCCCACGGCTTTTCAGTGCAGCCCTGTGCTAATCGCTCTCATCTCTCTTCGGCCACCTCCTCCAGAATTCTGGATCCCTCCTGGGCCTAGAATTGTGTTCTGGGTCAGCTGTTTTAATTTGTTTATCACATAACAAATAAGGCTCTGATTTCCTCCAAAGCTGTTTCTTCTCCTCAGGAGATTTATGTCTCTGGTCTCCTCTAGAAATATTGAGGCAAACAATGGACTTAATTTTTAATTTTTTTTACAGTCATTTATGCTGATTCTGTCAATAATCCATCTTCACCATCTCAGAGATTGCACTGTCTCACTTAATGACCTCTTGTTGCATGTGCTTGAAAAATGTCTATTTATTGTAACCTTTGTAATCTTCCTTTCACTTTCCACCTTTTGGTTTTCGCTAATTTTTTTTTTTTTTTTTTTTTTAACACTCTCATGAGCTGTAAAGGGCTGAATTTTACTGGATCTGTCAGGAATGACTGAAATATGGGTCTCAGAGTAAACTAAAATTTATGGGAAGGCTGATGCATGACTTTGTAACAATGTATGTATAGTTTTGTCAAGCATTACCATATGTAATGTAGGCAAAATACTATAGAAAGTCAATTATTTTAACTTCAGCCAAGACAGAATTTAGTACTGTACTGAAGTTTGTTTGGTACGTTTACAATCTGTTTGGATCCATGTCTTGTGCTGAGCTAGAATAAAGATACACAGCTCTCCATGTAGCAGCAACCGATGAAATCAATATTAAGATCCTGGAAGTAGGCAATTGCTGTGCTACTTCAGCTTTATGCTGGTGAAATGAACAGAGTTCAGACAATGTCAAAGTGAAGTGACTCTGTGATCATCAAGGTTTTCTGTGTCCTCTTGTCACTTAAAGCTGTCAAAAGGAAAATACATACAAAAACAAGGAGAAAGAGAATGGATATATAAATGGTGTCCACCTTTCTGTGGAACAAAAAGTATCGTGTGGTGATGTGGCATTGAAAATGTCATTTTTTTTTAACCACCTGCAAGGTCATTGCAGGTCATGTGTCACGCTTGTGAAAATCAGCACTCTGTCAGATAGCTTAGGAGCGTGAATCCTAGTGTTTGCTCCTCAACTTTGGGAAATTCAGAACCAAGAACTCCCCCTTCCTACAATTTAATAAGTTACACCCCCTAAAAATCTTACTTCCTTAGGTTATGTCTACATTATGAGCTACGAGTGAATCTCAGCTCATGTACACATACTTATGCTAGCTCATCTGAACTAATTTTAATAAGTATAAATAGGAGTATAGGAATAGTAGTACAGGTTGAACCTCCTTTGGGACTGATCCTGAACCAGGGAATTTGCCAGACCAGGAGAGGTTAATGCCAGCTCCTCTGCTGCTGTTGGCTTTGCAGCTCCACTCCGACAGCAGCAGAGGTGCCGGCACTGACAGAGCAGGAATGGGAGGGGTGCTTGGGAGAAGAGGCAAGGTGGCTGCAGTGGTCTGTGGGAGCACAACCCTACAGCCAGAAGCGCAGCCCTGTGGTTGGCTGGCTGTGCTCCAAGCTGTGGTTCCCACCCGTGGCCCCAAATGCTATGGGGCTGTGATTCAGCTACCCTGCCTCTTCCCCAGAGCACTCCTCCATCCTCATTCCTTCCTTTCCCTTCCCTGAACTTGAGTGCCACAAATCAACTATTTGCAGCACTCTGGCAGCTCTAGGAGGATGAGGGAAGGAGTTCCTGAGTATGGAGCCCACGGCTTTTCCACATGAGTGCTTCAGGCTTGGAGCACCCAAAGATGCTGGACCACGGATGTTGGCGGATGAGGAAATTCTGGATTATAGAGGTCCAACTTGTATGGGCAGCAGCAGCACAGTTAAGCCAACCCGACTACTTACCTACTGGGTTCAGGCAGGTATGTACTTGGTATGGCCAGGAAAGGCCTGAGGTTGGCTGCTGCAGCTGGTGCCCCAGGCGGAACGTGTGATTGGCGTCCCTGTCTGCACGGCCTTCAATGTAGTGATGTCATCATCGGGTGCCCTGTTGAAGGCGGCGCCCTAGGCGACGGCCGAGTTGGCCTATAGTCACGGGCTGCCCCGGGGTATGGCTAAGTTGAGCCTTCACTTCTGCTGCTGCCTGTACTACCAAGACTTTGTGCTAGATTCATGTTTATGTGTATGTGAGCTTGTGCTGCCCCAAGCTGGCCCTACCAAGGGTTAAATCCAGCCCTGGGAGAGGGTTGGGGCTGTGGAGCAAACAGCTGTGGCAATTAGACCCCAGCTGGGCCTGTGTAAATAGGGGCTCCTAGAGAGGATAGAAACATACTCTTTGGCTCAAGCTGTAGAGCAGGAATGACCTGGCTGACTGGTAGGATAGAGAGGGTACCTGAGACAGAGCAGTGCTCGGAAGGGCAGGCAGAGCTGGGGAGCTCTGGCCAGGCAACCTTCCACGCGGAGGTCTTGCTCTCAAGGCATGAGGGTACTAGGGCTACATGGAGGTAGCCAGGGCAGGAGAAGGCATCAGGTCCACACCCCCTGCCTATGATGAATGGCCATTTCAGACTGCAGTTTGCCCCTGGGGCAGGGGCTAGATGACGACTGGCAGTGGGTCACTGAGGCAAGGTGGATATAGAGGGCTGGGGTACCCTGGGAAGGGAGGACCCCCAGTGTGTGAAGAACTCCCTAGGAGACCAGCAGGAGGCGCTGCAGCGGTGAGTCACGACCTATTACAGAGATGGAAATCACATCCCTAGATAGTGTAGAGGAAGCCTTACCCAGACATCTGTTAGCTCTTGCATACTTTAGCAGCACATTTTCATTAGAATAATTATAGACGTAAGTGAGATGCTTTGCAGAGGCTGAAGTTCTCCCAAACTGTCATGATTTCCAGGTGGTAGTACAGAGCAGTGAAATATATGAATGATTAGGGGCCTACCAAACTCTCAGCCATGAAAAACACATCACGGACCATGAAATCTGGTCTCCATGAAATTGACCAAAACGTAGAGTGAATTTGGTAGGGCCCTACAGATGATTGAACTACTTCAGCACAGTGCAAGATTACGGAACCCTTTTTATAGAGTATCCATTTGATACAGCACAATATATTTCCACGAAGCAAAGAAATTAAGAGTTGTTTAGTGATGTAGTTATTTAAAAGGGCACTTAAAAAAAAGCCTTCACCAGCTGTTCTGCCCTTTTATTACAAATGCAGAAGGAACACAATTCACTACCCCAGCATATAAAACACAAGACAGAAGTGATTTAGATGCACGTGCGCTTGTTATACACCCAGTATGTTTTCTCACATTTCAAACACAAATCATTGGGAAAACTTGTCTCTCCTGTTGTAATAAACTCTGTGATATAGTGCATTTTCTCTCCCTCAGAGCACGCAGAAATTGACGATCAGAGTTTTGCATTTTACTAAGACAATTATGTGTCTATTGCTGTTATAGAGGAATTACATTTTTCTCCCTCTGAAATTTTGTGGTGCCGTTTACCTCCAGTGACTGTAATTAGTCTTTGCTCTTGTTTCTCTTTTCTTGTTAGGCCCAGACATGCATCTGGGGCACTTTGTCAAGAATGTTGTGTGTAGCAGAGATGGAATGATGGGGTGTCAGCCCATTCGAGAGCTCTGCACCTCCTAAAATAGGTCACATAACTTCTCCAAGATTTGCACAGATAACTGCAGTTGTCACAGTAACATGTTCCCCAAAGTAACATACAGGGCAATAACATAACTAGCTACAAAATGAACCATAAAATATCATTTTCTGTACATTCTACTGAAAATTATTGCAGTATGATGGGAAGGAAAGGGTGAGTGGCTGTAACAGACACCTCTTACATTTAAGACCAATTCTGTGCTAACTCCATCCCCTCATTGGTCTGCCTGTATGCCCCTGTTGTCTCTTAGCTTAAACTTAGGGTGATGGAGCATTTGCTTTATGAAAATATGTTTATGAATATGACAACTGAGATGTGATTTATGCAAGATGGCTCATGTAAGGTATCACTGGAAAGCTTATGATTTACTGAATATGATGATCACATTTGTATGTACGTATTTTTGTTTTGGAGTTAGGAATATTAATCTTGGAAACTGTATTCAATATTTGCTGCTTTGGGGCACTCCTCCTCCTCTAGAGGCTATAATGGGAAAGCCAAACAGGGCTAATGTCCCATCAGCAAAGACAATGGACTGTGAAAAATTTGACTGTCCAATGGATGACACACTGGGATGTGATTTATGCAAGGTGTCCCAGTCACCTGATACTAACCGACTCCTTGGTCTGATTTACTTTTCCATGGAAAGGTGGTGGAATCACAAAGGATTCCTGCCTTATGAAAATTCTATATAAGGTGGGGGAGGAAACGATGATTTTAGCTGGCTCTCCATCCCAAAGAGATACTTAAAACATCTAGAAAAGGATTCATTTGAATAATTGTGTGAGAGTGCTTTTTCAAAAAAGGGGTTTTCGAAAAGGAAACTACTGTCTAGACAGGGTTCTTTGGGGGAAAAAAACCCTTTTTTGAAAGAACCCGTACTCCTGAAAAAATGAGGTGTATGGGTTCTTTCGAAAAAGGGTTTTTTCCCCCAAAAGAACACTGTCTAGACTGTAGTTTCTTTTTCAAAAAAGCACTCTCACATGAGATTTGTAAATCCGTGCTTCATTTGAATTTTCAATCGGCCTCATTTACATTCCTCTTTTGAAAGAGGAATGTAGTTTAGACAGCTTCAGTGTCTGTATATTCTGCAGCTGGGCATGGCCCTGCCTGTGAGCTTTGCTGGAGGAGGCTTTGGTGCCTGGCTCTGCAGGACAATGTTAAAGAGGGGCCCAGGCTGGCATAGTAGGTTGACTCAGTGGCATCTCAGCACCGCAGCTCGCATCCCAGGGGTCCCAAACCATCATAATGATTTCTGAGTAGGGCTCCTAAGGGCAGTATTAATATAAAATACAGAAAAACAATTCATAGAAACATCTTAGGACTTACCAGTGTTGTAACCCCTCCCAAGAGCTGGCCAGGGACGGTGATTCTTCCAAAGGTTACCCAGGTACCAGTCACTCTGGTTCTCAACCAAGCCAAGAACCTGCTGTCCTGAAAACAAGCAAAAATGCAAACAGACGATTACACAAAAAGACAAGTTAGTCTATGGGAATCAAATACAAAACCTGGAGTGGGAAAGCAAGTGGAAACAGAGCCAAGCAGTTCTGCTGCTGCCTTTATTTCACGTTATGACGATGGGTAATCACCTAACTGAAAACAATAACATCCTGGTAGTGTAGGCTCATCACGGCATCTTTCTCTCCTGGCTGGCCTGAGTAATTACACATTATGGGAATCTTTGTTATACTGACAAAAATATATGCAACCCAGGCAAATCAGAATGCTGGCTGATCTTGGCATACCATGCTGGAGAATCCTTCCAATGAGAACAAGGTTAGTACCAGGATACTCTAATATGATGGCTTGTTTATTCTTTGATTATAAATACATTATTTGGAAAATAGGTCTAATATAGAAAATTATTTCCTCTTGACTTTTTCTCCCCTTTAATTTCAACATTTTCTCTAGGAAAGCATCAGAGGAGACTCCTTTTGTTAAAGCAAATGATGGATTCTAAGGGGTTAGCTAGAAGAGAAAGTTGCATGGACTGAACTGAGGGTTTGTCTACACAATGGGTTAATGCACACTATGGCTACGTCTACACTGCACAGTTATTTCAGAATAAGCTATTCCAGAATAGTTATTCCAAAGTAGCTTATTTCAAAATAGCACGTCTACACGGCAAGGAAGCCTCAAAATTAGTCCAAGGCAGGCTTTCCTAATGTAGGTGTGCTATCTTCATGTAGAGCCCCTGGAGGAATAACTTAGAACGGCCCTGGTGAGGAGCTATTTTGGAATAGCAGAAGTAGAGCATCTACACATGCCTTATTTCAAAATAGCTATTTCAGAATTAGCGTTATTCTTTGTAGAATGAGGCTTACAGATGTCGGAATAAGCTGTCCATTATTCCAAAATAACTTTGCTGTGTAGATACACGGTGTGACGGGGAGGTCTGTCCCCGCTCTCTCAACCCCGAAGCGGAGGGCCCGCAGGGTCGGAGGCGGGTGGAGATCGCAGGGCACACTGGCCTCACGGCGGCCCAGAGGCAGGGCGAACCCACAGCCCAGCGGGGGAGCGGGGCTGCGGCTGTGCCTTACAGGGCAGGCTCTAGGACCACGGAGGCCGCGGGCGCCGGTGGCGGTGCGGCCGGAAGCGGCGCGCCGGGCGCGCCAGTTCAAAAGAGCGCCGGGGAGCCAGGAGAAGGGGGGGAAATGGGGGTGAGGGCTGGCGGAGTTCTCCCTCTCCCCACAGGCAGCCCCAGGCGAGCAGAGGCCGGGGGGCACGACCCCGAACCGGGGAGGACGGCAGACCGACCCGGAGGGCGGCGGAACCTGGACGGCGGAGCGGGCCCAGCGGGACGGAGTGAGGCCGGCCGGACTGGACGCCCTTAGGTTCAGGAAGGGCCGAGTGCGGGTGAGGGCGTTCCGAGCCCGGCGGCCGGGACACTCGATCGGGGCGCAGGGGGCCCCCGAGACTCAAGGACTGGAGGAGGGAGCTACCCTCCCCCGGCAGACTTTACAGGGCGGAGACTGGGGCGGGCAAGAGGTGAGAGGCGGGCTGGGGGAGCTCGTCTCGCCACACACCATATGGGTGAGTGTGTGATTTCTAAAGTGCACTAATGTGCCAAGCATTAATTAGTCTGCACAGGCGCACTTAAAGTACCACAGTGCAATTTAACCTAGGGCCATGTGAAACAGCACTATGTGACAGTGGACTAGGGAACTTTCAGTGCACACCAGCAGGGTCTACGTGGCCCAATCAATGTGTCCTACGAAATGCTGTATGAAGTGGAAGAAAAGTGACTGTAACCATCCTTTTGGAGGTCAGAGGAAATGTAATTTGTAACCAGGGAAAGAAAAGAGTGATGCTGTTTCAGAGTATGTCTGCAATACAGCTGGGAGATGCAACTTGCAATATCAGCTCAGCTAATAAATAGCTGTGTGGACATTGTGGCACAGGTGGTGGCTTGGGTTAACCACTGGACTGACTCTAAGCCTGCCTCACCTTGTAGGTTCGGGCTCAGGTGGCTAGCTTGAGCTGCTACCAGTGTTGCCATGTCTGGACTGCTATTTCCCATGGACTAGCTCAAGCTAGTACAAGTCTGTGCACTTACCCTAGGAATCACATATCCCAGTTGTAATTTCAGACATACTCATGCTGGCTAGGTCCCCTCAGGGAGATTTTTGTGGCAAACACTTGAACAACTGAGTCTAGAAACTGTATTATCAACTTTTCTAGATACTATATACTACCCCATGCTCTGAAATGTGAGAACATGATTTCAAAACTATAGGCCCAACTACCCTAGCAGAACTTCCATCTTTCCAGTTACAATTTTCTAGTACTCAAGATGTTGGCATAGCTAGCATGGGACCAAATCACTTTAATCAAAAGCTGTTGGAGCCATATGACGGCTGTGTTTTGAGTGAAGAAATAATGAGCACTGCGGATCATTAAAATTCATAATGCTTTGGGTAATCACGATGATCCCTTTTGGTTCCATAATCTATAAGAACACTGATATCTAAAGTAGGGTATAAGAGCCTTTTGTTCTAAACCACTTTTTAAGGGACGGTCTGAAACAATAACGTTTTATATTTTCATAAATAACAAAAGTTTTTTTTATTATAAGAATACTCTATTATTCATGACATGGTTTGTCATCACCTTGACCAATCTACTTGCATGCCCTTTCTTTTCCCATTCCTGTTAAGTCTTTTTAGAATGCAAGCAATTTAGGGCAAAGGCCATTACGTCTTCAAAGGAGGTACATCAAGGATGGTAGTGAAAATTAATAGTACAAGTTGTGTGAGAAGGGCATAGCAAGTCAGAGAAGGAGGTCAAAAAGTAAGTGTGTGTGGTTTAGACATTGCCTGAAAAGAAAACAAACATTGTTTTGTTTCAAAAGAAAAAAAATATCTATCTGGAGGACTACAGGGCTAACACCTGTTGATTCCTAACTGGAAGGCTGACGGTTCCTTATAAATATCACTCCATTAGAGAAAGAATAGAGTAAATCAAATGAAAACTATTACAAGTAATAAAGGATGAGAAGACCAGGGCAGAAACTCAGAGATAGCCCAGCTGGAACTGAATGTCAGGGGTGAGAAGAACAGAATGTCCCTGCCTATATCCTAACATGTAGACGGTATCATGAGCTTTCGTGGGCATAGCCCACTTCTTCAGATGACCGGAGTGTTGTTTTTAAAATTTTTCCTGTTACAGACTAACTCGGCTACCCCTCTGAAGCTTATATCCTAACAGTGAGTTTCACAACTCAGCAATGAGAATGCTCAGGATTATACTTCTCACATCAAGGAAATGCTAGAATCCCATTTGTAAGAAACAGATATTTAAATTTCTTTCTATGGAAGATCAGTCTGCTTTCATTATTTTATCCCTATGCATTACCAAACACAAATAATAGGGTTCAGCCTTCAAACTGATTTATAACAGGCAATGCACAAATATTGTTGCTGGTTAACAGATTTGCTCTTCCACTTACTGATGCCAACTCTCCATTTTGAAAGATATTTTTATCCCTCAGCTTGTTTTCCCCCCGAGAGAGAGAGGAGACTTAGAAAATAATCTTTGGTTGTATCCTTTTGTTTATTTGTTTATTTGAAAAATAAGGAGAGTACATGGGGGTGCGGAGAGACTAAAGAAAAACAAAGAAAATGTATAAGAAGGTATCCAGGGAAAATCTCTTGTTTTCCATGTGCTAGGAATTCATCAAAAATTTCAAAAATTTAAACCAAATCTTTGTGTGCCTGGCATTCTTTTTCCCCTACACTGGTTTCTGCTCTTTAGCTGCCAGATTTGCCAAGTTGCTGCGCCAAGCATTTATCCCTGGAGTCAATTCAGCTCTTCCACCTAAGCAATATGAGTCATTTAGCAATAAGCACTGCTTTAGAGAACCAAGCTTTCAGTGTGTTGGAGAGTATCCAAGCTGACAGGATATATCCCAAAACACAGTTCTGGGAAATAATTTTTAAGGCAGTATCCATTATCATATTAATCCTCCTGCCTACTTGGACACTCCCAACACATGTGAGCCAGAATGGCTCCAGGAGACCAACACTTCCAGGAGAAGTCTGTTTTGGAAAGGCTCATGCAGTGTATCCTATGTGTGAACAAAATAAAATTTTCTGCTGGATCAGCCTTGCTCACAGAATAATAGTAGAATGTTTAATGTTTTGCAAGGCACTTTCCCATTGGCTAGGGTTCAAGGATATACATGAATTGTCATAGGCCTGGCACAGGAAATCTACATTAGGGTCTCTGTACCCAGGAATTCGTTAACAGGTTACAGCTGGCTGGGAAGACCCCTGGAACCATATCCCAGTGCAGAAGAATTCTGGAGTTTTTGGTGCCAACTATGCCCTCCAAGAGGTCAGCAGGTAACACTGTGCTGCTGGACCAGGTAGTTCATATTGATATTGGAATGTTTGGAATAGCAGAAACTGATTCTTGGAGATCAGCTAAGAGAACTAAATTACCGACCCTACTAAACTACTGTGTTATTCACACCCATTCTTTCCACACTAGTAATTTCTCGTCAGTTTTAAAAAACGAGCCATACCAATGTACAGCATCAACGTGTGACCAGGGATGGAATTAAAACTTTCCAGAGAAATTGATCCTTGTTTGTCTGGTAGCCAACACTGCAGGCTACACTGGTAGCCAACACTGGTAGCCAACACAACATTTTACAACCAAAACAGTAATACAGGTTGGCCCTGTCTGGTCTGGCACCCTCGAGACCTAACCAGTCCCGGATGAGGGATTTTGCCAGACCAGGGGAAAATCTGGACCCCTGCCACGGGCCTGCAGGCCTCCTGGCTGGCTCTGATGTTCTGCTGACCCTGCTGGGCAGCTATCACTGCCATGGCTCCGGGACCTGTCAGCAGTGAGCTGCAGCGCCGAGACCTGCTGGGCAGCCACGTGCTGCAGCTCCAGAACTGCAAGGCAGCTGTGTGCTTTGACTCTGGGACCACTGGAACAGTTCCCTACCCACCAAGCCCCATGTACTGCAGCTCCCAGCCCTGCCAGGCAGTCACATGCCGGGCTTCCCGTCCCACAGGGATCCTTGCCACTGGCCCTCCACAAGGGACTCTCTGATCCTGAAATATCTGTGCTAGAACATGGATGTTGCCGGAGCAGAGAATCCCTGTAGAGAGTTTCAACCTTTAGGCTGAAACAAGAATTCCTAGCAGTGTCAGGGATGGATCAACTCTCATTCCACCAGCAGGCAAGGAGCAATCTGCTCCATTATGTTATGGAGACTTAGGGTACGTCTAGACTACAGGCTTTTGTTGACAGAGGCTTTGTCGACAGATACTGTCGACAAGGCTTCTGTCGACAAAGAACGTCTAGACTACATCCAGTTCTGTCGACAAAGCAAGCTGCTTTGTCGACATGAGAGTGTAGACGCCAAGGACAGTGTAGATGCAATAACGCCTTCTGTCGACAGAACTCTGTCGACAAAAGGCATTATTCCTCGTAGAATAAGGTTTACCGCTGTCAACAAAACTGCCGAGTTCTATCGATGTTATGTCGACAGAACTCGGCAGTAGCATAGATGCAGGTATAGTTTTGTCGACAAAAGTATACTATTGTCGACAAAACACTGTAGTCTAGACACACTCAAAGTTGCAAGCTACTGGGAGTTGCAATCTATATAAAAGCTAGTCTAGGTCTCTTGCCAACTCCAGACATTTTTTTAAACTCCTTTAATTTTCCTAAGATAAAACTGGGAAAATCTCAGGATATGCAGTATTCAAGGAAACAATGCTAAGGGTAAGGATTCTCAGTCTGCCTAAATCTCTCACTACCTGGGCTAAAATGGGCTCTAGATTAATTTTGATCAGATTTTTCATCTAACTGGGGATGACTGTCTCTAAATATTTCATGTTTGGGGTTCCACTTAAAATAATATTTGTTTTTATCCTTTTATCTGTATCCTTCCTCCTACTCCCACTGACTTCCTTTTCTTAATGGCAATGGTACAAATTACATCCTCAGGATCACCCATGGTGGCCTGAAAGAACATAAAGCAGAAATTAGAACATACTGTCATTGTTAAACTGATGAGATGACTTCTCTTCCAAGTTTGAATTAAGTTGTGAATGCACACTTTACTAGTGCATTTCCATTTGTGTAAGATATGGATATTGTCAGTGTCTGCTCCAAAACAAGAATTAAAAGATATAGTTTGTTCTTTTCTGGATCAGTATCTAGTCCATATTTAGAACTATTTGGGAAACAGAATTTTTATCCCTGAGGATACACTGACATTTCAACATTTGTTTTCATTGAAAATCGGGAGAAAAAGTCTAAATCTCAAATTATTTTTCAGGCTAGGAATTCTTGAATATTTTGATTTGGAAGTAGCAAAATGGCCTATGGAAAGGTTTCATTTTGTTAATGTTAAGCCATTTTGTTTCAGTAACAGTGAAACTGTAGAATATTCAATATATAGAATAGAATATTAAAATTTAAAATATAGTTAAAAGCTTCAAAGTCAAAAGGAAATGGTAAAATTGGGACCAAATGAGAAAGTCAAAATGAAACACTCCCTTTCAACTTGAAATCTTTTTGAAAAATTTCCCACCAAAACTGTCATAAAAAGCAACACGTTCCCACAAAATATGTAGATTTTGACAAAACTGCATTTTCTGATAGAAAACTGTTGCATTAAAAATGGACCAATTGTAGGTTTTTTCTCAGTAGCCTTTAATAGTTTTATTTAGCTACTTTTAAAACTGAATTTGCAAAAGCGGCGAGGAGTCCTGTGGTACCTTATAGACTAACTGAAGTGTTGGAGCATAAGCTTTCGTGGGCTTATGCTCCAACACTTCAGTTAGTCTATAAGATGCCACAGGACTCCTCACCGCTTTTGCAGATTCAGACTAACACGGCTACCCCTCCGATACTTAAAACTGAATTTAGCACTTATAAATGTGCTGGCGGGGGCAGATGCTGTGAAAAATTCACTCCTCCCACAGCTCCATGACTACATTTCAGTTCTGATCTGCATCACTCCTACCAGTGATCCCACCACAGACCCATAATCCTGCCAATGTTTCTTAATCAAGAACTCCAGTAACCCCTATTAATAAAGTCTTGGTCTTCTCCAGAGTAGACTGCAGTGCCAAATGCTGGTGGTGCCTTTGTGATGAGGACACGCCTCTCCCAGGCATCTCACTAGTCTCATTTGAACTCTGACAGTGTACTGTACTTGATCTCACCTCTTGTGAGGTGAAAGACTAGTGTACTAATCTACTGTGCCACCAAGCATGGAGTCCTTTTTAGAAGGCGAGCAAATAAAGCCATTCTTTCAGATGAGAATACAGTGGCGACCATGACATGTTTGAATTGCTCAATATTCTGCGCTGTCTCTCCTTCTTAAGAGTTGTTATAATAAAACACCGTGACTAACAGCAAAAGCTTTGTCATTGTTTCCTGCTCTGGCCCTGCAGTTATGATTAAGTGCACTCCTCTCACTCTTTGTTACTCCAGGCACAAGTTAGCTTATGAAAATGAAGCTGTCTTCTTCACTTATTCATACATCATCACTAACAGCCAGACTACAGAAAACAAGGCTGTGATTCTGGCATGACCACAGTGAAAATTTATCAAGCTGGCAGAACTAGAGCCGCTTTGTCCGGAACCAGGTTGCTGTCTGAGGGGAGAGACTTCCTTTAGAAGACAGCTGCCCATTTACTGTATTTTTCACAGTGCAGCTTTCTGACAGCTCACACAATGAAAAGTTCTACTCACCAGGTATAAGCTCAGTTGTAGTTAGAAAGAGAACTAATCACAGAGAATGGACATTTCTGAGCCTGACAACTCAGGGTCTTAAACTCTGTTTTCACTTCATGGGGTTTTAATGGCTACCAGAGAGGGAGGATAGTTTTGTGATTAATATGCTGGGCTAGAACTCAGAAATGCTGGGTTCAATTCCTAGATCTACTACAGCCTTCTTGTGTGAACATGGGCATACACTTAATCGCCTTATGTTTCAAATCCCTGTCAGTGAAAATACAGTTAATAATACTTCCAATCTCTAAGTTTATATGTTGCATCTATTCAGGATGAGGGATTTTGCCAGACCAGGGGAAAATCTGGATCCCTGCCATGGGCCCCTTTGCCCAGCCTGCAGGCCTCCTGGCTGGCTCTGCTGTCCTGCTGACCCCGCTGGGCAACCATTGGTGCCATGGCTCTGGGACCAGTCAGACAGCTGAGAGCTACAGCTCCAGGATCCACTGGGCAGCAACGTGCTGCAGCTCCAGAACTTCCAGGAAGCCGCATGCTTCGGCTCTGGGACCACCGGAACGGTTCCCTACCCCACCAAGCCACAACTACTGCGGATCCCAGCCCTGCCAGGCAGTCACACGCCGAGAGGAAACTGAACTTTGAGCTCAATCCTTATAGGAGTGGGAACTACTGCAGAGAGGATTATCCATCACATTTGGGAGAGAGAAATGGAGAATAAAGGGGTGAAAAGAGAAGGAAGCAGATATTCCCAATGGCAGGGCTTCTCAGAATTGGTCAGCACTAAGTTATGCAATCATGATCCGCACAAGACAAATCTCCTCTGTTTAAGTCAGGTGGGGCTATTTTTTGCATCTATGTGAGCTTAAATAGTTCCATTACCACCATGCCCAACTCTTCATAATTCTCACCACCACCCATCACAGCTTCATCATTTGTTGGGGTTAACTCAATGACGTTTGTAAAATGACTCCAGATGTTTAGAACAACAAACTAATACTTATATTTAATAAAAACACTGAAGTGATCTAAGCTGGAGAGAGAGAGGCTATATTAGTTATCCAGTAATCGATAGTGAAGGTTTTTCACATCCTTTTATGTCGTCACAGAAAGCAGAAGGAAGAGGAAGCACCGATCAAAATAAGGGCAAGATATTAAAGGAATGTTTTCTTTCTGAAAGAAGAACTGTCAAGTGTCTCACAAAACTCCCAAACAAGAGTAGATAAAACAGGAATGTTTAGAACCGTGGTTTGATGCAGGTACATCCTCGAGAGATTCTTTTTGCTCCATCAAGTGTTGTCCTAGAAGATGGTAGCACGACAAACATTGAGGAGTCCTGTAGCATGTTAAAGACAACAATTTTATTAGGGCATAAGCTTTCATGGGCTGGGGGACAGGACAGGCAGACAGCAAAAACGACAAGCAAAATGAAAAGGACTGTCCTCAGTTCTCCGAATAGAGAAAACAGGCTCATGTTTGGCACAGAGGGGCTGTAGTCACACATCTGATAACAAAAAAGGCTGCCAAGTTAGTTAGCAAAAGTGGCATTCAAAGTCTACTTGTATCAGAGGGGTAGCCGTGTTAGTCTGAATCTGCAGAAGCGATGAGGAGTCCTGTGGCACCTTATAGACTAACTGAAGTGTAGGAGCATAAGCTTTCGTGGGCAAAGACCCACTTCGGCATCTGACGAAGTGGGTCTGCCCACGAAAGCTTATGCTCCTACACTTCAGTTGTCTATAAGGTGCCACAGGACTCCTCATCGCTTCTGCAAAGTCTACTTGGACCAACATTTCTTTCCCTGATGGGCAAAGTTCAGTTAAAAAATAAGCTGTGTAGTATAAAGCAAGTCCCTTTGGTTATGAGTGATAATAAGCCTGAGAGATATACAAAAGACAAGAATGTAGAATTATTCCTCTCTTTGGTGTACATGGATTCCTGCATGAAAATAACATATGCCTAATGCTTATTACACTGATGACTAGTCTATTTATATGAAGAATCTATGCATACTGTTAACTTCAGGCTTCAAGACAAGTCAGGGGGCGCTATCATTATTACTAAGAACGATTTATGAAGAAGGAGTATCCGCTAGTAATTGTTTTAAACTATTTAGGAAGCTGAAATAAATTTACAAATAATTGCTGTGTAAGTATCTGAAACAATAATTACAAGAGTTAGTTTTTGTATAGAAACATGCAATATAGGAATATAATAATCAGATCTTTTTAACAGGGTGATAATAGAGTGAGCATCTTTGCACCGATGTAGTTTCTAATGATTTTATTAAATTGAGCGAAATCTCTATACACACATACTTAAGAGATCAGGTACATCTATCAAATGTACACATTCAAAGATTTGGATTGCTTGTGCTGATTTATTTTTTTCCCAGATAAATATAACTTGCTTAAGTACTGAATAAAAGGTAATCAAATGTCTCAGAATATAAATCTGTCCTCTAACTTCATGGTGTGTTCATCTTTTCATAATCAAAACCCTCAATCAAAATCAAAAGGAAGTTTTTCTTCACTTAGCGCACAGTCAACCTGTGGAACTCCTTGCCAGAGGATGTTGTGAAGACTAGGACTATAACAGGGTTCAAAACATAGCTAGATAAATTCATGGAGGTTAGGTCCAGGATGGGTAGGAATGGTGTCTCTAAGCTGTTTGACTGGAAATGGGTGACAGGAGAGGGATTATGTGATGATTACTTGTGTTCTCTCCCTCTGGGACATCTCGTATTGGCCACTGTCGGCAGACAGGATACTGGACTAGACAGACCTTTGGTCTGACCCAGTATGGCCATTCTTATGTTCTCCCATATCGTTGGGTTTTATAGCTGAGTGGCTACACTAGCAGATGAGAAATTAATGATTTCCTTTTGTGTGACCACTTCCACTAGGAGACTCCTGGAGGGTTACCAAAGGATGATTTGATCTATCTATCTTTCTGAGGTATCTGTCTGTCTGTGAGTCCATTTATCTGTCTGCAAGTCCATTTGTTCAAAAACTCCCCCTAAACAGGAACAAGTAGGCTCACTACATTTGGTATGCAGCTTTCTCTTATTCTAACTTAAAGCAAGGTCAGGGTTTGGCTGTGGCAGGAAAATGGGATGTGCCTGGAATTCGATTGTTTTCCATAACATGTTAAGAGAGGAGGGACACGATGCTGCATAGTCACCACTGGGGGCAACGAGTGCAGGAGGCAGCTGTACCACAGAGTGATCATTCGGGGTGGACACACCAGGAAGGGAGTGGCCAGCTGGGGCTGAGGCTTGCTATCTTATCAGCCACCAGCCTCAGTAAGTGGCCCTCCTACCCCAAACCCTCACATCTAGCCCTCTGCCCAAGCCTGGACTTGGAGGGGGGAGCCCCACCGTTTCACCCCCCCCCAAACAGTACAGCCCCACCCCCTTGCATCCCATGTGTTCCCCCCAATACCTTTGTGGCCACAGGCCCCCTCCTCCCTGGGACTGGGCCCAGAGAGTGCTGGCAACAGGCCTCCAGGACCCCCGAACCATAGCCTGGGCCCAGGGAGCATCAGAGGCCCGCTTCTTGGCCTTGGGCCAGCCCCGGGCTGCCCTCTGGCCTCAGGGAGCACCAGTGGGAGGCCAGCGCAGTCCCCCCTGCCCCACTCCGAGCTGATTCTGGGAAACCCAGAGTAAGTCTTCTGGTAATAAATACAGGCAGTCCCCGGGTTACGTACAAGATAGGGACTGTAGGTTTGTTCTTAAGTTGAATCTGTATGTAAGTCGGAACTGGCGTCGAGATTCAGCCGCTGCTCAAACTGATCAGTTTCAACAGCGGCTGAATCTGGACGCCAGTTCTGACTTACATACAGATTCAACTTAAGAACAAACCTACAGTCCCTAAGTCGGAACTGGCGTCCAGATTCAGCCGCTGCTGAAACTGATCAGTTTCAACAGCGGCTGAATCTGGACGCCAGTTCTGACTTACATACAGATTCAACTTAAGAACCCCAGGCATCCCCAAGTCAGCTGCTGCTGAAACTGATCAGCGGCTGATTCCAGGAAGCCTGGGGCAGGGGCTCCGCGGCTTGGCTCTGCTTGGCTCTGCTTCTCCCCCCCCCCCCGTCCCCCTGGTCTGCAGACCAGGGGGACGGGGGAGGGGGGCAAAGCAGAGCCAAGCCGCGGAGCGCCCGGCCAGCTGACAGCCCAGACGCTTGGCTCTGCTTTGCCCCGTCCCCCCCCCGTCCCCCTGGTCTGCAGACCATTTTCTGATGTGTTCTGATGTGCTATTTTCTGATGTGTTCCTGAAAATTTTATGCTTGTGATGAATCCATTATTCCTTAGCCTCTGTGCAAAAGGCTCCACAGCCAGTGAAAAAAGTAAAGAAAACAACGGAAATCCCTGTCTAGTCTCTCTGTTTAATTAAAAAGGAGAGATTTAACCACATTAACTTGCATGGCTGCTTTTGGGCTGGTGAAAAAAACAGTTATCCAGTTAAGGAGCTGGAGGCCTGTTGCAGGGTAGGTATATTATGCCCCTTAAGGCAGTATGGCCCCATGGTTTGAGTCTTTAAGGAAGGCTTGGGCTTCAGGACAGTAGAGCCTAGTAGCCAAACTCTATGTAGTGGCCTTTAGCAGCCCAATTCACTTCTCTACCCATTGGTGGTGTCTGTGCTGGGTCAGACAGGTTAGGGAAACCTAGCCCCACCTTTCTCCACCAAGTGCTTCAGCAACTGATACCTTGCTGCTCAACGTTGAGCAACCGTTGCGACTGTCCCATTGCGCAGATTGCTTCCTACTCCTTTCAGCATGGGGATTTTCCCTGGCACCTACTGCCTTATCTCCATCCGTCTCAGCTGGGGTCCTGTTGGGATCTCAGCCTGACTGGTATCAGAGTCTAGGAGTTCTGGAGCTCTCCAAACTGGAGCCTGCAATTCACATCTGCTCTCGTCAGCTACCAGACCAGACTGTGCTCTGCTATTCCCTTGTATACTGTGATCCCACTACGAGCATGCCCAGCAGGGACTAGAAGGCGTGACTTCCTCATCACATGGCATGGGTTAACCTCCTCTGGAACAGTGCGATGCAGATATATCCTGTGACAGGACCATAGTCCATATGGGGATAGGACTTGAAACAGAAAATTCCACTATGTCCTATCAACAGCTTTTCTCTGCACCTGTGATAACAAGAGGAATGGATCTTTTTATGATCTGGCATTAAGGACAAGTCCAAGTACTCACCGAATATTATCTGGATCAGGTAGTAATTTCGAAGCTCTAAATGTCCATTGCTAATGGTCAAACACAGGTGCTCCCATCTACACATCATGAAGTGTGTTTGTTGCACTACAGGCTCAACCAGGCAACAATCATCTGCCTTAAATCTCTATTTCATGGTGTAGGACATTCTTCTGCTTGATGCAACATAGCAGAGGTTGCACAGAGTTAAAAAAAGGAAGCAGAATGCCTGAGAGGTTAGAGTAAGGAGATATGGGT
The DNA here is from genome assembly GCF_052426305.1 of Pelodiscus sinensis. Lineage (NCBI taxonomy): Eukaryota > Metazoa > Chordata > Testudines > Trionychidae > Pelodiscus > Pelodiscus sinensis. The sequence continues at coordinate 97,238,084 of NC_143052.1, read as the reverse complement.
TGTATTCTGTGTTTCGATACTGACTTGCTGTGTGATCTAAGTCACAGCCTTATGATGCTTCATTATCTCCATCAATAAAAGGGCTTGATCTTGCAGGGGCTAGCTACAGAACTGTTGAGCATATAAGCACAAGAGAATAGGCTATGAGCATGATGAGGACCTGATCCTGTACTAATGAGTGCTACTAGTTTCTCTTGTCTGCTAGCAGAAGGGTGCACACCTAACTCACAGGCTGAGGATCACACCTGTGTCTTGATATGACCACTCTTCATTCAAACTGAGGTTGTCTTTTTATCCTGCATTCTTGAGAGAAAGTAATAGGGCAAGAGGCTTGAGACTTATTTCTCTCAACAAGAGGAACCTCTCTAGCACTTAACTCTAAATGCAACCACCTGCTATCTCAACTCACACTTGCCTTGACATGCAACAACCTTCCATAATGCCATCTGTACCTAGTGACAACAAGAAAAATGGATCTTTTTGTGATCTGGCATTAAGGACAAGTCAGAGCCTAGGAGTTCTGGAGCTCTCCAAACAGGAGCCTACAATTCACATCTGCTCTCATCAGCTACCAGACCAGGCTGGCATGGTGATGTGAATACTTACTTTGGACTGTAAAGTACCTGGAGATCCTGGGATGAAAGGCACTATATATAATATTTGTTGCTATTAAATATGTATTGCTATTTATTATTCTCTCTCAGCTGGGCACTCCAGGTAAGGTACAAACCTGTGACATGGCAATGAAGTGGTTAATATTTCCTGACAAAGAATCAAATTATTCTTTAGAGGGAGGGAAAAAATCTTCAGACTTTTGCAAATAAAACTTTGCAGATGGCTCTAGAGATTTTAAGCTAGTTACCGCTAAAGTCCATCTTTCTCATTGGCATTTCTCATCCTTTCCTGTTTATTTGCTTAGTGCTTAACAGTTCCTTTCATCTTGAAGAACATCACAGCAAAGGGGAAGGAGCTAATGTTGACTGAGTAAGAAAAGAACCAAGTGCTATGAAAATCAGCTCCTTCATGCGCTCTCTCCTCCCTCTTTAATTATTCCATTAGCCCAGGTCTTGCTTTAATTGAGACAAACAGATTATAAATATGATCCCAGCAGTTCACATGATCCCAGCAGAATTTTATTACACAGCTTTGTGCCAGTGAGACTTTAAAGTGTTATAAAAGGGTTAAAGTTTAAAAGCAAATAGGTGAGAGAGTTAGAGACGGTGCAAATTTCATTAGGTGGATATGTTGCTAATAACAGGAAGAAGGATGGAGAAGGGACAAAACTTGCTGTCCACTGGAATGCAGCAACTCTCCTAATGAATTCTGCACGCCACCTTATTCAACTGTGTAATATTTCATTCATTGATTTTACTGTCAAAGGAAAAGGCACTTGTTCCAAGTGGCATTTAGTGAGACAGATAGGGAGAGACCTGAACTTCATTACTTGGAGTTTGCTCTCTGGATAATGTTGACGTTACATGGGTAGAAAGCAAGAGAGGGCAAAAGTCCACCACTTCCAATGTCTGGAACATCTTTTTGGTTCACTTTCTGGCAGCTGAAGGGCTTTTAGTTTCACCAGACTACAGTCTGCCTCACCTGTCATCTGTAGAGACTTATGAGTTTGGCTCATACTGTCCTTATCACCTACAAGCTTTATGCAACTAGATCCTATAAGACACACTCCAGAAACAGAATACATTTCTGGTGTTGATTGCCATTTCTAGGCATGGGGTGGTGAAGGCTACGAACTGTTGGACTATGGCTTGGCTAAATGGATGTTACTGAAATGGAGAGTTACGGTAAATCTACCCATAGTACTTAGCACTGTGCTTCCAAGAGAAGACATGTAAGCTCTTACTCATCCGAGCCTGTCCACTCTAGCCCCAAAATGACAAATGCCCTCAGAAAAAGCCTGAAGGGTGCTTGCTGACTCTTGCTGCCAATGGCTGTATGAAACGGAAGATGCTAAGAACCCTGAGCTGGTTTAAGTCACAGCAGTAAATGAAGAGAAAAAAACCAAAGAGCACCAGCAGGTGGGAGTGCTGCCCATATACAGAGTAAGCTCATGGTAGGAGCTTACAGAAAACGGAAACTATGCTATTTAAACAGACACATTAAAACCCCTTTTAGATGAGCAATTGATAAAATTAAAATCCCCTCTTTGGATTCTTATTTGCAGCAGCACATGGCCGGTGGGGTAGGATCACATTATCCATGTCTGCATGTAAATGAGATCCAATAAGATGGGGGAGTAGGCCTGCCTCCTGTTTACCTATGAGCTCTACAGCTGCTATTCTAGCTAGGGAGGGATGGGGACTCAATGTTTATACCTGCTCTTTCCCCTTGAAGTCTGATGCAGACAGGGAGAAGTAGTATGGTGAAGTTTCAACCCAGGGAAGTAATAAGCTTGGAGGGCAATTATCAGTGGCAAGTGGTCTGACTTTTGAGGGAGATGCAGAGTTGGAGTCTGGTCGCCAGGACTGCCTAGTGGGAAGAGGAGCAGGGTGGATATATAATGGCATGGGAGGAACTGTATGCATCTTGCAAGTAGTGCAGTTGAAGTAAGGATAACAAATGACATCAGGAGAAAATGGTCAGAACCCAGACCTCAGGATGTCTGGAAACTAGTTTTGTATTTCATTTTGAGGAAGAGGTGGAGTAAAGGACTAGAGCAAATTTCAGGGGAAGAGGACAAGAGGAAAGCAGTTGCTGGTCATGCAAGGTCTATTCTGGAAAGAGTAGAGAGCATAGAGGGGTGTGTATTTGACAAAATATATTGATTTGAAGTAATAATATTACTAACATGAACAATAACATATTAAAATATTTATGCAATAATACAGGGCCTGATTCTCCCCTGGCACTGGTGAAAATCAAGGGTAATGTATTTAAATCTTTGGGCCAGATGCTCTGTTGAGTTAAACTGCCATAGGTACCACTCAAATCTATGAAGCTATGCCATTTTACATCAGCTGAAAATGTGACTCAGTGCACATGGGAATAAAGATGCTGTTCTCGTGCTGGTGCATGTGAATCAGGATGTCAAAAATGCTGTATCTTCACATAGCTACGTGCTCCTCCCCCCACAAAAGCCTGCAAATCTATGACAAGTAATTCAATCTGAAATCAGATTTTTGTATTGAAGTGAATATAATGGTATTAGTAACAGGGCTAAACAAAGCTGATTTTTTGAAAAGAGGATTTTAGTCTTCCTTTAAACAATGCTGTGTCAGAATCCAAAAACAAAAGCACCAGATAAAAGAAACCATTCCTATCCATCCCCAGAATAAATAAATTAGTAAAAACTCAAGAAGTTCTTATGACATCATAGATCCTGGACACAAACTGTGCTACCCTTGTGAGAAAGCATTCAAAAAACAAAAATACACTGTACCAATTAATCCTCTTATCCTCTACTAACACATGAAATGTAAGCAGCATTCCCTTTATGATGCAGTAAAACAATTTTATGGGTTATCTATCCAACTCATGTCATGATGTATTTTTCAAATCAAAAAGGGTGAGAACAAGAAGTCAAGTGAGATAAATCTCCCATTGCTCATTTCCCAAGTTATTGACCTCGGGGCAACAGGGCAAAGCAATATGGAAAGAAAGAGTTGCAGAATTTGAAAACTAGCCTTGGCTAACACTCATAGCATAGACGCAAGCTGGCTCTAAAAACTCTTCCTTATATGGAAACCTATTATTTAGATTACGTTTCAGTTACTGGTAGTAGATCCACGTGATGACCCCTTTTCTTTGTGTCCAGAGTAGCTATTATGAGATAAGGTTTATTGGGGATGCCTCAGCTGAACAAAAAAAACAAAAAACACTCAAGAATATTAATTGGATATACCACTCCTTACTGGCATGTGGTGTCAGGCTGAGGTGGCTTCTCTTTCAAAGGAATGCAGCAGATCTAGAAGGCCCCATACCTTAAATAATCAATATGAATTACAGTTGGAAACCCATTTAATACTTTGGCAGCAAAAGAAAGGGGACAATACAAATTACAGAAAGGCAGCAACAATTCAATCTGAGTTCATACATATATCAAAAGAGCAGTGGGGCCAAAAGAGTGCAGCATTATGTTCTCACTTCAAGTCCGATCAATGCTATACTCTGCTTGGTCAAGTTTCCAAGGTAAAACTGGAATCTTTGGCGTTAGGGCTGATAAGTAGTATAGCCCTAAATTTGAAAACTAAGCATGCTTCAAATATTTAATAAAAGCTCCCCTGTTCTAGATTCCAGCTGTGATTATTTTATTCTCTTTTTCTTTAAGAATTAGAATTCAGTACAGGCAGTCCCCGAGTTACGTACAAGATAGGGACTGTAGGTTTGTTCTTAAGTTGAATCTGTATGTAAGTCGGAACTGGCGTCCAGATTCAGCCGCTGCTGAAACTGATCAGTTTCAACAGCGGCTGAATCTGGACGCCAGTTCTGACTTACATACAGATTCAACTTAAGAACCCCAGGCATCCCCAAGTCAGCTGCTGCTGAAACTGATCAGCGGCTGATTCCAGGAAGCCCGGGGCAGGGGCTTCCTGTAGTCAGCCACTGGTCAGTTTCAGCAGCGGCTGACTTGGGGACACCTGGGGCAGAGCAGCTGGGGTGCTGCTGGGTTGGTCCAGTAGCGCCGCCGCTCCTTGGCGCTACTGGACCAACCCAGCAGCACCCAAGCTGCTCTGCCCCAGGCGTCCTGATTCAGCCGCTGCTGAATCTGACCAGCAGTGGCTGAATCAGGACGCCTGGGGCAGAACAGTTGGGGTGCTGCCCGGTTGGTCCAGTAGCGCCCAGAGCGGCGCTACGGGACCAACTGGCAGCGCCTCAGCTGCTGTACCACAGGTGTCTGGAGCAAAGCCACAGAGCACAGGGGCAGCGGGACAGCCCAGACGCGCCGTGGTTGTCCGCTGCCCGCGTGCTCCGCGGCTTTGCTCTGCTTTGCCCCCCCCCCTCCTCCTGGTCTGCAGACCAGGGAGATGGGGGGGGGGCCCAAGCAGAGCCAAGCCGCAGAGCGCGCTGCCAGCTGACAGCCCAGATGCGTCTGGGCTGTCAGCTGATCGCGCGCTCCGCGGCTTGGCTCTGCTTGGCTCTGCTTTGTCCCCCCCCCGTCCCCCTGGTCTGCAGAGCAGGGGGACGGGGGACGGGGGGGGCAAAGCAGAGCCAAGCCTTGGAGCGCGTGGGCAGCGGACAGCCCTGTCCGCTGCCCACGTGTTCCGCCGCTTTGCTTCCTCTCCCTGGTCTCCTGGAGACCAGGGAGAGGAACCCCGTTCGTAACTGCGGATCCAACGTAAGTCGGATCCGCGTAACTCGGGGACTGCCTGTAGTGTGTTTTGTGATGTTACACCTCATATTCTTCATAGAAAACAGGACAATGTAGCACTTTAAAGACTAACAAGATGGTTTATTAGGTGATGAGCTTTCGTGGGCCAGACCCACTTCCTCAGATCAAAGAAGTGGGTCTGGCCCACGAAAGCTCATCACCTAATAAACCATCTTGTTAGTCTTTAAAGTGCTACATAGTCCTGTTTTTTGTTTCAGCTACACCAGACTAACACGGCTACATTTCTATCACTATTCTTCATAGAAATACTGTCCTGATATGAATATGACATAACGAAGACATATTTTACACAAGATGGATCATGTGCAGTATCACTGAAAAGGTTATGATCTACTGCATGTGTTTATTGAATTAGTATGCATGTATCATTTCTGTACCTGAATTTAGGAATATTGACTTTGTAACAATTACAACTGTGTGTATACTTGGCAGAACACCCAACGGACAGCAGGCAATTGAAAGAAGGGCAATTTAAGAAGGACAGTAGAACTTTGGAAATACTAATCTCCCACCATCATGAAGAGCTTCCTGGGATGTTGATACTGCAGGGTCATCTAATGATGTCACTTGGTACGGAGTACCACCATGGACATTGCTGGTATTTTTCCACTGGAAACAAAGGGTTCCTGCTTTATATAAATTCTATTTAAAGAGAGGAAGCAATTTAATCTAGAATCTCTATTGCCTCCTTTCCCAAGAAGAGAGATTGCTAAAGACACTTGAAGGAAAAGACCAGGGAGGAGTCTATGCTGATATGGGGGTCCAGAGAAATAACTGGAACTCCAAGTTACAGAAATTCTGACACCTGCCTAAACAACACTTAGGCTTTAATTGTTTTGGGTTGGGAGTCCAACCCATCATGTGTGTAATTAATAGGTAACAGGAAGGAAAAACAAGGAAAGCAGCAATGCTGATGGCAAGGGAGCTGGAACCATTTTTTTCTAATGGGAGTGCTGAAAACCATGGAACAAAACTGCAAACCCAGTATGTGATAGATGCCACACACTCAATAGCAGCTACTATTTCAAACCAGGATGCTGCTGCACGTCCCGCCCCCCCAACCTCCCTAGTTCCAGTGCCCCAGGCTGAAGGGGCACCTGGGATGATAGAGAAATTCAGGCATAAGTTAGTAATGAAAGTCAGCAGCAAAGAAGGTTGATGCAAATTTGGGATAAATATGCAACGTTTAACACCTTAGAAATCAGGTAAGGAACAGTCCCTCTGTATATGGTGCTGGTGTGGCTATACCTGGAATACTGCATTCGGTACTGGGTATCTCATTAGCAGATACATTAATAACTGGAGGGAGTACACGGAACAGAAACAAGATTATATTATGAGGAAAGTTTAAGGAGCTAAATATATGTATGACTTGGCTAAGTTGTTAAATAATTTATGGGTGAGGGGAACACAAGAGTCTAAATATAAGTAAGACTTAATATATACAAAACACACAATGCACAACCAGCAGAGGTGTACATATACCCCACACTCGCTTGCTGTGTACTAACTGTCCGGCTGGACCCTGCTGCCATGCACTGTAAGTTCTCTAGTTTGCTTTAGTCTCAATACAGGACGTAAGTGTGTGGCAGTATGGTCCACATAGACTCGGCACAGAAGGATAGCACAGGTTAGTTTTACACCCCTGCTTGCTGCAAACTAAATGTTTGTACAGACAAGCTCTTAAAGATGTAAAGACCAAGGAGGGAACAGGAAAAGTAAGGGATAAATAGGAATACAAGAATGAAATAACACAATGAAGATTTAGGCTGGATTTAAGTGAGATCTAGTACACTCTAAAGGTGACATCCTGATTCCTGTTGTCTTCAGAAGGGTCAAGGGTTCACCTTAGAAGCCTCCATCACTTGGGATAGGACATTTAAAACTAGACTGGTCTAACCTCTAGAAAATGCAATATAATGAAAACCCCTCAGTGGCTGACAGGATGGACTAGAATATGTGGATTGGGCTATGGCTTTCTCTATTGGACACTTCCATCAACCATCTCTGCCCTTTTAAGAAACACCGCTGACCTTTTTAATTTTGGTTCATTGGCAAAGAATTAATCTTTTTTCTTTGCAGTTAATGAGTGGGTGAACGAACCACTTATGGGATCCCGTTCAGTCTCAACAGTTCCAAACAAATACAAGGCCTTTAAGAATTTACTGTCCAAGATGAAAAGATAAGAATGGCTTGATCCATTCAGCCCCAGTGAAAACTACTGTCCGTGGATATTTTTATCCACTGTAACTGGCTCTAATTTCCAGTCTGGTCACTAACAGCCTTCTTCAGTCTGTGTGAATGGAATCCTTCCCCAAGGGTTCTTTGGAAGATTTCCCATTTCCTCAGTGTTCTGGGTGGATCTTTAATTGAGCCCAGGTTTCCTTCCTCTCAATGAGCCTGCATTAGCTCCTGCATTAGCTCCTTCAGCTTCAGGGGATCTATGTACCTCTTTATCAAGTTGTTTCCAGCTTTAATTTCTACAATTCTACCCATTGCATTCAGTGCATAAAAGACTGTTTAATGGTGCTTTATAAAAATCAATATGAAACTTAGGATCATTTTCACTGATACACATGACCTCTCAAAACACAAAAGCATAAACAAACATCATTAAAAAAGAAGATGGATGAGGTGTGACTGTGATTGAAAACAAGGCTGTTATTCTGCCACTTAGATTCATCCCATAAATTGCATCCAAGGAGCTTGTAGCAACAAATTCCATGGCCTAGATTAAATTCTGGGACTACCGTCCATTAGTTATCATCACACAAAGAGGAACTCATCCCCTGCCTCTCGGTGAAAGTAAAACAAACACTTTCTTGGGTAATATTAAAAAAAATCAATTAGGTGAAAGCCTATGTATGTGCACACATGCACTGTAAAGAAGGGAAGATTTATGTAACGTGTGACATAAGTCATGAAGGCATTAAAAAGAGATCATTTATCTGATTTGTTGGCGGAGAATAGGGCTTCCATATACCATTATCAGATTTAGATCAGCTCTCAAAACTGAAAAGTACCAAATGCCATTTTATTTCATGACAGATGGGAAGACTCCCCCTTCAGAAAGACTGGATGAGGGCCGACTCCGCAGCTGATCATAAATTATTAACTAATTTGAAGGATTTTCTCCCTTCCTCTCTTTCTGCAAGTCCTCTAAGCTAATTTGGTGGCTAATTCAAGGACAGATCTGAGGCAGTAATTATCAAGCAGGTAAGATAGGATTAAATAAGTGCTCTAGACAAGACAAGGCTGGGCTTCTATCACTGAATCTCCACATAAATTATTTGTGGTCAGGATTAAGGTATTTAATTAAATCATCTTTGCATAGATGATACATAAAACTATTTAAAAAATTGCTGTAAGAGGGTAAAAATCATCCTTCTGTTTGGTTTTAAAATTTTACTATCAGGATTCTGTAATTTCAAAAACAAAATGTTCAAAACTGCATTGATTCACCATTAAGAATTTAGGATAAATCAAGGTACCTTGCAAGTTTGTGCTTGTTCTCTTCCCCTCAAGGATTCTAGCAAAGCATTAAAAATGAATGTCTGGGGGTGTTTATGGAACAGCGGCAGTCTCCTGACCACAGAAGCAATATTTTTAAATGGTCTGGGCCAGTCTTATCAAGGGGGACTCTTTCTCCTATATATAAAAACTCAGCTGCTAACTAAGCCATGCTTCAATATTACAAGACTTCTGGGAGGGAGAGGAAAGTGTTACAGAAGGAGAGAGGATCAATTCTGAGGGAGTTTTTTTGCTGCTGTTGTTGTTTACACCTGTGATGTAGGGTGAAAGGGAACGGATGGTTATTTTAAAGGAAAGGGAGAAATAAAAGGCCAAGGCAGCTTTTAGTCCCTAAAGGAGAGAAAGTGGAGGGGCAGTTTCCAATTTTATTTTCATGGGCCAGACTCAAGGGCTACGTCTACACTGGCACGTTCTCACGCAAAAACTCTTTTGCGGAAGAGTTCTTCTGCAAAAACTCTTCCAGAAGAGAGCGTCTACGCTGGCATGTGGTTTTGCGCAAGAGATGTGGTTTTGCGCAAGAGTATCCATGCCAATGTAGATGCTCTCTTGCACAAGAAAACTCTGATGGCCATTTTAACCATAGGGCTTTCTTGCGCAAGAAATTCATGTAGCCTGTCTACACTGGCCTCTTGCGGAAGAACAGTTGCGCAAAAGAGCTTATTTCTGAGCGGGAGCATCAGAGTTCTGGCGCAAGAAGCCCTGATTTCATACATTAGAATGTCAGTTTACTTGTGCAAGAACACGCGACCAGTGTAGACAGGCAGCAAGTTTTTGCGCAAGAGTGGCTGCTTTTGCGCAAGATTGCACCAGTGTAGACAAGGCCAAGGAAGGAACCTTTGGGTGTGTCTTGTCCCACTCCTCTGCCCTAAGTGAAAGAGGAATTAGGGTTATGGTGGCCATTGCAATAGCAAGGATTAGACTGGGAATCAGCAGGTAGGGAAGAGGAGAAAGATATCTTACCGTCCCCCAGTTTCATGGGAGTGGAGAGACCCTGGGTGGCAGATCAAATGGGTGAGGAGGGGAGCTCCTAGGAACTGAATGGAGGGTAGGGTCTTATGTATATGATTGTGGATTACGGGGATAGATGTCAACACGTGCACCTGCAGCTACAGCGGCTGCATCCCTTTTACAGACTCCTAAAGTGGCTAGGCCTTACTGGGGATACGGCTACACTGTCTCTATTTTTCTTTCGAAGAAGGTATGCAAATCGCGCTCTCATTTGAATATCTTCTTCCAATTCTTTTTCCGGAAGAGGATTTTCTGATATTTGGCCTGTCTACACGGGGCTAAATGTAGGAAAAGAAAACCTCTTTCGGAAGCCCCGTGTACACCTCATTTTACGAGGAATAAGGGGGCTTTCGAAAGAGTTTTTTCCCAACATTTGATCCCATGTAGATGGGCCAAATATTGGAAAATCCTCTTTGGGAAAAAGAATTGGAAGAAGATATGCAAATGTGAGCACAATTTGCATACCTTCTTCGAATCCTCCCCTTTTTCCCCTCTCCCCTACCCCCCAGTGTAGCCATACCCTGGGAGTTGATGATACTAAGACCTAGGACAGATTGAGACATACTTCCATCCCTATTCAGGTGGGCAAGGGAGATTCAGCAGTATGAGACCTCCTTCCTTATGTTCCTATCACAGTTCACTATGGGATACAAGTGGCCTGAGACAGATCAAGCAGGAAGGAAGATAGCCAGCGTTCTGGTGGCAAAGGTTGTAGTCCAAGTCTGACTAAAACCAAAAGAAGTTTCTTTGCTTCCACCATAGCACCTTTGAAGTCCCAAACAGCTAAGATGTTTGGAGAGGTCAACACATGAACCTTGTCTGCAAAGTTGAATGAAAACATCTCAACTTGTGAAATAATGTAATTGATGGATAAAACCACATAGAATTGGACTAGACTGTCCAGCCAGGATCCACCAATATTGCTGATTACTGGAAGCCATTACTTATTATTTGGATCTAATATTCTTTTTGGCTGGAATAAAAAAAAATCAAATGGGGAAACACCGGGTCTATTATTAATGGAGACATTCGACATCTTCCTTCAGAAGATAAAGGGGTATCACCTTTTACAGACCATGTATATCTGTTTTCACTGGTTCAGTCAGGGTTCTTGCCTTGTTTAATTTCAAGCCACTACAAAAAGTAGAAAAATAATAATTTGGACAGAATCATGACAGTAACAACAAAGTTTTGTGAATTGATTTTTGTCCTGACAAGTCTTGACAGATTTCCTTTAAAATGACAGCTAAAAGCTAGGTCTGGCAGAGTTCTGTTTTTCCCTCAGCTATATTAAAAAATGAAATAAATCTTTTTTTATGGTGGGAAAGGTAACTAAAATATTACAAGGTCTTTTCGTTGTTTACTCCTGTTGATGCTTATCATTTAGGAAACATTCTTTTGGTATCTGCGGCCAAACATAGTGGAGGGAGATAGGAAATATTTTTATGAAAATTCATGAACATTAAAATACATGATTTCAGTGGCAGAAATACCCAAATAGCTTCCATGTACAGATGATATAAATTATATACATATCCATGAATGTATGCACAATAAGGATCACTATTCTAAAGCCCACTGAAGTAAACATACAAATTTCCATCAATTTCAGTGGACTTTGGATTATGACCCTTTGAACAAATACACATACACATATATCATAACAGTAATCTTATGGGCTCTTGAAAAAAAGGTAACAGAAGTAAAGGTCCTATAGTCTTTTCATATTTATAATTTCCAGACAGACCCCATCCGTTATTCACTGGGAATAAAACCGAACACGAGTAGTGAGTTTACGCAAACACACATATGCACCCATACCCACCACCTGCCAGTAAAAAAACAAGTCAACAGAAACTAATAAAAATTAATTAAACTCTGCATAATGATGGGAGAGACTGAGGTCCTGAGAGGAAGCTACAAGCAGCATGCTGTACTACATACTAAAATGTTCCCACTGTATTACTCAGAGGTGATTCAAAGAGCCACTCAGGCAAACTTTGATATATTTTATCTAGACAATTTAACTATCATGTAGTTGTTCTTCATTTCCTTTTCCATCATTACTGATTGTCAATATATGTGCATATTTCATTTAATCTCTCAGCTTCATAATTAGTCTGGCTCCTTCTGCCAGACTCATTCACTTGATGCCACAATCCCATATTTGTGACATTAAAAGCATTTGCACGATGATGGATTGTGATATTCCTGAACGAAACTGGCAAGAGGGTCAGGTTTGATTAGAAAGGAACACACACACACACACACACACACACACACACACACACACACACACACCTTCCACCCCCCCCCCCCTTGGTGATATTAACCAGTAATTAAGGGAAGGGAACACTACTTGGTTACTCTGAATTTGGGTGGGAGTTGGTAGCAATGGGAGTTTGATAAAGTAGTTTTAAGACTATTGTGGGTGACAGAGACTTTTCAAAACTTTGAGGAGTGACTAAAATTTCACAAGAAATTTAACAGATTTCTAGCATATTTATATTGGATTGTTCTGGTAAAAATGTCATTTTATAATTATGTTGCAGCGGTGATCAAGAAGGTGGATCTGGATTTAATGCTACAAAATCCTTGGTTCTTCTCCCTTAGCATTAGGAATATGTTTCATGTTCAAGGTTTTTTTCTCTTTATCAGGTATATTTTATCAGCAAAGTAGACTATGTTGGAGCATCAAGGGTCCTAGGTACATAGTCAGTACAGGTATCTTGATGTTGGACGAAAATTAGGTGTGTACTGGAGTAAGGGCATTTGTCTATTTAGATGTTATCTGTCTATCAAGAATGTCCCCAATGGACTTCCAGTACCATCAACCACCCCAAAATGCAGATTTGCTGGCTTTGAAAAGCTGCTGAATGAAACACACTCAACATGGCATTTTTAAATGCTAGCAAATTTAAATTGCCATAGACTTTGGATAAAATGAAACCTATAGTGAAAGGCAGTGAATAGAGAATGAAATCCCTGCATTCAGAATCATGTATTATAGAGGACGCACATGAGGCCAAGTTCAGACCTAGTGTAAGCAAGGTATAACCTTTATTTCAGCAATGGACAACCTAGGCATGAGTGGCTCTCCATCTCAGTGGGCTGAAAGATTGTCATAACCAAGATGGTCTCTCAGGATAGGGTAGTTCTGCTAAATGCGCTTGTATATCTGGAATTTGTGGGATGTGCCGAATGAACCATAGAAGCACTTTGATTGGATGTAGAAGGAGCATACAGCCCTCACAGCCAATGTTGTGTGCAATCAACATACATTTCACTTCATGTGCCCTTGCTTTAAGTGCATGTCACTTTAGTAATACCAGTAAGGGGGAAAAAACCTACGTAGATAGAAACCAGTGGACTCTAGCAATCCTGCGCATGGGCAACAGTAAAGAAAATGTCTCGCAGGCCACACACAGAACCCTGATGGGCCCCCAACTGCTGAACTTCAATGGAGATATACCAATTTGTACCAAGTCTGAATTTGGCCCATTAATCCGACACTACAAGGGAATGTAGCATTTTTCATACTTTCTCTCATCAAAAACTCTGTTGTTTCATCAGTTATTCTTGGCTTTACCCCAAGCAATAAGTAGCCACCTACTCTCCCAGTCAGAAGCAGGGCAGTGGTGGACCCCTGTCAGAAAAGGAACAGAAGAGTGTGGCCATCCAATTCTGTGGATGAGGCATGCTTTGAAGAGTGAATGACTGTGTGGGAGGGGCTTTGCCATTAAATAAACTGTGCTTAATGAACTCTGATCCATAGCACCATAAGACAAAGGAACTCATTGCATTGGGGGCAAAAAAGAGAAATGTTAAACAAACAAACAAACCAAAACAAAAAAGAACATGCCTAACCGCAAAAGTATTCCAGGGCTAATACTGCAATGATAACAGGATGGCATTGCAGGATGTGGGAAATCCCACTTGGTATCTGAGAGAGCAGTCTTGGCTGTGCGCTGGGGGAGCGAAGCAGGCTGAGGCCAGTTCTGCTTTCTGCCACCCTGGTGAGTGTGGAGGGCGGTCCCTGATCCCTACTGCTGGCACCAGACTCTCCGGTAATCATCTGGGTTACATTGGTTGGGGAGGATTCTTAGGAGAAGGGGTGCAATGAACTTGGAAGAGGGTATAGCAGAGATGGGAAGATGCAGGATGGAAGCATAGCAAGGGCAGGCCAGGGCATGGAAGAGGCAGGAGTGGGACCTGGGTCAGCAGGGGGCTGTCCCAGGCTCCATACCCTCCTAGGGATGCCCCTGGCTCTTCTATATCCCTAATCATTTTTGTTGCCAGTCTCATTATTTTTTCCTATTCCAATATATCTTTTTTGAGATGGGGTATCCAGATCCACACCCGATACTCAAGATGTGGGTGTACCACAGATTAATAGAGAGATATTATGATATTTTCCACCTCATTCCTCCCTTTCATAATGGTTCCTAGCTTTCTAAGAACTATCTACAGTGACTCCAAGATCTCTTTCTTGAGTGGTAACAGCTAATCTAGAAGCCATCATTTTATATGTATAGTTGGAATTGTGTTTTCCAGTGTGCATTATTTTACATTTATCAACATTGAATTTCATCTGCCATTTTGTTGCCTAGTCACTCACCTCACAGGAACATTGTGAGAAGAAATACACTAAGGACTGTGAGACATTCAGCTGCTATATTAATGAGCCCCATGTAATTACCTTAGAAGAAGTCGTTTTATTAGGATTAGGAATAGTCAGCATGGATTCACAAAGGGCAAGTCGTGCCTGACCAATCTGATTAGCTTCTATGATGAGGTAACTGGCTCGGTGTACGTTATATACCTTGACTTTAGCAAAGCTTTTGATACGGTCTCCCACAATATTCTTGCCAGCAAGTTAAGGGATTGTGGATTGGATAAATGGACAGTAAGATGGATAGAAGGCTGGGCGCAGCGGGTAGTGATCAATGGCTCGATGTCAGGATGGCGGTCGGTTTCTAGTGGAGTGCCCTAAGGTTCGGTTCTAGGACTGGTTTTCTTCAATATCTTTATTAATGATCTGGATGAGGGGATGGATTGCACCCTCAGCAAGTTTGCGGATGACACTAAGCTGGGGGGAGAGGTAGATACGCTTAAGGGCAGAGATAGGGTCCAGAATGACTTAGACAAATTGGAGGATTGGGCCACAAGAAATCTGATGAGGTTCAACAAGGACAAGTGTAGAGTCCTGCACTTGGGACGGAAGAATCCCAAGCATAGTTACAAGCTGGGGACCAACCGGTTAAGTAGTAGTTCTGCAGAAAAGGACCGGGGGGTTACAGTGGATGAGAAGCTAGATATGAGTCAACAGTGTGCCCTTGTAGCCAAGAAGGCTAATGGCATATTAGGATGCATTAAGAGGAGCATTGCCAGCAGATCCAGAGATGTCATCATTCCCCTTTATTCGGCTTTGGTGAGGCCGCATCTGGTGTATTGTATCCAGTTCTGGGCCCCCCACTACAAAAAGGATGTGGACGCATTGGAGAGGGTCCAGCGGAGGGCAACCAAAATGATTAGGGGGCTGGAGCATATGACTTATGAGGAGACGCTGAGGGACTTGGGTCTGTTTAGTCTGCAGAAGCGAAGAGTGAGGGGGGATTTGATAGCAACCTTCAACTTCCTGAAGGGAGGTTCCAAAGAGGATGGAGAGAGGCTGTTCTCAGTAGTGACAGATGGCAGAACAAGGAGCAGTGGTCTCAAGTTGTGGTGGGAGAGGTCCAGGTTGGATATTAGGAAAAACTATTTCACTAGGAAGGTGGTGAAGCACTGGAATGGGTTACCTAGGGAAGTAGTGGAGTCTCCATCCCTAGAGGTGTGTAAGTTTCGGCTTGACAAAGCCCTGGCCGGGTTGATTTAGTTCGAATTGGTCCTGCCTAGAGCAGGGGGCTGGACTTGATGACCTTCTGAGGTCTCTTCCAGTTCTATGATTCTATGATTAGCACAAATCTCTGCAGGAAGCAAATTTAAAGGTTATGTGTGAAACAAAATTTCAAAACTCATTCACAATAGCATGTGCATCAAAAGTACTTGCACACTTATCCACTCAGGGAATAGAAATGATACCATGAAACTTATTTGACCAAGGACAAATAAACAGTGCAGTTCTAATTGACAATATAGTGCCTAGACTGTCCACCATGAACAAATGTTGTATACATTCACATCACCAATAATTCTGAGGAAACTGTGACCTACCAGAGGAGAGTCTGAATTTGGAAAAAAACCCAAAGCATTTGTTATCAATGATTATTTATTTGTATAGCAAGAGCACACACGGGTGCATACCAAGATCATGGCTTGGTTGTGTTCCATATATACACATATGTATAGGAAGAGACGACACCTACCTCAAAGATGTTTCCAAGTAAACAGGCAAGGCAGGCAAAGGTAGGGAAATATGTAGCAGCAATATCAGCTTCACTTCACAAACAGGGAAGTGAAACATTATCGCATAAACGGACTTGCCCATGTAAATCACCCGCTGACTTTTCCTGGGAAGGGGTTAGGAAGTCACTGAAAGAAGCCAGTCACATCATGAGTCTGGGGCACAAGCAGTAACTGAACCCACCTCTTCAGAGCTCTAGCCCAGTACCTTAACTACAAGACTGTATTTCCTGTCTGATTATTCACTTAGCTCCAGCTATTAGCTCATCCTCTCTCTTTTAGTTCAGATAACTCTCTCATCCTTATTCTACCCCTCAACCTCCAGGTGGCCTTTGTAACTACTTACTTTAGAACAGACACTAGAACATTTGCTAATACTTTGACTGTACTGACATGCATACATTTCTAATTTTTTTTTGGTTTAAATAAGGAAGTTTTAATAGCTGTTAAGATTACAAAGGAGTTCAGCTCCACTTGAAGTGCTAATTTTTTCAGATCTTCTACAAATCAGAGAGGTTGGAAAAAAAATAAAAAGAAAGTTCCACAAAATTTTCCCAGAAGAGCTGCAACGACTCCCACAGCAACTCTGTTTTCAACTGCAATCTCTGCTAACTGAGCGGCAAAGGAACAGCTCACTCTCATTAACGTATTAGATATGACCTTGGAAAATGCTTTGTAATACGCATGCACCAATATTATATTCATATTTTACACAGGAGGAGCAGACAAACAAAAGAGTGGTAGTGAAGAAGAGTGTGGAATCCATAACAGGTTGGAGAGTCTGTTTGATTAAGGTAGTTAAGAAGATTAATGTATACTCTAAACTCAGCTCCCTCAGTTGGCCAGTGCTCAATAATTTAAAAGACAACGCCACAGCCTTCTTTTCAAGGTGATACAAAATTCTGATGATAAAAGAAGCAGCTGAAAACTTACTTCTTATTAAAAACACGCAGGCTGAAACTCCCAGGTGCCTAGTAGGAAGCAATATCTATTTAGGCAATGGTGTGGGACACTATTATTTATTTAGTTCCTTTTATTGACTAAAGAGTTTGAAAGAGAGCTAGTAACTACTGCTCCTCCCTCAGATCCTTAATAAAACAAGTATATTACTCACCTACTTAATGAGAAAAAGTCAGAGAGAGCAATTAGGCAGGCAGATGTAGAGCTATAAGGCACAGATAAAACAACCCCCAGAATGAGGGGTAGGGATGGATAAATGACCAAAATAGCTCATGAAATATTACATAGAGGTGAGATGAATAAATTGGTGACAAGAATTAATAGATGGAAGACAGATGGGCAGATAGGTGATGATCAAATTGATAGATAAATGCGCAGATGGACAGAGAAATAATAAATACATTAATGAATTATAAAAAAAAAATCATCAAGATGAGCAGAGATTAAACAAACAGAGCCCACATGACAAGTCTGAGAGACATGGACTCCATGGGTATTAAGTTTCCTTGGGGGATTGAGATCCCTAGCTGTCTGCTTCACCCCTTTGCTGCAAATACCACTTTCAAGATATTCAAATATATCAAGGCTCATAAAACTAAATTTGTGTTAAGAATTTATGAGAGGTGGGCAAGAGCTTTTTTCAGAGGGATCTTTGAAGGTATGTAGCCTCAGGAAAGCATCATTTGCCAAGACCCAAGCGCACAGAGAGTGGCAGTTTTTCATGGTCATCAGTGACATTTTGCTGACTGCCTCTCTCCCTGGTGCCAAAAATTAACTCTCTTAGCCTGCTCTACACTAGCACTTTTTGAACAGTAAAACTTTTTCTGGGTGGAGTATAAAGAAACCCTCCCCTACCCAGATCGACATAAGTTCCATGGACAAAAGCACCGGTGTGGACAGTGCTATATTGACGAGAGACACTCTCCTGCCAACACAGCTACTGGCACACAAGGGGGATTGTTTAATTATGTCACTCCCACCAGCAGAGAGACACCATCCAGGTGGCCTTTCAGTGGCACAGCTGTGGTGGAACAGCTATGTTCCTGTAAAGTGTCTAATGTAGATGTAGCCTTAGGATTCTGTCCGAATTTCTACAATTTGGTGCTTAATGGGAAATCAGCAAACTCAGTCCTCCCGTCAGCAGCGAGAAGGCCCAGCACCTAGCAGGTGTTACTGAGGAGTACAGAACAAAGAGGGTGAATACTGGAGAACAAAAGGCAAATAATCCCCTACCTCTGTCAATCACCACAGGGATAGATATTGCCAGCCCCAAATGCTGCCAGCTTTAGGATTTCCTTGAAGCACTTGTGCAATCCTACTGAAATCCATGAAACTATTTACATGCTTGAAGTCAGGAATGTGATTAAGCACTTTGCTAAATAGGGCCCATTGAACATAGATTCCAGCATCAGTCAGTATTTCATCCTGGAACATTTTTCCTCCCAAGCTGTGTAGGAAAAGGGGCAGGAGACCACAGCACCCCATTCTGTTCTCTAGCATCCCTCCACCACATTCAATATGTGGGTGAACTGTCTCTGGAGGAGCCACTTCTAGACCTCAACCAAGTCATGGAAGATCACTAGGCTTTTGGTAAAGGATGAGATAGAATGAACGAGAAAGTAAAGTACTTGCACAGCAATATTTAGAACTAAGCTAAATGCTGCTATGAGCTATATTAACCTTATTTCTTCCTCCCACAGCTCAGCCTATACACCCCAAACCCACCCCTTCTATTTTCTAATCCTGACCAGGCTATCAGCCACACTGAAATGTATGCTAGAGCCGCAATGTGCATAACGGTCCATTAAAGATTCAGATGAGACTAAAATACATTTAATAAACCACAGCACAATCCAGACCTGAACCCAGACAGGCAGGTTTGAAAGGCTTGTAATAGGAGCTGCCTGCATGTCCCTAGTGGTTATCACTGGGGGAGGGAATCTTAGCTAAGCTAAAATTGCTATTATCCTGATTCTCTCTCAGGGAAAAATGTCCTGGGATGATTACCTTACATTTGGAGGAAGGGTCACCAGAGCAAGAGTACATGAGAGTACAGAACCGGGATGTTATCCCCATGATCAGAGAAGTTTGGACATTTTGTCCAAGGACAGGGAGCCTTATTTTCAGAGGAGCTGGGTACCCAAAACTCCCAATGATTTTAACAGAAGGCCAAAGTTTCCACCTCTCTCCGTGATGTCTTTATTTATGGCTTTAACAGACAAAAATAAGACATCCAAGTGACCGTTCATGCCCAGTGCAAATTCAGTCACTATTAAACTGCAGCAAGTAAAACCTAATGGAAACAAACCATCTGAAAAAGAAATCCCCTTTGTACTAGCTATTATTATTAGCTTTCTGGCTTCTTTCAGTGGCTTTCTAGCCCCTTCCCAGGAAAAGTCAGCAGGTGATTTACATCCTGCTGGGTAATTGGCAGGTTAACAAGGATTACCTGCCAAGCATATCTAACTGTTTAACCCCTGCTGACCCTGTACGCCTTTCTGCAGTAGATTGCGGGGTAGCGTTTTTTCACCAGGGAGACGATTGGGAAGGGATTCTTTTCAGCCCAGATAGGTTCTCTACTTGAACACTCAAGTCTATTAAAAAGGCCTTTATTTAATAACTCATCTAAAGGATGAAATGACAAACTTCTCGCTCATTCACGCTGTGCTAAATTACCTAACTATGCTTTAATATAAATGCCTCTCCCAAATGAGCAGAGGGAATGGTCTTTGGTTTCTCTAGTTGGATTTTACTATGCAATGTTAAAAATCAACAGGAAGACAGGATGAATGAGAATAATTACCTTAAGGAACACAGTAGCAGTACCAAAGAACAGACAATGTATTTTTTAACATAACTCTGTTCTCAGCTGCAATGAATCTGCTTTGGATTCACATCTACAAAATTGCCTGCCTCCTCCTTCATTGAAATTAGTACCATGCAGGATTCTGCAGTACACATCTTTACTGAAGTACCAGTTCAGAGATAGGAAAAATCATTTCCAATTTTAGTAGTCCCCTGATTCTAGTTTGTGGGGACATAGCTTGAGTATACTTACTGTTGGCCTTGGCCAACATTTCTGCACTATCTATCATAGAACTTGCACACGTGCAGTGTGGTTATAGCCATCCCAGTCCCATTATATTAGAGACACAAGGTGGGTGAGGTAATAACTTTTACTGAACTGTCCTCCATTGGTGAGAAATACAAGCTTTCAAGTTACACAGAGTTCTTATTCAGGTCTGGGAAAGGCACTTTCAGCATCATATCAAAATGCAAGGTGGAACAGATAGTTAAGCATAAGTATTAGCACACATTGTAAAAAGGATCATTCAAGATAAAGTGCTCCATTAACACCTCCATAGCCATAAGACAAAAAGTGGGGTTTAGCGGGTTAGAGATTGTCCTAAGAAGCCATAAGTCCATATAGATACAGGCATTTGGGAGAATTTCAGCTTTTGTTTATTTTTTAAAGGAAGTTTCATGGTTTTGAAGAAAATCCTGAAAATGCAACATGAAGAAATGCTAAAGGCACAAAAAACAGAAGAAAATCAATAACCCCAAACTTCGAAAAACAAAACAATATCCCCAAACACACACACCTCATAGTTTTTAAGTCTAACTCATGATTTTTTCAGGCTTGATTCAAAATGCAGTGTGCTAGTCTTCTTCAGGCTGGTCTAAGATAGACAATATCTTCTATCTAACTTGAGGTATTTCGGACATTTAACTACTTATTCTTCGCATTACGGAATGTGGAGACATATGCACAAAATTTCATGCAATACTATTAATGTCTCACACTATACTGTTTGTAGCATTACTGATGCTTTGTACCATTCAGAATACTCAAGTAGCCAGTCAGGATGTAGTATGGATAAAAGTTCACCAGTCTCACTACTGGTAGCTGGCTGTCTGAGCTTGCTTTATATCAAATATGTGAATGCAAATGGTAACTCATCTGACTGAAGACAAATCAAATTAACCCCTTTCAAAGATCTAGTAAGCAACAGTGTTAATCTGGAAATCGAGTGCATCCTTTCAAGCTTTTTTCTTCTAACAAAAGGGTAAAATAAATACTGCAAAAAGACAGGGATAGTTTTTTCCTTTGTAAATGAAGCCTGGTGATTCTCTATAAAAAGAGCCTTATTTGTTCTGAGGATTTGTCTATATTCCAGCCACAAGAGTGGCTGTACCCACTGTAAACCATTACTGTCAGCATGGAATGCCATGATTTGCACCAGTGCAGTTGACCTTCATTTCAAGCAAACACAACTGCAGCTTACTTTGTCTACATTAGAGATCTGTGATAATGCACTTATGGCACTCTGTGTGGTTGGAAACAGGGCAAATCCCCAGTGTAAAAAGAGCCAGAGTCTTGCATGTTTAAGACAATATTTGCGAAGCTGGTAGAGGAAAATTTAAATAATCCCTTCCCAAGCCAATCTGGCCACTTTTGGGGAATTCATTGACGGGATGGCAAGTGGGGGCACCACTGTTACCCTCCCTTGTGGCTTTCTGCCAAACAGAAAATACTCTGCTTTGAGGCTGGGGCTCTGTTCTGCCAAGGGCTGCCTGCTTCTGGAGATACATTGCTGATTTGCCACAGTATTAGAGTGGAGACTGGCCATTTTCTGCCACTATAGTCTGCTCCTTGTGGATGTTCTGCTTCCCAAGTTCTTTATCAAGTTTTCATAGACGCTGGAGTGAATACGGCCCCTGGTGTAAAATTTGAGGAATTAAAAAACACAAAGAAAAAAGAAGATGTAGCACCACAAGTTTCCCGCAAGGCTGCATGAATCACACTGGATTAGAAGCCCCAACTATGGTCTAAAACTAAGGAAACTTTTATTTTTACTTTTTAAAGAGGTTTATTGCATATACTTCAAAGGCAACTGGCTTAGCAAGCAGAAAAGGTGGGCCTGAGAGAATCTTACCAGTGATCCTCAGCATAAAAAAAGAAGCATTTATAGAACAAGTGAACAGGGAATGAAAAAAGAATGAACTTGTTACTCACAAGAAAACTATGAAAAATACCTGAAACCAAATTTGACAAAGTTTAGAAACAGAGAGAACCATATGAAAATGAAAGTGGAATACTAAAGCCTTTTTTGAGCTAGGAATAGCGTGGTCAGGTGCTATGCAAGTTTTTTTACAGTTCACCCACGTCACATCTCTCAATTCTGACCTGTGTAATACCCTCTGTTGTTATAAATTGCTGTTCTATCTTGAGCAGAGGCAGATTACTCAATGTGATTATTAATTATATGAAAAAGCAGGGCTACCAGCATATTATTTACAAATGCAACTGT
Organism: Pelodiscus sinensis; assembly: GCF_052426305.1. NCBI lineage: Eukaryota > Metazoa > Chordata > Testudines > Trionychidae > Pelodiscus > Pelodiscus sinensis. The sequence goes on along the minus strand of NC_143052.1, from coordinate 97,215,527 downwards.
CACTAAATAGAGAGGTATTACAAACACCAGTGAGAACAGAAAAACAACAGAAAGGGACCCAGAGGGGTAAGAAATATGGGGGGAGAGGAGGGCATAGAATTCAACTGTGGAGAAAGTACAAAAGAATATGTCTATGCAATAATAATTCAAAACACAGAGAAATAGTGATTGTGAAGAAAATATGTGGAAAGCGGTAACCTTACAAAAGACTTAGCAAAAACAAAGGGGAATGGTCTATAATTCTTTTCACAGAGCCAGGAGACAAGAAATTCTAAATTCTAATCTCACATGTAAGAGTCACTCACATTGTATCCTCTGGTCTATGCCTCATTTCCTTGATCATTTCTTCTGCTCCACTTGGCTCATGAACAAGGCTCTGGCCTGCTAGCATGGGGTATGTCTACACTTGCCCCCTAGTTCGAACTAGGGTGGCTAATGTAGGCATTCGAACTTGCAAATGAAGCCCGGGATTTAAAGATCCCGGGCTTCATTTGCATGTTCCCGGGTGGACGCCATTTTTAAATCCCCTTAGTTTGAACTGACTGCCCGTGGCTACACGCGGCAGTCAGAAGTTAATCTGAACTAAATCCTTAGTTTGGATTAACTGTTACTCCTCCTTCAATGAGGTGTAACAGTTAATCTGAACTAAGGATTGAGTTCGGATTAACTTCTGACTGCCGCGTGTAGCCACGGGCAGTCAGTTTGAACTAAGGGGATTTAAAAATGGCGCCCACCCAGGAACATGCAAATGAAGCCCGGGATATTTAAATCCCGGGCTTCATTTGCAAATTCAAATGCCTACATTAGCCACTCTAGTTCGAACTAGGGGGCTAGTGCAGACATACCCATAGGGTTTATGGGTATCTGGGATGAAAAAAATATTTATGTCTTTGTAACTAAAAAATACAGTGTGGAAGTCAGAACTTCTGGGTTCTATCTCTGGCTTTGACACAGACTTTGCATGTGACCTCGGACAAGTTACTAAACTCTTCTTCTAGACTCAATTTCTCACCTGTAAAATGGAAATAATAGTACAATGTTACTTCACTGCTCTTTTGTGAGAATCAATTCACTAATATTATTAAAGTGCTGCAACACCCTCAGATAGCTTGTGCTGTATAACAACACATTCTTTTTATTAACTGGCTCTGCATCATGAACTAGGAACCTGAGCATCCCTCTCTGTAACTCACAGGTAAGTTCACGTCTAAAATTGTATGTGCATCTGTGGTTACCTCAAGACCAAAACCATCAGCTTTCAGTAAAATAAAGGGAAATCAGAAGTTTGGGGAAAATATGGTTTCGTTTGTAAGGAAAAATGAAAATAGATGGAAACGTACTCTTGGTCAAACCAGGACTATGATGAAATATAATAGTTGAATAATTAAGGGTTTAAACATCAAGGAAGGAGAAAAATTGACTAGGATGGCTAACTGGGAATAATAGGATGAAACAGAGCTCAAGAAAGTAGAGTGAGGTCTACTAGACTACAGAATAATCCCAACAGATAGAAAGAGACAGCCTCATCATTTATATCAGTTAAAACTAGATTGACTTCCAGGATATCCTGTAAGGAAAAGTGTCACATTATCAAGGAAAATGGCTAAATGGGCAGCTTTTCTATCATCGCTACCATTCCATGACTTTCAATTGTGATGTGAACACCCTCCTCCCCCACACACCAGGAACTAAAATGAAATCATTTAACTAAATGGTGTTCTTTGACAGTGAAATGTCTCTCCTTTCTAATCAGCTTCTTCCCATTTCCTGTAATGGTACTGCAACCCAATGGATGTAACCCAAACACTTGCATCTAAGTCTCAAATTTAGGGACCTAATAGCTAGCCCAATCCAAGATTGGGAAGATAGCTGGCTACTTCCATGAAGAGTAGGGCCAAAGGGGAGAAGAAATCCTGGTTCTCTCTTCGGCTGGGCAGCAGCTGCAGTATTCCTCAGCAGCCCGACTGCCTCCCTGTAATGATACAGAAAGACAACCAGCGGATCCATACAGTAGCAGATCTCTGTTTTACACCTTCTGTACAGCCACCCAGGAGGATTCCCTGCAAAGCAGGGTTCTGTATAATCTCCCAGATTCTGCTCTCTCTTCCATCCAAGAAATCATAGAAGTTCTTCACTAGTTATTTCTAGATATAAACAAGACTACCGGATTTTCATATGCATATTCATACACACACGGCATTTCAATTGCTTGAGTTATTATTTTTCTTGAAGTATGCCCAAGTCTCATGGGTTATTATTCTTCAGAAAAACCCAGACCCAGATCAACTGTTCATAATAACTGCTTCTGGTTTTATGCTTAGCATAGTTGGTAAGATTATTTCTGGCAGACTTCTGCTGCTCACTAAATCAATTGTCTTAAATTGAAAGTATATTATATCTCAGATATATGCACTGTTTTCTAATTCAAGGCTGGATTCCCATCTCAGTTTCATTCATGCAAATCCAAGAAAGACATAATTGAAGTCAATAGAGTTAATTTGGATTCATTCAGTGGTAACCAAGACCAGAATCTGGTCCTAATTTTGTAAATGTCTCCCCCTGAATTCTGTATTACCCATACAAGTCTATCACTAATCCCAATATTCTCCCAATATAGTGTTCAAGATCCCCATGAGGGGAAGAAAATAAGATGGTTTGTATGTGTGTTAAAAGGGGTGAACAAGTTATGAGCTCTCTCTGTATAAACTTTAGACAGAGTAGGGGTATGTCTATGCTACAGCACTATTTTGAATTAACTTAATTCGAAATAGTTAATTCAAATTAAGCTAATTCGAAATAACGCATCTATACACAAAAACTATTTCGAAATAGTGTTTTGCTATTTCGAAATAGTGTTTTGCTATTTCGAAATAGCACGTCCACACTGAGTGGACCCTGAACTGAAGTTAAGGCTGGCCGGAACCAGTGCCGGCAGGGCATCAGGTTAAAACTTAGTATGTGGGGCTGCTGCCTGAGGCTAACTGAGCTCTGTCCTTAAAGGGACCCTACCCCCACCCCGGACAGACAGTTCTCAGGATTCCCCATCCCCATTTGCTTGTCTACCTTGAAGAGGGACAGTAAAGCAGTCCTGTCTTGGAGTGCCCTGAATGCCCAAACTCGGGACACCACAGCACTCGGCCACATGGAGCCAGAGTTGCCCCTGGGCACGCCAGTGCGTCTTGTGCGGTCGTTGCCATCAGCCTGGCTGCACTCGCTGCAGGCTGCCATCTGAGGGGGGGGAGGGGGATGCGGCCGTCTATGGATTCATCGGGGGGCTTTCAAGATCCAGGAGGCCCTGAGGGAGAGAGTCCACCCCAAGGAGCCCTCAGAGCCTCCCCGGTCCTCCCCACCGGGGGCTCATGCCCCATTCCTCCCTCACGTCCTTCCACTTACCCCTCCCTAGCCCCCCTTCCTGATGTCAAATAAAAGACATGTATGTTCAAAAATAGAAACTGGGTTTATTGAACAAAACTGGGGGGGGGGGGGGGAAGGGAGATGAACCTCTGGGAAGACTGGGAAAAGGAGGTGGGAGAGGGGAAGAGAGAGGGTGGAAGAGGGGAGGGGGAAACCTGGGAGGAGGGAGCTGGAAGGGGGAAGCAAGGGGAAGAAGAGGGAGGGGAAGCTCAGGTCTTAGGGTTGGGGATCTCACCGGACCAATCTGACTTTCATGCTAACCTGCTCCTGGGTTCACATGTGGCCTTTGGTGGCCAGGCTGGCAGCCATCCTGCCATAGACGGCCGCATTCCTCCGTCTAGTGCGGAGATCATGGACATTGGGGGCATCTCCCCCAAACCTGAATAAAGTCCATGATCTCCACCCTGGACCAGGAAGGCGCCCGCCTTCTCCAGCTCCTGGCAGGCTCCTGGCAGCTGGCAGAGTGCTCCTGGGGAGCGGTGGAGGGCTGGCTGCCAGTGGCTTGCTGGCTCATGTTTTGGGGCCACTGGGTCAGGGGCCCCGGTGGCCACTGCTGGCTCTGGGCTGGCAGGCTTGGAGCTGGCACAGGCACTGTGGCCAGGGTCTACCCCTTTAATATCTCCAGGCTGCGGGAGAGGAGAGTAAGTTTTCCTGGTTGTGCCCAGAGTGGCCACCAGGGCTCCCTGGGAAGGGCTGGAGGCCCCCTATTTTGAATTAAGTGTCTGCACCGCACTTAAATCGAAATAGCTATTTCGAATTTGGCATTACTCCTCGTAGAATGAGGTTTACCAAATTCGAATTAAGGGCTAAATTCAAAATAGTGTTTTGCATGTATAGACACTATTAAAGTTATTTCGAATTAACTTTTCAGCGTAGATATACCCTAAAAGATTTATCTGGAGTTCTGACCCCATTTCGGCTGTGCACCTAGGTGCTGTTTCAAGTCCCTTTAACTGAGCCTTCCCAGAGCTAAGATGATCTCAGTGTCTGCATTGCTCTGTTGTAGGCTATGATCCCAACCCTGTGCAGTCGCTTGGGGAGAGCAGAGATTCTGGACCTTCTGGGCAGGGTGGTGGACTCTGTGGTATTTTCAGCACATCAAGTGACAGTCTCAAGGGGATCTCTGTGACTGAATCTGTTAAACACACATCTCTCTTTCCGGAGTATGCATGTGGATGAAAAGAGTAGAAGCTATCAGCAACTGTGCCTAACTGGCCTTTAAATAAAGATATTTTGGAGCCAACATGAAAACACAACAAATGTATATAACAAAGTGAAGTGGAAGGCAAGACCATTAGAGAGCACAGGAGCAGGCTGAGAAAGCCTATTCTAAATTAGAGGTGGGAAGACTGCTGAGAAAATGAATTTGTATTGAATGTAGCTGGTTAGTAAGATTAATGAGGACAGCAATCACATTGCATGGTGGTCAATCTTCAATAATTTAAGGATAATAGAAACTAATTTCAAGGTGATTAAAAACTCCCTCTCGTTTGAAGTGTGACTCAGGTTTCTGAACAGAACAGAGAGGCCAAACTTTGTGAAGCCAGGATGCCATCAAGTGTGGAGGGAACTTAAAAGTCCCATAGAAACAATGAGTAATAATAATTTTTACCACTGAGCCTCAGTTTTAAATGAAGAACTTGGAGGCAGTCACAGGGTGGCATACATGAATGAGGATATGAACATAGAAATTGCCACCTTCAATGTAGAACCCAAACTCAAATGAGACCAAACTGAAGTAAGCAGATGATCCCCATCCAACAACATTAAAGGAACAGGCACATAAAATTGCAAGCCCAATAGCCAGGATATATAATGAATCTCTAAACTCAGGGGTCACACTCTAAGAGTCGAGAATTACAAATAAACAAATAAATAAATGGCAATTGGGATAAAATACAGAGTTTTACTGAAAGTAGATTGTGCCAAACCAACCTGATCTTCTCTGAAAAGATATCTGATTCTCAAGACAAAGACAAAAAGCAGCAGATCTAATCTGTCAGCATTTGATACACTTCTTCATGGGAAATTATTAAACTGGAGAAGTTGGGGATTAATATGGAAATTGATTAGTGGGTAAAGAACTGGTGAAAAGAGAGATTACAGTGAGTCATGCTGAAAGATGAACAGTCAGGTTTGTAGGGAGGTTACTAATGAAGTTTCTAAAGGATCAGTCATGGGGCCAATCTCAGTTAATATTTTCATCAATGGCCTTCGTAAAAAAGAGTAGGAGTGTACCTCCCTCCAAAAAAATAACTGCAGATGACACAAGGTTGGGAGGTATTGACAATATGAAGGAGTACTGAAATATCATACAAAAAGATTTGGACAACCTTCAAAACTGAAATAATAGAAATGTAGTAGTGCAAACCATGAACTTAGGTCCTAACAACAAAAAAATTTTCTATGAAGTGAGGACTTATTTTGGAAAATAACAGAAGAGGAGAAAGACTTGGGTGTACTGGTTGATTACATGACCTGTCAATATGATGCAGGCATAAAAAAAAAGGCTAATGCAATTCCTTGATGCATGAGGAGAGCTATTTCACATAGATATAAGGAAGCACTATCATGGTTGTACAAGGCATTGGCAAGACCTCATCCAGAACGTTGTGTACAGTTCTGATCCCCATGTTTAAGAAAAGTGAATTCAAACTGGAATAGTTGCAGAACAGGGCTACTAGAATGATCAGAGGAATGGATAATATACTTTATAAGAGGTAACTTTAAAAGCGTGGCTTATTTAGTCTAAGAAAACAAGCGCTGAGAGTACTATAAGATTGTTCTCTGTAAATACATCAGGGGACTAAAGATCAGAGAAGGACAGACGTTACTGAAGTTAAGGGCCAATGTTGGCTCAAGAACAAATGGATATAAACTGGCCATCAGCAAGGTTAGGGTTGAAGGTTTCTAATCATGGGGAGTAGATGGGTGTAATGCCTAATTGGCTTCAAGACTGAGCTTGGTAAATTTATGGGGAGGATGATATGATGTGACTACTTACAGTGGCATGTAGCTGATCTGCCACTGCTAATACAAATATCTCTAATGGCCAATGAAGGGGCACTAGTTACTACAGGGAATTGTCTTCTGGGTGTCTGACGACTGGGTCTTGCCCATATGTTCAAAGTCTATCTGATCACTATATTTGGGGACAGGAAGGAATTTTCTCCCAGGTCAACAAAAATGCTGTTGACGTGCAAGGTTGCCAAAAGTGAAACTGGTCATACCTGTTTTTCTGCCTCCCACTGTTGACATTTCATGACCACATTGCTAGTACCCCGACAACAGACAGAACAATGTAATGTGTGTAAGCATCCCACAGCGCAGTGCTAGGGGAAGGCAGAGCTGATCCCTGCACTTCTTGGGATTCCATCGTAGCTCTATGAGCTCTATGTGCTGAGGAATGTCAAAGCAGCACAACAGCAGTCTCTCTAGCCCTCCCTCCGCAGCAGCAGTCTATGTTTCTAGCAGGGCAGAATAGAAGCATTCCAATGATTTTCTCTTTCTTTGTTCCCCAAACGGAGCAGCTCACTCAGCTGTTAGACACTATCAGGACCTTTGGAGGGGAGAGGGCGGAGAGGCGTATGCCTGCAGGGTAGCAGAGATCACAAAACACTGAGTAAGGGCTTAAGGGCAGGCATTGTGGGATACTTGTTCTCTCAACAAAACAAACATTAGAGAGTCCACACCGGTTCTTTGTCGATAATAAGGGAAGGGGAAAAGACAAAGTCTCTTGCAGGGATGAACATTTTTTGTTGACAAAACTGAGTGTTTTTCCCAACAAAAGTCATACTGCAGTGTAAATGCTCTCACTGTTTTGTTGCCAAATGGCAGTTTTGGCAACAAAATGTGCCAGTGTAGACAATCCCTTACCAGAGGTTATGGGCCTAACTCAGCAGTGGGTAGGTGAGGTTCTGAGGTCTACAATACACAGAAGGTAAGACTAGGTGATCATGATGGTCCCATCTAGCCTTAAAGTCTTTGACACTTGCCAAAGTTGCCTGGGAAACCAGGAAACATGCACATATCTTGTAAACTTAACTTACTCTCTGCCTCCCCTTGTTGACCTTTCCACGGGTCCCCAGTGAGACACTTTTAAAATACTTAAAATATGTAATACTACAAATGTCCATACAAAAGTAATAATCATACATGTCCATAATAATAGTGGCTAGTAAATAATCTCCACATCTGGCCAACTATATACCTTAGTTTTTAGCAGGGGCAGGCAAAATACATCCTACCAACTGGATCCAGCTCATAGCCTAGTGGGAGCTCAGCCAGGCTTTCTGCCTGCTCTGCCCCAACAGGCCACTCAGAGCAGCTGGCTGCAGAGGTCATGTGCTCCTGTGAGCACTGTAAGCCTGAGGGATAGGGTTGCCAGGTGTTTGGTTTGGAACTGGACAGTTCGGTATTTGAGCTTTCTATCCAGGAAACAAATTGATAAAATACTAGACATATAAATGTCCGGTATTTTCTAATTAAGTAAGTTTTATTATTATCATGAGTATCAGTTCATAGTTGTGTACTGCCTGGCTGGTAGACACGCTCACGCTGCATAAGCATGTCTACAAGCCAGGCAGTATGCCACTACATAGTAGAGAGGAGGAGGGGTGGGGGTGATCTGGAATCCCTGGGGCCGGACTTGCCTGTGCGCTCCACTGGGACCATGCACAGGACAGGCAGCACCTCGGGCCCTGCATGTACCCGGGCTAGCCCCGCTCCTTCCCCCGCCCGCTGCCACAGGCCAGCTCCGCTCCTCCTGATCCCCTCCCAGCCAGCTCCGCTCCCCCTGACCCTCTCCTGGCCAGTCCTGCCGTCCTGTTCCTTCTCCCGATCTCCCCCAATCCCCTCCCAGCCAGCCCTGCTTCCCACCCATTCCTCCGCCCATCACGATCTCCCCTGGCCAGCCCCGCTCCCCCCGACCTCCTCCCAGCCAGCCCTGCTCCCCTCCCGGCCAGCCTCTTCCCCATCTGAGATCAAGCGTGTCTGGTGTTTTTTTGAAATCATCTGGTAACCCTACTGAGGGAGGAGCAGAAAAGGGTTCACACGCTGCCTCTGCCCCCTCTCAGCACAATCTTTCAGCTCCCATTAACTAGATGTTTCACAGCGCTCAGCCATGGTCCCCATAGCTGGTTACTCTGAACAGTGTGCAGGCAGACATGTAGCCTGGTTGAGGAACCTGCTGAGCTGCTGGCTGGATGGCCCATACCCTTCCACACCCTATACCCAAGCCCCTCACTCCATCCTGCATCCTTGTCCCAGGTCAACTCCCGCCCAGACCATGCACCCTCTCCTACACCTCTCCTCCAGATCGGAATCCTCCCATGTATCCATACTCCTTCCTGGCCCTGCATCCCCTCCTACACTCCAGTCCCCTGCCCTAAGTCACAACCCACTCCTTCACCTGAACTCCCTCCCAGATTTCACATACCTCCTGCACCCAATCCCTTACATCTAGCTCCCTTCTGCACCCAACCTCCATCCTAGACCCTGCACCTCCTCCATTAATGTAGTGGAATAATTCAGCTCTTTACTACTTACCAAATTCTTGGGAGTGCCTTCCCGCCCCTCCCCCACCCCACCAACAGATATTGTCCACCCCTGGCTTATGGTCTTCTCAAAATGACCTCTATGTCACACCCTGACAGCAAAGGTCCAGGAATCCAAAGCAGAGCACAGCCGCTAAATGTATCAGTCAGGGTGAATTTTTGTGCCAAACAAATCCCAAATCATTTAGGGCTTCATAAGTCAAAACCAACATTCTGAAGCTACTAGGCAGTCAGTGGAAACTATAGAACACAGGTCTAATGTGGTTCTCTGCATGAAGCACTGCTTAATAAGAAAAGTGCTTCTTTCTGCAACTCTAATTTCAGCTTCTGAATAGTCTCAAAGTGTGACCCCATGTAGAGTCCATTAACACACTCTAGTCTTTTTAATAACTATAACCTCCATAACAAGATTTCTTATGCTGAAGTCACTGATACATACTCCAAATCTTGCTTTTTCCCCCCACTAATATCTGTTATCTGAGAGTTTACTCAAGTAATGTTGCACCGGGAACTCAGTATTATTGACCTCTGAGGTAAGTAACAGAAACTTACTGACACCACATAATAGTCTTCAGCCCACCGCTAATCAACATTTCTTCTTGGATTTAACATCTTTATTTTTAAAATTCATTATATAATTCTAACTCTATTATGAAACTTCTGCTGTGGCATGCAACAGATTTGCAAATAAGACCTCACAAAAAATAAAGTGGTTTATGATGATCATTAGTATCTGAAAACACTATGGGGGGGGGGGGGGGGAAGAGCAAGAAAGATTGACAAAACTTTTACCTAAAATAGCATGCTTCTATATAGTCATAGAGGACAGTTGTGGTCATTATGATAATTAATGCTTTAAAACTAGATGATCAAAATGGTCCCTTCTGACTTTAAAGTCTATGAGCCTATGAATCTATAATAATATAATCAAGAAACCAGACGTCACTTCACTGTTATCCTGAACTATTCCTCACTGCACAAATTACTTTGAGCCTCCTTCCTCCTACTCTGAAGAATCACTGGTGATATATGTACAAAACTCTTTTGGAAGAAGAGGAAAGCAACAAGGCTTTTCCTGTAGAGCAGCAGAATTGCAGAGATTTCTTATAGTCCCCTAATAGAAACTAGGAATACGGGCCCATAACAAGGTCTTCCAGACAATACGGCAAAACAGACAGTAAACAAGGATAATGCTACAGGTTGCACCTCTCCACTCCGGCATCATGTGATTTGGCATGATTTTAGTTAGCTGGATGTCCACTTATCATGGGTGTGGCCAAGTTTGTTTAGAGCTAGCAGACCTGGTTCTCAGTGTTCTGTGTTGTTATTTAGCCCTAATTTAACACTGAATGTCTTGTAAGGGCCCAGTAAGCAGTGGAAGTGTTGGTGATGCTGCTAGACAGTACTGACCATGTTGGTAATGCTGCTATGCAATACTGACCTCCCGTGGTTTGGCAAATTCTCTGGTTTGGCATTGGTCAGGTCCTAAGGATGCTAGACTAGAGAGATTCAACTGGTACTAGAAATAATTAGTCACTCATGACAAAAGAGGATGAAATTTGCACTACTAATTTATAGAGCAAAGTGCGTTGCAAAGCTTAAAGTTAACTGAAATAAATATTAAATTACTCACTGATAATGCTATTCCACTAGTCACATAAAAATTCCTTTTAGTTCAACAATTCTGACAGAGGGATGCGATAAATCTGGAGAAAGATGTATTAATTTCAAATGAACTTGCTAACAAACCAATTTAGGCCCAAGATAGATAAAATCCATTAACTTTACCACAATGTGGTCTTTTCTTGATTTCTCATTCCTTTTCTTCATTTCTTGATTCCTTTCACTTCTGCTGTCTATATTCCATTTTCATTCCTTCCCCTTATCTACACACCATTCTCTCTCTTTAACCTCCTATTATTTTAATGGTTTAATTGTTTCTTATATTTGAATGAACTGGATGAAAATGAGAGTCCAACTTATGTCAGTGTGCAAATGTCCTCTTGTAGCTCTGCCAAAGGACTTCAGATCTTGACTCCTGAAGTTCCAGTCTATATAGGACTCTATCTTAGGTCTCTATATAGCTCTGCTAATCCAACTTTACTAAAATTTGTGATAGTTCTGTGACCCAGCCAAGATCAACAATCTCTTTTTATTTGCGATCTAGGCAAGCACCTAGAAATGAAAGGATAGTGGACTAACTGCTGTTTCCCATGTCACCTCTCCTCACCTTTTAATAACTGTCCTAGACAGGAAAATTCAAGTGCACAATAATTATGTAAATCCTATAATCAAGGGGCCAGAATCCTCTACTGGTGTAAACTGGCATCCCTCTATTGACTTCAATGATGCAATGCCAATTTACATTAGCTGACGATCAGGCCTGTGATTTTAAGCAGGAGTCATCATTATTACATACCTGCAGGGAAGATCATTTGACTGTCCATGATGTTAGTAAAGCTGGTGGTGTTATGGTTCAAAATGGAGGAATTTGGGCAATAAGCCTAAAGGCAGCCCTAATCAGGGATGCCACATGGCACCCACAACAAGCACATTCTGAAGTATCCAAGACAGAAGTATTGCATCAAAACTGGCCACTGAATTCAACATCTGCAGGGGACTTTGTGGTGCAGTAGATTAGTGGAATTCTGGACACCTTGGGCCAAATTCAGAGAGGATGTAAATGTGGCTTATATTTCAGTAAGATAGTGTGAGGATAAATTAGAGTAAATTGTGCACTGAGGTGCCAGAAGGGCAGAGTTGTAGTGAGAAAGGCAGTCAGCAACAACAGAATGTAAGATAAAGCAGAGTGTCTGGCTTTATCTTACACCTTCTTACATCCTACTGCTGGTCCTTTTTCCTAGCTACACTACCACCCATCTGTCTCCAACAGTCATGAACCTGAGCAGGATCAAAGAACTTACCCTGAACATACCAGCTTACACTCATTCCAATTTAATGAAGTATCACTTATACAATCATATGCAGCACCTATGAATTTGGTTCAATTCTTACGCAAGATATGAGTGAAAATTAATCTATCATCTTAATATTTTGCTGTGGTATGCCTGACTACCCCTACTCAGGATAAACTCAGAACAGAAAGAACAAGAAGCACTGCACCTCAACCCTAGGTGTAGCAATGGAACTATAATGGGACCTACCCTGGAACAATTTTAAGTGCTGTGAGTCAGAACATGGGCTGCTTGGTAGAATTATGCAAGGGGAACTTGCACTATGCCAGACTTTAATCAGGGCTGTTACTTCTTCACATCCACTAAAATACAAGACTGTGGAATATTGGGTTTTACCCTATCATGGAGTTTCTGTTGAAAGTTTTTCAGCCATCTCCCATGTACATTTGGAATGACCGGGGTAAACCCCTTTCTCCTGTAGCAATGCCTCAGGGCATAGAAAAGATTTACCTCAAGAAAAGAGTTGATGGAAGAAAAGCCCCTCCATTTAACTGAACTGCTGTGCTAAATGCAAGCTCAAGTCTACTATAAAGGGCACGGACAAGAACAAGCCTGAGTCCTAAGTAAAGTACAGACACTTGGGAAGACGAGGAGGTTATTACACAAACATCTATTTCTTCTTTCAGTGGCTTTGGGTTCAAACGTCCTTGGTTTTCTAGGATACTAGCCTAGGTTAGAAGTAAACAAGAGATGTCTCTTATTTCTATGGAAGTGGGCTGATTCTGGATTTTATTTAAACGTATGGTTTATTCTTCATTTTCTTTTAGCTCTCTCACACAGACAGTGATTTTGTACACAGCATTACTTCAATGGTGTATTACCTTGGCTTAATTTGATAAGCCTTTTGTCCCCTTCCCAGGTAGGGCAAACAGCAGTATCACAAACTCATTCTGCTGGTGGGGCAATCATAGCGCTAACCTCTGGGCAATGCATTCCACCTTCCTACTCCAGCCTGCAAGACAGATGTCCCCAAAGCCATGCTGCATGCTATGCAAATTCCTCTGCGGTTGAGGGCAATATTAGACATGATTTGCAGCATGAAACCCAAAAAGGTTGAGAGTTTTGTAATTGGAAATGGGGCCTTAGGTCCTTAAAAGTATGGATTGTTACTGCTGCGCTAGGTTGGTTAAGAAAATATGTCTGACTTGGAGCAGGAGAAAATAGAATATCAAGTTATTACAATGCACGTCACAGGGAACAGTGAAAAGCAAATGTTTTTGATAGATTACATGTGATTAGAACAAGGACCTTAGGCATGGAAATCTATCTATTAGATATCATTCTTTCTTTAGTCCCAGTAATATAACTATCAAACATTAGAGTAAACTTCATTTGTTACAGGAATGACCCATGTGCCTCATCCTCTGGGCTTTTTCACTTATGTCAAGCCAAATCATCGTTACAGACTCATAGTTAAATGCTGTTGCAATGATGGACAGGTAGATCCTTCCTCCACATTCATGGTCTATTTATTCATCTGCTCTGTTTACTGGGAGTCACTGAATAGAGAAGCTACCGGCACCAGTATTAGCAAGTGGACTAAGAACATGTGTTTCCTTCAGGGGAATATTTGACAGTGTATTTTTAAAGCCAAATAGGAGAAATAAAGTGTAAACAAGTTGTGAATTGATGAGAAATGAAATGCATCAATAAGAAGTCAGGTTATTATTGCACGAAGGGTGTACTGCATTACAGGGGGGAAAATCAACTCACCAAGATGTCTGTCAGCACTCAGCAGCCCCTGGATTTGTTCCTTTTATTATCACAAGCAGTTTTCTCATTTTTGTACAGTCTTCTGTGAATCCCTTAGATCCCCTGAACTGTCCCTCTCCTGCACTGATGAGACAAGACAGTTGTAGAGGTGTTTCTTCCCCTTATGCTTATCCTCTTGAGGCTGAGTGTTCTGCCCCCTGAAAATTCTCAACCTGTGCTTGGTCCCAGAAGCTTGGGACCTGAACTCTGATCTCATATGATGTCTATCAACAGGCTAACACCCTCATCAGGTTTCTTTCCACAAAGGCTTGCAATAACAGTCCTTCACAGAGTAACTGACAGAAATGTAATTACACCTGTTTGAATCCTTCCACAAAGCATTCACAGGAGACCAACGATATTTTCCCCCTTTAATACTGAGTGAGACACACAATATTTAGTTTGGAAGTTTGGTAACTCATGGAATACCATCACAGAGCTCTAAAATGGATGGCATGTCAACACAGACTTAAGAGACTAAAACAAAGATGCTGAGATAGTGCTATATTAGTGCTGAAGAGATCGAAACAGTCCTCATGCCCTCTTCATTGCCATGTTTTGCAATTCTATTGCAAGCCTTGTGATATTTGATGTTTTCTAAAAGTCCCAATTCCTAGAATAGAAAGATGGTAATTGAATCTCAGCATTTATTTTCAATGACATTACTAGCCCTAATAATTTTAGAGAAAATAATGAAAACAGGAAAGAAGTATATCCTAAAGGCTCAGAAAACAAAAAGCAAAGAAAGAGAGCCATATTTTACGTATCAGGATTTTCCCTAAGAGAACCTCAAGTTTCTATGCAGCATTGGACACACAGTTTCTAGTTTGTTTTCCTGGTGTGAGAATTGGATGAAGAATAGTTCGTTCAACTAACAGAACAACTCTGGATATTTAAAAATCTTTAACTATTTAATTTGAGTACAATATATACTTCAAAGCCCGTAAGTTGGAATATGAGCATGCTGAGCAAGGTAATAATCTCTCTCCTGTGCATTAATTTGCTGATGTCAACATACTCATGAGCTGCACCATCCCTTAAGGAGTTTCACGGCAAAAGCAGAAAAGCAATTATAAAGGAAAAGGCTTCTCTTTGCATACAAATGTCCATATACATTTTTCTAACCAGCAGGAGACTGATTAAGTGTTCTTCCTAGCCCCACAGGGTTAGTAAACTCCATTTCCTTGCTGTATCCCCCCTATCATAGAAACTGTATTTACTTTCAGTTATGCTTTCAGGCTTTTCTGTTGTTCACTCAAATGACATCAGTATGATGCTTTATAAGCCCTTAGCTGGGGCATGTGCACACCCCTTGTGAGTCCCACCGCTAGAAATATATTCTACAGCAGCATATTGATATACGGAAGTACCACCATATACCTCTGCATTTCTTATGAGCTACTGCTATCATATAGGATTCTTGACCATGAGGTTCAACACTTTGGCAGTGGGGGGGGGGGGGAACCATTCTGCAATAATCAGGAATAGGAAATCTTAAACAGATGCATTCTCCACAAGCCCCTCTTCAAAGAGAAAATCTATTTCACTTGTGGAATAACGCTAAGGCTATCCACACTGGAGAGTTTTTTCAAAATAAGCTATTCCTTTTCACAAGCAGGAGTTATTTCAAAATAACAAGCCCCTTATTTCAAAACAACAGGCTTGGTAGTGTGGACACTTGCCTTGTTATTTTGAAATAAGGGGAGTTATTTCGAAATAACTCCCCAATGTAGACATGCCTTAAGCGAGTGATACATCATAGTCCAACCATAAAACACATGGATCTTTCAGAAATGATGAGATGTTTGGTCATAAAAGAAAAGCGTGATTCAGCCTTTTCAGATACCTAAGAATTCGGATAACTTAACATTATTTTAATAGCCATGACAGTTTCATTAATACACTGTGCCATTATCTGATCCTGTTTCCTTTTCTAAACTCATATTGTGGATTTTCATACATGCCAAGGTGTGAGCTGCTAATGCCCTCTCTCCATTAGTTAGAAAATGAAAACCCTTAGTGCACAGACCAGAATAAACTAAAAGATGCCTGACTGCAGGATTGCTCACAAGGAATGTCTCATGCAGCCTGCATAGATCCAGTCTCAGAATGATCTGAGAAAGCTTTAGTGATTTTACTGTGAATAGACTGGCAGAATGGACTACAGAGACTTCTGAAAAACAAGCACTGGTTCAAATCCGTGGTGACAATGAATTTTATATTTTCAGCTCAGCTTCAAATGGATGTTTGACTACATCATAAAACCAGCATATGCATGTAACCCCTCCCCCAACCACTCCCCCCTCCCGGGGTTTAGAGAGCAGGGCACCTTTACAAATATGTTCTGAGGCAGATGAAGTGCTGTATGTTCAGTAGGAGAGGTGTCAAGGGAGGGAGAGGATGGGGTATGTGGGTGCCTGTAACTCCAGACAAGAGGAGCTATAGCAACGAGGCCCTCGCACAATGAAGCGGCCAAGAACCAGCCTGAAACCTATGAGGGACAGAGTGGCTGACCAGGGATGCCCCAGAACGGGAGCCAGGAAGAACACTGTGCCATGAAGAAATCACCTGAGATAAACAAACTGGAGACCATGGGCAGCTCATGAACCTCTGACTGGGGGATTTAGCCCAAACCCTGCTCCTCCCATCCAAAATCCTGCGCCTTCCGGGTACCCTAAAACCCAGAGTCCTCACCCCACCATCGTTGCCAGCCTCCAACCCCAGGCTGGCCAGTGCCCACAGCCACCCACAGCTCCGGACTACCATGAGTGCACTGCAGCTTCCCTGCAGAACATTGGGAAAGAGACCACGTGGTAGTGCCACTGCAGCCTTCTCCGCCTTGAGCCCTCAGAGCTGGCTGTTGCAGACTCCTCTGTCCTGGGAAGGCAAGGCAGCATGTCAGGTGGCCCAAGCCCTTGGAGCCCAGCAGCACCACTGAAACAGAGGCCTGGGAGCAGAGTCTGAGCAGGGCCACGTCTGGCAGTTTGGGGAGCGTCAGCCTTCCGCAGCCTCCTCTTCCTGCTGCCCATGCTGAAGGCAGGCCCAGTATCACGGTCACCCAGACTTGTACGAGGCCACAAGTATTTGGGCTTGTGACCTTGCATTGGGAATAAGAAGAGAGGTTATCGCTAGTTAAGTGGTTGAGAAGGGATGTCACTCGGCATGGCCAACAGAAGAGGGGTTGCTTGGGGAAGTTTACTGGCACCAAAAACTGCCAGTAGCAGCCAAGACTCACTGCCAACCTGTAACTCTGCCCAGGATTCCAGAGTTCTGAGTCTAGATGCATTGCTCAGTGTCTAGCCTGTTATATTCTGCTACCAATGGACGCATGAGTCCTGAAGTTGCTCTCTTATCTTCTCCCAAGGTTGTTTTTCGCCATTCATCCCTCTTTAAAGATGCATTTCTTTTTCTTAGATTTACTGAACTATTTCAGGGTGTGCGTGCACACGTGTTCTTGGCGGGAGAGAGGGGAGTTGGAAGAGGAGGTGTTTTTGGGGCTGAAGGGAATTTCCCTGCTGCATTTCACATGCACCTTCTCTAGGACTCTATTTTGGCCACGAGGGAACTATAGAGGGAACACAAAAAGGGACCGAGTGCTGTCTCTGTATAGGAAAGGCCAATGCGAAGAATTAGCGGAAATTATGAAGATTAAGCTACTTTGGGGAAAAACTTAAATAGCACCTTCCTACACTATTCCTGATTAACTGATATGTCAGCCCCTCCCTTTCAGGCACATTAACCTCACACAAAAATCAAAAGCAACACACACATATGCTATATAAACTATGCAGATAATGATTCTTGTGGGAGCATTACTAAACCACCTACACAAGAGTTTCTTTTTCTGCTAAAGAAGGTGCGAGATTGCATGAATTTAGATTGTTACCTGAGGCAATCTGCAGAGCAATGTGCCAAAGTTGAGTGTTTACAGGTTTAAAGTTTGGGATTGACTATGTGCCAATCCTTTTCAGCTGTGGGCACTAGACCCTGCACCCAAATCACTGTTGACCTTTTCTGGTATTTATGATGTCAGTACAGATTTTTATCACTGTTTGAGCTCTTGACACAAAGCAAACAGGTTCTGTAGCCTGTATTTATCCATGCAAGGTATAAGAAATGGGATTTAGTCCCTTCTACGTACTTGTCCATTCTCCTCCTTGGCTGCTTGGACAATATGGGGGCACAGGTGCATATACCTTAATTCTTTAACAAGCTTCTCAGAGAAAATGTTTACACATAAATAATAAATGTTGACACGCTGGGTAATCTGATCTGAGGATGGGATTACGTGATCATGAGATGGTAGATTTCAGGATCCCGACAAAAGGAAGAAAACAGAGCAACAAAATATATACCCTGGACTTCAAAGAAACAGACTTTGATTCCCTCAGAGAACTGATGGAAAGGATCCCCTGAGATGCTAACATGAGGGGAAAAGAATCCATAAGAGGTGGCAGTATTCTAAAGAAGCCTTATTGAAGGAACAGGAACTTACAATTCACAATAAGAAAAGCAAATATGGTAGGCGACCAAGATTGGCTTAACAGGGAAATTCTTGGAGAGCTTAAAAACAGAAAGGAAGTTTATAAACAGTGGAATCTTGGACAGATGACTAGGGAGGAGTATAAATATATTTCTTGAGAATGCAGGGGAGTTATCAGGAAGGCGAAAGCACAATTGGAATTGCAGCTAGCAAGAGATGTGAAGGGTAACAAGAAAGGTTTCTACAGGCATGTTAGCAATAAGAGGGTGATCAGAACGGGTGTGGGGCCCTTACTGGATGAGGGAGGTAACCTAGTGACAGATGATGTGGGAAAAGCTGAAGTAATCAATGCTTTCTTTGCCTCTGTTTTCACAGACAAGGTCAGCTCCCAGACTACTGGGAGGGGCAGCCCTCGGTGGAGAAAGAAAAGGTTAAGAACTATTTAGAGAAGCTAGACATACACAAATCCATGGGTCCGAATTTAATGCATCCAAGGGTACTGAGGGAGTGTGCAAATGTCATTGAAGAGTCTTTGGCCATTATCTTTAAAAACTCATGGAGATCGGGAGAGGTCCCAGATGACTGGAAAAAGGCAAACGTAGTGCCCATCTTTAAAAAGGGGAAGAAGGGCAATCCAGGGAACCAGTCAGCCTTACCTCAGTCCCCAGAAAAATCATGGAGCAGATCCTCAAGAAATCCATTTTGAAGCACTTGGAAAAGGAGAAAGTGATCGGGAATAGTCAACATAGATTCACCAAGAGCAAGTCATGCCTGACCAATCTGATTAGCTTCTATGATGAGGTAACTGGCTCTGTGGACACGGGGAAGTCAGTGGATGTGACTTTGACTTTAGAAAAGCTTTTGATTCAGTCTCCCACAATATTCTTGCCAGCAAATTAAGGGAATATGGATTGGATAAAAGGACTGTAAGATGGATAGAAAGATGGCTAGATTGTTGGGCCCAACAGGTACTGATCAACGGCTCCATGTCTGGGTGGCGGTCAGTTTCAAGCGGAGTGCCACAAGTGTCTATTCTAGGGCAAGTTTGGTTCAACATCTTTATTAATGACCTGGATGAGGGGATGGATTGCACCCTCAGCATGTTTGCAGTTGACACTAAGCTAGGGGTAGAGGTAGATATGTTGGAGGGTAGGGATAGGGTCCAGAGTGACCTAGACAAATTGGAGGATTGGGCCAAAAGAAATCTGATGAGGTTCAACAAGGACAAGTGAAGAGTCCTTCACTTGGGACAGAAGAATCCCCAGCACTGTTACAGGATGGGGACTGACTGTCTGAATAGCAGTTCAGCACAAAAGGACCTAGGGATTACAGTGGGTGAGAAGCTGGATATGAGCCAACAGTGTGCCCTTGTAGCCAAGAAGGCTAATGGCATATTAGGGTGCATTAGGAGGAACATTTCCTGCAGATCTAGAGAAGTGATTATTCCCTTTTATTCAGCACTGGTGAAGCCACATCTGGAGTATTGTGTCCTGTTCTGGGCCCCCCAACTACAGAAAGGATGTGGATGCATTGGAGAGTGTCCAGCAGAGCACAACCAAAATGATTAGGGGGCTGGAGCACATGACCTACGAGGAGAGGCTGAGGGATCTGGGCTTATTTAGTCTGCAGAAGAGAAGACTGAGGGGGGATTTGATAGCAGCCTTCAACTTCCCAAAGAAGATAGAGAGAGGCTGTTCTCAGTAGTGACAGATGGCAGAACAAGGAGCAGTGGTCTCAAGTTACAGTGGGAGAGGTCTAGGTTGGATATTAGGAAAAACTATTTCACTAGTAGAGTGGTGAAGCACTGGAATGGGTTATCTAGATAGGTGGTGAAATCTCCATCCCTAGAGGTTTTAAAGTCCCGGCTTGACAAAACCCTGGCTGGGTTGATTTAGTTGGGGTTGGTCCTACTTTGGGCAGGGGGCTGGACTCGATGACTCCTAAGGTCTCTTCCAGCCCTAGGATTCTATGGTTCTATGAAATATTCCATTTATTTTACTTACTCCTGTTGTAGTTGATTTAAACAACTTCCAAATATTAAGTCAAATATAAAGTATAGTTACAAAGGGAAGTAACCAGTTGGATACTGGGACTGACTGACATTGCACACACAGCAGAGTGGCATTAGAAGCTGGCTATATTATGTAAGGCTTGGTGTTTGTCCCAAAAAGCAATGTAAATGACAGCATTAAGCCTAAAACTGACTCTTCAGCACCGACCCTCGTCTCCCCACCCAGAACTTCATGGCTCCTCTGAGTTGTTGCTTACGTATGACAATGGCTAGGCAAAATGAAGCAAAGATATCCAATGCTAATTGCCAGAAGGAAACTAGGGTTGTCTAATCCTATCAATGTGTGGCTACCCAGAGCCATCAGAGGCATAGATGGCCCCTGAAAGTCTCCATATCTTAGTGGTGGGCAACCTTTGGGCCACATGTGGCCCATTGGGGTTCCTTGTGTGGCCTGTTAGACATTTTGTTTACTGTTCCCATGTGCAGGGTTGTCAGATTCCACTAGTTTCTGTTCGTGTATTAATACGTGAGACAAGCATGTAAAAGAAAGGCACGTGAAGTGAGGTGTGTGCTGACTGCACACAACATTTACTGTGAAGAGCCGTGCACTCTCTCCACGTCCAATCAAAGTGATGCTATGGTTCAATCAACACACCCTTCACACTCTAGGTACCCTATTCTGGGAAAAAGTCTTGGTTGTGACAATCTCACAGCCCGCTGACATGAAGGAGGGCCACTCATGCAACCCACTTACTAACCTAGGATTCTAGCCCATTGCTGTCCTAGCTTGGATTAGGGATGTTAAGTAACCAGTTACCATGTAATGCTTAGCAGGTAATGGTTAACCAGTTATCGGGGAGCAGGACCCTACCTGCGGCAGCTCTGCCGGGCTCCTGTGTGGGGCTGTCTCTTCTGGCCCCACATGGAGCTGCTGGCTCTGCTGGCTCCACGCTGGCAGCTGCTCCTATTTAACCACTTAACTCAGGGGTGGACAATAAAAAAAAAAAAAAACAGCCTCCTGGGGTAGTCCCTGGTGAGCCGCCGCTGCTATGTTTACCTGCACCATTCGTGGCCAATGTGAGCAGAGGCAAGTGTCACGGACCGGGACGCTGCTTCCTGCCACTAGCATTGGCTGCTAGGGTTGCCAGATGGTTGAACCAAAAATACTGAACTCCCCCGCCCCCCACCCCAAAAAACAAACCAACACCAGGGAAAAAATTCTGTTGAGGGAAAAAAAAAGCAGGGGGAGACCAAAGTTGTTGAGCAAAAGAAAAAAAAATTAAAATAGCATGGCCCCTTTCAGAGTGAGTGCAGACTTAGAACAGGGGAGCGGTTGAACACTAAGACCCAGGAAAGGCATTGCTTCCCCTTGGTCTTTAGGCTTTCTGCCAGTGGCCATTTTGTGTTCTTGTTCAAGCCAGAACTTAGCTTCCCTGCAGAACCAGGTAAGCTTGGGATCTGGGGGCAGGGCACTGGGGGTGTCAGGGCCCAACGGGGAGAGGGGAGGCCATGGGCGCTAGGGTTGCCAGGTGTCCGGTATTTTCGCCTCCAGGCCGGGAAAAAAAATCAGAAAATACCAGACATTTTAGGTGTCCGGTATTTTCTGAATATTTTTTACCAGACAGGGGGCAAAAATACCGGACTGTCCGGGTCAATACCGGACACCTGGCAACCCTATTGGCTGCAGATGGTGACTCGGAGCTGCAACCCTCTGATACCTGCAGGGGTACAAGTAAGCATGGAGGTAGGGGCCCAGCTGGCAGTGTTCCCTGTAAACTGTGGGGCAGCACAGCTTCACAAGTGATTAATCAACCCTGCCCAGTCAGTCAGCTCCCTGCATGGAGCCCTGAGCCTCTGACTGGGCAGGGCTGATTAATCACCTGTGAAGCTGGGCTGCTGCACAGCTTAGAGGGAACACTGCTGCCCTGCTCCAGCCTGTGAGCTGGAATTTGATGGCCCCTGAATTAACTGGTGGGATGTGGGACTTGAGCTGTTTAAGGGGGGATGGGACTCAATGTGCTCCCCAAGTGAATGCCCACTCCAAAACCCACCCCACCTCCCTACCTTCAGAGAGTCCCTTATGTTGCCTTCCTAATGTGGGAGTCAGCTCCATCCCTTGGGCAGCCTGTGTCAGGACTTGAACCCATGACCCTGCCCACCCCAAACAAGTAGTCTAACCCCTGATCCACTCCAGAACCCACCAATTAACTAAACAAACAGGATTTTACATCCCTAGCTTGAACATCATTCACATGCTAGTTTTGTGGGTCATAGCTTGGATAGTTGTTGGAGGACTGTGTTTCTGTCATGTTATACGCTCTTACACCTCAAGTTGGGTTGCAATTTACTGAGATTAAAGGAAAATTGAAGAACCTTTTCCAATGGCAACAACAATCCCAGCTGTCTTATAAAGATATTGCTTATGTGCTTTTCACTCATCTAATTACCAAAAGGCCAAAGCAAGAGAGGTGGAATGATGGAGTGAGTGAGTGAGAGAGTTAAAAAAGAAATAAAAGAATGCAAAAGAAAAAAATGGACTACTACAAAAAGGAGCAGATATGGAATTTAGCTAGGAAATAACATGGTTAAATGTCAAGTAAGAGGGAGGGGTCTCTTGAAAATCCTAATAAATTCTGAATTGGGGTCTAAAGATCTAGGCAGGCTAGAACATGGCTTTTAACCATGGTTCTAATAGACACTGGCCCCATCTATACTGATTTGCAGACTGTATTAGAAGAAGCCATTGTTGATGGGACCATATTTAAAAGAAACCTGGTTCCTATGCCAAAATAGTCAGAGGAAAGAGGATTTCATTATAATAGCAGTGGATTAGGATTTGGGAGATGTAGGTTAAGCTCCTAGTTATGCCACAGACTGGCTGTTTGACCTTGGACAAAAAAAATCACTTAATCCGTCTGTGCCTCAGTTTTCATCTAGGAAATGAAAGCAATAATATTCCATTGTCCATCTTATCTATTTAGAATGCAAGTTTTTTGAGGCAGGGACTCTCTCTCACCAGCTAGCAAAATGGAATCCTGACCAAAGTTGGGGCCCCTACGTATGATACAAATAAGAATGGTTCTTTACAGCACCTTATCCAAAAATCTCTGCTCCATTCAAGCCTCCGGGCTATGGGAAATCTATGTTCATTAAACAATTAAAGACAAAATCAGAGACTTGGAACGGAAAAAAAACTTTCAACATTGAGGGTATGTCTACGCTACAGCGTTATTTCGAAATAGTTATTTTGAAATAGCTTATTTTGAAATAACAAGTCTAGACACAAAATGCATTTCCAAATAGCATTTTGCTATTTCGAAATAGCACGTCCACACTGATAGGATGCTGAATCGCATTTAAGGCCGGCCGGAACCGGTTCTGGCAGGGCATCAGGTCAGGAGTTAGCCTCAAGCAGCAGCCACACAAGTTATCTGAGACCTGTGCTTAAAGGAACCCTCCCTCCCCAAGCAGCCAGTTCTAAAGTTTCCCTGCTTGCTTGCTTACCTCGCTGAGGGACAGCAAAGCATTTTTTTTTCCTCTGCGTGCTTTGGCTGCCCTCACTCAGGACACCACAGCACTCTGCAACATGGAGCCAGAGCTGCCCCTAGGCACTCTGGTGCTTCTCCTGGACGTGTTGCTGTGAGCCTGGCAGCATGTTCTGCAGGCAGTAACAGTCTTCCTGGTGTGCCCCACTGGGGGCTTGTGCCTCATTCCTCCCTCACATCCTTCCACTTACCCCCCCCCCCAACTCCCCTTCCTACTGTACAATAAAAGACACGTGTTCATTACAACAAAGCCTCTTTATTGAGCAAAACTGGGGTGAGGGGGAATGAATCTGAAGTGAGACTGGGGAAAGAAGTTGGGAGAGGGGAGGGTGGGAGAGGGGATGGGGAAACCTGGCAGGAGGAGGCAAGGGGAGGAAGTGGGAGGAGAAGCTCAGGGCTCAGGGTTGGGGGTCTTGCCAGCCCAACTGTCTCCCAGCACTGCGGATGCAGGGGCCTCGGCGCCCCTGGGAGTGTGGGGAGGAAGAGGTGGGAGGGGGAGGAGTGGGAGGAGGAGTAGGTGGGGAGGCAGCAGGGGCTGGAGCAGCAGGAGGCAGCAAGCTCTGCCCCAGGATTGTTGACCACCTGGGGGGCACGGACCATCCTGCCCCCCAGGATGCGGTCCATGGCATCAAAATAGGGGCAGAGGTCTGGGTCTGCCCCTGGTTGGGAGCTGCCCCTTGTGGCCCTGGCATACACCTGCCGCATCTCCTTTATTTTCATGCGAACCTGCTCCTGGGTTTGCATGTGGTCTTTGGTGGCTAGGCTGGCAGCCATCTGTCTGTAGACAATTGCGTTCCTCCATTTAGTGTGGAGATCATGGACGTTGGAGGCATCCCCCCCAAACCTGAATTAGGTCCCTGATCGCTGCACTGAACCAAACAAGTGCCTGCCTTTTCTGGCCCCTGGTAAGCTCCTGGGAGCTGGCAGACTGGTCTTGGGGAGCAGCGGAGGGCTGGCTGGCACTAGCTGCCTGGCTCATGGTGGGACCACTGGGTCAGGGGCAGTGACTGCTGGCTCTGGGCTGGCAGGCTTGGAGTTGGCACAGGCACTCTGGCCTTTAAGGGCTCCGGGGGAGGGAGGGAGAGGAGTTTTCTTGGTTGTGCCCAGAGTGGCCACCAGGGCACCCTGGGGAGGGCTGGAGGCCCTCTATTTCGAAATAAGCATCTACACAGCATTTATTTCGAAATAGCAATTTTGAAATTGGCGCTATTCCTCGTGGAATGAGGTTTACCAATTTCGAAATAAGCCCTTCGCTATTTTGATTTAATTTTGAAATAGCGGTTTGGCTGTGTAGACGCTGGTAAAGTTATTTCAAAATAACTTTGCTGTGTAGACCTACCCTGAGAGAATGGAAGACTAATTATAACAAAACAATTAGCGGATGGGGCTTTTAAAAAGACTGATGTCAGAGAACATTGTTTAGGACTTGTTCTTTTCTCAACAGAATTCACACAATTTCTGCAATAAAAGTCAATTGGCTACATTAGGTTTTACTGTCTGAAACATTTTATAGCACTCTATCCAAGAATGTGTATGTTCTATGGTCTTGTTTTCCTGCCCCTAGGCTAGATGGTTTCTCAAGTTTGGAACTGTCAGAATCCAATGTGAGATGAATGGAAAACCTAACCTGTATAAATTAAGCCTCAGAAGAATATGGATAGCCTGCCCCCACCAGACTGGCTGCATTCAGACACCTTTGAAGTTAATATTAATCTGCTGTTTGTTTTTAAAAAAATCTATTCTACGGAGAGAGATCCTGCAGCATCCTTAACTCTGGGAGCTAGAGAGAGAAAAATGCTAAAGCAGGAATGCCAAACTCATTGCTGACCAGATTCAGATGATATAGAATGAAAAGGTCCATTACAATATGAAGATATATCTGGACCTTAGGACTGCAGAGACAACCCTGTAAATGTGATATAACCTGAAGTGTCATCTCTAAGATAATCAAAGATACTGTAGCTGGTTTTTCATTATTAATCTCAATGATGTGTTAACTCTGAAGTCCAATGGTGCCACTTCAGTGAACAGATTTTCAGGTAACCAAGAGCACATAGTCGTATGACCGATTTGTGTACTCAGCTACACTGATTGTTTTAGCAATTCTGGCATTGCATCTGCAGAGAAGAAATAAGTGAAGAACAGAAAGGGAAAAAATTCTGAAAAGCATCTTGTAACATTTCCCCACAACTGAATAAAGCTGAATGCAACAAAAACTTTACCAACTACAACATTATTATATAAGGGTCATACTCTTGCTCCTTGATCTTTGCACAAATCTCCAGTGTTTATTGATGATTTTATTCTCACAGTACCTCTGTATCCAGGAATAAGAGGATGAAATGTAGCACCTGTTAGTCCCTTGTGGCTTTAAATTCTTTTAATTTAGGAATCTGTGGGAGACCCTTTGTAGATCAGGGACATAGGATATCCCTAACTCTGTAGCCTTGGTTTACAAGTCATGAGCACAAATTTAATTTGGGCCTCGAGGTAACACATTTGGCATGTCTATGCTGAAAGACCTCCCTCAACCTACGCTGTCCTAGAAAAGACAATTTGAACCATCTGTGTCTGTAAATATTTAGTTGGAAAATGTAGACTTCCTGGGAACAAATAGAAGCACAGACTTCAGATGTTTCTCTCTCTCTCTCTGAAGAGCCTGTGTCCTATCCGCTATCCCCCAGGATCCCATAGCACAAAGGTGTGTCCCTCCCCATCCTTTACCCACTGTGAAAATATTTTTACTTGGTGAAACATTAGATGAAATCATCACAATGAGATTTCCATCAGCCATTTCTAGCCAATAATTGGTGTCTGAACATTTTTACTAAGAGATCAATAGCTCTAAAATTGTTCTCCAGGATGGAGTGGGATAAGGTGACAAGCTCCTAGAGAGGAGATTACTTCCCTTGACAGCCGTATTACTACCCTTCTGCTAAGTACTGTCTCAGGAACACACTGAATTGTCCTAAAGAGGTCTCTTAGAAGTTATTGTGAGAAGGCTAATGGGAAAACAGAGGAATGGACTAAAGAAGCCTAAAATAATAGTTCAAAATCGATTTTATAAGTACAGATGACAGGTAAGCTGGAAACTCACAGCTACATTAAAGAATCAAGTCTTTCAGTGATCTGAGCACAAGTGGTAGTCATCTCTCCTAGCTAATCTGAAGAGAAGAAAAATATCAAACAAATAAAAAAAAAAAGGTCAAAATATTTAAAGAGTGAGGGTGGTGTGAGGGGAGTGATAAGCTTGGTAGATACCTGTGGGAGAGAAAATAGGAGTCCAAACTCATTGAAGGCTACATTTTTAATGGGGGTTATGTGAGGTAGCCCCATCTTAACCATTTACTTTGAAAACATCTCTTTCGTTGTCAAACTATGAGACAGATTTTAGGGAGGTAATGGGAGTGGATAGGAGTAAGGGAATCTACTCAAGACACTTAATGTCCAGCAGATGCACCTATCAACTTATTAACAGAAGCAGGAAATGTTTTGCTTTATTCACATAATTGTAGGCAACAGTCTGTCCTGCCATGCATCACTTCAACTAGGTTCTCCTCACATTCTGTGATAACAAATAGAGGTAAGTTTAAAACAATCAGCTTGGATTTATTAATAAAAATAATGAGGTTGAGTATTAAACATGTAAAGGTGTCTAAGAATGATATTTCAGCAGATAATAATTCCTCACCATACGATCCATCTTATCCTTGAACTCCCCACACCCACCAAAATTATAAAAAGAACTAGACAGCCCTAAACTAGTGTTGACAAGATTTCATTGTTGTAAAGAAAAGCAGCAGCAAGTAGAGTATATACATTCCAACACCAGAAACCTCAAAAGTAGACATTTTTTTTTAAAATCTCAGATTTTCCCCACCTTAGTTTACAAAAGAAGCATTAAAAATGGCATTAGAATACCTTTGAACTTGTGAAAGACGGCCCATAGTTCAGCAAT
The DNA here is from genome assembly GCF_052426305.1 of Pelodiscus sinensis. NCBI lineage: Eukaryota > Metazoa > Chordata > Testudines > Trionychidae > Pelodiscus > Pelodiscus sinensis. The sequence goes on along the minus strand of NC_143052.1, from coordinate 97,187,834 downwards.
GTCAGTGGCAAAGGTTATGTCTGTGTCGAGGACAATGACTCGCTCGAGATTGGAAGGGAGAGTCTTTGTGAGAACCAGCTTCATCAACCCATAAATCCCAGAGTAGTGTTTGTTGGGGATCCAGGATACTTCCGACTAACGGGAAAAAAAGGAGTGGGGAAAGGAAGAAAAGGGGGGAAAACAAGCTTCATTAGCGACATGTTGTTTTATAGATACAGGTTTTCACAATTTTCCTGATGCTAGTTCTCGCAATGGGGAAAGAACTACTAATGGGGGCCAGCAATAATAGGACCATACAGAGCGAGTCCTGGGCAGGCATCTGAAATGCTGGTTTTAAGCCGACCTCGGACACATATTTATTTTCTAAAAGCTTGATTCAAGAAGTTATTTGAGATGCAGCTTCACTAAATATAATTAAAATTAAACCAGCCTTTCCAACCTTATTGAATCCTTTTATGAGAAAATGTGTGTCTTGGTAAAATTAAAATACATGTTTAATCTAAAAACCCATGTGTATTTTATATTGCTTTCATTTGCAGTCCAAAGCAAAACAATTCTGTTTGCCATTCCCAGAAACTACCAACCCTGAGAAGACAGAAAAAATAAATGCTTTTCCCTTCTTTTATATTTAGTGGACTTCTGATGGTTATAGCAGGTCAACATTTCAAAATATTGGTCACTTGGAAAAACTGGACAAGAAACTGGTACAACCCTTTCCTTCGAAAGAAGATGAAGGCCTTCCCACCAAATGCCATTTCTCTATAGTTCTTACCACTGCTAACAGCTATTACGTGGCACCATATAGAAGTATCAAATATGAGTGGAGGGGACAAGGGAATTTCAAAAATTTCCAACAAAAATTTGAAACTTTTTGACCAAAAAATGCCACATAATTCAAAACCTTTCAGCAAAGTCTAACTCCCCCCCCCCCCCCCAAAGTATCTAACATGATGTGGAAACCTAAATGCCTAGCTCTAGTCTTGTTTATACTTAACATTTTAGTCAAACTAATTACATCACATGGAGTGGAGCGTGAAAAAAAATCAATCCCAGAACACCATAGTTAAATTGACTTAAGCACTGGTGTAGATGTGGCTAGTAGATAGAAAAATTCTTCTGTCAATCAGCTAGCTACCACCTTTTGAAGAGGTACATTACCTACATTGCCAGAAAAATTCTTACCATCATTGTAGGAAGCATCGACACCTCTGTAGCTAACTACTATAGCAGGGATGGGCAATAATTTTTTTCTGGGGGCACTTCAGAAATTTTTGAAGTGGCCCCGGGTTGCATAGGAAGGAGCGGGATATCAAGCAGAAGGGGCAGGGCCAAGATACTTCCGGATTCCCCACCCCTAGACAATGATTAGCCTGGGGGTGAGGGAATGCCTTTGCCCCCCACGTTCCCCCTAGGTGCCCATGGCCCTAGCATGGGAGGAGACTTCCCAGGCTCCCCTGCCCCTAGGCCAAATAGGGTCTGGGGGTGGGGGAGCACGCAAAGCCTCCTCCCACTCTCCCCCAGCCCTGTGAGCAGCGCTCTGTGCTTCAAAGCATCATGTACTCCTGGCAGGGAGGGAGGAGGCCTGGGGTCAGGGAAGCAGCAGGGCCTCCACGGGCCAGATCCACCCTTTACTATAGTGATTATAGGGTAGACATAATCTGAAAGAGCTGACTAACGTTCGATAAGACTTAGGTTTCTAAATACCAAAAGTCACCTCTGAAAATGGGACTTGTCTCCTAAGTCTTTGGTGCTTTTGAAAATTTTACCTTAGTCTCATGTTCCTCCTGTCTAATGTCTCAAAGAGCATTCACTACGTCCTTACTCAGTTTTCAGTCAAGCACGGCTTCCATTGCTTCAGTTATAAAGTTGACTCTGGGAGGACTAGGTGTGGATGGACTTCAAGGATTTGCCAGGATGCTGAGTGCTGAAGAAGTTAGTATCAGGCAGGCATGTATAAAGCTCTCCAAATTCTAACAGTGAGCAGGATTGCCTCAGATCACTTCATTAGCATGTCTGAATTACTCAGACTTTTTTTGCACCAAAGAGCCTATTTTTTTTAACCTCCAAAAAAAACGTTTCCATAAAAAAAAAAACATGACTTGGAATTTGGATGAGTGGGAGAGGAAAGCCTAGGATTAGCATCTTAGGCTGAACTATTCTAATGCACTTCTTCTACTATACATTACAAGTTTGATTTATACTATAATTAGGGCTCTGCTGATATAAGATAACCTGCTCCATTCCTTTTAAAACAGGGCACAGCTTTTCATCTATATTCTATCAGTTTTCAGCACCAGAGGCAGACCTTTACACCCCTGTGCAGTTCATTAGACAGATGGCACATACTGAAGCAACCTGCCCCATTAAAATTTTAGGGAGTAAGGTAGGAAAAATCATCATATGGTCTCAAAACAAGTCCCAAAGTGAGAAAAATTTGAACAGTAGTAAATGAAAATTAAGATTTTTTTTCTGAAGGGACCTCAACCTAGCTTCTATTTATATGCATGAAACTTTACATGTGCAATCACTTGCATATGCACTATTTTAGCACTTTCACTTGCACACAAATGCAACCACAATACACAAAACATATTTGCTCTCACAAATAGGATTTGCACATTTATTCACTAGGGCTACGTCTACACTGGCACCCTTTTCCGGAAATGCTTAAAACGGAACAGTTTTTCCCGCTATAAGTATTTCCGGAAAAGCACGTCTACATTGGCAGGATGCTTTTCCGGAAAAGGACTTTTGTCCGAATGGGAGCAGCATAGTTTTTCCGGAAAAACAATGATGATTTTACATTAGATCATCATTGCTTTTCTGGAAAAGCAAGCGGCCAGTGTAGACAGCTCGCAGCTTATTCCGGAAAAGCGGCTGCTTTTCCAGAATAAGTGGCCCAGTGTAGACACAGCCTAGAATTTGCACATGCAAGTGAGAGTACACAAACTCAGCAACCGATTCTGATCTCACTCACATAAATCATCGTAAGAGAAATTAGAATAAGAACCTTCATGAGCAAGTCACTACAGATACACAAACACAGATAATGTTCTAAGAAACCCTGGCTTTAACAGTTCTCTTCTTTGCCTTATCACTTCTCTCTTCCCATTGTCATAGTGTGCAGTATCAAGCTATGGCGCTTAGTAGACATATCTAGCTTGTTTATTACCTAGATATGCACAGTGGGTAATTCCGTAGGTATACAGGCAGTCCCCGGGTTACGTACAAGATAGGGACTGTAGGTTTGTTCTTAAGTTGAATCTGTATGTAAGTCAGAACTGACCGCCAGTTCTGACTTACATACAGAATCAACTTAAGAACCCCAGGTGTCCCCAAGTCAGCTGCTGCTGAAACTGATCAGCAGCTGATTCCAGGAAGCCCGGGGCAGAGCAACTCTGCCTCGGGCTTCCTGTAGTCAGTGCTGGTCAGTTTCAGCAGAAGCTGACTTGGGGACGCCTGGGGCAGAGCAGCTGGGGTGCTGCTGGGTTGCTCCAGTAGCGCCGCTCCTCGGTGCTACTGGACCAACCCAGCAGCACCCCATCTGCTCTGCCCCAGGCGTCCTGATTCAGCCGCTGCTGAAACTGACCAGCAGCGGCTGAATCAGGACCTGGGGCAGAGCAGCTGGGTTACCGCCGGGTTGGTCCAGTAGTGCCCAGAGCGGCGCTTCAGGACCAATCGGCAGCGCCCCAGCTGCTCTGCCCCAGGGTCCAAAACAAAAGCCTGGTCTGCTGGGGGGGGGGCACACTAGCTGCGCCCTCCGCCCCCCAGCAGACCAGGGACACGCGGAGCAGAGCCGCAGCGGCAGCGGGGTGCCGCGCCTCTGAGGCTTTGCTCAGGCAAAGCCTCAGAGGCGCGGGACCCGCCGCGGCTGCCGCTTCAGTCCCGGTGCCTGTGGTCTGCTGGGGACCGTCCCCAGCAGACCACAGGCACCGGGACTGAAGCGGCAGCCGCGGCGGGTTCCCGCACTTCTGAGGCTTTGCTCTGGCAAAGCCTCAGAAGCACGGGAACCCGCCCGGTGCCCCTGGTCTGCTGGAGACGGTCTCCAGCAGACCAGGGGCACCGGAGCAGCTTACGAACGGGGCTCTCTCGCCCCGGAGCTCGCAGGTAGCAATCCGCCACCTCGACCTCCGAGGCGAGAAAGCCCCGTTCATAAGTATGGATCCGACATAAGTCGGATCCGCGTAAGTCGGGGACTGCCTGTATAAATGAACCTTAAGAGGTCTTCAGAATTTAAATAAAATTTAAAAATTAAATAAAAATTAAAAAAAAAAAACAGGCAGAGCGGAGCATAATTGGGGTTCTAACCCTAAAATCAGACCTAAACTGAAATAATTTGTTGGTCCAGTTCTTTCCTCACCATGGTGTCAGGGGAAAAGGACCATCACAGTATTCTGTGGGTAAAAGAATATCTCCAACCCCAAATTTGGCTTTTACCTTGGGTCCTGTGCCTGAAGCCCCAGCCTAATCTGAACATGGGAACCAGCTCTGCTCCTGAACTTGTGTGATAAAAAGGGTTAATACAATTTTAAAGACTCAGGCTTGCTTTCATGAACATAATATCATCCATTCCTATGTTATTAATTTTCGATAGTATGTCCCTAGTCTAATTAGCAAAAATGCAATATTGCACTACAATACCACATAATATGCGTATGCAAATAAGACTAATAAGGCAGGGGGTCAGAAGATTCATATATATATTCAGACACTAGCAAGGGAGGAAAAAAATTGGCAAAAATCACTTTCCAGGAGTTATTAATTTATTTGCATTCACGATTCCATTCCATTTCTATTACCACTGAAATGTGTCAATGTAGGGATGAGACCCCTTGCCTGGTAATTCCTTCAGATCTGGCCTGAGAAATGACAGTCCCACAGTGCTAAACCCTGTGCATTTCAAAGGACTGCTGAAAATGACATGAGTAGTCCTCAGTCCTAGTATTCCCTCAGAGCTGGTTCCGTATGTTAGATTTATCTATGAAGCTGGATATCCATACGCATTACTTGGCTATTAATGATAAAGCTTGTAGATTAGGTGCAATGTATTTTTCTGATGTAGGATTCTCAATGCCACAAATAGGAGTTGTGAAGAGCTCCACCAATTCCTCATATTCACCTTCAACAAGGTCACCACATTGCTCCTAAAAAATGGACGAGATGCCTTCTGACATCATTAGCACTGTTTCTTGGATAAGTGGCATAATTTGCTCAGGACTTCACCAAACATCAGTAATGTGGATATTCCAAACTTATACCAAGATAACCTCTTCCTATGGCACAATACAAAGATGAAGTCTCTCTCTCTGTGTATGTTTTATATATCCACACGGAAAAAACATTAAAAGAGCACAAAGGTTGCTAAGAAAGTTAAGGACAGAATTAAAATTAAGTAAGGTTGCTTGACAAAGTCTCATAAAATTCTGCAACCTACAAGTCATCTCCTATGTTTCAGATAACATGATGAAACAGACTCTTATTTGTACAAATATTTTGGTATAGATTGCAAATCACCTTGACTTTTTTTTTACATCACGAAAAAAAATGACCCAGTTACATAACGTTTGAGAATTATTTTGCCTTACATGTAGTATCAGAGTCAGTTACATAGCAACCAATACCCCCAGAAGATATAGAACAAGTAGACAAGCAGGGGGACTGTAAAAGACGTGACTGAAAGGGAGGTGGTGATATAGTCAGTAAATTATATCACTCTCAACTCAGAGGATGCTAGGAATCATAGAAATGTAAGATTAGAAAATACCTTGAGAGGTCAGCTAGTCTAGCCTCCTGCACAAAGGGAAGATCAATTATACGTAGTCCATCCCTGGTAGGTGTATGTGTAACCTATTCGTAAAATCCTCCAGTGTCAGGAATTACATAACCTCCCTTGGAAACTTATTACAATGCTCAGCTATCCCTATAGTTGGGAAGTTATTCCTTTTATCCAACCTAAACCTCCCTTGTTGTAGATTAAGACCATTACTACTTGTCCTACCTTCAGTGGACACACAGGACAAATTATTACCATCCTATTTATAACAGCCCCTAACATACTTGAAAACTTACCAAGTCCCCCCTCAGTCGTCTTTTCTAAAGACTAATCATGCCCATTTTTAAAACCTTCCCTCATAGGTCAGGTTTTCTAAACCTCTTATTTTCGTAGCTCTTCTCCTGACTCTTTCCACATCCTTCTTAAAGGATGGCACCCAGAATTGGGGAGAGCATTCCAACTGAGGACTCTCTAATGCCTCCCCATTCATACAGTACTCCTGTTAATACACTCCAGAATGATATAGGCCTTTTTACCAACTGCATCACATTGCTGACTCATTTTCAGTTTGTGATCCACTGTAACCCCAGATCCTTTTCAGCTGTACCATTACCTAGCCCAGCCCATGATAGCCAATGTTATATTTGTGCATTTGGTTTTTCTTCCTAAGTGCAGTACTTTGCACTTGTCTTTATTGAATATGATCTTGTTGATTTCAGACCAATTCTCCGATATGCTTAGGTTATTTTGAATTCTAAGCCTGTCAGCCAAAGGGTTTACAATCCTTCCCAGTTTGATGTCATCTGCGTATTTTGTAAGTGAACTCTCAAGTCCATTACCAAGTTGTTACTGAAAATATTGAACAGTACCGGATATAGGACAGACTATTGCCCACTAGACCCATCCCCCAACTTTGACAGCAAGCCATTAATAATTATTCTGAGAGAATGTCTTTTAACCAGTTATGCATCCACCTTATAGTAATTTCATCTAGACCACATTTCCATAGTTTGCTTATGAGAATGACACGCAGGATTGTGTGAAAAACCTTACTAAAACCAAGATATATATATCACAGAAGAGACAGGTATGGGGGGAGGGGACATGTGACACCCTCCCCCGCCCCCATACTCACCAGCAGCAGCAGGGAGGAGGGAGTAGTATGATAAGCCTTAGCCCACTCCCTCAGCTGCTGGCCGCATTGTTCAAGGGAGGGACTGCCGCTCGCACTCACTGGTGGGAAGTTAGTGATGCAGCCAGCAGCTGGGGGAGCAGAAAGGGTTGCAGCCGAGTCACTCCACTTCCCCAGCGTTCAACACTTCCAGTGAGTGGGAAAGGGACAGCTGACCCCTCCTGCCTATGCCAGACCCCTGCTAATCCCGAGCAATACTGCATGGAGGCTGGGGGAAGGGGTGGAGCAAAGGTGTAGCAGAGATGGAAAGGGGCTACAGCAAGGGTGAGGAGAGGCGGGACATGGGGCATAGGTGGTGCAGGGAGGAGTCATGCCGGGATGGTCCCCTCCAGTGCCCTTTCTTATCTGTTGCCCCTGCCTATCACACCTGCACCTGTCCCACAGCCCATAGGCCAATAACCCTGTCAAAAAAAAAAAGGAAATTAGGCTAATTTGGTATGACTTGCACTTGACAAATCCATACTAGCTACTACTTATAATCCTATTGCCTTCTATATGCTTCCAAATTAAGTGTTTAATAATTTGTTTCAGTATCTTTCCAGGTTAGGCCGATCTGATCTATTCCCCAGGCTGTGTTTTCCTCTCGTTTTAAAGACAGGCACTACATCCTCTATGAGTTCTCAAAGATAATCACTAATGGTTCTGAGATTGTTTCACATAGTTCTGTAATTACCCAAGTGTGCATTTCATCAGGTCCTGCAGACTTGAATACAACTAACTTATCTAAATATCCTGTAACCTGTTCTTTCCCTCTTTTGGCTTGCATGTCTCTCTCATTGTTAATATTAATTGTATTAAAACCTTTTTAGTGAAATATACCTCAATTTCTTGGTGTCATCTGTTATTAGTTCTCCTTCCCCACTAAATAATGAATCTACATCTTCCTTCAGTGTTTGTATGTATGTCTCTTGCTAGGCAGAACTGAGTCTGTGACTTAGCTTTTCTGATTTTGTGCCTATGTGCTTGTGCTAATCTCTTGTGCTCATCCTCTTGCAATCTGACCACTCTTTGTAGATTTTTTTATTTTATTTTTCAGGTGATTAAAGAACACTTGATGGAGCCATATAGACCTCGTACTAGTCCTCGTAAATTTCCTCTGCATCAATTTGCTGTTGCACCTTTAATACAATGTTGAAGAGAAACTGCAACTGTAAACTCTCCTGAACTCCTTTTTTCCCTTTAAATTTTCTTCCCAGGGGACATTAGTAGACCGAGAAGTGGTAGATAACGTATTTTTAAAGCCCATTGTCCTTATTATATTTCTTCCACTCTCTCCTTTCCTTAGAATCATCAAATCTATCATTCCATGGTCACTTTCAACCAGATTGCCTTCAACCTTCAGGATAACCATCAAGGAAGGGTCAGGAACAATGTAAAAACAAGGTTTTTCAGCACTGAGAACAAAGGTCAGGGTGTCAAGGAATACTAACCCACATTAGACCTAATAGAACTATGGCTCTAAATTGAGTTTGGATATTAGCATGAGGAATAGGTTCAAAGCATGTGACCAAAAGAACCAAATCATGAGAAAGAAGGATTGTTTGAGTTAAACATATAGGCTGTGTCTAGACTGGCAAGTTTTTCCGCAAAATCATCTGCTTTTGTGGAAAAACTTGCCAGCTGTCTACACTGGCCACTTGAATTTCTGCAAAAGCACTGACGATCTCATGTAAGATTGTCAGTGCTTTTGCGGAAATACTATGCTGCCCCCGTTTGGGCAAATGTCTTTTTCCGAAAAACTTTTGCGCAAAAGGGCCAGTGTAGACAGCAGAGATTTGTTTTCTGCAAAAAAAACCCCGATCGCGAAAATGGCGATCGGGGCTTTTTTGCAGAAAAGCGCATCTAGATTGGCCACGGACGCTTTTCTACAAAAAGTGCTTTTGCAGAAAGGCATCCTGCCAATCTAGACGTACTTTTCCGAAAACGCTTTTAACGGAAAACTTTTCCGTTAAAATCATTTTCAGAAAATCATGCCAGTGTAGACGTAGCCATACTGACCCCTTAAATAGCAGTGTTATCTTATTTAAGGTTCGGATTGCAAAAACATGGTTAACTGGGTACTAGGTCTGTAAACAATTAGTTACATAAGCCTGTTTTGAAAGAGCTCCTTAGTCCAATAACTAGAGAAAATATAACAAACTGAGATAAGAAGAAAACCTTGAAGGGAGCAAGGTTCAGCCCTAAAAATCACTCCTCTAGGTTTAGCAAAGGTCTAGCAAAGGTCTGATAACAAGCAATGACATCACTTGTTTGTTTTGGTGTAGGAAAAACAAGGATTTTCATGGGTTTCTTATTCAGAGCTTTTCCTTGCACCTCTGGATTCACACTTTGATGGGAAGGTGGCCAGTGCTTATAACCATAGTGCTGCTAGGATATACAATATAGGTAGATATGCTTATATTTGCATTTTGTTTGGCTTTTGGACTGGTAAAGGAGTGATGAGGTGTTAAACATGAATAAAATTATTAGGAAAATTATGTCTAGTGCAACGCTAGTGTAAGCTGGTGCTTAAAAAACATGTTTAATCATGCTGAGACCATATCTGAAAAACCAGGTGGCTAAAACACCATGCCAATGGACATCCTGTCTCCCCCACTGCTCCAACTGTTGCAAAATATTAAGGAAACAAGCCTAACAGATCACAAGGCCTCAAAATAAAACAAGGCCCCCAATTGCAAATCTTCAGGATCCTTTCTTTTAATTCAGGACAGATGCTGTTGCAGAGTGAGTCACATACACTGTGCTTTCTCATGGAGCTGTCACATTCTTTTCCCCCACAAAGATGTTTAAGTCTGGTTTTGTGTACACTAGATCAACACTGACAATAGCTCTTCCGGAAGCTGAATTCTGGTGCTGTGCCAGTGCACAGAACTATAACGATAATTAAAAAAAAACAAAAACGAAGAGATCACTTCTCCCCCGCACCTGAAAGAGAACTTACAGAGGAGAATCCCTGCAGATTTTTCCATGTGGATACTGATTACCCTCTAGTTCTATATGAAGTATCTAAGGACACGTCTACACTAAAGGTTAAGATTAAGGTCCACTTAAGATTAAGGTTGCCAGATTGCTTAGCCAAAAATACTGTCCCCCCCTCCCCGCAAGCAAAAATGGGGAAATTTTTTTGTTGAACTTTGGAAGGACCATCTTGCCTCCCTCCCTGCTCCAAGCCAGACAGCTCCCCTGCAGAACCAGGTAAGCAGCAGGGGGGGGGGGGGGGGGGAGGAGAGAGGCTGGGCCCAATTGCTGACTGTGTGTAGGGTTGCCAGGTGTCCGGTATTAACCCGGACAGTCTGGTATTTTTCGCACCCTGGTCAGGAATAAAAATCAGAAAATATTGGACATTTTAGGTGTCCGGTATTTTCTGATTTTTTTTTTTTTACCGGGCAGGAGCCAAAAATACCAGACTGTCCAGGTCAATACCGGACACCCGGCAACCCTACTTAAGATACCAATATTCATCTTCTGCGTAGTGTAGACATGGCCTCAATGAGCATAAGAGGTGGGAAGCACATAGTCCTAGTAATCTGCAGATATTCTGCACTCATTAAAAAAACCCTCAGCCCCACTGGGTTCAATGGAACTTAAAATATATGCTTTTGAGGTACATGGAGGGGCTGAGCTAAGCAGAAAGAGGAGGGGCCAAACTGAGGGCAGTCCCAGGCCAGGCTCTGACTGGCTTTCCAGTAAGAGAGGAAAGAGGGAACATGGAGCAGTAGGGGAGGGGCAGAGCTCTCTAATCAATGCGGGGGAGGGGGGGGGGCACAATGAGAGAAGGTTATAGTGTTGCTGTGGTTGTAGGTTAGAAAAGAGGTCCCACGTAAGAAAAGAAAAAAGGGCAGGTTATGGGGTAGAGGGGCACTGTGAAATTGTCTAGGAGCTTGGGATCTGATTTTAAACCTGTTTGAAGGCCCATCCAAATATCAGTATACTCCTGATTGTAAAAGCTGAAAACTTCCCAATGCTAAGGGTTATTAATTCTTCTGAATTAGTCTTTCATACTGAGTGTGTGCTTTAACTATGATCTCCTAGCCAACTTTCTCACCTCTTTCCCTCCTTGGTATATCACTATCTACATATAAAAAAAAATGTAGCAGTTTTCACATAGTAAGGTAAAATATATGAAAATACAGACTTCATAAATAAATCCTAACCCTAATGCTGGGTTCTATGTAAGCATGCTAAGGAAACAGGGAGACCGACAGACTTGCTGGGCCCCTGGGGAAGGTGGGTGGCTCTGAGTTTCTGGAAGGGGCAGGGCCATGGACAGAAGGGGCATGGTTGAGTGCAGCCAGCCCTCAGCACTGCCCAGAGTGCACCACCCTGCCAATCTCCATCCCCTACACAGCCCTTAGAGCTACCTGGAGCGCACGATGTGACGCTCCAGCAGTGGCAGCAGCAGTGCCTGGGAGATACAGGCCTTTTTGAATTGCTAGATTCTAGAGAAATTGCCCTCCTAACCCTCTCCCCACCCACCCCCACACCCGTTTGTGGCCCTGTGGGGAACTAGGATTTAAAGAACAAGAAGAGATTTACTGAACAAGCTAACACTCAAGAACACAAAGGAATGTCAAACAAAACTCACATTGAACAGACAGATCTCTCTTATTCCCCAATTCATGTCTTGAGCATTAGAGGCTGCTTCAGCAGCCAAACTTGCACTTGTTCTGTTATTTATTACTGGGGAAGGAGGAGGATACAACTGTTCCTACAAGCAAAACACTCACCTCTTCAGCCAACTGATCCAATGAGTCTGGGATGTCAATTCCTCTCCAAACAATGCCTCTGCCCAGATAACCATAGCCAATTGTTATTTTTCTTGGGAGAACTTCTAGAAAAGTGTTTCTCAAACTGTGCTCAGCGGAGCTCCAAGTTTCCGCGAGACATCTCCAGGGGCTGTGTGAGGTTTTGACAAACTGGAAACATCGATAGGTACAACACATACAATCAGGGGACTGCTGGGGCTCCGTATAAATTTTTACGCCTGTAAAGGGCTCCAGAGCCCCAAAAGTTTGAGAACCGCTGTTCTACAATATAGGGTACATCTAGACTACACGCCTCTGGTGACAGAGGCATGTAGATTAGGCTTCTCGGCATAGAAAAATGAAGTGGTGATTTAAATAATTGCCACTTCATTTACATTTAAATGGCTGCCGCGCTGAGTCGATCAGCTGTTTGTCGGCTCAGCGCAGTAGTCTGGATGCTCCGCGGTCGACATCAAAGGCATTTGTCGACCTCCCAGGTAAACCTCATCCCAGGAGGCATACCTGGGAGGTCGACAAATGCCTTTGATGTCGACCACAGAGCGTCCAGACTACCGCACTGAGCCAACAAACAGCTGATGGGCTCAGTGCGGCAGCCGTTTAAATTTAAATGAAGCGGCGTTTATTTAAACCACGGCTTCATTTTCCTATGCTGGGTAGCCGAATCTACATGCCTCTGTCGCCAGAGGTGTGTAGTCTAGACGTACCCCTACAGTCTAACTCAGAGGTCATAGAATCATAGAATAATAGGACTGGAAGGGATCTCAAGAGGTCATCGAGTCCAGCCCCCCGCCCTCAAGGCAGGACCAAGCTCCGTCTACACCATCCCTGACAGATGTCTATCTAACCTGTTCTTAAATATCTCCAGAGAGGGAGATTCCACCACCTCCCTTGGCAATTTATTCCAATATTTGACCACCCTGACAGTTAGGAATTTTTTCCTAATTTCCAATCTAAACCTCCCCTGCTGCACTTTAAGCCCATTACTCCTTGTCCTGTCCTCAGAAACCAAGAGGAACAAATTTTCTCCTTCCTCCTTGTGACACCCTTTTAGATATTTGAAAACCGCTATCATGTCCCCCCTTAATCTTCTTTTTTCCAAACTAAACAAGCCCAGTTCTTGAAGCCTGGCTTCATAGGTCATGTTCTCTAAACCTTTAATCATTCTTGTCGCTCTTCTCTGTACCCTTTCCAATTTCTCCACATCTTTCTTGAAATGTGGCACCCAGAACTGGACACAGTACTCCAGCTGAGGCCTAACTAGTGCAGAGTAGAGCGGCAGAATGACTTCACGAGTTTTGCTTACAACACACCTGTTGATACAACCTAGAATCATATTTGCTTTTTTTGCAACAGCATCACACTGTTGACTCATATTCAACTTGTGGTCCACTATGCCCCTAGGTCCCTTTCCGCCATGCTCTTTCCTAGACAGTCGCTTCCCATCTTGTATGTATGGAACTGATTGTTCCTTCCTAAGTGGAGCACTTTGCATTTCTCTTTATTAAACCTCATCCTGTTTACCTCTGACCATTTCTCTAACTTTCTAAGGTCATTTTGAATTATGTCCCTATCCTCCAAAGAAGTTGCAACCCCACCCAGTTTGGTATCATCTGCAAACTTAATAAGTGTACTCTCTATCCCAATATCTACATCATTGATGAAGATATTGAACAGTACGGGTCCCAAAACAGACCCTTGCGGAACTCCATTTGTTATCCCTTTCCAGCAGGATTTAGCACCGTTAACAACAACTCTCTGACTACGGTTATCCAGCCAATTATGCACCCACCTTATCGTGGCCCTATCTAAGTTATATTTGCCTAGTTTATCAATAAGAATATCATGCGAGACTGTATCAAATGCCTTACTAAAGTCTAGGTATATGACATCCACCGCTTCTCCCTTATCCACAAGGCTCGTTATCCTATCAAAGAAAGCTATCAGATTAGTTTGGCATGACTTGTTCTTCACAAACCCATGCTGGCTATTCCCTATCACTTTATTACCTGGGCTTTGATTCAGCCTGCGAGGCAGTTCCAGGCCCCGCCCTGTAATGGGCGTAGGCTGCAGGGGAAGGGGCTCAGCCCAGCTCCTCCTCCTCCCTGCACAGCCACTAGAGAGGAGGCAGCACTGGGTCTGAGGCTCCTCAACAGCACCTCGGCCATGCAGTCCAAGGCCAGCCCCAGAGGTGCCACTGTCATGGCCACATGGGCTGGCCCTGGAGGTGCCGTTACTGTGGCCACGCAGCCTGGGGCTGTCCCAGGCCACGGCCATGGCAGCAGCGCCTCCAGGGCTAGCCTGGGCTGTGGTGCTTCCGGCCTCCGGCCTCTGCGGTGGCCTGGTGACGTGTGGCTGCTGTGCCTTCGGGGCTGGCCCCCGGCACATCCAGCCTCCAGGGCCAGCCTGGGATCACATGGCCACAATAGTGGCGTCTCTTGCCTCCATGGCTGGCCCATGGCCGAAGCAGAGGCATCTCCAGCCTCTTGGGCCATGTGGCCATGGCAGTGGTGCCTCTGGGGCTGACCTGTGGCTGTGGCTGCCATGGCCTCCTTCCTGGGTGGTTGGGACAGCATGGCTGCAGCTGTTGCTGCAAGGAGGCACAAAACCAGGTAAGGTTCCCCCTCCCTTATTCCAACTCCCTCGACCTGACCAGACACCCTCCTCCCAGCCTGCTTCTGCACCCCAGCTCCCTCCCAGATCCGGCACCCCATCCCTAACCTACTTATTGGCAGCCCTGTCTCGTGTACTATACCCCTCATTTTTGTCCCTACCCCAGAGCCTAAGGAGGTCCATAAAATCCACTAACCCCAGAACAGTAAATCTGGTCTATGGGAAGCCCTGAACCTCATTCCCCCCCCTTCTCGCCTCACTCGGTGAGGCTGGGGCACCAGACGAGTGAGGTATCTCAACTGGGGACACATCAGTGAGTGTTGGGGGGGGTGGAGGACTTTTTTTTGCTTCTCACTTGTGTGGTCCCCCAAGTGATTTTTTTGTAGGTCAGTGACTCCCGACCCAAAAATGGTTCCCCACCCCTGTCATAAATAAAGAAAACATTGAAACCTTTTGTGTTGGATATAATATTTTACTTTATTTAAAATGAAGTTTGATAACATGAGAAAGTTAAAATGCTTAATCTGTTTTATAATTTAATTTAAACTGTTCTTACTAACTGCAGCTTGTTCAGAAAATAAGGTCACCATACCCAGAAGGGTAGTTCTCAACCCCGCCTCTTCTGCCCAAGCCCTGCCCCTTCTGGGTCGTCCGCGGCCACTGCCTAAATTTGTGAAGTGGCTCCCCTTCTAAAATTATTGCCCACCCCTGGTCTAACTGCTACAATCCTGTGTATCCCTTGAATTTCCTTGGCAACCAGAACGTAGCCCATATGGGACATGTCCATTAAACCTAACACAGTAAACTACATATTTTAAAATGTTATTTAATGTGAATTTTTCTGTATGTCACTTACAAAGGGGCTATGCTATAGCATCTATGGCAATGCACAAAGAGTTCCCCGTTTAATGTTATAAAATCTGAAAGTTTTAGCCAATGGAGCGCTTTCAATGCTTGCTTAGCGCTCAACACTTTATACTAGAAAAATGAAGCTTTTAATCTTTATTTTCTCAGGATATACTGAGAGCCAAGAGCATTTCTAGGTGCACAAACAATATAATTTTAAATACCACTCAATATATAAAAAGCCAATGTCACTGAAACACTTCCCAGTCCCTAAAAGAAAAACAAACAAACAAACTTTCAACTTTCTTCCTCAGAAAAAGATGAAGTATAAAGACTTCGCGACATGCCTGAAGGTCACGTTCAGGCTCTGTTAGGCTGCGGTGGAAAGCCAATTCTAAAGTACATAACTGTCCACTCTACCCTAGCACTAGGAAACCGAAGGACTGTTAGCTCAAGTATCCCAGATACATCCTAACCTGTCAGTTGAGATTAAGGCAGGAATGATCCCTGCTCAAGACACACTGATCAAGAGTTTCAAAAATGGGAGCATGCATCAAAGCTCATGAGTCCATTTGTAGGCATCTACTAAGTAAATGGCCTAAATTTCAAAAGAGCTGAGTGTCCAGTGCTCCCACTGACTTCAACAGATGTCCAACATTTTAGAAATTCAGATTCCTGACTTAGGTGCTTACAAGTGGACACGAGAGCCTAACTTTACCTTCTCGTTTCTGAAAATTTTGGCACTGAACATAATACTTAAAGGGCTTCATATGGTCCAAGCAAACATCATGAACTGTACCCAGAAATAAACCGCACTGCACTCTACAGAGCAAAAGTGCTGCCCAAAGCTAGAAGTAAGGATGTTAAGAAGCGGGTAATTGACAATTTGTATCGAGTACATGATTAGTTGACAAGAGGCCCCACTGTGGCTCTCCAGTTTAAACATAGTAGGAGCCAGGTGCGCAGGCAGCTTAGCTCCTACTACATTTAAACTGCAGAGCCGCAGAGAAAATAGGTCCGGGACCCGGCACGAGCCGGGACTTAAGCAGTCCCAGCTCATCCCAGGTCCCTGACTGCTGTGCCTCTGCCTCCCATCCCGCACCACAGAGCCAGTGCTGGGGGAACCGGCTTCTAAGCCAGCCTAGGTTTATTAGGTAGTCAATTAACTGATTACTCTTTTACATCCCTAGTTACAAGTGCCACTAAGTAAACCAGGGTGGAGAACCTAAGGCCCAGGGGCTAGATGTGGCCTCCACCTTGCCTGGATCTGGCCCCCAATGCTCAGGGCTCTCCCCTCATCATTGGGCTGGAGCATCAGCCCATTGCTGCCTACCCTACATCCCAACATCTACTAGTCGGAGCCTCACTAGGCTCTGGTATGTGAGGGGAATGCGGGGAGTGTTGTCTTTCTCCTTCTCAGTTGGGGGCCACTTCAGTGAGATTTTTTTTTCTCACTTGTGTGCGGCCCCGCAACTGATTCTTCTGTGGGTCAGCGGCCCCCAATTCAAAAATGTTCCCCACCCTGAAGTAAACAAACAGCCACATTCTTTGCTAACTGAAGACTATCCCATGAAGAGTAACTCAATCCACATGTGCATTTGGAAATGCTACTGGAAATTCTGATGCAAGTCAAACTACAATGGTGTAATTTCATTAAACTACATTTGCTTGGTCTGACAGATCTTGCTGGAAAAAGGAGATAATTGTGTCCACACTTGTTTTGATTACACTATTGATACCTTTGTTGCTGCTGTGCACAGGAATATATATATTTACCTACTGTATTTAGCACAGGGCTGTTTTAGCTAACCTGTATTTAGCACAGGGCTGTTTTAGCTGTGGTTATCACACTGTTAGAAAATGGGAGGAAAATACTGTTCGGTTTTTAGTGACCGTCAATTTACTCAGCTGGGTCAGAAAACAACTTGAAATAGCAACTGAAAGTTTAAAATGAGGGGGAAGGGACAACAACAAAATCTAATTGTTAACCCTGGAGGAAGACTTGATGTAATTAGCAGAGAAAGCTGGACCATTTCTCTAATCACAGTGTTTTAAAACTCACATAGTGAGAAGCAGTTCTTTCTGCAGTGAATTTTTCCCATGCCCCTTCTCAGACCCATGAAAACATACCTTGCATTTTGTGGTACTAATACATATTCAGGTTAAGTCTACAACAATCTCTCTCTCTTTACCACAACAGCCCATTGAGAAGGGGTTGGTGGGGGGGGGGGGAGGGAATGAGGGGAGACAGAGAGGGCTGATCTCACTGGGTTCCAAAATTCCTAGTCCCTTCAAGGGGAGCAAGAATCAATATCAAGACATTTGTCAAGATTAGCTTAACTTACTATTTGCTAATATACAAGGTTTGGGGTGGGTAGGTAAGAACTCGATATGAGTGAAATTCATGCCTGCCTGGTGCACATTTTATTAATGTTTTTACAAGTAAGGTTAATAATATGTTTAAAAAAAAGAAAAACCCACTGAGATATCAATTCTGTGTGAGTGAAGATCAAAGAATGAAAAATAAGATTATTGCCAACAACAATTTCACCAGGACAAGTGCCAATTTGACTCTCTTTGCAAGTCACCTCTGAAATGCAGTGTCTTTGCTTAGTCCTTGTAGTATATTCAACAAACATTAACAAAAGGTCATGTTATAATTTAAAATCCTATAACTTTAACCTTGAATCTGTTTTTCCCCCTGGATGATTCACAGGCTGTAATTATATTGATACCCCCCCATAACAGGTCCTTACTATTTATATGAATGGTTGTCAAGGAAACCAGGTGCTGAGGAAAGCTATATAACTTGTCTAGATTTAGAGTTTCTCATGCATGAGAACACCATAGCAATAAATAAATTAATAAATAAACAAACAAACAAACCTGAAAAACAAACAAACCATCTCAGAAACAGTGAGGCTTTTCACAATTTTATAATTACTTTCTTTATATTGGGGTTTTTGTTATGACTCAGAATAAAGTTTTATGACCTTAACAGAATTCTGACTTGTCTCCTGCTTTGAGAACAGATACTAACTTCCATATACATATGCAACAAATTTGAATACAACTAGGGATAGACGTAAATTTCAGATAAAAGTGAATAATTATCTGAATCTTTATGTGGGGTGGGGAGGAACGGGATTTGTAATGTAGATCAAATGCAGATATCATATAGAAAGATACAACTAGCAAGGAAGATAAAATAACCACCAGCACCATGCGGCAAAGAGGAATAAATATTTGCAAATTAATTCTCATCCATTTGCAATATAAGGCAACCTTATTGAAGTCTAGTTTTCCCATCTCCAAATCCTTTTCCAATACACATGTATCAGATAAGTGAGGAAGAACTCTTGACTTAAGAATGTTTTTTCAGCACTGGCTTCTTTAGTCTGTCTATCTTATTTATCTATCTATCTTAGGGTATGTCTACACTACCACCCTAGTTCGAACTAGGGTGGTTAATGTAGGTTTTCAAAGTTGCAAACGAAGCCCGGGATTTAAATATCCCAGGCTTCATTTGCATCTTGCCAGGTGCCACCGTTTTTAAATCCCCGTTAGTGCGGTCTCCGTGCCCGTGGCTACACGCGGCACGGAGTAGGTAGTTCGAATTAGGCTCTCTAATTCGAACTACCGTTACTCCTCATTTATTTTAAAAAAATACTTCCGTTAAAGACCTGAGCAATGTTGGGTACATCTGCTAGTAACACTATAAAGCAGAATTGTCTACAGTGGGCCATAGGAAAGCGTATTCCCAACATGCTTCAAATGTGCATAAAATTGCAGATAGTTATTATAAAATGAAGCAGATTTTTTTTCCTTTCCCCATCCTCAATGGAGAGATTGCAAGCCACAAAGCACGTTCTGAGGATAGGTAACAGTGTTCTAACACCTCTCATGTCACCTATAGGAGCCATCTCTCTCCTCTCGGGTCTCCATCCTGTTTTCCTCCAGAAGATTTCCACTTATTATTGCTCATTTCCCTCGCATCAAACCTAAAAAATCCCTATCTGGTTTCTCCTCTCCACCTCTCTCTCTCTCTTGCTTTGAGTCTCTTCCTCCATCCCCCAGATTCTTTTAGTTTACCCCATGATTTCTCACTCTGCCCAAAGTCTGTATAATGCTTTTGTTCTTTCCTACTTTTCCCTGGGAGTTCACGAATGCCCAGATTTGGGGAAACAAAGGCATGGCTAGCCACTTCTATGTGGTGCTGCACTACTACTTCCTGATCGCTCATTCCCACAATAGAGAGAGAGTACGGTGCAGATGGTGGAGGTAGGGGTCCTAAAGAGTCCCCCGAGAGGGCAGTATGATTTGCCAGCCTTCCTCTCCTACTTGTCCAGGACCATCTGAGCATGAGGCTCCCACAACAGGCTAGGGGTGAAGGCTGTAAACCACCTTTTTTCCCCTGGCAGTTAAAAGGGAAAGCAGAGATATGGGAGAAGGGTTGGACAAAAGGCTAGAAAACCTGAGCTTCTCACCAAAAGGTGGAGGGGAGACATAGCTAAGGTTTGGCCAGGCATCAAACACAACCCATGAGTGCCCTCTCTCTTCATCTGCATTCAAAGAAACGACAGCTCAATTGCATACTATAATTGCTGGTGAACACAAACAAACTGTTTGTACCAATCCATCAGCAGGGAAGAGTCAAATATATGAAAATGTAATTATAGGCTATTTAATATTTTTAAATACACAAAGAGGTGCTCATTAGCTGCCGTCATCAGAGGTTCTGGCAAGCTTCCATGCAGTTCTTGGGGTCAAAGTATGGAGTCATCCAATCTATATTTTGCATGATATCAAAATATAAACAGGTGTGTTGTCAGGGTCCATTAACCAGAATAAAGCACAATACCTCCTCCTCTATAGCTGCACATTATTTATTATTCAAGGTCAAGAATATGATAAATCACTCATGTAACAAAATTATATTTGTAGTGGGAGCTTTTGCTTTAGTAGATTTTTAGGCAGAAGTCTCATGAGCCTTTTTTAGGGGAATAAAAGTGGGCAAAACGTGAAATTAGTGATGTTAACCAAGAGATACCTATCAGAAATTACTGTCTAAAATAATAAGGGGCATGGTTCCCCCCCCTTAATATAGGAGATTTTAGTTATGCTTGTCTCATACAGGACAAAATATACTCAGTGCACTTGGTAAGAAGTGCAGAAGAAACTCCTCTAAGGGAAATGGTTTAGTTACCTTTGCATCCAATGGCAGCTTGATGACACCACAATAACCCTGATGGAGTGACCAAATAGGTAAGTAATTTGAGTGTATCTATAATGTTTATATTCTGAAGGTAATTGTTGCCGATTCCTCCCTACCCCTGTGTTTCTACTTCTAGGTTTTTGCTCCCAGAACATGAATAGTGGGACTTCAAAAGCTCAACATTCAGCATCAGTAACTGTCTCAACAGCAGGTGGCACACACTTACCTGCTGGTGAGGAATAAATGAATTATCCCGTTAGGAACTACCAGTTCCCTTATTTTTAGTCAATGCAAAGTATAAGCAGAAAAACAAATTATTCACATCCCTGCAGGGCTGGAGGACAGGTGAGTGGGGATCTATTACATTGCAATTACTTCTGTAAGAGCTCAAGAATTACAGGAAGGAATTTTATTTTTTCCAAAAGTAACTACGATAATAGATTGTCATTCGTGGAAACAAAACGCTCCAGGAATGCAGTCTGGGGGAAAACACACTATTAATGAATAAAATTCATTATAGTTATGAGCAAGCAACACTAATGATAACCCCAAAAGGCACTGAATGTAAAAATTCAGAAATGTATTATTTGTCCTTTTCAATGGAAAAAGAGACAAGATCTCCCTAAAACAACACAAAACTAACTAGAGAAAAAATATTCTGAAAAAAATAGATAACAGGTGAGAGAGAGAGTACAGATCCTCCAAACCAAGATATAACAAGTTGGATCCTAACTATGACAATTCACAACAGCTGAGGAGCAGGCCCAGACTCTGTAATAATGGCAAGGAAAATATAATTTCAGGTTTCAACAAAGTTTCAGGAGTGGTGTTTAGATAAAGCATTTAAAGGAAAACTCCAAGCGCCTGCCTGCACAGATCCTGGATGGTAACTGGTCGGGGGGGCTGGCTAGGATCATTGTGATCACTCTGAATACACATTCTTTAGCATAGTATTGCATTTTATCCCTACCTAAGGAATACGAAATGAGAAATGCACTCACATAGACATCAAGATATAATTCTGAAAGAGTCAGTTGAAACAGTAAAACTAGATACATATTCTGATAGCTTTTACTTGCTCTAGATGAAGCTAAGTGGAAAAGAGCTACACCAGAAAAGGGACAAGGACGTGAGAAGATTGACAACAGATTATATACACTACATAGAAACTTAATCAGCACCTTTGCAGGAGTGAGTCCTATGCAACATCTTTGTCCTTGTGAAACTTACTGTTGACGGAACAGCTATCTGAGTTTCAAGTCTGAGTACTCTGAAAACTAATGTCACTGCCACTAGGAATAGAACTTCACATTAGAAATTCAAGCTCCCTGAAAGGCTGGCTCAAAAGAAGGCTTAAATGGCATGGCAAAACCTATATTTATAGGGTGGGAATTAAGTAACAGGCTTCTCATGAACTTCAGCACTAAAGCGTGTATACAAACCCAAAGTTTGGAGGAGTTTCTTTTACTTAGACTAAGATGGATATTGAAGATGTTGAAAGAGTGAATGTGGACCATCATACGCAGGTGCACTGTGAGAAGAAGTATGCTGCGGCTTGTAACCACTGAAATCTTAAATGCGCTGGGAAGGTGTCTCATGAGGTTGCAAGGAGGTCGTAAGTAAAATAAGCAGCATTTCTCTCTATTATCCTTTCTGTCCAATACAAGGTATTGGACTCTTGAAGGGAAAGGAAAGCGTCCATGTGAACTATCCTCATTGCTTCTATATATTGCAGTTTATTTAAAAAAAAAAAAAAAAAAAAAAAAAAAAAAAAAAGCTGGAGCCAAGCACTGTGTGATGTTTTGTAACAATTTCAGTCTCTGGTAGCAATTTAGGCCAGGTCTACACTGTTGGAGAAAATCGATGCAAGATACTCAACTCAAGCTACATGAACTGCATAGCTGGAGACGATGCATCTTGCAGCAATTTTCTGCGGCAGCCCCACAGTGGGAGGTTGATGGGAGTAGCAAGGAGTATTAGTGCCAACAGGGGCACCCTCAGCATTTGAGTTATCAGGTCTTTACTAGACCCGCTAAAACGAGCCCTGGAGGATTGATTGTCAGAGCCTCGATCTGCCGGCAAGTGGAGACATGGGAAGACCTCTAACTAAAAGCCTATCACAAAAGGACCTGGCAATATATGCAATACCATTCTTTGTAAATGAACTAATCATTCTGTAAAAACACTGGTGCTGATACCAGTCCCCAAAACTAATACCTTGAGCTGAGAAACGCTGTCCTATAACTAATGTGACAGGGAGGTATCCCTTAACCACATTTAATAGTCCTCAAGATCCAGAAAGCACAGTTAATATTTCTCTTTCCAGTCTCTCACCCATTAATGGCAAGAAAAGAACAAACAGCTGAATAAGGGCTGACCTTTATCCCTCATCAGCAGTTATAGGAGGTACACACCATTCACTGAAGAGACTGATGTGGCTCTACTTTTCAAAGTACATTGCACGCATTCCCTTTAAGTCGTGCACCAGGAGAATAAATCCAAGAACAGGGATCTACTATAATACTTCCCTTGGAGAAACAAATGTGTTCAACACACAGACCTCTGATGTAGAAGCAACGAGTTCCCGCAGAATACAGTGGCAGTCCTGGAAAGCACTGACATGTTATTGGATTTTAATATGAGCAGGCAGGTCGCTGCTGAACCCACTAATGGGTGTTTGGTCCAAATACTGTACAAAGTGGGCCATATGAGGGGTCAAACAAAAGCTTATGCTCTGCTGATTCTCTGTATGCTACTCATTTACTTGTATGATTTTTGTAGGTGAAGTTTTGAATATGGGCTCTGTTCTTATTGTAAATGTTCTCTGTCTGGTAGGGAGCAATGGGCCTGGACTGCCTGTTGTGAGGAAGGTTTGTTCAGTGAATGGCTTTGCTAACTAGCACTGCTTCATGGACAATGGCTCTTGGAGTGGCCAATATACACCTGAGGAATGGGTCTGGAAACTTGCAAACCAGCCAGTGCCTCATGGTTACTTGCATGTGACACACAGACAGGTCACTTGATCATGTGACCAGCTCCAGTTTGAGAGACACCAGGAATATAGAAGTGACATGCGGCCATCTCCATCTTGTCTTCAATCCTGCTCCTGATTCCAGATGTATCCTAGCTTGGCACGGAGGGGCAGGAAGGATTTGCTGATGCATCCTGATACAGAATGTACACCAGAGACTTTTAAGTAGGCAGTTTGTAACATCTCAGCTAAGCGCCTGCATCAAGAACTTGGTGATTGATATATGTCATGCATTCTCCTTACCAATCTCACTCTCAACCTTTTCTTTCTTTTATTAATAAATCTTTAGAATTTTAGATTCTAAAGGACTGGCCCAGCGTGCTCCTGTGGGTAAGATCTAAAGCAGTGGTCCCCAATGTGGTGCCCGTGGGTGCCATGGCACCCGCCAGAGCATGTGCGCCTGCCAAAACATCTGGGCTGGCCCTGCCCCCGGCATGCAGCACATGCATGCTGCTGGCCCCAGGCGCATGGGCGGCCCCTGCCCCAGGATGCCCGGAGCGTGAGCGGCCCCACCCCTGGGCGCCTGGAAGCCACGAAAGGTTGTGGACCACTGATCTAAAGTATAAATTGACTTGGGACTGTGGCTGGTCCTTTGGGATTGAGAGGATCTGTTCAGAATTGGTGAGATTGGGTTTTATAACCTCTCATCTCTGTGTAGAGTCTGGTTCTGGCACAGGGAATGCTGGGGTGTTTAAGGGGTTTTGTTTGTGAAACTTTGTGCTGGTCAGAGTGGCAGCTGAAGCGCTCTGTGTGACTAGTTTGGTGCCTTATAGGAAAGCACTCCAGTTGAGAGCTGTTCAGTAGCCCTGGTTTTGGGCAATTCACCCTGAGCTGGCTCCCTCAGCAGTGCCCAGACCAGCCTGGCCTATTATAAGCACCACATATCCAGCTGTCATTTCTGTGCACCTTCTCTTTTACAGTACATAGGTTTGAAACATTTTCATAAAACTGGATTTTTTTCCCCCTGGAAAAATCTCATGAAAGTCACTGGTCTTTTCTCATTTCTGAGTAAAGCTCTTGGCCTGAGATGTGGCACATCTTGGTACCATTACAGCAAAGCTGAGGTATGACTCACAAAGCTGTTGAACTGTCTCAAAGCAATTAATTAGTATGGTGCACGTGTGCATGTGTGGTGCACCCTTGGTGCTGATGGAGGTGGGGCTGGGTTTATAATATATTCAATATAAGCATGAAACAAAAGAAGAATCGCAAAACAAGCTTGTCTATGGAGGTGTAATGGGGGCACTTGTTTCCCTTTGACATCACAACAGAAGGCGCCCAAAGGGTGTTCACTATTTCTGCATGGAAAGATACAAAAATGAACAAAAGATCTGCCAAGCAGATTAGTCCCAGTGCCAGCAGGTAGCCTTAACTGGCCTAGTGGGATGGACTTAACCCTTCACTTTTGAAACTCTAGTTCAAATTCTGATTTGGGAAATGGGTGACAATTAGCTTGGGAGTCTCTTAATTCACTTCAGTGAATAGCCCCAAAACACTATACAGGCAGTCCCCGGGTTACGTACAAGATAGGGACTGTAGGTTTGTTCTTAAGTTGAATCTGTATGTAAGTCGGAACTGGCTCCAGATTCAGCCGCTGCTGAAACTGATCAGTTTCAACAGCGGCTGAATCTGGACGCCAGTTCTGACTTACATACAGATTCAACTTAAGAACCCCAAGCGTCCCCAAGTCAGCTGCTACTGAAACTGATCAGCAGCTGATTCCAGGAAGCCTGGGGCAGAGCAACTCTGCCTCGGGCTTCCTGTAGTCAGCGCTGGTCAGTTTCAGCAGCGGCTGACTTGGGGACGCCTGGGGCAGAGCAGCTGGGGTGCTGCTGGGTTGCTCCAGTAGCACCGCACCTCGGCGCTACTGGAGCAACCCAGCAGCACCCCAGCTGCTCTGCCCCAGGTGGCCTGATTCAGCCGCTGCTGAAACTGACCAGCAGCGGCTGAATCAGGACACCTGGGGCAGAGCAGCTGGGGTGCTGCCGGGTTGGTCCAGTAGTGCCCAGAGCGGCGCTGCAGGACCAACCGGCAGCACCCCAGCTGCTCTGCCCCAGGGTCCACAACAAAAGCCTGGTCTGCTGAGGGGGGGCACACTAGCTGCGCCCCCCCCCCCAGCAGACCAGGGACACGGGGAGCAAAGCCGCAGCGGCAGCGGGGTGCCGCGCCTCTGAGGCTTTGCTCTGGCAAAGCCTCAGAGGTGCGGGACCCCGCCGCGGCTGCGGCTTCAGTCCCCAGCAGACCAGGGACACCGGGAGCAAAGCCGCAGCAGCGGCGGGTTCCCACGCTTCTGAGGCTTTGCCCGAGCACCATGGGGTGGAATCTCATTTAATCTCGTTTCATCTGCCAATTTAGCCAGTTCATCCTTAAAGTTTAAATGGGTAACTGATTAACTGGGATTTTAAATCTCTACTGCATACAAAGATCAAATTGACCCACTCAATTGAAAGAAACCGAAGATAAGCAGTGTTCTCCTGCAAGCTGTGCGCTTGTGCAACGCGTCAGGAGAGATTCAAATGTCGCCCAGCTGATTAGTAGAGTGCCCACAGTTAGGTTTTGTGTTTCTATTGGTAGTGCACATTCCTCGGTGCACATAAACAGTTTTTTTTAAAATGAAAATTCAGGGTCTAAATAATGATGGAAATACTTCTATTTCTAATGTATTATTTCTCATGGACTGGTTTGTAAATTGGACACATTGGTGTGACAAGAGGAAGTAACACTTGGGTTACTTATCTATATATAAACAGATCTTCTGATAGCATAATAAAGGTTCTGTTGTGCTACAGATTTTCAATTATCATCCATTTTTTAGTGTTCAGATTCTTTCCCAACTAGTTTTGGGGGAAGAGATATGGCCTTCAAGAACTAGTTTGCTTAAGCTGAAGCTCTGTAGCAAAGAAAGAAAAAAGATGGAAAACAGTACAGGAAGTTTATCATGAGAGGATCATATTAAACCACAAACATTTTTCATAACCTGAATTTCCAGATTTTGGTTGTCTGATGTTAAAAATCGGTGACAAACAAAATCAAGACAACTCCAGAGTAGTGTGAGACAATCAAATCAAGACCTAAAACATAAGACTAGCTGTGGGCATCCCTTTCCATAGAGTTTCTCTTATACAGATTCTATTTTCATGGATTTGAGACCCTATTTTGTTTTGCTTTTTCTTTATCATCCCTTAAAAGGAAAAGGCCCAGAGAAAGGAGGAATGGGTGTATAACAGAGGACCAAATACACAGCTGTGCAACATTACTGTGTGTCAGTTTTAAAAAGGAGTGCTTGAGGTATTCACAGTAGCAGGAAGAAACCAGATTTGTAGAATTGTTGAGAATAGAAAATCTAGATAATTGATGGTCTTTGCTTTCTTTTTTTGCCCCCTTCTTCTCGTAACATAGACCTGCCAGGTTGCCTAAAACCTGGAGAGAGATGCCAGTCAGTCAACAGCCTTAGTTTTACTCCCTTTCTCTGGGACAATACGTGCTGTAAATGTAAGGAAAATAACACATGTTTTAGGATCTGCCAAATATTGTAAGCCCCAAGTTCTACTTTTTTAAAGTATATAAGGGTATGTCTACACTACAGCACTAATTCGAACTAACTTAATTCAAATTAGTTAATTCGAACTAAGCGAATTCGAACTAGTGCATCTAGACCTAAAAACTAGTTCGAATTAGCATTTTGCTAATTCGAACTAGCATGTCCACATTGAGTGGACCCTGAACCGAGGTTAAGGATGGCCGGAAGCAGTGCCGACAGGGCATCAGATTAGGACTTAGAGCGTGGAGCTGCTGTCTCAGGCTAGCTGAGGGCTGTGCTTAAAGGGATCCGACCCCCACCCCGGACAGACAGTTCTCAGGGGTTCCCCGCTTGCAAAGCAGTCCTGGCTTGGAGTGCCCTGAGTGGCCACACTCGGCACATCACAGCACTCAGCCATCAGCCCGGCTGCCCTTGCCGCAGGCTGCCATCCGGGGGGAGGGGTGTCAATCAAGGGGCTTCAGGAGAGCTTCCACCCCGAGGAGCCCGCAGAGCCAGCCCAGTCCTCCCCATCAGGGGCTCGTACCCCATTCCTCCCTCACCTCCTTCCACTTACCCCTCCCTAGCCCCCCTTCCTGATGTACAAAATAAAGGACACGTGTGTTCAAAAATAGAAACTCTCTTTATTGAACAAAACTCGGGGAGACTGGGAAAAGGAGGTGGGAGAGGGAAAGGGAAAAGGAGGTGGGAGGGGGAGGGCAACTAAAATGATCAGGGGTTTGGAACAGGTCCCATATGAAGAGAGGCTAAAGAGACTGGGACTTTTCAGCTTAGAAAAGAGGAGACTGAGGGGGGATATGATAGAGGTCTATAAAAGCATGAGTGGTGTGGAGAGGGTGCATAAAGAACAGTTCTTCCTTAGTTCCCATAATAGAAGGACTAAAGGACACCAAATGAAATGAATGGGTAGCAGGCTTCAAACTAACAACAGAAAGTTCTTCTTCACAAAGCAAATAGTCAACCTGTGGAACTCCTTGTTGCAGGAGGCTGTGAAGGTTAGAACTATAACAGAGTTTAAAGAGAAGTGAGAAAGTCATGGAGGTTGGGTCCATGGAGTGGTATTAGCCAGGGGGTAGGAATGGTGTCCCTGGCCTCTGTTTGTGAAAGGCTGGAGATGGATGGCACGAGACAAATGGGTTGGTCACTGTCTTCGGTCCATCCCCTCCAGGGTCCCTAGTGTTGGCCGCTGTCGGCAGACAGGTTACTGGGCTAGATGGACCTTTGGTCTGACCCAGTATGGCCATTCTAAGCTCAGGGTCGGGGGTCTCACTGGACCACCCTGATTTTCATGCAAACCTGCTCCTGGGTGGCCAGGCTGGCAGCTATCCTGCCCTAGACAGCCTCTTTCCTGTGCCTAGTGCGGAGGTCATGGATGAGGTCCACAATCTCCGCACTAGACCAGGTGGGCGCCCGCCTCTTGCGGACCTGGGCAGGCTCCTGGGAGCCGCCAGCCTGGTCCCGGAAAGAGGGGGAGGGCTGGGTGGCAGTGGGTGGCTGGCTCGAGCCGTGCCAGGTGCAGAGTCTGCCTGCTGGGTGCTGGCAGGCTTGCACCTGGCACGGGCACTGTAGCCAGCCCGTGCCCCTTTTAGGGCTCCGGGGCCGGGAGGGGGGCAGTAGAGTTTCCCTGGTGGTGCCCAGAGTGGGCACCAGGGAAAGCTGGGGAGGGCTAGCCTCCCACTAGTTCGAATTAGGTGGCTACACAGTCCTTAATTCGAACTAGTTCATTCGAACGAGACATTAGTCCTCGTGGAATGAGGTTTACCTATTTCGAATTAAGCGCTCCGCTAGTTCGAATTAAGTTCGAACTAGTGTTTTGCCTGTGTAGCGCCTATCAAAGTTAATTCGAACTAACGTCTGTTAGTTCGAATTAACTTTTTAGTGTAGACATACCCTAATATAGTGGGGAGGATCCTCTGAATCTTAAACAGCTATTTAAAAAACAAACATTGCACAACTGAGAAATTCATCTAAAAATCACTATTTATATGGGACCTATGCAAAACAACCTCCTTCTCTTGCCTTAGCAGAAGCAGTCAAGAACCAAAGACTCTTCTCAGGACTTTGTTAAAAGGCTTGTGGAAACATCATGAATGAAGTAAACAAAAACTCCTAATTCCTGCTCTATTAGGAACAATGGGTGTGTAAATCCCTTCTTACCAAATAGAAAAAAGGCAAAGACTGAAAAAATTAATTCCTGAGCTGCTAACACAGTGCTACAAAACACAGTAAACAAAGGGAAAATTATAAAATAGCCACTTCACAGTATCTTAAAGGTGGCTGTAATGAGGCAGAGACTGAACATTTCTATATTTCAGCAAATAGGAATCACATAGGAACTGAATGATTTCAATGGAGCAGTGGAGGGTCATTAAAAGGAAGCACAATACACACTACATTGTGCATGTCATTTCTGATAATGGTACAACTTGTAGTACATTATTCCACAACCTGCACAAGTTCCTAATGCTGACCAATGTAATAAGGTTCACACAAATGTGCGAAAAATAAACCTAGACAACTCATGCCAAATTCATTACCTCAGAAACATCAGAAAAACCCTTTTTCTCCCCCTCCAGAAAATGCCAATTGGTTAAAAACAAATGTTCTGCAGAAATGTCTTGGTTTTGACAAATGTATGTAGAAACATAAGGCAGGGGTCCTTCAGAAACCTGGCAGGCTCAGGGGGAACTCACATTGCTAGGGCACACTGCTTCCAGTTAGTACTGCCATACTGTACAGCAGAATAAGACAACCCAGAGCTCCCAGACTACCTGGCAGCCACAGTTCTAGAGGGGGCAGTCTAGGCTTCTTGCTCTGCAGTGTGATGCCTGGAAACTCAAGCACAGACAGGACAGTGCTCTCAGGGCTCTCTGCCCCTGCTTTGTGCAAGGGAATTCTCCAGGTCTGAAGGACAGCCTATGGAGTTGTCTAGAGTTGGGAAGCAGCTGGCTGCTCCATTTCATTTAGGAAAAAAGTCATAGTGAAATGTTTGGATTTTTCTGAAACAAAAATGTTTTGGAATTTCCGTTCCTTAGACTATTCCTAATTGCATCCTGTTCTTCCTCAGAAATATGTTGGCCTGTTCTACTGCAAACTTGCCTGACGTGTCAAAGAGGATCTGGACATGATTTAGCATTATAGGCATCATGTGCTCTTCCCACCTCTTAAAATTCCACTAGAGTCAATGATGCTTTGAAAACACGGGTACAATCATATTTATCCACATTGAGTATTATTTCATGTGGTGCAAGTAGGTTTCCTGAAATCAGTGAAAATGCTTGTGTAATATGACAGCCTTAGACTCACAGAAGAAAAGGGTTAGAAAAGATCTCAGCAGCTCATCTAGTCCAGTCTCCTGCTTAAAGCAGGACCAACTACATCATCTCAGCCAGGACTCTCTCAAGCCAGGACTTAAAAACCTCTAAGGGTGGAGATTCCACCACCTTCCTAGATAACCCATTCCAGTGCTTTACCGTTCTCCTAGTGAAATAGTTTTTCCTGTTATCCAACTTAGACCTCCCGCACTGCAACTAGAGACCACTGGCTCTAGTTCTGTCATCTGCCACCACTATGAAGAGCCTGGCTTTATTCTCTTTGGAACCCGTCTTCAGCAGTTAAAGGCTGCTATTCAATCTGCCCCCCCCCACTCGTCTCTTCTGTAGACTAAACAAGCCCAAATCCCTCAGCCTCTCCTCATAAGTCAAGTGCTCCAGCCTTCTAATAATTTTCATTGCCCTCCACTGAACTCTCCAATTTGCCCACATTATTTCTGCAGAGGAGGAGGGCGGCAAAACTGGACCCAATATTTCAGATATGGCCTCACCACCAGTATACCTGGTAAGCTGTGTGCTTGTGTGACCACTCAGGAGAGTTTTAAATGCCTCCCAGCTCATTAGCAGAGTGCTGACAGAAAGGTTTTTGTTTCTACTGGTGGTGCACATTCACACATGCCTTGGTGCATATAAAATTATTATGCACATAGATGGTATAACATCTTCACATGGAAGGAAAAGTTTAGAGGGAACATGGCTCACCAGTGCTAAATGGAGAGGAATAATCATGTCCCTCAATCTGCTGGTAACATTCCTATTAGCGCAGCCCAATAAGCGGTCAGCCTTCTTGGCAACAAGAGCACACTGTTGACTCACATTCAACTTCTTGTCTACTGTAATCCCCAAGTCCTTTTCTGCCAATCGGTGCCTAGCCTGTAGCAGTGAAGGGGATTCTTCTCTCCTTAGTGCATGACTCTGTACCTGTCCTTGTTGAACCTCATCAGATTTCTTTATGCCCGATCCTCCAATTTGTCCAGGTCACTCTAGACCCTAGACCTACCCTCCAGCCTCTCTACCTCTTCCCCCAGCATTGTGTCCATCTGCAAATTTGCTGAAGGTGCAATCCATTCCACATCCAGATCATTAATAAAGATGTGGAACAAAACCAGACCCAGGACTGACCACTGAGGTGCTCCACTTGATACTGGTTACCAACCAGACAGCGAGACATTGATGACTGCCCATTGAGCCAGACAATCTAGTCAGCTTTCTATGGATCTTATAGTACATTCATCCTATCCATACTTCTTTAACTTACTGGCAAGAATACTGTAGGAGATTATTAAAACTTTGCTAAAGTTAAAGTATATCATGTCCATCACTTTCCTCATATTCACAGAGCCAATTACCTTATAGAAGGAAATTAGGTTCGTCAGGCATAACTTGCCCTTGGTGAATCTATGTTGATTGTTCCTGATCACTTTCCTCTCTTCCAAGAGTTTCAAAATGAATTCCTTGAGAACCTGCTCCATGATTTTTCCAAGGACTGAGGTGAGGCTGACTGGTCTATAGCTCCCCAGATGCTCCTCCTTTCTTTTTTAAAGATGAGCACTACATTTGCTTTTTTTCCCAATCATCCAGGACCGCCCCCAGTTGTCACAAGTTCTCAAAGATAATGGCCAGTGGCTCTGCAATTACATCAGACTCCTTTCTTAGCACTCTTGGATGCATTAGATCTGGCCCCATTGACTTGTGCATGTCCAGTTTATCTAAATAGCCCTTAACCTGTTCTTTCCCACTGAGGGCTGCTCACCTCTTCACTACACTGTGCTGTCCAGGGCAGCAGTCCGGAAGCACACTTTGTCTGTGAAGACCGAGACAAAAAAAGCATTAAGTACTTCTTTTTCCACATCATCTGTCACTAGACTGCCTTCTTCATTCAGGAAGGGTTCCACACTTTTCCTGACCTCCTTTTTTTTGCTAACACACCTGTAGAAACCCTTCTTGTTATCTTTCACATCCCTTGTTAGTTACAATTCCAACTATGCTTTGGTCTTCCTGATTGCCCCCCTGCATGCTTGAGCAATGTTTTTATATTCTTCCCTAGTCACGTCCCAAGTGTCCACTTCTTGTAAGCCTCCTTTTTGTATTTAAGCTTATCAAAGAGTTATCTGTTAAGTCATATTTACACACACTTGTATAAGTATGGCTGGCTGTCTTGGGATAGTCTGCTCTCTGTACCAATCAATAATTGCTCCACATATGACCTCTGTTACCTTTGACCTAAGTAGCTTGGAACAGCCTCAGAGGATAATGAGGAAAAGACTAGCAGATCAATCTTGCCAAACAGAGATTATGAATACAACCGCTCCCTGAGTTATGAACAAGTTATGGACCAACAGTTGGTCCGTAACTCAAAGTACTCGTAACTCGGATCCCATAGCGTTACATGGCGACCGCGCTGTTTGTAAGCATGGATTGCCGTTCGTAACTCGGATCTGCATTTATGATCACTTTGGTCGTAAGTGCGGATGGTCGCAAGTGGAGGTGGTTGTAACTTGGGGAGCGGCTGTACGTACTGTTTCTGCCATTCCACTTATTGTAGGGGACACACACACACACACACACACACACACACACCCACACCCACACCCTTCTCTGCACTGAAGAAGGTATGTAGCTAGCTAAAGTTGATATCTGCCTGTTACTTCATGTGGAAAAGATATTAAAATAATGAAAACAGCAATGAATAAAGTATTTTACTCAAGGATCATCTTTCACTTTTACCGTCTCTTTCCACAAGGGTTTTTTCCTCTCAAGATCCTAGCAAATGGTGTGATTTGGTTGTACCTTAACAGCAATTTGATAAAAATTGGTTTTGCCTTTCTATGGAGTCTCAATCCAAGTTTACTAACAAGTAGATTGACATGATATACAAATTACTGCCACTGTCTCCAAATGCTGAACTTTGAATACAACAGATCTATCTGCACAGCTGAAAACCATGCAGCTATGAAACTCAATGCTGAGCCTCTGTGATCTAATTAAACTTTTCAAAACTCTGCTATGGAAAGATAATTAGTTTATGTTTGGAAGAAGTATTTTTTACACTGACAGTGCCTTTTCCAATTCCCAAACTATGTCTTAAAAATTATAAATACACCTCAGAACATGTACTATTATGGTGACCTGAGTGCTTAATTTGTCATGAAAGAAGTACCAGGGTTCAACTTTATAACTGATATGGCAAGCAGGCCACAGGTGCGGACAAAAAAAACCCCACACATTTAGTAAGCCAAGCCTAGAAGTGCTTGGACTCAGCCCTCATATAAATTAAGCACTGGGTAATTTCTGTCATGCAAGTTTTTAGACAATTTCATGTCAGCGGTATAAGGAAAAATCCCAGTCATGGTAAGGTCACAGTCCAAGTTGGTGGTGGAAGAGGGGGATAAACGGGCCCACTCCGAACTCATCCTCTAGGAATGGCTTCTAACCTGTAGGGCTGGGTCTGGCTCCCTGTTCTGGGTGTTGTGACTTTAGGTGTTAGGTTGCAACACCAAACAAGTTTGGCCTTCCATATCCATCTAAGGAGGGGCAGACATGTTAAACCTAAATGGTGCTATGACCAAATCGTCCAGGACACAACACCCAGAGCAGAGAGCCATCTCCACAGGAGCCACCCCTCTAGAGGTCTCATATATTATTATAATTCATGATTACCAAGAATACTGTGACTTCCAAAATCAGAACCTTACTAATACACATGCCTCATGGTAGCAGGCTGAGTGCTCACAGTAAGAGAGGCTTAAGATTTCATCTCTCCTGCAAGAAAACTGTGCTGCTTTTACAAGGAAGTAATGTTATTCAATGTAATTCACCTTGAAGGCCAAGAAACCTACTGCAAGGCAGGTAGACTTTTAAGGCTCCTGGATGAGATGTGGAACTAAATCATACAACATGGTAACTGGAGAAAACACAGTTCTGGTGAGCTCTCAAACACACAGCTTGGAATTTTTGTCAGCCAATCAGAATGCTACCAGACAAAGAAAAAACAAAAAGGGCTTGAGTTTGTTCTCTTTACCTTAAGCTCATCCGCATCATAGAAGTCTATGCGCACTGCAGGCACCATCCAGGTCTGGAAGAGAGTGGCCAAGATCTGTTTGGCAATCGCATCTGCAATGAGGTGGAAGTGAAGAGGGTTTCGCCTGGTATAAAAAGGGAGAGAGATACATCAGTTCAAAGGTTTCACCAATTATAAGCTAAGAATACCAAAATGATACAAAAGTTACCCAACTCTAGTACACTATAGCATGAAAACATATAGCACCCAGCACAACAGACTCCTAGTCCATGGCTGAGGCTCCTAGGTGCTACCACAATCTACACACATTAATTAGTAGTCACTGAAACACAGGGCCAGCTCTTCAGTAGAATGCTCATTGGTGTAGTTCTATTTACTTCAATAGAGTGATGCTAATTTACACCAGCTGAAGATCTGGCCTATAAAGTCCAATTTGGTCTTTTAAAGAAGAACAGTCCCCTTTTGGGGGCCTAAACTGACAAGGCGATTGTATTTACTCTTCTGGGTCCCCCTCGTGACCTCTCTATGTGATGAGAATATTTGCCTCTAAATAAACAGGAAGAAGAGCGGTTCAAAACATGGCGGTGTTGAGCCTGCATATATGTTTGATTAAGAACACACACTGGGTATGGTGACACTTGGCAGAATTTGATTTTTTTAAATTTCAAATGGAAAAAATATTTTTTCATCCCTTCATAGCCCTTTTCCCCCTGTCCCCATTCTTATTAGTTTTAACTTAATGTAAGTTTCTTCTGAGTTGCCAAGACAAGCACCCAGCTGTGGGGAAAGCTACCTGGCTTTTGGATGGCTGTTAGGGACTCATACTCCTCGTATTTGTATTTTGGGGTCTATTCTGTGCCTTGCCAGTGCTGCAGCCACCTCCCTACACAGGAGCAAATGGTGCCTGTGAGAGGTTGGGGAGCAGGGAGGACCATCCAGAGGGACAGGGAGGGGACAATAGAGGCACTTCATTTAAGCAACCACAATTTTGGCAGGCGTACAAAGGGGGTGCTCCCCAGTGCTACCATGGGTCACCTATGTCCCTACACACATCTGTTGCCTGCAGGCATCCTGTGTCAGAGGTTCAGCAGACATGCAGCGACCCCTCTGAAGCTCCACTGTCACAGAAGTGAGAGCGTTTTGGCGAGCCGAGACCTCTCTGCCAGCACCTCCCAATGGTGAGTGAAAGAGCAAATCACTGTCAGCAGGGCTAAATCAAATGCATCCAACCAGGATGAGTGAGTTGAAGGGTTTGATAAAGCTTACAGAATGCTTTCACTGGAACAGAAACTGTGACATTACAAACGCCACAGTTAAATCACCATTCCTTGCTTCCCTCTTTGGGGAAGGGATAGCAACAGCCTGATCTTTATTCAACTTCTGTGGTAAGAGTATGGAGACCTGTCAGTAGAATTTAGCAATGATTTGTAGTAAGCAGGGGTACTGCATATTTATCCATACACTAGCAACTTCGCCATCAGCAAAGAAGGATGGGAATCTGTGCAAACCACTAAGAAGACAGATGGTCCATTTAGCTTTTAGTATCAGCACAACCTTCCTTTGATCCCCTGGGAGGCATAATGGAGTCCTATTTATGTGGAATTTATAAAGGTAAATGGGTGCAGTTGTCAAATGACATTTTTCATCCACAATGGAGAAACGCTTAATTTCAGCTGCTGGGAAAGATGATGTTTACTACTAAATTCTGGAGCATGAAGAAGAACTGGGGGAACCCAGGTGTGTTTGGGTCCAAGCATGTCCAAGACGGTACGTTGCGGTTAGATTTGATATAACTCAAAAGGTCAAATGTCTTCTCTTTCCCTATTCTCTGCCCCAGAGAACAATCTGTCACTTTGTATTGTCATTCCCTGTTTGCTCCAAGAAAGATCATTCAAGTTTTTCCTCAATGAGCACAGGCAAGAACAAGAGTGTGCAAATGTATCAAATGAACAGGATATGAAGGGGTAGCATGTGGTTCTGGAAGAAAAAGACAATTCTAGTGACATTAGAGGTCAGTAACAATTTTGTAGTGCCTCGGACATAAGCTTTCTGCATGTGGGGTTCAAGCCAACATTGACTGAAATCACTGGAGTCATTCAGTGGGGATGTGGACTATGCCAAATTTGGGGAGGTACAAAAAGTACAATTACCAGTATAACACGTAGATTTGCAACAAGACGGTGAAATAATTTCACAGTTCTACCACCACCCAATTTGATTCCAACAACATCAAAACCAGTAAAACAATAGCAGTTCCCATTGTGGAGGAACTGAGAGAATTTTAATCTCTAGCATGACCCAGGGCAGGGAGAGAAAGGAGTAGGAATTCAACTGTTTGCCAGCTACCGAGCAGTGGTGTAGTCATGGGTGGGCCTGAGTGGGCTATGGCCCACCCATTTCTTATCCAGGCCCACCCTTGCAGGCCAGGGTGTGAGGGCTGGCCCCATTCAGCCTGGTGCTCTGGCCAGGAAGTAGGGCTGGAGTGTGGGGGCGGTTACCTCCCCCCCATTGCCCGAACACCCAAAATTGGGGCTAACCCAGGTGGGCCCTTCTGACTATGCCACTGCTGCTATCTCATTAGCAAACCAAGGTGGCAACAGTAATTACGTCTATATCTACTTCATTAGCTCTGAACTAGAGAAGAGGATGACACCATGGGTGATCTACATTTCCCAGTAAGAGAAACCAGGTAGCATGCCAAGAGAATGTGGGAACAACAGAGATTAGGAAAAACATTTCTTTGGCACAGGAAAGGCAAAGCGAAATTTAGTACAAAAGCAGTACATTTTGGAACAGGCAAAGCAATATGTAAAAGTGTGTTGGTAAGTGTGAAAATTCCACAGGGTCATCAATCTCAGAAGCGGAAGTTGGTCTGACTCTGAACATATAATGTAGTGTTTGCAGATATCTCCCAGCTGCTTTTGTTGTGCAGCTTTTCAGGGCCATTAATTCATATAACTCAAATTGGAGAAGAAAAGAAGTATAAAGAAGAAACTGAGGAAAACAATAACAACAAAAGTTTTCATCTACTTTAAATCACAAACTAATAAAATTATACCAAATACTAACAGATGAAATAAAGCCATGAAAAGGAAAGTTATAATTCTTATAGAAATAAATTCATGTTTAGTGGCATTTCATACTCATTCAAATTGACCCAGAGTGTATCAAACTTAAATAGAAGTATGTGGATGACATTTTCTTTTGTTCAGCTCATCCTGGGAAAAAGGAGTAGCTGTACTCATACTAAAAAAATCTCTTTCAAAATAACAAATGGTCTGGTAGCACTTTAAAGACTAACAAACATGTAGATGGTATCATGAGCTTTTGTGGGCACAGCCACTTTTGTGGATTGTGACCATCTGAAGAAGTGGGCTGTGCCCATGAAAGTTGTGCCCACGAAAGTCTAGACCATTTGTTGTTTTTTCCTGTACAGACTAACTCGGCTACCCCCTGAAGCCTCTTTCAAAATATTAACTCACAGTGAAGATTCAGCTGGAAGCAAGGTATGTATTAGAGGCTAAATAGGGGCTTAACAATTATCTACCTACCTAATGAAGATCCCAGTGACCTGCCGACAGACAGCACTAAAGGGTATACTGACCAAAGGACGTCTTCGGTGAGGTGATTTAATTATGCAATCATTTAGGCCCAGATCTACAAACAGATTTAGGTCTCAGAAACAATCTATTTTGAGGTCTGTTCTGTGGGTTACGCAGGAGATAGGAGATCCTGATGCCTACAGTAAGGCAACAGCACATGCCCAGAAGCAGAAACGAAGGCACTTAAAAAATGTTTACGGCAACTCCATAGGTGCAGAGTGAGTTTAGGCACCTACAGGACTCAGTGGTAGCCAAGCAGCAGTTTGTGGATTGTGGTGCTACCTATAAAATAAGACTTCAACACTGAAGATCTTTTGTATGTAGGGACCTTACAGATCAGACAAAACTGAATAATTCAGAGCAACGACCACTCATTACTAAGAATCCCTTAAGAACATAACTGAACTGTGTCTAATAAATAATAATTGAGCTAGATTTAATAAGCAATAACCAACGCGGATATACTGAACATTGCTAGAGGTCATTCCAGCCAACGTTGAATCTAGTCATTAGTTTGTTTCCAATGGTGGCATTAAACTACTGGAGGTGGAAGTCTGTGTTGTGCGCACATGGATGTTTGAGGGAGGGAGCAACATCCAGACGCGCACTGAACTCCTTCTGGAATTCTACAGCCATTGTCCTAGCATTACTTGTGGGCAAGGCCTTTGACTGGAGACGATGTCTATACCCTTTCAAGGTCGATAGGCTATGGGTTTCCATGGAGTGTTCTTGAAAAGGCTTCGTAAAACTCTATGATAAAACCCAACTTCACTGTGAGGGTCAATGACTTGAACTCAGAATCCTTCTCCTCACCAGGGGGCATGAGGCAGAGGAGACCTCTTCCCTCTTCATTATTTGCCAATGTTATTGAACTACAAGCCGTGAGAATTGTGGATGACTCCACAGAAAGTAAAATTTCTTTAGACTCAGATGATGTTTTGATTTACCTTTTGGAATCCATGAAATCTTTTGGTCTTTTTTCCCCAATATGGAGAAGCAAATTGAAAAGACAGATATACAAATTGAAAAGACAGTCCATCACCCCATTCGATAGGGAGGGAAATTGGCTGGCATTCAAATACTTTTGACAGTATGTGGTTTGGAGGAATGTTTCTGTGGGGGAGCATCCACCTGTCAAAATGAGACTTCAGTTTCTTCCGATGGAGGGTAGGGAAAGATGGAGAGACACATTTACAGTGAGTATGGATTCTGAAAATGTTTAAGTGGCAGCTGGAAACATTGGAAGCTGGTGGGGGTGCGATATTTAGGTGTATGGGAAAACGGGGGGAAAGAGCACAATGTGCTTTTTGGCAAGTTATGATGTTATTTTTGTCTTTATATCTGTATGTCTGTGCTGTCTTTCATAACAAATTCATCAGAGCAGGGACTGTCTTATGCTCTATCTTTCTAAAGCACATGGCATAAGGGACCTGAGTTTAGGCTAGAGATGTCAACATGTAGTCAACAACACAATTAACCGATAACTAGGTTTATCGGTTAATCTTGGAACTACACATGCTCACCTAACCAGCAAAGGCGGGGGAGGGGGAGCCAGTGTCCGTGTGGAGCTGGCTTTAAGCTGACCCCACACGAGTACTGGATCCGCCTGCTCCAACCCCGCACTGCTGTTTCTGATAGAGAGGCAGTATCATGGAGGGTGAGGGAAGCAGGTGGGAGCCCATATGCACAAGGAGCTGGATTTCAAGCCAGCTCCCAGTGTATGCTGGCTCCGCAGATTAGCCTGCCTCCCTGCCCCCACTGCTTCCGTGGGATGCAGAGCAGCCTCTGTCTGTGCGGATCTTGGACTCCCATGGACAGAGGCTACTGCCACCCCACACTGCTGTCTCTGATACAGAGGCAGCAGCACGAGGTGACAGGGGGCTCCTGGAGGAGGAGGGAGCGAGCAGGAGCATGCTGTCTGCCAACACTGTCCCCGGGTACTATCAGATAGTTGTGTAACTGCAAAGATTTCATGCGATTACACGATTATTCAATGACATGGTATCTAACATCCCTAGTTTAGGTACTACCAGGATGCACAATAAATAATGTCAGATTCTGTCCCTCATTCTTGTGTCAGATTCAGCAGACAGCCTTCTTGGGGGCTAATCCAAGTTTCTGGTATGAATGCCCCCAGGAGCCAGGACCATCACAAACCTTGCCACTTTCTGCTCCACCTTCTGCACAGTTTTCACCCTGCCTTCACTAACACACACATACAGCTGCATAGATATTTCACCACCCAAAAGAAATTCTTACTCCGAAACACAATTGCCCCCATCCTTCTATACCAGGGGCCCGGCCAAAAGCAAGAATAAAAGACAGGTTAATTGTATCACTATCGGAAGGTGCTCAGATACTACGATGATTGGGGAAGTATAAGAATTTGAATAAAATAGGACAAGAGAGACCTTAAACTATCCCTGGAGGAAGATTCCTTATAATACATCATAGAATTATTGGTTTGCAGCCCCCTGCCCAAAACAGAACCAATCCCAACTAAATCATCCCAGCCAGGGTTTTGTCAAGCCGGGACTTAAAAACCTCTAGGGATGGAAATTCCACCACCTCCCTAGGTAACCCATTCCAGTGCTTCACCACACTCCTAGTGAAATAGTTTTTCCTAATATCCAACCT
The DNA here is from genome assembly GCF_052426305.1 of Pelodiscus sinensis. Classification (NCBI taxonomy): domain Eukaryota; kingdom Metazoa; phylum Chordata; order Testudines; family Trionychidae; genus Pelodiscus; species Pelodiscus sinensis. The sequence continues at coordinate 97,147,271 of NC_143052.1, read as the reverse complement.
AAACCTCCCCCACTGTAATTTGAGACCATTGCTTCTTGTTCTGCCATCTGTCACTACTGAGAACAGCCTCTCTCCATCCTCTTTGGGATTTCCCTTCAGGAAGTTGAAGGCTGCTATCAAATCCCCCCTCATTCTTCTCTTCTGCAGACTAAACAAGCCCAGATCCCTCAGCCTCGCCTCGTAGGTCATGTGCTCCAGCCCCCCTAATCATTTTGGCTGTCCTCTGCTGGACACTCTCCAATACGTCCACATCCTTTCTGTAACAGAGAATATAAATTCTTCCCTAATTTTTAAACATGAACCCAAATTATGGCGAAATAGTCAATAACCTAGGAAGCATACACTATATATTTTGGAGAGTTTGTGCATCTATCTGTCTGTGTGTCCGTCCATCCATCTGGGAGTCCATTTGTTCAAGAACTCCTCCTAAACGGTAAGACTTAAGACGACCAAGCTTCACATGCAGCTTTCTCTTATCATAACTTAAAGCAAGGTCAGGGTCTGGCTGTGCCAGGACAATGGGATGTGCCTGGAATGTGATTGTTTCACATCAAATGGAAAGGGAGGGATATGAAAACAGGGACAGTTATACTCACGAATGAGCAGAGGGGCAGCAAGTACCCCACCCATAGGGAGCAACCACTGGCTAACAGCATGGCCCCACCACCTCTGGGGATCACACGAACGAACGTCCCCCTCCAATCCCAGATCGGCTCCAGGGAGAATCTGGCAGGTAGCCAAAGTGGCCCCATGTTATCCCCAGGGAGAAGCCTGCGGGTGGGCAGCACAGCCCACTAGCCTGGGCTGGCCCCAGGCCAAGGCAAAGTTGGGTAAATCTTCTAGTATTTATATATATATATATATATATATATATATATATATATATATATATATATATATAAATCACTTTCCCAAAATGATGAGAAGAAATTCCAATCAAGATTTTCAAAAATATGCACCTAAGTCTAAGCTCTCAAATCTATATGTAAACACCTACAAGAGACTCCAATTTTCAAAAGTGATAAACATCAAGAAGCATCAAGAGAAGCAAATACTTGAAACCAGGAATGTTGAGAATCAGAGTAAAGAATTAGACAACTAACTTTAGAGCTCCATTTTTGAAAAATCTCAGGGTCCAACTCTTCCATTTCAAAACATCCTCATCTTTTAATAGGCTTTTGACCTGCTTAAATGTAGGTGGCTCATTCTCTTTGGACTAGCTTCTGTCATAGGAGCTAAATATAAACATATGTAATTGAAAAAGGAAGTAGGCAGTCAGTCTCACTTCTCCTGCCTTCCTTCTGCACTTTTAGGTAGCACAATTGTTAGTCATCCAAAACAAAAACAAAACAGCTGCTTGACTGAATGATCCCCTTTCTATACCAGAGGCATTTGTATTTTTTATAAGCATAGAATGGTCAATTGTCCAACGTGGTTATTTAATAGAATATTAGGTTTGGAAGAAACCTTTGGAGGTCATCTAGTCCAGTGTTTCTCAACCTTTTTTTGCTCATGGACCCCTTCTGAGCCTCATTCATCATACACCTAGCAGTTAAGTTTGGGTGGCCCCCTCAGAAACTTACTGTGGCCCCCTAATGTTCCGTTTTTTTTTTCCATGTGGCCCCCTAGAAGTAAGGTGTGGCCTCCTGGGGAGCCATATGGCCCACATTGAGAACCATTGATCTAGTCCAACTCCCTTCTCGAAGCAGGACCAGCCCCAGCAAACCAAGCCTAGCCTTAAAAACCTCTCAAAGATGGAGATTCTACCACCTCCCAAGGTAACCCAAAAGCTATACTTTATTAAGAGAAGCACGAAAAGAAGGCACTACTGTTAATATCTATAACAAATGGATACAAGAATTTCAAACAGAAATTATAACAGACATATGGGGCGGAGAGGGAGAAACAGTTCCAGTGCCCATATGACAAACTCTCTCTACCATAGAGTGAATTTCAATACAAAATCATTACAAATGTTCCATTACCTTCCAGATGCAGTATTGATTAAAAGCTTCCTGCTTCCCAAACTTTTGGAGAGTTTATAAAGAGGAAATATGAAAGAATAACCCCATATTTTTGTTTTACGCTGACATACAGGAACTTTGGAAATTAACTGACACTTGTATAGTTTTATTTTTGTTTTTTTGCAAGTGATAGAGGTTGAGAGGAATTTACTGTTTTCTTCCTTAGTGTTCTATTTCTAGGATCACTGGAAAGGAAAGAAAGTTCTCAATTATAGACACACTTATAGCAGCTGGAAAACGTATCACACATTGAAACTGCTGCAGAACGAAATTCCTGTAAAAACAGGCTGACAAGTTTAAAATGTGAGAGACAAAGAATGACAGAGATCTTGAACTCTCAAATTAACTCCTTTACAGCTAAGTGGTCTCCCGGGTATATAGCTATTACTTTACATAAGTTTTAATTATCTTCCAGTATTGACTTAGAACTCCTACATAGAAATTAGATGTAACCCATTTTATTTAAACCAGAAATAGGGTGTGTTTTTTTTGTCTGTCTATACTGATTAGTTTCATTCTCATCGCTTTCATGTTATAATTTATGGCCCCAATTCTTCAGACACTTATGCATGTACTCAACTTTAAGCATGTGAATAGGTTCACTAAAGTAGGTGGAGCTACTTAAAGATAAATACATGTGTCATTACATAATTGTTCATGTGTTTGTATGAGGTGCACACAACTTGTGAAAGATCTAGTAAAGAGCGACTTTTAACAGTGCTCTAGGTAGTACAAGAATATTTATGGCAATAATCTTTGCATGTGATTTTGAGGTAAGGCATAACTTTACAATAATAAACATTAGGTAAAATTTCAAAAGCGCCTAAGTCTCATTTTCAAAAGTGATTCAGCACTTGGAAACCTAAATCTCACTGAAAGGCAGTAGCAACTAGGCTGCCAAATGTCTTTTGAAATGGGACGTAGGAGCTTTTGAAACATTTTCCCCACCAGCTGACACTCTGAAAATGTCTGATGGATTGGGTTAGTGCTTTTCACCTTGGGAAAACTCAGTTTAAATTTGGTTTAGATCTAGGTTGACCATACATCCTATATTGTCTGGGACAGCCCCTTTTTAAGCCCTTCCTTGGCCTTCCCAACTTTTTTGTGAAAGTGGGCATCTGTCCCATTTTCTCTTGACAAGAGATCATCAGCTGTCCAAAGCAAACTAGACAAATGCTCAGGGTTTGCCCCCAAAAGGAGTGAACTCTTGTGGGGCACAGAAGAACATGCAGGGCATGGAGGTGTTAAGAAGCAATTACAGCTCAGGAAGGGCTCAGGAAACTGGGTTGGGCCAGGCTGACCCTGGAAGGAGAGGGAGGACTCAGGCTGGCCCCACATGGGTGGATGGCAGTAGGGCATGAAACAGCCTCTGGGATGTCCCATTTTCTCTTTAGAAAAATACTCTCTACTTAGATCACAAGTGAAATAAATCTGATGGTCTCAGTCAAGCCCCTATTGAAAATTAATCCACATACTAAAGCACCCATATAATTTGGTATAATTAGCAATTCAGATGCCCAGGGCTAGAGAACAGGAGCATTGCAGGCCAGGATAAGAGGACACTGCAAGCTTTCCCCCCATGCAGATCAGTCAATGCATAGCCCACAAATTTTGTGTCAATCACATCAAACTGCATTACAAGCCATTGTGATTTTGTGATGTGAACGTATGTTTTCTGACTCAACTCCTTTTCACTGGGGAATGAAGTACAGTTTTGAGCCTGGTGTTCCTATGAGGAAGACTTCTGCTAATGCTACTACATCATGTACCTCCTTCTCTTCCCACTCCCTGGTGGTTGAATAGAAAAGTAGTTTCCAAACTGCTTGCCTCAGTATCTTCACTTGTATTCCATGATCTGTATGGGATGTTTAGAATCACAAACTTACTGTTTTAATCGATAGCAGAGAAAGACCTACAGAGAGCTTAACATGCTCAGTATGCAAAATTTTCTGCAAGTTCAAGCAGGGGAGAAGGGATAGCATGCTTCATCTTTAGAAGCTCCCGTAGACTACATTCGTTATGACCCAGCTCTCCAGCTGTTTTTTGTCTTTCTTTCCCGCACTCTAGCTCAAAGGTAGGGGGATATAATGAATATGTTAATGCACAGGAGGGAGGATGATTAGACTGACATGACATCCTTTTCTCAGAAAATTGCCACAGACTGTATAAGGCAGTCTAGGGACCTCTTTTGTATTAAAATACACAGTGACACTCCAGCTGAAGCATCCTTTAATTACTAAATTACAATGAAATGCCGATAAAAGCATGTGTGACATTCACATGAATGCCAGACAAACTCATTGCAATCAGTGCTATGACAACAAACACCAAATGGAATACAGTAGGAGGAGAGGGGACAAGAGTGCATACTTGAAAGGGGCCAAGGTCTCTAACAACAGGATGTGTTCTAGGGGCATTCTAGGCCACGGTAGAGATGTATTAGCAAAGCTGCCTGAGGGAAGCTGCACAGTGTCTGCCCACTGTATAACCAGCCCACTTTCTTGCAATCTGGTCCTTCAGTTGCACAGTACAATCCTGCAATTTCTCTTTGTTACTGGCAGTGCTAAATCCTCTGCCTGCTAGATTACATCTGTCTGAATTTCCATGATCAAAAGAATCCAAAAAGGTCTTTGACAATGGATGCTTGTACGTTTCACTTTTTCAAAGATATTTGAGTGTGTAAATAGTGATCATGAAAGTGAAGCACTAAAAATGTCAGTTTAAAGCCAGGTACAGAAGAGCTGACAACAAGCCCAAACCAAGCAACTTACAGACACTATAAGCTAACTCTGCTTAAAACAAGCCAATATTGGCTTGTTATAAGCAGACTTGATAATTCTGAGAGCAAGCAAGCTACCAGCCCATCTTTCACACACATACGGGCTGGCTTCTTCATTGCAATTCGCTTCCAACCTGCAATGCCTGCTTCTAGTCAGATCTCACCCTCTCATAGAAGACTGCTGACCCTGCTGAACTGTGTTGTGCACAAATAGGAACAGAAAGAGACAGCTTCAAAACAAATTTTCACTTGTGGTCTTCCACATTAGAGTTTGAACCTACAGCCATGAAATTATACTCACACCTTCTGAACTAACCTCTTGCACCCCTCTATTCAACTTGCATATTGCACTACAAAGATCTGTATCAACATTTCTCCATTTCTTTCTAGTCTAATCTAATCAAGCTAATCTTCAAAATGCATACCCATTTCCAAAATAGCATTGTTTATATACAGAATACAATGCAATGAACTCTGGATTAAATTTAAACTAATGACATACTGGGCTGCATTATTAAGAGCATTGCCAGCAGATCTAGGGAAGTGATTATCCCCCTTTATTTGGCACTGCTGAGGCCACATCTGTAGTACTGTATCCAATTCTGCCCCTACCCCTCATTACAGAAAGGATGTGGATGCATTGGAGAAAGTCCAAAGGAGGTTAACAAAAATGATTAGAGGACTTATGAGGAGAGGCTGAGATATTTGGGCTTGTTTAGTCTATAGAAGAGAAAAGCGATGGGAGATTTGAAAGAAGCCTTGAAGGGGGTTTCCAAAGAGGATGGAGAGAAGCTGTTCTCAGTGGTGACAGATAACAGAATGAGGAGCAACGGTCTCCAGTTGCAGTGGAGAGGTGTAGGTTGCCTATTAGGAAATCTATTTCACTAGGAGGGTAGTGAAGTACTGGAATGGGTTACACCTTGGGAGGTGGTGGAATCTCCGTCCCTAGAGGTTTTTAAGTCCCGGCTTGACGAAGTCCTGGTTGGGATGATTTAGTGGGGGGTTAGTCCTGCTTTTATAGCAAGGGGTGGGACTTGATGGGCTCCTTCAGGTCTCTTCCAACCCTGTGATTCTAATTTTCAGCTGAAAATATCTGATGTTTCTTTTGACCTCTCTCTACATTCCGAAAAAGTTTCTTCGGCTTTTGATGTGACCAAGGAAGTGTTACTGAGACACGGGGACTCTGCATAGATAGGCCTGGCCCCAGTTGATGTTTAGGGTGACAGACCCACCGCTGGCTTGTTCAGCAAAATGAGAAAGAAACCTTGCTGACCTTCCTGTCTCCTCTCCCTCCATATTGAACAATTTGGCTCCTAAGGAGAAGGGCTATTTCTATGGCGGATGGATCTGAGTATGTTTTGACTTGTGTGTTTCCACTAGCTAAAAATAAAACTAAAGCCGTTACCCTGCATCTCATTAGAAGAAAAAAACCCAGTTAGATGTAAGAGATGTGTAATTAGCATACTAGCAAAACCAGACCTAAACTGGACCATTTCTACTAATCACGACAAACCCTTTGGGAGCTGCTGTACTGCTAACCTTATGCCAGTCACACTCCTGAGTATGACGGACTCAGCCAGCAGAATGCATTAATTTTTTAAAACAGAAAATAGATGTTGCAGCTTAGTCATGGTGAGGATTATTTATAATGTTATTATCTTTCTATCACCGGACGGAATCAAATAAGTGATTTCTTCTAAAATAATAGTACAAGGATAAAAAAATCCCTACACTTTGTAGGGCAGCAGGAAACACACAGAACACTAAAGTCATCCCTAAATGAGGGAATGGAGTAGGAGAGAAAGTACAAAGTAACTGATCTTTGGGCAAAATGATCACAAATACACTGACAATAAATATTTAAAATAAAAAGCTAAGGATAAAGACAATAAATGCCCAGATTACATGAAAATATTTTGAAGTGTTAGTAAGGAACAGATAATGGTTTCAAAAATGTAAAAGATTTTAATGTTCACAAATCCATTTTGGAACTTCCTAAAGAACGTCTTTATTTCTGTTCTTTCTGTATATGATCATTTGCTGTGCTCATCTTGGAAAAGTGCAGTGGTCTGAATCACATGGTGTTGCCGTTAAGTCCTTCCAGGACTATTTATTCACAATGAGAATTTTTTTTGTTGTGTCCTGAATATTCCCCCCGCCCCCCCAGACACAAGCCAGGGCTTGTGTGAGCAGGAATCGGACTGGTGGGAGATAATATGCTGGAAGTATGCTCATCTGCAAGAGGTGAGGGTTCCAAATCTGTCTGGGCCAGCTGAGAACTATGAGTAATACCCTAGCTCTATCCTGCTTGATAGTGTGTTGTAGAAACAGGAAAAGTGGGAATGAGTGTAGTAGGGGTGCTTCCCACAATATGCTGAACGCATCCCCTAGAGAAAGGGGGCCTATAACCACCCTGTTGCAATAGTATGGGCAAACAGGTGTTTGTGTGGATGATAATTAGGTCCACTATTGGGAACCCTCCTCTTCTGGAAAAGGTGTGTCAAAATTGTGGAATCGATTTCCCACTTGTGATTCTGTGGAAAGTGTCTGCTGTGGCTGTCCGTGAGCACATTGCAACCTATCTCCCAGGCAAAGACAATCAGCCTTATGTTTCATAGAATGCACCATTCCCACAGTCGCACTGCCTCCCAGAAGAGCTGGTAAGATCGGGCTCCGGTTGATATAGTACATTGCAGTGACATTGTCCATACGTTTTTGTGCGGTTTTGTTTTGAATCAGAGGGAGGAACTGTATACAAGCATTGTGGACTGCCATGAGTTCGAGCAGACTGATGTACTTGTTGACTTCTTCCTTGACCTATTGACCTATTGAGCTTGAAGAACACAGTTGCCCAAGTGAGCTCCCCAACCCAATAGCAAAGCATCCGTAGTGATTGTCAGTGATGCTGGAAGTTGATGGAAAGGGACCCCTTTGCACAAACTGTCGTGCAGGGTCCACCATGTGAGCATGGTCTTTATCTTGCCTGACATGGTAAGGTATTTGTACACCGTTCTCAGCCACGCCTGAAGTGGCCTCAAGTGGAGGCAGGCATGTGGCACCACAAATGTGGCTATGGCCATGTGTCATAAGAGTCTGTTATTCAGAGTGAGAACCTTTGTTCTAGTAAGGATGCTGTTGCTATCTTGCAGTCTAGGTGTGCTCCTATAAATTCTAAAGTCTGTGTAGGAGTTAGTATGCACTTCACTAAGTTTATCTGGAGGCCCAGAGTGTCGAATAGTGCTCTGGTGGTTGTTACTGCCTGTTCTGTGTCACACACTGTGGCGCCTTTTAGCAGGCAATCATCGAGGTATGGAAATATGGTGATGCCCATTCTGAGTAAGTAGGTGGCCACTACTGCCAGGACCTTCAAGAAGACCCGTGGGGCTGTTGAGAGCCCAAAGGGTAACACTTTGTACTGGAAATGCAGGTTCCCTATCATGAATTGTAAGAATCATCTGTGGGACAGGTATGTCGAAATATGAAAATACGCATTCTGGAGGTTGAGGGTGGACAGCCAAACTCACTTTTCTAAGGCAGGAATAGTGGTGGTGAGGGTTACCATTTGAATTGTTGGGAAATGGTTGAGTTTGCAGAGATCTAAAATAGGTCTCCATCCTCCCATCTTCATGGGGGTGAGGAAGTAGTGGGAGTAAAATCCCTTACTCCTGTGTTCTGGTGGTACCTTTTCTATGGCACCCAGCTGTAGCAGGTGTTGTGCCTCTCATACGAGCACATACCTGTGAGAGGGGTCCCTGAAGAAGGATGGAGAAGGGGGATGGTTAGAAATGGAATGCAGTAACTCATTTTCATGATTTCCAGCATCCACTTCTGGGTAATGATGGTACGCCAAGCTGAATAGAATGCAGTTAGTCTGCTGCCAAATGTTGTAGAGGGTTTGGATTGCTGCCCTGGAAACATTGGGGCTGTCAGACCCTCGACCAGGCCTTCAAAATGCCTTTCAGTATGTTGAAGGTTGTTGAGCTATTGTCTGCTCAGCGGACTGCCTGTGCTTGGTTTGGCTTGGCTGATACCTATTGTCATAATGCCTTGGCTGCTGGTTGAATGATGTTGGTTTGTATCTTTCTGTGAATGCCCTTCCCTTTTTTCTTTTTGTAACAGGTAAATGAATGCCAAGTGTTTTTAATGTGGCTCATGAGTCTTTTAATGTGTGGAGTGAGGTGTTTGTGGATTCTGCGAAGAATTTGGTCCCTTCAAATGACAAGTCTTCAACTGTGGCTTGGACTTCTCTCAGGAAACCTGAAAGTTGGAGCCATGATACATGCCTCATGACGATTTGCTTAGGAGAGAGACCTTGATGCCATGTCCACCAAATCTATAGCAGCCTGAAGAGCCGTTCTGGAGATTAATGGTCCCTCATTGATGTCTGCTTTAAACTGTTCTCTTTTGTTGTCAGAGAGAAACTCAAAGGATGTAAGCTGATCAAATACATGGTGTGTATATTTCGCGAGGAGTGAGGAATAGTTTGAGATTCTGAGGTGAAGGCTATTTGATGAATATGACTTTCTGCCCATTAGATCTAATCACTTCCAGTCTCTGTCATAAGGGACTGTCCAGGTAGCCTGCTGTTTTCTTCTCTGATTGACAGCATCCACCACCAAAGAATTTGGGGTTGGGTGTTGTCATGATCATGAGGGTTAGCCAGCAGCCTGGGGACTAAAGAGTTAACTATACCTAACTCAGGTAGATTCAGCCAATAGGAATGTAGGTAGGAATCTCAAACTCAGACAAAGGCATTTTTGGGTTTCCTTCCTTTGTCTCTGGGAGTTTCTCTCCAGCTATTGAAGGGGACAGGATGTCTCCCTCTAAGAAAATACTCTTCACAGTCTGTAAGTAGGAAAAAGTTTAGATGAATCCGTTAGGTTTTATTGTTTTATGGTTTGGGAAATGGGATCTGGTCTGTGCATTTAAAAATGGGTTTTGTTCTTCTTTGTAACTCAGCTCCTGGCCCATGGTAAATTTCTCCTCCATGAGTATATTATTTTGTTACTGTTCCATCTACTCATTATGCTTGCAACAGGAATATTGTGGTGATAATAAAAGTTCTTTCTCTTTTCTTTTTATTAACCTGGTAATGGTTAATTTTGTGTGTCCTGGTTTGAACTGTAGGGGTGAGATTTCCCAAGTAGTCTCTCCCTGGTTGCTTTATTAATATTTGGGTGGTGGCAGTGGAGATTTTATCCCCAAAATCTAAATTGTTGAGATTTTGGGGGGAAATTTTATACCAAAACCTGGTAGATAAGGTTTTGGGGTACTTTTGCTGGCCCCCACTTCTGCATTTATCATGCCAGAGTGGGGAAGAAGCCATGACAGGTGTTAAAAAAGGAAGTCGGCCTCTTTTGGGGTGACATAATATTTATGGTCCGACCTCTTACATGTCAGAAAAATCGTAGCTGGCATTTGCCAAATAGTTTTTGTTGGGTCCACGAGGGATTCGTTTATGGGGATAGCCAGCCTGGCATGAGAAGAGGCATGCAGTATATTCGTCAGCTTATGCTAAGTCTCAGACATAGCTGACAGGGGTATCTCTAGATTGCCTGCAAATCTTTTAAACATTTCTTGGAACAATTTGAAGTTTGGAGGCGGGGGAACAATTGTATTGTCTGGAGACAATGATGAAATGTGGGTGGGTGGGGGTGAGTCAGGTGTCTGATCTTCACCCGTCATGTCTACCTCCTCTTTTTCCTCAGACAAGATGGAATGAGCAGAAGACTGGGCCGTAGAGACCTGGGGTCTAGGAGTTGGTGGTAGCTGTTGTGGCTGCTGTGTTCTATATCCTGCCCAAAGGTCCCAGTACAGCCAGTTAGGATGGATGGGTGGCAGGAGCCATTGAGGTTGTTGCCACTGCTAAATCTGTTGCGTGGGCTTGGGTGAGGAGTGTCTGGGTATGCATCTGAACTGTATCATCATCATCGTTGTCATTGTCACTCAATAGAGGTGGTGCTGAAGCTGGCATGGTAGAGAGGCTAAATCTTGATTTATTCAGGGTGCTGTCGGTACTGAATAGTGGCATTCCCGGTACTGAAGAGACTATTAGCTTCGCTGACTTGATGAATTGTGGTACCGGTGGAGGCAGGAGTGGAATGGGCACCACTGGAATCTGCACCATTGGTGCTGGCAGTCTGGGTTGCAGCGGTACGAGCTGTTTCGTATGAGCTGCCAGTGACGAGTATTTGGTTAGCAGGGGGCCCTGTGGGAGGCAGCACTGTGGCGCTCAGTGCTGAGGTTAAACGTGCTCTTGTCAGTGCCGTGGTCGACACCAATGGCATTCTTGCCGGTGCCAAAGTGGAGCCTTTTTATTTTTATTTTTTCAATGGATACCTATTTTGTTGGTACTTTGGTGGAGGAAGGGTGGGCCTTCTCCTTGGGGTCTCATCTTGTATTGGTGCCAGCCCCATTCCCTGCCTGCTCTTCTGGCACTCAGATTGTATCGGTGCAGGGGCAGACTTTTTATTGAGAGAGCGCTTCCTCAAGGGGGACTCAGTTCCTGAGGAAGAATGGGACCTCTTTCCAGGTACTTGGGCCCTTTCCTGGTCTTTTGGGCTCGACTTAATGGGAATCCCTCTCTCAGATGCCGCCCCTGGGATGGATGCCTGGGGAGGAGGGCATGCTACGCTCACGGTCTGAGGCAGGTCGAGTGGTCTTCTCCAGCTGTATCATTTTTAGATGGAGTTCTCTGGCTTTTCTCATTCTTGTGAGTTTCCTGCAATAAGGGCACTGATCTGTAGAGTGCTCCTCACCCAAGCAGTAGACATACTCAGAGGGCCTGTCCGATATGGGAATGGATAGTCTGCATCCCGTACACCGCTTAAATCCCGGTGAGCCAGGCATGTCCCAGTAAAAGAACAACTTAGGGAAGTTTCTGCCAATTGGTGCTGCAACAATGAACTATCTATAGACTATACTACTTAAACTTGAACCAGAGAAAACAGAAACCCAGAAAAAAAGGCTTTTTTTTTTTTTTTTTTTAAAGAAAAAAGAAACTAACAACTATGGTAATAAAGCTAAGTATTAACTATTAACTCATTAGCTAAGAATGAGGGTGACTGCTAAGCTGCGACCAAAGCCAGTGGTGGTATAGAAGGAACCAAAGAGACAGTTGACTTCGCATGCACGATAGCTGTTTCAAATGTCACGCGCCGGCGTCCTGTGTCTGCAGCCAACCCATGGGCCCTACTACCGAAAGTCTCTGAGTAGAGCTGCATTGGCGCTCAAGCACCCAAGGTGGAGCACGCACAGGGACACTCCTTGAAGAAGTAGTTGCAGCAGCTCAGAGAGCTACACGGGCTAGCTCTCCCAACCCGGAATCCTGGGTACATACTAGAGCAGCCAGTGTCCATGATCTAGCATTTAATCTATCTAGACCAAAAGCTTAATCAAATATTTCTACATGTGCTGCAGTCATATCCATAACTGCAATCAGTACAGTTATAGGGTCACATTTTGATACCCTTGCTCACACTCAGTAGTCCATAAATGGTCTCATTGGACCTGATCCTTCACTGCCTTGCACTTTATGCAGTCATTTACAAGTAGGACTCAAACACCACCCATCTGATTTAGGAGTAGGGATGAGAAAGGTTGACCGGCAAGCATCACCCATTAAGGATAATGTGGGCAATAGTTTTTGAAAGGGGGCCACTTCACAAATTTCTAAAGCGGCCATGGGCTGTCCTGGAAGAGGGTGGGGCCAGAAGCCTTCCTGTGCTCCTCCACCCACAGACCCTGATTGGCCTGGGGGAGGGGGAGAGCATGAAATCTTTGCCCCCTCATCCCCCAGTGCCTAGAAAGAACCACCAGCTGTTTTGAACAGCTGAAGGTTCCCTCTGGTGCCATGCACGCCTGGCGGGGAAAGGAGACTTAACGCGCTCCCCTGTCCCAAGGTCTGGGGGGAGGAGGGAGGAGGGAGCAGCAGGGCAGCAGCTGGCTGGATCAACTGGCTTGGCAGGCTGAATCTGGCCCTTGGAGGCTGTCTTGTGCAGCACAGGGATAAGTGATTTGGGTGCAGGAGGGCCTGAGAGGTCTGGGAGGGATTTTAGGTGAAGGAGGCAGTTGTAATCTGGGGCACAGGATTGGGGTACAGACAGAGATGTGGGTTGTGACCTAGGGCAGGGGACTGTGGTGCATGGGTTTGGGTTGTGACCTAGGGCAGGAGGGCATGGTGATCTGGGGCAGGAGGTTGGAGTGCAGAGACTGGGAGGGGATAGAGGCTCGTGAGGGGGGCAGAGGAAGGCTCTGGCTGGGAGACACTTACCTGGCTGACTCCTGGCCAGCAGCCCAACATGTTTCTCAGGCAAGAGCCTGCCCTGCCCCTGCATAGGCTGCAGGGCCATGTGTTCTATGAATAAGAGCCTGAGAAGAGGGGGGAATGGTGCTTCACACGCTGCTTGTTCTTCAGGATAGTGCTGAGGGCAGGAGCAGCATTCCCTGCTGTTAAGAGTTTGTGGAACACAAACCGCCCACCAGTCACCTTTCTGAGTGGCGTGCAGGGGAGGGGCAAGCAGGGGAGTCTGCTTGAGACTCCCTGCTGCATCTGCAGGCCAGATCTGGTAGCTTGGTGGGCCAGATCCTGCAGAGAGTGTTTTGCTGAGGCCTAATCTAGCCCTTGGTGAGTATACCGTGCATGGTAACAGGTTTACTTTGTAAAAATATGGTGTAAACTGCAGGCCCGGACAACATAATACCAATGTCCGTGTATAAATCTCAAATTCCTATCTATACTTGTGCCATAAACTATTATACCTAGGCCTAATGAGTATTACATTAATATTTTACATCACTCAAGTGTGCCAGGTATTTTATAGTACAGAGAGACAGTCTGTGTGCTCGCATAATGTATTGGGTGTATCTGACTGGGCCACTGATTAATGAGGCCACTTTAGAAGTCTGCATGAAGATAGAATTATAAACTATTCCTGGAACAGTAGCACCCAACCTGCCTTCCTTCCAAACAGGAGCATTTGCAGTAGCCTGGTCTCCCCCAAAGTGACAGTTTAGAAAGAGCAAGTGCTTATTTTATTGGAATCAGACACATGACATAAAAGATGAGAAAGACAATTTTACCTGTGAAACAAGACCGATTTGACAAGTGTGACGACATCCCGACTGGCATTGTACCCAGCACAAACAATGGCAACATGGATTGTCTGAGGGAGAAAAGGAAACAAATAAAGTCTTCTTTTTATTTTGCGTTTTATCATTCATTAAAGAGCAAACCGACATGCCGGGCTATATTTATTGCCACAATTGTTAGAGACTGGAGTGGGTGGTCTGCAGCTGTTTGCAGCCCACTTGAGGCAGTTTTGTTAAAAACATTTTAATTGAGTTATAACACCATCATCATTCCAAAGTCATTACTGCTGCTAAATTACATCTGATGTGGGAAAGGCATTGTATTTATCATCTGTGTGAGGAGAGAGAGAGAGTGAGAGAGTGAGCATTACGTTACATATTTATACATGCACACACAGTTTCCAGGTATACTATTAAAGGTGTACAAATATGCACAGATATTCTAAACACTGTTTTATCTTCTGTACTGAGATCTGCAAGTGTATAGAGATCCATTATAAGCAGACATGTTCCAGAAATTTAAATGATCTAAAAATTAAATATGATTATTTTAGCTTTTAATCTGAGGATGAGCAAGGATGGAGTAAGACTCCAAGAATGGGATACTGGAATAGTTTTAACACTTCTGCCCACTCTCCTTTGAATCTGTGGCAGAAGTTTGGCAAGTTCTTCTATTATCTCAAGGAAGGGTAAGGAAAGTTAAAAAGGTGCTATTAATTCTCAGTAATAATTATTAACATGAACATCATTCATTTACCCTGATGTGAATGGTTCACAGTAAATCAGTGCCATTGCTTTGGGAAAATAGAAAATTAACCTTTACAGATTTTGATTTGATCTTCCCTTTTTGGGAAAAAAAAAAAAAAAAAAAAAAACCTGAATCAAGAAGCCAAAGAGAACTGTAGGAATGTCTCACTGGCTTCCCTTTGAAGCTTGGCTAGCTAGTTTCTGACTCAGACAGCTCTCACTTTCTGAAGGGAGCTCCTGAGGCAAAGAGCAAATAGGAATTTTCACGCATAGGGTATGTCTGCACTACCAAGTTTTGCTGATAAAACTTATGTCCATAGCCAAAAGCTGAAAAACCAAAAATCACCAGAGGATGTGCACACTTCCTTCCTCTGTCGACAGATCATGTCCACACTGGGGGCACCAGCGTGAGCAATGCACTGTGAGTGTATGTCCCACAGTGCAGTGTTGTGTGAAGGCAGAGCTCATCCTTGCCCATCTTGGGATTCCCTCCAAATTCTCCCATAGGTTCCTCCACTGCTGGGAGAGGCAACAGGAGTATCTCTGAGCTCTCTGTGCTGAGGAATGCCAAAGCAGCCAGCAGCTTGTCCCCCTCCCTCTGTGTTTCTAGTGCAGGGCAGAACAGAAGCACTCCAATGATTTACTCTGTTCCCCAAACAAAGAGCACACACAGCTGTCAGATACTTACCAGAACTTTGAAAGGGGAAGAGCACGTGCCTGAAGAGCAACAGAGATCAAAACACTGAGTATAACAATTTGCCTATCACTTTATGGAGTTCTAAGCCCTTACTGTCAGTTAAAATCATGTTTAAAAGTCTCAGAGGGGTAGTCGTGTTAGTCTGTAACTGAAAAAAATTAAAAAACTTACCCATGAAAGCTCATGATAGAGACTATGTTTTTTTTGTTAGTCTCTAGGGTGCTGCAGGACCATTTGTTGTTTTTAAAGTTTTTTCACTTAAAATCATGTTAGCAGACTGGCTTTATACACAGCTTAAATTCTACTTCCTTCTGGTGATTGCAGACCAAGTAAAATAATTCTGAAGCCATGCTGTAGACTGGACTTAGACACAATATTGTTTGCAAGCACAGTTTTGCCTGGTCTGTCCTAACCAGAAAAATCAGGTTCTAAACAGTGCTACCATGAGCCTTTCCTGTCTCTAACCAGCCTTTTCTAAGCAAGCCAGTTGAGAAGTTACCAAAAACTGTGCCTCATGCCATCTGTCAGCTGCCAATGCCCTAGATCCTCCTCTTACAGGCTTCTGGCCACAGCATAATAGAGAGATGCTACTTGTTGCTCTGTTGAATGATCTCCTCCTGCCCAGAGGCAAGGGAAACACATCCATATGCCTCCTGCTGGACCTCTCTGCAGTACCTGATACTATTGATCACCAGATGCTCCCGTCTTGCCTCCAAGGTGCTGCGGGAATGAACAAAAATGCTCTGAAATGTTTCAGAGGGTTATTGTGGACAGCTGGTCCCTTAACTTCCAAAATCTTCACATGCAGTATGCTGCACGGCTCAGTCCTCTCCCCCCTATTATTCGACATATGTATGAAGTCCCTGAGAAAGCTGGTGAGACAAGATAGGCTGCATCACTGGCAATACACAGATTCCACCTTATTAGCTCAAAGGCAAAACAGCACCATCAACCAGCTTTCTTTACAGCTATCCATATTCTGCACCTTGATGAAGTGCAGTTCAAATAGAGGCAAGACTGAGCAATAATGGTAAGATGAGAACCCCCTCTTATCTATGAAGTCCCTCACTACCAGGGCCATCTCCCTTTGATTACTAAATTGGCCAGCAGTCTCAGATACTTTCGGAATTCCTCAGGGCATGTCTAGACTACCCGTAGATTCCGAAAGATATGCAAATTTGGCGCAGATTTGCATATCTTTTTCTGATCTCTTTTTTGGAAGAGGTTTTTTTCGTGGAAAAAAAGCAGTCTAGATGGGGTTCCTCCCTTTTCAAAAGAACCCTTATTCCTCAAAAAGTGAGGTTTAGAGGGTTCTTTTGAAAAAGGAGGGGTTTTGTGCGAAAAACCCCAGCTAGAGTGCTTTAAAAAAAATCTCTTCCAAAAAAGGGATCAGAAGAAGATATGCAAATTGGCATATCTTCTTTTGGAAGCCGAGGGTAGTCTAGACGTGCCCTCAGTGCTTCTATCTCAAGTGGCTAGAAGAGTCTGTCCCTCCTATCAGATCCACACCTGGTCACACTGATTCGTGCACTGTGACGTCCAGATCAATGGTCTTCAAGACAAGGTACAGGACCAAGTCACTTGCCTAGCATAAGACAGTGAAGATGCCTTGGAGAAGGACAAGAAAGTTGGTACTATCCTTGTGGACTTGTCAGCTGCCTATGACACTGTCTGGCATTGGGTGCTGACAGTCAAATAGGTGTACTACTTCACGGAAGTGATAAAGATTTGGACTTTCATCTTACAAGCAGGAGACAAAGTTAGCAAACGTAGGCATCTTTGTAATGAATTCCCACAAGAACGTGTTCTAGCGCCTCTTCTTTTTAACATATGTGCTTATGACCTACCAACAACTAAGAGTGATAAGAACGTATATGTGGATGATATCTGTCTCATTGACATCGATAACACTCTATATGATATTAAAGGTTGCTCAGCCAGGATATGAATGCTCCAGTTACTTCCTTTTTCAGTGAAGACTTATATTAACTGAGTCTAAGACTATGGCCTCAATTTCATCGGAATGATCCCCTCACAAATCAACCCCTTACAGTCTGTGTTGAGGATCGCTGTCAAGAGGGCCCCCACCTTGCTGTATGAAAATTGGCTTATGAACATGAATATGCATAACACAAAGACATGTTAGGCAAAATGCATCATGTAACATATTTTAAAGTCACAATCTGCTGAATGTATATGCTATATTTTTGTACATGTATCATTCTTGTATGTGAAGTTAGAAATATGAAGTCTTGATCTGTTTATAGTTTTAAATGTGTTAATGGTGCCATAATTGATACTCCAGAAATTTAATGGCCTAGTGCTCAAGGTAACAATCCATCAATGTGTTTTTTCCCCCCTGTAAGCCTGGATTATGGTTGGTCATGCTAAGACATATGGTCAAGCCCCCTAATGTTGGAATCCATTTTGGATCTTGTACTTTTTCACTCAAGGTAAGGGAAATTTGAACTGAAAACTAAGAATTCCTGTCTTGGGCAAAGGGCACATAAAAGTGGGAAGCCAACAATAGTGAGAGTATCCAGATGTCAGGAGACCCTCCTCCCCTCACTTATTATTCAAGATGCTAGCTGGAAACATCTGGAAACCATGAGAGTAAGAATTTGCATGTAACGAGAGTCTTAGTGTGTTAAGATTAGCTGCTGCGTTGCTTGCCATCACATATCTCCTACTTTTTATGCTTAATGAAAACACTTGTGTTTATGATCAATCCCAGTATAAATAAATTGTTGGGGGGGGACGGGGACGCAACCATTGTGCATGTCTCTCTTTCACTGATAAAGGGACCTGACCTTATGAGCTTTCTCTGAGTAAAACCTAATAGAGTTAGCCAGATTTATTTGAGGTTTTGGTCCTCTTTGGGTACTGTCAATGGCCTTAAACCTGAGTCCTCCCAGAGCTGAGCTGGATCAGTGTCTAAGTTGCTCTGCTGGGGGGGTTGTTACCCAACTCTGCCTTGGCTGGAAGAGACCAGAGCTTCTGTCCCAAGAGGACAGGGTGGTGTGGCACCCCAGAGGTCAGATAGGCAGGATCAGTGGCAGGATCAGCACACTTACCCCAACTAACTTTGCAACATTCTTTAGCAGTGGCCATTCATGCACTCATGTCCAGTATTATCAGTCAAACATCCATAAATAAACAAAGGCATATCGAGGAAGACAGATATGTCATCACAGAATGAAATCCACTGTGGGACAGAGAGGCAGGCATGCTGACAAAGCTCCTGGACTTAATTTTAACAAGCTGGTTACAGGGACAGTCCAAGTGGCAGCCACAATGCAGAAATATGACTTAGACTCGGGTGGCCAATAAGACGGGGATTAGCCCCTGGTAAATACAGCAGCAGCAGCCCACCAGGGGCTAACACTGGCAAGCCACATCCAGACTGCAGGCCAGTTATCGTCCACCACTAGCTTAACTACGTCATCTTTGTGACTATAGGGCAGCAATGCAGATGGTCAAACATGGCAAACATGGCAGAGCAGTGCACAGTTAGAAGATTGGAAGGTGAAGTGCAACACCTGGCTACCTCTGATGATAATTAGGATATTGACTGTGGTGCATATGGCAATGACTTCCAGGCTCAGTTCTGTAACTCTGTTCTAAGAGTGAAGTCACATACCCTGAGAAAGCTCCAGCTGTCACGAAATGTAGCAGACCATCTCCACAAAGACACCTTCACAGTGCTCTGCTCTCGGCACATTCACATGCATGTTCATTCACATTCACATGCATGTTCATTCACATTCACATTCAATGCTAAATCCACTCAAATCCATTGTCTGAATATTTAGAAGCCTTCCGTGGCATTGCCCATAGCCACTTAACAGTGTCTCCTTCTTTGCAGTCACTCCCCCCAGCAACTACAGTACATTGACAACTACATTCTGCCACAGCAATAAATCGGTTCGCTAGTAGTGCCAGGTCTGTGAATGCAAGGCATTGAACTTTCACAAGCTACGGCTCCAATTCATGCAAGCATGAGATGAGAATGACCACTTGATCAGACCTATGTTACTGAGCTTCCCTTCTCACACATGCAATTCATCATCCACACAATTCCCTGCTGACTCTCACCTAAACTGGCTCCTAAGAGAAGGGTGTGTAAAGACATTACTCTCCCCTCAGAAAAGGTCCTCGTCTGCGAGCTCCTGTTTCTCTGCGCTTCCCAGGTTCGACATGACCTCGTCAGAAAAGCTATGCCAGCCCACAGGACACATAAGCTATAAATGTTAACTATCATCAGCTACCTCAATGAAGATTATCACCCGGGCCATATGTTATCCGAGAATAACATTTTAATCACATTTAATTGCCTTTTCAAATGTTTCATAATTATTGAAACTACCCCAAATGGAGAGTTATTAAATGTTTCAAGAACTGAAAAGCTCTTGATGGTGACCTCAGTCTATCATCAGCACTTTTATTCTCCTACATTGTTCTATACTTGCCCCTTCTTTTGTACTGCTTCCCAGTCCCTTCCCCACTCTACACTCCAAATCTTGCTTCAGGCACTCTTAGGTCAGCGAACGCAGAAAGATTCAATTAATACCTGCAAATTTCCAAAGACTGAGAGTGGGGTGTGTGTGGGGAGTGAGCATGTATGTGTACTGTTCGTTTCTCTCTCTCTCTCTCTCTCTCTCTCTCTCTCTCTCTCCCACCCACCCACCCACCCAACCTGGCATCTCCAGTAATAGCATAAACAATGAAACCCCTGGCAAATCTGATAACAGAGAAGTTAAAATTAAACTTCCATTGCTGTCACTGAATTATAATGTGAATTCCTTAAGAAGAAGGAAAAGCTATTTTGTTATCAATATTGTATGTGATTAGATAGGGGCACCGTATGCACAGTGAGGTTTCATGTTTTATATAACCATTCCCTCCAGCTAAATCCCACAGAAGTACATGTATTTTTGGAAGGCCACTTTAAAAAAAAAAAGAAAAGAAAATAGTTTAACAGCTATTCACTTGTCCTAAATTGGCTAGGGGTATTGAGGCTAGAGCTCAGCTAACCGGTACTTGACTAAGAATAAAAAGCAAGGTCAAATGTATTTACTTAGGGCCTTGTCCTCCTACTATTAAATTCTATTGCAAACTTCTCCTTACACTAAAAGCAAGATGAGATCCTCATTGGTAGGAGAAAAAAGTCTGACTCCCAATCTTTAGCCCCAGTATTACATTTTTTGATTGTCAGGAAAAAAGCTCAGTGCTGGAAAAAAGTGTTTTGTTTTTAAGAAAGGCATCAAATTTGTCAACTGAATAGACAGCAGGCCTAATATTATTTGAAGATATAATTAGGACTAATTTTTGCCCCTTAATCATAGTATATTTTACCCCAAACAAGGTAAGAGGCATCAGATTAAACATACTTTTTTTAACAAGGGTGGAAAATCTATTTTTGAATCTCTGGGTCCTTCCAGTTTGGCTTCATTTTGAACTAATCCTCACACTGGTTTTCCATTTTACACCTGCAAATTTATGGGTGCATGATGACATCACTTAGAAGTCCTGCTACCTGATTTGCTGACACAATCAAATAGTTGAATGTCTAAATGGCAACTGATGCACCTGCAAATATACAGGCAATAAAACAGACTAGCCAAAAAAACAGCCCCTCCCCCCAAGCCCATGGCATTGGCCACATCTGTCCTACAAGAATATGCAGCAGCTAATTGCTGAGATTCACATATGGCTCTGCATCAGCTGTCACTAGATACTCCATTGATAGGCAATTCAGAAAAAAAACATATAGATTAGACAGCAGCAATCCAATGAATAGAAACTCAGGCTATGCCTACACTGGCAAGGTTTGGTGACAAAAGTGCTGACAACATGCAAAAGTTGCCAGAAGTGAAAACTGGTGTCACTGTTTTTTCTGCCTTCCACTGTTGACATTTCACAGCACTGTGGTGTCAGTTAGAGCAAAGAATGTGTGTAAGCATCCCACAGTGCACTGTTGTAGGAAGGCAGAGCTTATTCCAGCCCTTCTTGGGATTCCCTCGTAGCTCTGTGAGCTCTCGGTGCTGAGGAATGTCAAAGCAGCACAGCAGTCTCTCCAGACCTCTCCCTGCATCAGCAGGCTGCCTGCAACTGTGTTCCCAGTGCAGAGCAGAAAAGCAGCATTCCAAAGACTTGCTCTTTGTTCCCCAAGCAAAGCACCTCACTCAGCTGGCGTACTTCCTAGAGCTTTAAAAGGAGAGGGTTGCCTATCTGCAGGGCAGCAGAGATCACAAAACACTGAGCAGAGCCATCAAGGCAGGCATTGTGGGATACTGGAAGAAACTAGTTCTCTTGACAAAACAAACAGCAGAATCCACACTGGCTTTGTCGACAATAAAAGGAAGGGAAAAGACAAAAGTCTCTCGCAGGGCTGGAAGTTTTTGTTGCCAAAAACTGGGTGTTGTTCCTGACAAAAATAGCACCGAAGTGTAAACACTCTCCCTGTTTTGTCGCCAAAAGGCAGTTTTTGGTGACAAAAGGTGCCTGTGTAGACAAGCCCTCAGAGTTCTGCTGACAAAAGAGCTACTGCACAAATAAGCAAATAAGGTTTTAAAAAGCAATGTTTTCAGCTCTTTGGAAAGGGGGCCAGATTCACAGATGATTTATATGAGTATTACTATAGTGCAGTCAGTACAGTAGGCCAGTTTACACCAAAATCTGGACTATGAGAGTCTAAAACAAGACATCAGACAAATAATAACAGACACCAACATCAAGAAGAAAATCAAATAGTTTCAAGGGGACAAAAGCAAAGTATAATGTAAAACAATTTAGAATTTGCTGCACAACATCAGAAGCACAATACTTGGTTGAATTAACCGCCCACCCTCACCCATGCACTGCTTCTGGTAAGGCTTTTTTGGTTTTACCTCACACTTCTCCACTGCTGGCTGCTGCCCGCACTCTGAGCTGTTCCCTGCCACGATGCCAGCCCGCAGGCTCTCACTGTCTCCAGTTCCCTCCTCCATGGAGTAGGTTTTGGAGTGATTGCCACGGCGGTGCGTTGGGCTCCGGCTCTGTGCCAAGCTGAGTTGTTTGCGGAGCACACGGTTCTCCTCCTCCACCTCCCGCATGCGTATCTCCAAGCTCTCCCGCTCCCGCTGGTTTGAGGCTGTGTAATGAGAGCTATGGGCCTGAGATTCGATTGGTGACAACGACACTGCCTTCCCATCTAAGGGATGGAAAACAATATCTGGATGAGAGCAGGATTAACATTTTGTATGTGCTTTATATATAAAAAAAATCCCAGACATTTATTTTAAATCAATCTACATCTTATATAGACTAAAATCCCAATTTCAAGACAGCACTTAAGCATGTGATTAACTTTGGGCAAGTGATTCAGCCCTACGGATTTCAAGTCTCATTAACTTAAAGGGAACTTAAGTACATGCGTAAAGATGAGCATATTTGTCTGGGACAGGGACCTTTGCCAGAATCAGGCCCTGAACTGGAAGACAATGAGGAACACGAGGATTTAATATAATGACAATCGATGTGTTGTTAGAGGAAATGACAACTGACATGCAGTGGGGGAAGAATTTTTTTTTAAATGCATGAGACAGATTTTTTTTCCCATTTCTCCCTCTCTCACCCCAAATTGCAACATTTCCAGCGTCAAATCATGCCAAAAATTGACCCTGAATGATTTCATGTGTGACAGAGTGATTTACATCACTCAGGAGAGACCTAAGACACATGAACAGGAAAGTATAATTACATATAATATACCCAAGAGAGGATCATTCCGCCATCTGTTCCAGGTGTGTTATTGTTGCTACAAGGGTTTAGAGAAAGAAAATGGAGAGAGGCAGCCCGTCTGCTAGTGAAAGCAACGTTTTTCTAAATAACTTTTGACAGAGCACTATATTCAAGGCAAATGTCTGAGAGGTGACTGAAGAAAAACAAACAGTGTTAAATAATTTTCAGTTAAAATTAAATGGAGACCAATAAAATGAATGGCTACAGTTGTCCACAGAGAAGTGAGACAGTCTGCAGTTAAAAAGGCCTAAGCTTACAACACGTCACTGCAATGAGGATGATGGGCAAATGCCATGTACCGAGTACTTCTCAAAAATAAACTTTCCACCCACATGCATTTAAAAAGGTTGCACTGTTTAACAAGCCCCCTCACTGTGCCCAATCATACTGGCTTTATCAGACCAATTCGTGAGTGGCTTAGAAAAAGAAAATCATACAGTTTCCGCTGCAAAAAGTTGTTCTTTTCCTGCTTCAGCCTTCTGTTTCTTTCTTACTTGATCAATGCTAAACTCCTCAAACTGAGGTTATGAAAAACTACTGTAGAAACGAGAACCACTTTTCGAGCCTCCACTGTTGCACAGATATACACCACACACACACACATAGGCATGCACTTCTATAAAAAGTTACCATCCTACAAAAAACCCTGTTTGATTTTTTAAAATATAAATAAGAGTGATAGGCACGATTAAGGGTACGTCTAGACTACATGCCTCTGTCGCCAGAGGCATGTAGATTAGGCTACCAGACATAGGAAAATGAAGCGGCGATTTAAATAATCGCCGCTTGATTTAAATTTACATGGCTGCCACTCTGAGCCGACAAACAGCTAATCAGCTGTTTGTCGGCTCAGCGCGATAGTCTGGACGCGCGGGTGTCGACATCAAAGGTATTTGTAGACCACCCAGGTATGCCTCCAGGTAAGCCTCTGGCGACAGAGGCATGTAGTCTAGATGTACCCTTAGTTTGTAAAAATGTGTAGACACAGAAATTTGATGTCTGTTTGTTGATATTTGTAACTTGCTGAAACATCACAAATAGTTATTTTTAACAAACAAAACAAAAAGTTTTCTTAAGGTAGCAAAACCAACTAGACAACAGGAAATGCCCGAGAAGCTTTAACCTGTCCCCTTGTGAATATGCATTATGACAGTGGTCTCCAACCTTTTGGGGCTGCCGGGCGCGGGGCTGCGCATGCACCGCACGCCCAAAAGCAGGATCGCGCATGCGCCAGGCGCCCGGGGTGCAAGAATGGCTTGGGCCGGCCCTGGTAACTAGGCGAGTGCACATGAATGTCCCAGCGGGCGCCATGGCACCCACGGGCACCGCGTTGTGGACCACTGCATTATGACAACTTTTACAGATCACATCCTTTTCTTTTCACTGGACCCTCACGTCCTTCATGAATAACCAATACAAAAATACAATATCAGCAAAACTACCTATTGTTTAGAACTATCCAAAATGTGAAAAAAAAAACAGCAAAAATATTTTTCTCATCATTTGAAAATTTTTGCTGTTTTTTTGCTTCAGGGCTGGTGACACCCAATCCCTATGGGGCAATGGAAGGAGGCTGCACTTTTGCTGACTGCTACCAATCAATCTTTTCACTGATTTCAGTGTCTGCTGAAATAGATGTTTACTGAAATCTACTGATTTAAATCAAATCCTGCCAAGTCTAGCTATTTCATATGAAATTCTACACAGAAAGTGTTAAATACAGAGAAGCTTTTCTCCAAAAATCTCACCAGGGCTACTGCATCGATTCCCTCTGTACAGTATTGTTTCCACCTTGTGGTTCTCTCACAAGTCTTGCAAGAGATGGTGTTTTTCTTAAAACCCCAATACTTGGAGGCAAGTGACTCTGAAAATCTTATCATTCATTTAAAAGAAACTGAGCTTCTAGCACTCATGGGTACAATGAAAAGCCTGAAAATATGAAACAATTTGACCTAAAGGCTCAGACCAGAAAGCAAATTAAAAAAAAAACAGGATTTGTAAGCCAAATTCATGATTTTTGAATGCTTAAGGTTGGCAGGATAAGTATTCTTGTCTGGATGAATACTTGCAGTGACACTGGCTTCAGCCCACCTATAATTAGACATGAAACCGAGAAGTTTTCTAATGTTGCAGAGTAATTTCATATATGGGCTTAACCTCCATATCCATTTGACGGGCCCATTAGAAATGTCAACAACAATGTTCTAAAAACGGCCATACTGGGTTATACCAAAGGTGTGTCTAGCCCAGATCCTGTCTTCTGATAGTGGCCAATGCCAGGTGCCCCAGAGGAAATGAACAAAACAGGTAATCATCAAGTGACCCATTCCTTGTCATCCATTCCCAGCCCGGACAGAGGCTAGGTAGACCATCCTTGCTCATCTTAGCTAATAGCCATTGACAAACCTATCTTCCATACATTTATCTCATCCTTTTTAAATCCCCTTTGAAGTCCTGGACTTCACAACATCCTCTGGCAGGTGGTTCCACAGGTTGACTGTGTGCTGTGTGAAGAAATGCTTCACTTTATTTGTTTTAAACCTGTTGCCTATTTATTTAATTTGGTTACCCTTAATTCTTGTGGAAAGGAGTAATTAACTATTTCTTATTTATTTTCTTCATACCAGTCATGATTTTATAGTCATGTATTATATCCCCCTTTTGATGCTTTCAGAGAACTATTCACAATGACTCCAAGATATCTCTCTTGAATAACACCTAATTTAGACCCCATCATTTTATATGTATAGTTGGGATTACATTTTCCAGTATGGTTACTTTCCACTTATCAACATTGAACTTCATCTGCTATTTAGTTGCCCACTCCCCAATTTTGAGAGATTATTTTGAAGCTCTTCTCAGTCTGCTGTGGACTGAACTAATGTTTCAAACAAAAATGCATAATGTTACTAAATGTTCTGTATACTTATTTCACCTGGCCTTTAAAGAAAGATGGACTTAGGTACAGGCTGATAAGGAAGCACTAGTATTTTATCAAGTATGCTGCTTGGTAGAAGGGTTGAATTGGTTGTACAGCACTTTAGTTTTACAGTTAAATAAGCTGCCAGGATGCTCCTAGCTGATATATGGCTTTTTTATTTAATCTAAATCGAAGTAAAATCAAATCATACATAATAAGGACTGTCTGAGTTTAGTCCAGGTAAGAATACAAGGAACCAGACACCATTCTGTGAATTAACTAAAAAGCCTTTGAATGCTGTAATAGATATTAATAAATATTAATAAAGCTACGTATTTTGGGGACTGCTGCTCCATGTTTGGTCCTTGGCAGGCTTAGTCCTTTTTTTATACTGGTGTCAAGTCCTTTATCCCAATTATTCCGAGATATTAAAGCTGTACCAAGAATATAAAAAATGACTTGATAAATTTCACTACATATAGATCACAAATTACATACTGAAATTGGAGAAATAATGGCATGGTAGCCAGAAGGCAGAGGCTTATCACAGTAGGAACAGTAGATCACAAACTGTTTCCCATTACTTAACCCCTAATGAATCCTTAAAAATATATTAAGAGTAAAAAATTATATAGGATTATCCTCATTTTACAGATGGGGAAACTGAAGATCAAAGATGTTAAGAATTTAACAACATAATGACCATACTGGTATCAATAGAACAAGGCAATTATAAAGTGATCCATTCCCTGTTGTCCATTCCCAGTATTTGACAGTCAAAGGCTATGGGACATCAGACCATGGAGTTCCATCCCTGACCATCTGGGCTAATAAGATCTATCCCAGAGGTGGACAAACTCTGGTCCAAAGGCTGCTTGTGTGTGTGGCCCACAAGACCATCCAGGATATTAGTTGCTGGTCCTTAATGGGATTGTAGGCATATGAGTGTACTTGGCAAAGTTCAGGAATTCCCCTAACATCTGTCCCTTTTGCAGCAATTGGGCAACCAAGACCCACATCTACATAGAGTCTTCTGACTCCTCCAGAACCTCTTACTGTGGTTCTGGTTGCAGTTTTTCCTGCACCTCCTGATCACTGTGACCCCACAAACACTCAGAATCACCTCATCAACCTCCTCCTGGCACTAGCCAAAACAGCCATTCATCATACCAAGAGGAGGATGTTGAATGGAGGAAGGAGGTGTGCTCTGCAACTGTAGGGTATATTTCCAATTGTCTGTCCACACCAGTCTCTGGACAGTTTACCCGGGTGGCGTCCACTGGATTCTTGGACACCTTTTAGGAAGAAAGGCCACCTTTTAGGAAGAAGGGCTCTCTGCTTGTTGTCCACCTCTGAATCTTTGATTCTTTACCTCTGATCTCACTCCTCCTGTTTTGTTTTTTCATTTATTGTGCCCAGAAATTAACTGTAACCTGGACTTAGTGGCTCCTCCCCCTTACTTGAAGGGTAAGGCCTCCACCCACATTTCCCAGTACTACAAAGAGTAAACACCTTCCTACTTCAGCAACAAATGATGTAGGGAGTCAACTACCAATGACATCATTCACAACTCAGCTCCAATTCATGCTCTGGGCACTATCCCTCCTGTGTGGAATGACACACAGTTACATTGAAAAAATAGTACTTGGTCAGGCCATTAAGTATCATAATACATGTGTACAACACAGACGAATTAATATTTTGAGCAAGTTTAATTCTTGCATTACCCAACTGGGGCTTGGGGTATTAAATTGAGAAAGGTTGAGGGTTACTACGTAAAATACAGAAAAAGTTTATGTCAATCTAATGGGCCAAAGGAGAATCCCACTACACATAGCATGATGAATCTGCTAAGCAGGAAATTATTATTTGTGTGAACCTCATCCCCACTCATCTATGAGATTCTAGGTTCACACGGGAACCACCCCTTCCTCTGACTAGTGAGGGAGGGGACAGAAGTGCTGTGGAAAGTTACTGACCGAGTCACACTTGAGGGAAGTGACCTAGGAACCTGGCACTTGGAGAAGCACAGCAAGCCAGGAGGAACAGAGACTGGAGTCAAGGGGAACTATGTATAGAGCAGGCTGAAGCAGGAGCACAGGAACTGCAGGAGAATAAGGTATGGCTTGTGTATACTGCACATAGATACAGGTCTATGAGGAACTCACAGAAAAGTAACAACGTCTGGGGCAGAGAGATGGTGCAGAGAGGTTCTAAGGGCATACACCGTGAAACCTACAACTTTTTCCTTGTTTTTAATATAAGATTGTACTGGAAAGGGCACCCCAGAACCCTCAACAGATTATGCTTCAGGGATCCCAAAAAGAATATCTATACTTTTCTTTAACCTGTAACTATTTAAGCCACTGAACCTAGAGCATCTGCAACTTTTCCCTTTTTGTGCCATCGCCTACTGACATACTCCCTTAACTTTAGCCTTATGTTTGAGTGGCTCTGGGGATTCACCAAGAGTAACACCTATAAGCTTAGCTGCTGATGCACTTTCAGCATTTGTTTCTAAGTCATGGCAAGTAAGAGAGAGATTTGGTATGCCACAGCACTGCACAGCTATAGTAGTTACAATACTGTGTGTTTTCTTCTGAACGTGGCATTGGTTCATGTACAAGTATTCATTTTCTGTAGATAAACTTCCTAACTAAATGTTAAGATTCCCATTTCATTTGTAAATTAAAAACAAGAGCCAACATACACTAATATACAGGCAGTCCCCGGGTTACGTACGAGATAGGGACTGTAGGTTTGTTCTTAAGTTGAATCTGTATGTAAGTCGGAACTGGCGTCCAGATTCAGACACTGCTGAAACTGACCGCCAGTTCTGACTTACATACAGAATCAACTTAAGAACCCCAGGCGTCCCCAAGTCAGCTGCTGCTGAAACTGATCAGCAGCTGATTCCAGGAAGTCCGGGGCAGAGCAACTCTGCCTGGGGCTTCCTGTAGTCAGTGCTGGTCAGTTTCAGCAGAAGCTGACTTGGGGACGCCTGGGGCAGAGCAGCTGGGGTGCTGCTGGGTTGCTCCAGTAGCGCCGCTCCTGGGTGCTACTGGACCAACCCAGCAGCACCCCATCTGCTCTGCCCCAGGCGTCCTGATTCAGCCGCTGCTGAAACTGACCAGCAGCGGCTGAATCAGGACCTGGGGCAGAGCAGCTGGGGTGCTGCCGGGTTGGTCCAGTAGTGCCCAGAGCGGGCGCTGCAGGACCAATCGGCAGCGCCCCAGCTGCTCTGCCCCAGAGTCCAAAACAAAAGCCTGGTCTGCTGGGGGGGGGGGGGGGGAGCACACTAGCTGTGGCCCCCCCCCCCCAGCAGACCAGGGACACGGGGAGCAGAGCCTCTGAGGCTTTGCTCTGGCAAAGCCTCAGAGGGAGGGACCCCGCCGCGGCTGCGGCTTCAGTCCGGGAGCCTGTGGTCTGCTGGGGACTGTCCCCAGCAGACCACAGGCACCCAGATTGAAGCGGCAGCAGCGGCGGTTCCCCCGCGCCTCTGAGGCTTTGCTCTGGCAAAGCCTCAGAAGCGCGGGAACCCGCCCGGTGCCCCTGGTCTGCTGGAGACGGTCTCCAGCAGACCAGGGGCACCGGAGCAGCTTATGAACAGGGCTTTCTCGCCCCGACTTCCGGGGCGAGAAAGCCCTGTTCGTAAGTGCGGATCCGACGTAAGTCGGATCCGCGTAAGTCGGGGACTGCCTGTACCTTAATTTCTTTGCCTATAATTAGCCTTTCCCCCCCACTTTCTGTCTTCCTCCTCATCTTCCTTTTCCTGCTTTCATTACCTAGTGAAATTCATGTTTCCCAAGAAAAGGACTAAAAATACCATCTCCCTTATTTCTTCAAGAAGCAGAGCCAAAAAAATATAAGGTTTTATCAGGATGGGCACTGAGAGAAAGTAAGATTTTATCAGGAACTTGGCTTGACAAAGATAACATGTTATCAAGAGGGGACTTTGGCAAAGATAACACATTATCAAGATCAGGAGAGAAGCTTGGGGAAAACAATGTGTTAATACCTATTAGGTTTTAAATCAAGCATCTGTTTGCTTGATGAATCATTATTTTTTCCAAGCCCCACTCCAGCAAAAATGTTGATTTTTTTTGGCAAACGATGTTTCTGGATAACACTTGAGGGGAGTGCTTTCTCTAATGGCACTAGAGGGATTTTCTCCTTTTTAAAATGTTCTTGGTGAAAGATCACAGCCTGGTGGCCCTTGAGGCTAGAATTTCTATATCCAGAAGTATCCCAAAATACCTATCCCGTTATTTCAGGCTCACTATTCCGACACCCCTATAAACCTCATTCTATGAGGCATAAGGGACATTTCGGAGTAGCACTTTATTTTGAAATTTGGTGCAGTGTAGACAGATCCAAACGACTAAATAAGCTATATCAAAATAGCATTGAAATAAAATATGCAATTTGCGTAGTTCAAATTGCGTATCGTATTTAGAGTTCTGGTGCAGTGCAGATATGGGCACTTGCCTACTAAAATGCAGACTAAGAACAGCCATCAAAGGGTAATGGCTTTTGACCATTACCAACCATTTCTGAGTAAGGAGCAGCCATCTTGAACTGAAAATGCTCCATGTCTCATTACTAATCTCCTGGGCTACACAGTAAATGAAATGCAATTACAACCATTTTCTGAAAATTGGCAACAAGTCATAGCACTGTGAAGAAAACTTAAACCAATACCTCAACGTGGCAGAATGTGGTTGCCTGGAATTCAGTATATGCCTATTCTCCTGGGATAATTATACTTCTAACTAAGAGGGAGAAGTTGTGGAAGGGATATAGGAATAGGGTTGTGAACGCTGACTTAAGTTCTTCTGGGAATTTTTTTTCCCCCAACATGACAGTGTCATTTTCTTAAAACATCCTATTAAACTCCCTAGGACTGTTTTCTATAGTCACCGGGAGATTGATGCTGATTTTGGGAAACCCGAGGCCAATCCTGGAGGACTGGCAATGCTATATTGCAATGTGGAGTGAACAATAAAGCACACTCACTATAAATACTCACTTTATGATTCTGCAGGGAAAATGCTGTAGCCAGCTGGATTTCATTGGTTTATAATGGGAGAAGAAGGGAAGATAAAAGCAACTAATAATTTTAAGATTTAGTGTGAAAGAACTGCATCTTTTTTGGCATTCATCACATGGATACATCACCCTTGTGCCAGCAACCTCACCATTTCATAGAATCATAGAATCCTAGAGCTGGAAGAGACCTCAGGAGGTCATCAAGTCTAGCTCCCTACCCCACCCAAGCAGGACCAACCCCAACTAAATCATCCCAGGCAGGACTATGTTAATCCGGGACTTAAAAACCTCTAGGGATGGAGATTCCACCACCTCCCTAGATAACCCATTCCACCACCCTCCTAGGGAAATAGTTTTTCCTAATATACAACCCAGACCTCCCCACTGCAATTTGAGACTATTGCTTCTTGTTCTGCCATCCGTCACTATTAAGAACAGCCTCCCTCCTTCCTCTTTGGAACCTCCCTTCAGGAAGTTGAGGGAGGCTAGCAAATCCCCCCCCACCCCCCCACTCTTCTCTTCTGCAGACTAAATAAGTCCAAATCCCTCAGTCTCTCCTCATAGGTCATGTGCTCCAGACCCCTAATCGTTTTGGTTGTCCTCCGCTGGACCCTCTCCAATGTGTCCACATCCCTTCTGTAGTGGTGGTCCCAGAACTGTAGCTTCTGGTCACACCCATTTATAGGTGTGACCATTTACATGAAAGTAGCGCCAACTATAGCTCTTATTCATCAGTCCAACTCTAGTCTGCAAAATGCATGCTCACCTCCAGGTGCTTAAATCTGTCTGAAGTTAAGCATGTGCCTAAGTGCAATCAATGCCTCTTTTTCCTTATAGCTGTAAATACTGCAGGTGGTACCATTAACAACACTGGGGAGCAAAGGAGTAGAACTGTTCTGTACTGGCTTCTACTCGGTTTTTAAAAAAAGGCGGGGGGGGGGGGGGAGGAGAGAGGCAAAAGGAGAAAAAACCCTAACCCTGTTCTAATATTTTTCAAGAGTACAACACTAGTAAGAAAATAATATTTTCAAGCTCATAAAAGGCTGTTACAGATAACTTTTGTTTTCTAGAACTGCCACAAGAGTAACTGCAAGCAACTGACAAAAATGCTAACTCAGGGCCTAGTAATAGTTAATTCAGAATCTCCTGCTCATGAGTTGGCTCAGCTGCTCATCAATAGAGACTCCAGCTGATAATTAAGTTAAACTTCTGAGCAGTATTTGCATATGTAAAGCGCACTTTCCCTGCTGTAGCCACAATGAAGACTAGAGAATGCATTTCCTGATTGTACAGCACTTACATTTAGGGAATTTCGGTGAGAGGGTCTATTTTGCATATGCTTTCCTATACTAATCATGCCAGCCATTCATGAAAAATAAAAATCTACACTTAAACATACAGACATATACATGCTAATGCAAAAACCTGTTGACCTATATGCAAGAGGTAAATACTCTTTATCACTCAAATTCAGCCAAAACACCCTTAGCAAGAATACTGCCATTGTTTCCAAAAACATACATGTTATAGTCTGGAAATTCCAAATAAAGGATTGTACTTTATACAGAAACCCCAAACATTCAAAAGATAGGCCAATACATAGGCGAGATATCCAAATAGATACCATTGTTGAAGGTACTTTTGCTGAAGTAAGGGACAGTGCCTTTCAATGAAGGAAAACTGGGAACTTCCTTATATTCTGAAAAATGCTTAAGAATTGCTCTCTGGTAAGAGACCCTCCAGACCTTGCAAACCATGCAGGAACTCAACAAACTCAACATAGATGCAGTCCATTGCTTCCGAGATGTCCTCTAACTGCCACAGGTAACTTTCTTTTCCCCTTCATAATACTGACCTGCTTGTCCTCCCCATGTGCCTTTCCATCTTCTCTTTCCTCCAGACTGGAAACACCTGCCTTCTGTATGTTTCTCAGATAGACACTCCACCATCATGGTCATGTCCCCTTTGCAAACTGTGCTTCAAAATGAGATGTGTACAATGTATGTGGACATTTTTATATGTCGAGTCATCCACATTTTGTTATTTAGGTAGCACCACCTTCAGTTTACATAACAATTAGACCGGTTTCAATATTAAGTTATTTTTTTCTGGAAAATTTCAGCTTGCCATCAAAAAAGAAAAAGAAAAAGAAAAAGAAAAAGAAAAAGAAAAAGAAAAAGAAAAAGAAAAAGAAAAAGAAAAAGAAAAAGAAAAAGAAAAAGAAAAAGAAAAAGAAAAATTACTTATTTTGGGGTTTGGGATTTTCCCAATGAAAATTTTTTCCGTTTTTTTTTAAAGGAAAGCATATACCTTTTGTAAAAATGTTTATTTAATCAAAACTTTAATTTAAAAATTTGGGAAGATCTCCAACCAGTCCAATTACAACACTATAAAATGTATAGAAGACTTACCTAATGCTCATAGCAACACAGGAGAATTGACATGTGTACATACATTTACTTCAGGAATAAGAGAACTAACCCTCGCTCTCCACCCCAAAAAAACCCCCAATAAAACAGTAGGAAGATCTTTGTGTAACCCAAGTTTAAACAGTGTGGCTCTCTGTCCTCCAGTATGGCTGGACCATCGAGATTAATGAGTCCATCACTACAGCCTTTCCTTGAGCATACCTGGGTCCTTTAACTCAGACTGCACAGGCGAGTGCTTTTAGATCCAATCCAGGGCTCGATTCCTGCTGTTCTCCACCCACACAGGGATGTCAAATTATATCTGAAACATATACTGTACTCATCTCTGTAAACTTTGTGTGGGCTGCTTAAAACTTTCCAGAAATATTTTACCCTAAGATGAGACATGTGAAGCCTGAGATGAGTTAGGCTGATTTTGGCTAAGCCAAGAGCAAGGGATGCAAAACAGAGGTCTGATGGATGAGATGTGGGTGGTCAACATCTCTGAAAAAGGCTTACAACCGGTAGTTTCCACTTAACTGTGGAGGACTAATGTCCATGCCTATATATATTGTTATGGTGGTTGTCGTGAGACTATGCTGTTACACATAGGGGTTTTTTTGTAAGGTTTTTTTGTTGTTGTTTGGCCATCGCATGCAAGCATTCTTCATTCAATCACTGCAAGTTTTTTTATACAGATTGTGTTGGGTGGTGTTGAAACAACAGGAAAGTTTGCTCTGTGCCTTAATGTTTCTATCTGGAGTTAATTCTTAAGACAACACTGCAGCCTCTGAAATATGTATAGGTGTTGTCCCTGAGATTTCTAAAAGAGGGGATTGCCCATATGCTGACAAACCATCTCTACTCAAGGACTGGTTTTATTTACAGTGTATATGCAAGTTAAATTAAGGAAATACCCAGATTTTACGTGACTGACTCATCTTCCAGCAGGAAAGTGACCTGCAAAGCCAGCAAGTCTGCTACTGCTCAGTAAGGGAGTTGCAGTACTAATATGCATATACAAAAAAAATCTAGCTCTCTAGAAACACAACCTCACTACTTTATAAAAAAAATATATTATACAGGCATAATACAAATGGAAATACCACAAGTTTATTTTTTTTAATTTAACATACACCTGTGTTATTTCAAAGGTGACAGAATAGAGAATAAGTTATTAATAGTCTTCTAGTATTCAGAACTTGCTATTCTCCCCACTCATTTCCATCACTTTTCATTCGTTGCACCTGTCATTAAGCCACTTCAGTCCTGAAGAACAGCGAGAGAAAAATGCAAATAACTGCACATTCAGAATACACGATGGCTGATCTCTGTTATGACATTTATCTTCACTTGTGAGAAAAGACAAAATAATTCCTGAGTGAGCTCCCCCTCTTTCCTTATGAAGAAAAATGTCATAACAGATCATCATCTAGCAGATACAGCAAAAAGTCTCACAAATAGCTAGCAAAAGTAAAATCACTTCATAGCTGTGATGCAAAGAGCAAGCTACATTTCACAGCTATGATATCAGAGGGGTGAAATATGACTTTTAAGGTGACAAAAAGAAGAAAAGCAAGCCAGAATAGGAAACAAAAAGATGGTGCACAAAATTAAGTGAACTGGATTGTGACTGGCTGTATTACCTCTGACAGCACCACCCAAACATAAACAGTAAGTGCTCTTGGAAACTGAAATAAATTTGCAAACATATTTACAAATCTCCATTTCTAAAGAGAAAGCCAAAAAATGCCAGAGCTGGCCAACATATTGACAGATTCTGATTAGAGCACATTTTTCTTATTAAAAACCGTAGTGTATACATTAGGCTATATCTAACCTTCCAGTTCTGTTGAAATCATACACCACAGAGGGAGAAAACCTGACCCCACTTAAGTTAATGGCATTTTCACCATTAGCTTCAATGGGAATCAAAATTTCACTTAAAGGTTTCCCTCCACTAGTTATGTCACTAGGCTCCACTGAATGTATTACCAGAGGAATTGGGGGGGGGGGGGGGGGAAGCAGGGTTTAAAAAGGGGGATCTTTAGCTATAATTAAACAAATAAAAATAGAAGTGTCCCCCCACCCACCCATTGTGATACAGTTGACAAGTACACAGTGAATCTGAGGTGATTTATATGGAAGCTATGGTAAGGAAAGTTAATTCCTTTTGTGAATCTGTACTGATTTATATCTTGATCCTGCTGGAAGTCACTGTGAGCACTGGTCAATTTGTGCTGCATATCTGGAATCGATTTCCTATTTATGGTGACAGTTGCAGTCAATATATGGGAAATTGATTGTTCTTTACAATTTTTGTTATAGAAGCAAAGAAAGCACAGTATGAGCATAACCCCATTTCCACCAAAGTCAAAGGCAGAACTCACTGATTTCAATGGAAGCAGGAATGGTTCTAACATGCAATTTTGCACGTGTAGGCCAAAGTGTTATTAGTGATTTTCATGTAGAATCAGAAATGCATACAGCACTCTACTGTGATAGGTCAGTATGTAGCCACTCCTCTGTGCCTCATCACAAGGAAAAGAAAATGGCTGCATTTATTAGGCGTTTTAAAGGGGCAGCCTTGGAGCTACCGAACTGAAGAAATAAGATTGTGTAGCCAATGGATCAAGTGTGTGTTATATACTAATTCAAGTTTCGGCTCTGATTCACAGAAATACTTAAACACATATTTAAATCTATTCCTATCCAGGACAATACTTAAGCAAGTGCTTAGCTTTATTCATGCATTTAAATCCTGTTGATGTGCTTAAGAGCTTTTCTTAAATAGGGTTGTTTTTCTGAATCCAGGAAGAAGAGCTCAATTCTTGTAGGCTTGTTACAAAATACTCTTTTTTTTTTGCCTTTGTCAAATGGTTCAATACCTTTCCAAATATAATTGTCATGAAATATATTTCTCACATGCAAAATATTTTTGTGGAAAGATTTAAAAAATAAATACTATTATAGTTGATTTTACTAGGGCTGTCAAGCAATTAAAAATTAAATTGCAATTAATTGCATGATTAAAAATGTTATCGCAAATTATAGTGCAATTAATCTCCTGTGCTTCAGCATTTCAATGAGGCAGTGCTGCATGGAGCCCAGGATTAGCTAGAGTCTCAGGCTGACCCTTTGAAGCGCTGCGGTGGCACATCAACAGGGCAGCACAACATGGAGCCCAGGATCAGCTGGACTGCCCAGCTGATCCTGGGCTCTGCGTTGTGTTGCCCCTTGGAAATGCCACCATCCTGGCGCCTCAAAGGAGCAGCACATTAGGAGCCTGGGATCAGCTGGAGTGCCCAGCTGACTCTAGGTTCCGCTGCCACGGGGAGCCCAGGATCAGCTGGGAATTCCCAGCTGACCCTGGGCTCCACGGCTGGCCCTTTAAAAGGCCGTCTCTGGCGTTTCAAAGGGGCAGCTGCTGTGAAGACCAGGGTCAGCTAGGGACTGCCCAACTGATCCTGGGCTCTGCACGGCAGCAGAACCTGGGGTCACTGGGGATTCCCCAGTTATCCCCGGAGTTCTGGGGAAATGCCACGCAGTACCCGGAATCAGCTGGGGAGTCCTCAACTGACCCCAGGTTCCACGCGGCACTTCCCGGTCAGCTGGGGATTCCCCAGCTGATCCCAGGTTCTGGGGAAATGCCGCGCTGAACCCAGGATCAGCTGGGGAGCACCGAGCTGACCCCAGTCTCCACTGCTCCTTTGAAACATGCAGCAGCAGCATTTCTAAGGGGCAGCTGCTGCACAGCTGATCCCTGGCTCAGCTGTGAGGTGGCTGCTCCTTTGAAAGACAGTTTCTGCTTATTTCAAAGGGGCAGTGGAGCCTGGGGTTAGCTGGGAGTCCGCAGCTGATCCTGGGCTCTGTGTTGCACTGGCCTTTTGAAGTGCCACTCCAGCATGTCAAAGGGACAGTGCAGCATTAACACCTGCGATTAACGTGTTAAAAATTTAACGCATTAATCCTGGATTGCATTAATCACAGGCATTACCGCATGTCAAATAGCAGCCCTAGATTTTACTTTAACTTTTTGTAGGCTTGTGTGTGATGAAGTTTTAGTCAATCGTCTCTGCACATCATACATATGTGCATTAATTGTTTGTTTGAGTTCTTTGGCTATATTACATTTTTTTTCTCTTTGTCAATATAAATGCTCCGTCCACATTTTGAACCAAAGGGACTGTATTGAGTGACAGATTATAGCCTTGTCATCTCCTTTAATTTTTGTTGGTGTGCTTTGACGAAAAAAAGTTAATCAAAATTTTAATGAATGTGATTATAGACTATTTCATTCTTACCACTTTTCTAAAAACAGAGCAGCTCAAACCTGATCAAAAACATTTCACGTGTACAAAAAAAAAAAAAATTCAAGCCAGAAAATAACAGTTCATCCATATAAAAATACTGTATCTCTGAAAGCAGCCCTGTTAGCCTTTAAAGGTCAATTTAAACAAAGCACATTAAAATAGCTTCTCTTCCCCACTATTGTATAATATCTCTCTGGAGACTCATGTCTCTCTGGTTCTGGTAAGAGGAAAGTGGTGGCTCAGTGTCCCACAGCCCGGTTCTAGAAAAATCAGTTTTCTGGATCAACAGAGACAAGTCAGAACATTTATTCAGCCCAACATTACGCCATAAAGGGTTAAGCTTCAGCAGGGAGTGTATAGTAGCCATACAGGTTGAACCTCGCTAATCCAGCACTCTCTGGTCTGACAACATTCATGGTCCGGCATGATTTTACTTAGCTGGATGTGGTTATCACGAATGTAGCCAAGTTTCTCGCGATCCCATAAAGTTTGTTTACAGTCATCAGTCCTGGCTCTCAGTGTTCTGTGCTGTTATTTAGCTCTAATTTACCCTTAAATGCCTTCAAAGAGCCTAGTAAGCAGTGGAAGTGTTAGTAATGCTGTTAGAGGGTATTGATCTCCCATGGTCCAGCAAATTCTCTGGTTCAGCTCTGGTCAGGTCTCAAGGATGCTGGACTACAGAGGTTCAACCTGCATTATAAATGTGCAATGGAAAGATGGTGCAAGTTAATGATATATATCCAATTAACATTTATTATTTTTTACATCTTACTTTTCATGACTTTTAAACATATTCCATTTAAACAGAGAACCTTTTACTAAAACAGACTATTTTTGTAGTGATGCACGTCTTTATATGCCTTTGTTTTACTAATGTGAAATGTTTTTGACCAATATGCGGTCAGTCACAAATTCAGAAGAGCAACTAAGGAGGCCGTGGACGTTGGAGGGCTCCCCACAAACCTCGATGAGGTCCACGATCTCTGCACTAGACCAGGCGGGCGCCCGCCTCTTGCAGCCCCGGGCCGTACTGGGTCAGACCAAAGGTCCATCTAGCCCAGTAGCCTGTCTGCCGATAGCGGCCAACACCAGGTACCCCGGAGGGGATGGACCGAAGACAATGACACAGGAAAGACAATGACCAAGCGATTTGTCTCATGCCATCCATCTCCAGCCTTCCACAGAGGCCACGGTCACCGTTCCTACCCCCTGGCTAATAGTACTCCATGGACTCAACCTCCATGAATTTATCTAACTTCTCTTTAAACTCTGTTCTAGTTCTAGCCTTCACAGCCTCCTGTGGCAAGGAGTTCCACAGGTTGACTATGTGCTGTGTGAAGAAGAACTTTCGCTTATTAGTTTTAAACCTGCTGTCCATTCATTTCATTTGGTGTCCTCTAGTCCTTCTATTATGGGAACTAATGAAGAACTTTTCTTTATTCATCCTCTCCACCCCACTCATGCTTTTATAGACCTCTATCATATCCCCCCTCAGTCTCCTCTTTTCTAAGCTGAAAAGTCCCAGTCTCTTCATATGGAACCTGTTCCAGACCCCTAATCATTGTAGTTGCCCTTTTCTGAACCCTTTCCAAGGCCAAAATCTCTTTTTTGAGGTGAGGACACCACATCTGTACACAGTACTTAAGATATGGCGTACCATAGTTTTATACTTCCCCTCCTTCTTTCCCTGGCTTCTCCCTTCCAGCTCTCTCCTCTCAGGTTTCCACCTCCCCTCTTCCAACCTCTCTCTTCCCCTCTCCCACCTCCTTTTCCCAGTCTCCCCCAAGGTTAATCTCCTCCCTTCCCCCAGTTTTGTTAAATAAAGAGAGTTTCTATTTTTGAACACACGTGTCCTTTATTTTTTACATCAGGAAGGGGGGCTAGGGAAGGGTAAGTGGAAGGAGGTGAGGGAGTAATGGGGCACGAGCCCCTGATGGGGAGGACTGGAGTGGTTCTGCGGGCTCCTCGGGGTGGAAGCTCTCCTGCAGGGCCTCCTGGCCCCCCGATTGGCCCCCCTGAATGGCAGCCTGCGGCAAGTGCAGCCGGGATAATGGCCAAATCCTGTGATGTACAAATTGTGGGCACTCAGGGCATTCCAAGTCAGGACTGCTTTGCTGTCCCTCATCGAGGTACACAAGCAAGCGGGGAACCCTGAGAACTGTCTGTCAGAGGTGGGGGTCGGATCCCTTTAAGCACAGCCCTCGGCTAGCCTGAGGCAGCAGCTCCACACTCTAAGTCCTAACCTGATGCCCTGCAAGCACTGGTTCCAGCCAGCCTTAACTTCGGTTCAGGGTCCATTCAGTGTGGACATGCTATTTCAAATTAGCAAAATGCTAATTTGAATTAGTTTTTAGGTCTAGATGCACTAATTTGAATTAGCTTAGTTCGAATTAACTAATTCGAATTAAGTTAGTTTGAATTAGTGCTGCAGTGTAGACATACCATGATCAACTTAATTTTACAGATGTACGTTTACAACACAAACATTGCCTTCATGTCAAAGGTCTTTATTCCTCAAATACCTTCTTGACTTCTAAAATTCTGAAAACTGCTATCTTCAACCTCTGTATACGGTAATTCTTCATCACAGATTGATACTTATTGTACTCCATGATATTTGGTCAGCCAAAAAAAAATAGTTTTGAATTTTTCAGCTCTCCTCTCTTAAAGTCAGCCTTCAGCATCCTAAGAAGCGCTCAGCTGATTAGATATATCAGCCATATATGAGAGATCTGAAATCAAGCCTAAACACAAGTTTCCCAAATTCACATGGCTACCACCACATTTTATTTAGCAAAAGTGACCATGTAGGAAGATTTCTATGGTGCATTCTTTACAGCCTTCCTTGCCAAAACATCTTCCGAGTTTACCATGTGACATCATTTACAATGCTTGAACATCTATTGTTTTAAGAAACAAATGTGTAAATCCCAATTTTGACTATTTTTGGTTTAAAAACTTATCTAAATTTCACATGTAATTTTGTTGGCTTCTTTTTAGGAAAATGTACAATTCCTTGCCAGATGGTGTTTGAGTTATCTAAATTATTATCTTAAACTTAATTAGGGATGAATGAAGGTAATTAAGTAGAGTGTGAGGTGACAGAAGTATTCGAGACATTCCACATCCAATATAAAGTACGATTTTATATATCTGAGATGAGAATTAATCTTAAAAGTAAATCTTAAAAGTTTATTTAATGCTTAAAGAAATGCAAATTTATTCAGACACAACCTTGATGTAAACAGTAGTTACATGCAAATATTTTAAGATGTGACATATTTTGAACTAGCTTAAATGAGCAAAATTCCCACTGAGGTCTTTGAAGAATATGTCTCACTTATCAATAATATCAGTATAATTGAAAGCCACCAGCTTCTTAAGAGTGGATCTTGAAACAAAAACTTAAAACAATGAATGGTCTTGCAGCACCTTAGAAGAAATGCTTTTTCTTGATGAAATGCTCCATTGTTAATTGTGGTGCAGCTCTTTTACACCACTGTTGCATGACATGAGTGAAATTTATACCCTAATTAAGGCTTAACAGCAATTGTTTTATAGTTGGAGAACTAATGGAAATGCTTCCCACAATATATGCATGCAAATAATATAATAGGTGCTTTTGAATAAGTCATGAGGAAGTTAATGGAGAAACTGAGTGGACAAAGCTCTGCTTTTAAAATTTTAAGTGATCTCTCTCTCTCTTTTTTTTTTTTTTTTTTTTTTGCCAATTAGTTCTAGGTAAGTTGGCACTGAATTCACATAACAGATAGATAAGGCGACAGGATAAAATAGAAGTTTCAAATGCATTTAGAGAGCAGTTTCAAACAAAACTTTTAAAACTACAAACTAGAGGCTACTTGAAGGAGAAATGTAAGTTAAAACCTGGTAAAAATATTCACATTTTATTATTTAAAATCCAGCACTGCAAAGCCTGTGTTGGCAAGAATCGTACATTCCTGGATAAAAGCAGATCAGGATAATTTGTTAGCTCTGAGCCGGCTATCCACTCTCCTAAAAGGATATATAATTCAGGATTGTTAGACATTTTTAGATGAAATGGGATGGCAAGGGAAATCTAGATATGTTGCATTTCTGAAAGGCACAGGCAGTGTCAAAACTAAAAATTTTAGCATCCAGAGGCAACATTGGGGGGTGGGGGGAGCAGGGAACAAGTGCCTCCCACCCCTATTTCTGACTCCCATTTAGCACAAACATTTTCAAATTGTGGGATGTGCCTCCCTAGGGTGATGAAGCCTATAGTTGGAAAACAGTTGCCTCCTGCCAGAAACCAGCAGTAGATCAGATATGCTGGTGAGAGCTGCCTGGGCCCTGGATCTCTGCGCTGTGGGGGCTGGGCCACTGGCAAGCTTCCTGCCCAGCTGCCCTCCCTGCCAATTCATCTCCACTCAACTGGGCTGTCTCTAGGCAAGGCAGATGGCACAGCTCTGAGCTGTCTCTCTGGGATGCTCTTGCCTCAGACCTGAAGGAATGGTTCTGGGCAGTTATGAAATGCTCCCCAAGGTGCCTCATGGATTACTCATTGTCCTTGGGCACCAGCTTCTCAGCAGCCCTGTCACACCCTGCATTGCAGCCAGGTCTCTCCCCACAGCCTGCGTGCAGACTGGAATCACCCCTTCCTCCACTTGGCTGCCCTGCCCAGCCTCATCGCTGCTAGGTTGACAGTCACACAGCCCTAGCTTTGAGCTAGGCCATGCAAGCCTGGTGCCTAGCCCAGGTGCTAGGAGCTGGTGACTGCTAGCTGGACAGACTCGCTCCTGCCATATCTAGAAACCAAGGCTGTGAGAACAGAGCAACACCTGAGGTTGTCATATTTCAAGTTTCCAAAGGGAGAACACTGTGGTAGAGAAGAGCTGGAACAGGTATTTAAGGGATGCTGGAAAGGGTGTCTGTACACTGGAAGGGCTACTGGAGGAGTTCTGGAGATGATATCTGTGATAGGGATTCCCACTGGAAGTGGGCTGCCAGTGCTGGGGTAGACAGATAGATCAGCTTAATGCAGGAGTCTCAGCTGTTCCCGCTGCCACCAAGGAGACACTGCTTACTGCATTCCTGCCCTATTTCCCTGCCCTGTGTTTGTGCTCCTACAGGCTCTGCGCCCTTGGCCCACCTTTCTCATGCCATCCTAGTTATAGCCCGTAATGGGGCAGAGTGGCCGCCCCGACCTGGAGGAGGAGGAACCCATCTGGCCACCATGTTGGGCTGAGCCTGCCCCTGCCCAGACACCTGACAGGAAGTCAGGGGGCAGGCCTAGGGCTATAAAAGCCCAGCTTGGGGACTGAGTCAGGGCTGAGCCTGCAGAGGAACCAGAGGCCTGCTCAGGGCATCGGGCCTGGGAGGATGGGGATGAGGCCTGGCCTGGGCCTCCAACCCTCTCTGAGCCAGAGGCCGACTACCTGCCCCCTGCCTGGGAGGCCGAGGCCTGGCCCGGCCCACCTACCATAGAAGACCCTGCAGAAGACCAGCCTGTTTCCGTGCCCCAGCCCATGCCCAGGAAATGGGAGAAACTACTGCTGCTGCCAAGTCCGGAGGCTTGTCCCGAGACCCCGACGGAGCCTGGCCCTGAGGATGAGACCAGACGCCCGACCCCGCCTGCACCAGGACACCGGCTGAGCCCCGCAGACCTGCAAGCAGTGGAGGACTGGACCAGACCGGACCACCGGGACCCCTGAGGGACGAAACCACCCCAGACTCCCTGCCTCTGCTACCAGAAACCCAGGTACCGGCTGAGGGGGAGAAAGGAAGTGGCCCAGGGGTTTGTGGGGGCTGTTAAAGGCCCCAAGGCTGGTGCTTTTCAGGCTGGAGCCTCTGCTGAGCCTGTAGTAGCCTGCACTGCTGCTCTTAGGGTCCTGGGCTGGGGCACAGTGGAGTGGGCGGGCCAGCTACCGGGTGGCAGACTCCCCCTTGCCGCCACCACAGGCAATTGGCCTGCACCCCTCCTGAACAAGAAGCCCCCTAACCTGCTGCGTTTGTTGGCCGCCACGACCTGAACCAGGGCCCAACCACTCCCTATAAACTGTGGTTGTTGCTGCCATGCCCTAAACCAAGGGCCTGGCTGTGTGAGATAAACTGACTCAGTGTGTGTTTGCTACCATGCCCTGAACAATGGCTTGGCCTATCCCAAAGGGGGATGTGCTTGGCTTGCTGCCTGCCCGAACCAGGGCCGGGATATATGCGTGCACAGGGCTCACTAAGCGGCGGTGAGCCCCACTCGCCAGCCTCGTGGTTCTGCGCTCTGCGCCTGCGCAGATCGTTCTGCGCCGGCTCTTCCGGGTTGTAATCTACTTGCCACGGGCGAGTAGATTACATTATTTGTCGAGCCCTGTATATATGTATAAATAAAAGCCGACTTTGTTTGCGTGCCGCCCGTCTAAAGGAAGGCCAGGCATGGACTTGTGACTTGGGGTTGGCTTAAACGGACAGTGCAGTGGGGCGGCGTGGCCGCCCATTGACCCAGAGGAGGAGGAACCTCTCCGGGAGGCCAACCCAACTACATGGCTCTATACGAGGGGTGGGCAAAAGGGCTTCCGTGGCCTGAATCTGACCCACTTTTTGATCTGGCAGGCAGAAGCCCTATCGCTCCCCACCCTCAGGCCAATCAGGGCCTAGGGATGGGGGAGCAGGTGGCACTTAAGAGTCAACCCTGGCAACTGTCTCTAAGCACCGTGCACTAGAGG
The DNA here is from genome assembly GCF_052426305.1 of Pelodiscus sinensis. Taxonomy (NCBI): domain Eukaryota; kingdom Metazoa; phylum Chordata; order Testudines; family Trionychidae; genus Pelodiscus; species Pelodiscus sinensis. The sequence continues at coordinate 97,102,764 of NC_143052.1, read as the reverse complement.
GCAGGGAGCGAGAGACTACGCATGATTTCCCCCCAACCCCCTGCAAATCAAGGCCTGGCCTGGTGATGGGGAGAGGGGGAAGCGTATGAAGTGTTCTGGCCCCGCCCCTTCAACCTGAGGTCCTGCCTTTTCTGGGGCAGCCCAGGGCCACTTCAAAAATTTCTGAAGTGGCCCCCAGTCAAAAATTATTGCCTATGCAGAGAACATACATCATCCAACGAAAAGGAAAAAAAATACCGACTGCTCTGAAAGGATTGGCACACTGGTTCTCAAGTGGCAACAGGATCCCCTACTTGGACACCAGAAAGTGATTTGTATGAAGCACAAGCACGTTCACATGGTATTTGGCTACAGTCTGGGAGAGCACTGGCTGGATGGCATTCAGCTGGTATCTTACGGGTAGTCGGGGAGGCTCATGGGGCAAGACCAGGGATATGAATCAGGCAGGGGATTTCAGGAACAAAAAGCAAGTCTTAAAGTTAAAGCAGCTAAAAGCTTCTATGAGGAATTGCACTCTATCCCTGCCTCTGCTACAGAATTCCTATGGAATTCTATTATCTGCCTCAGGCTGAAAATTTGTCAATGTCTAACAAAATTATAAACACCTGAAAACAGTTAATGAGAAACATTAGGCAACCTTAATAACAAATAACACTGAACTCCCAACCTATAATGATTATTATTTGAGTGCCCAACAGTATCTTATGTAACAGAAACTAGTAGACATGTCCTGCCCCCCAAAAGAGTTTATATTCTAAATTAAATATAATTCAAAAAGTGAGGGTCATTAAGAGACAACAAAAAATTAAAGATGGCATGGGGACAAGGGTTACAAAAGGGGGGTTACAATGTTCCTCAGAATGGGCTTGATCCAAACCTCATTTAAGTCAATGGGGGTCACAGATTTCCACTGATCTCAGTGGGCTATGGGTCACATCTTAAGGCACGTACATCTTTCAATAATTCTTTGGAGTAGATGCATTTTATGTCACTTCTGGTAAGTAACAGAGCAGCACTGAGTTTTTTAGTGGGGTTTGAAAGAAGCTAGCAAGGTGACTTCATGAACCCAATTAGAGTCCATATGGATCATACCCATATGGATGTCTTAGGACAACAGAGTGTAGCAGTAAGCTGACGAAAGGGTAAACTGACGAAAGGGTAACAGGATTCTGCGTGCTTCTATTTTAGAATCCCAATTGAGTATTTTTTTTAAATTATCCTACAACTAACCAATATTGCCTCATTTGGAAGTGAGAAGATAACTTCTGCAGAGGGCCATAAGTTAGAATCTCAAGATATTTGAAGGTTGATATAGCCAAAGTTCTAAACTAATATATATTATGAAAAAAAGAGAAAGGATAGGTTTCCACAGACTTCTTCACCCTTAAGATATAGAACATCACACAAACATATTTTGGGGCCTGGAGAAAAATGCTAGAGTTCCATGTGCATGGAGACTCCTGAAAATTATTTTAAAGGAAAAATAATGTGAGACCAGTGAAATAAGTGCTTTGGAAGTATGAAAATAAGTAATCTGAAGCCATATTTCATATATTCCTCCTAAAGAGAGACAAGCAAGAGACACACAAGCAAACTTAGAATAAAAATCATATAACCAAAAACTTAAGTATAATCAATCCCCAACCAGAGAGATATTAAGCAAGGTGAAAATGTCAAAAAATATTCATTTGAGTTTGAGACACACAGGATAATCTGACCTTAATTCGTGTTTTTCCCCTTGTAAAATTTATCTGGTATACCTTAAATTAACTTGTTTGAGTAAAGGAATACATAAATGCTAGGATAGAATATATATTTCATGAGTGTTTTATAAGTTTTAAAGAATTCATGTACTAACTTATGAATAATGGGTCATGTTTCCTGCACCCAGGGGATCATGAATCTAGCCAGAAACATTTACAGCACAGTAACTGATCAGTTCAGAGAAATGTGAAACAAATTTATGATAAAGAAAGATGTCAAGTTAGCTATTATACACCTATGCAGGAACAACTCCGCAGGATCAGAAACATGTTAATTTGTTGAAAGTATTTCCTTTTCAAGAGAACCAATCAGCTTCATTAAATTAAGCAATAGTGATTCCTTTTCATGGTAAGTTAGGTGAGGACACAAAAAGCATTATTTTAACAGGTAGTGTCATTCACAAAGCCTCTTCAAAAATTTTGCCAAAGCAGTTTTCAATTAAAAATGTCTCTTCAGCCAGAACAAAAATGTTCAGAAATATTGTTTATCAGTTATTGTGGTTCATGATATTTTACAAGTAAATAAACAAACAAAAAAATTCAGTTTTGAAGGCTCTCTTCCCTTGTTCCCCTAATTTCCCTCTTCCTTTTTCCAGTGGGGGAAAAGAGAGAGAAAATGGAAAAAAGGGGACACAAATTAATATTTTTGTTCAGTTGAGAAAAAGAATAAATTTGTTTTATTGTAAAAATTATCAAATGAAATAGCTTGTTTGGGTTTTTTTTTAATTTTCTACAGAAAATATTTTTAAAATTTAGAACAGGATAAAATTTTAAAAGCATTTAGGGGATAAGTCTTATTTTCAAAAGTGACTCGGAAACTTCAGAGTCTAAGTAATGAGACTCAAGACTCCTAAGGGCCAGGTTTTCAAAGGAAATTAGGCACCTAAAGACACAGATAAGTGTATAACTGGACTTTCCGAAGCCCCTATATGTCTACCCAATTAAAATCAATGAGAATTAAATGCTTTTTGAAAAAAATCTAATCTTAAGTGTTCTAAGTCTCTTTGGAAAATAGAACTTATGCCCTTTTGAAACTTTTGCCCAGACCTAATCACTTATCATTCCTGACTGCAAGGTTCAAACAAGCCACAGGAAACAGTCTAAAGGAGGAGACAAAAAACTAAGAACTGCAATGTGATTTGTGTGGCTATGACAGTCACTCGAGAATCTGACCATGTCAAATGGCAAATTTTCATGTTAGATACTAGAGCAATTGTGCTTTGGAGAACAAAATTTTGATGAACAGGCTGCCCGTATAAACATTCCAACTATTCTGTGGCAAGAAGCTGAGTTGTGATTAAGGATATGAACGGGTAACCTCATTTTCGAAATTAACTAACTAGGATTTTACATCCCTAATTGTGATCACCTTCAAGCTTCATACCCAGGCCCCCTGATGAAGGAGGGGTAAGGGTAGAACTGCCACGGGGCCAAGCTATTCTAAGGAACCCGGGGCTCCAATCGCCACCATTGCCACAGTAGTTGCAGTGGTGGCCAGAGTCCCAGAGCCTTTTGATTCACTGCTGGAACATGCACCGTAGTCTCCACAGGGCTCTGAGAGGTCAGGTGGCATGGCACCATAGTCTGGGCAGTGCTAAGGGCTGCCCCTGGTCCCACCCCTTCCACCTGAGGCAGAGCCATCCCACAATACACCCTGCCCTGAGCCCACAGTGGCAGTAAGCCCTGCTGTTCATACCTGAATTGATTATAGAGCTTGTGTAAATGTACCCCATATACCTCTAGCTTTAGTAAATGAGGAAGAATACTGCTTTGCTCTATGTGCTGATGACTCACTTTGTATGTGTAAAAGAATAATGACTTGCCTAAATGATCCTTTGGTCTGCATTAAAATGGTGTAAATCTTAGTAAGCAGATGTATGGTGCACATTGAGGGTGTGTCTACACAGTAAAGTTATTTTGGAATAATGGCTGTTATTCTAAAATAACCATGCGAGCGTCTACACAGCCATTCCGTTATTTCGAAATAACAGATAGCTTATTCCGACTTCTGTAAACCTCATTCTACAAAGAATAACGTCTATTCTGAAACAGCTATTTTGAAACAGACCCTCACCAGGGCCATTCTAAGTTATTCCTCCTGGGGCTCTAAATTGAGTTGTCATGTCTACATTAGGGAAGCCTGCCTTGGACTAATTTTAAGGCTTCCCTGCAGTGTAGATATGCTATTTCGAACTATTCTGGAATAGCTTATTCTGAAATAACTGAGCAGTGTAGACATAGCCTAAGTGCCCTGTGTTAATCCTGCTGGTTCACACAAAAAGTTTCCTAGTGCTCGTTAATGTAGTCTCGTTTCAAACAGAAATACATTAACACAACTAGGGAATTTGGTTTGCACACCAGCAACAAAATCATGAACTCTGAAGCCACTGCAGAGTCACCGGAAGCTGGCGCTGTCACTAGAAATGTTGTGAAGCAGCATTTCTTTCCTCTATAGTGCTCCTTCCCTTGCTTTGTCCCTCCAAATCCCTCGAGTACTAAAAGTTCATCTTTTACTTGAGCCCTTGGTCACTGTACCAGAGACAAGCTGCAAGATGTGCATCCTACCAAAAAAAATTGTTACAATTGTCCCCAAAAAAATCATATGCCAGACATTACAAAGTAATAATGTTCTTTGTGATACGACACAGCATGGCATAAGCAAAGCTTCTGAGGGGTAGCTGGAAAGAGCATTCTGCCAAGTATCTTCAGCCCAGAATTTTCTTTATTCCAAGCTGGTGAGGAAGTTATTTAGAAATTAGAAAATCTAAGAGTTTTTTTTTTAAAATCTCCTTTGCTATCATTGATAAATATACCAAATAGCCACCATTTTTGCAAGTTGACACAAAAAAGTGAGTTTTCATGTCCTCGGCTCAGTAGTGATTAGAAAACAGTGTTTAAATTTTGGGTCTCAGCTGTAATTCTGAAACATAATACATATAAAACTGAAGTACTAAGAATGAGCTGCAAATAATAGATTTCCTTTTAAAAAAAATTAATTACATGGCACAATTGGACAAAGCCATCTGCTGCCAATTGTCTTGGCAACAGGTAGAACTGTTGCTGGCACTTGTCAAAAAAGAGCACATGCAGTACAGCTGTTACACTTGCTATAATACTGGCAGCTAGCTAGCTTCACTCCTTCTATCCCATTGCTTCTCCTTCCAAATCACTGAAGGCTGGAGCCTATGTGCTGTCAGGCAAGTCAGAGAGGGAGCCAAGAATCCACGCAGCAGCTGGAGTCCCCAGAAGGAATTCTGCCTAAACTGATAAAGGTACCACATAGTTCTCACATCTGTACACAGCCAGCTTAGACAATGTGGAAGAAAGAGCAAAGCCATTACTCCTGCCTCACAGACCACCCCTCGGGTACTTATCTTTGCTCCCACCACTGCCAGTGGAAATGTCTCAACTAGTATTCTGGGCAGCCCCTGTAGTGCAGGAGAGACTAGTGACTAACTCTAGAAGTGGATAGAAAGTGAAATCATACAAATGTAACAGTGGACTGGACCATGGTCTTCTAGTTCAGTTTCCTGCACTGAGGAAGGACTAAGTATTATGTACCAAGTCTTTTGATCTGACCTGCAGTCCAACCTACTGGGACCCTGAGGCAAAGTCCCTGCCTATCGTAGCCCCCAGCTGCTCAAAACAGCTGACTGAGCTCCTCCATATGCCCGTAGCAAAAGTGTGGAGCAATATAGGAAGCTGAGTGTTTGCTGAATGAGGTCTTCCCTTATTCTTTCCACTCCACTCCCCTGTTCCTTTCTTTCTAAGCTGCCTCCCTCCTTTCCTATATATCGTTTCTTTAAGACAATATCCTAACTAACTCTTCTGCTGTGCTTGGCCCAGGTGTACCACCACATACGCACAGAACAAAAACAAACCTATACAGCCTACAACAAAAGACAGGACTATGCAGCACTTTAAAGACTAACATGATGGTTTATTAGGTGAGGAGCTTTCGTGGGCCAGACCCTCTTCCTTAGACATACAGCCTATGTCTTTCCATACATACATTACTTTAGTCTTTTGAGAAAAAGAAACTGAAGGCCCAAAACTTTCAGGAAGCAAGCACTAGTAGCTCAACTGGACGTACTGGAGCCATTAATTCATTTTTATGAGACTAAGTGTAGACATAGCACTTTCATGATAAGCTTTTATTGTAACTTATTTTGTAATCATAAATGTAGTATTTTATCAATCATTTATATTTAAAAACTTATTTTTTTTTTTACACAATTGATTTTTATCCACCTTGACTGCCCTTAAAAATCTCCCTAGGTAATTTGTTCCTATGCTTACCTACCCTTATATATAGGAAATTATTCATTATGTCTAACCTAAAGCTCCCCTGCTACAATTTAAGACCGTTACTTCTTGCCCTGCCCTCATTGGTTAAAAAGAACTAGTCATCACCCTCCTGTTTATAACAACATTTTACCGGGGGTGAAGATTAGTATGTCCCATCTCAATCCTCTCTTCTGTAGATTAGACAAATTCATTTTTTTCATTCTTTTCCAGCAAGTAATGTTTTCTAGACCTTTAACCATTTTTATTGCTGTCCTCTGGACTTTCTACAGTTTATCCAAATCTGTCCTGAAGAATGGTGCCCAGAACTGGACACAGCACTCATTTAAGGCCTGATCAGTGCAGAGCAGAGTCGAAGAATTGCTTCTTGGATTTTGATTACAACACACCTGCTAAGGAAGTTTTCATATGAGGCACTGAGGAGAAGAAAGGAAACTGAACAGAATACACACCTAGCTGCATTTCAGCCTATATCACCATTACTGTTATTCACTGGGGGAAGGAAGGAGAACAAATAATAATGAATTGTAAAAAAGAACAATGGAAGAGCATGCAATGCATTATGCTACTCACCCGCAACTTCGGATTTGAGCATGAATTGTGTGATATTCACAGTTTTCCCTAAAGTCCCAGCTCGTGGAGTCATGTTTTATAATCACCATCATCATCTTGGTTTTCATCATAAAAAAAGCTAATTTCTAACCATAATGAACATGGAAAAAGTTTGAAACAATGAATGCTAAAGACACAAAAACGTGTAGACAAATAAAAAGAACCCAAACTTAATGGATGAAATCCTACCACCACTGAAGACAACAGCAAAAACTCCCCCGAGATCAGTGAGGCCAGAATTTCATCGCACTGTGTCTTTGGCTATTTACATAACACAAGCAAAATGAAGACATCACAACTGGAACCTATATAACCATATTTACTAAAAAGCTATATATAAATGTGAGGGGTAGCTACCTATAAAACTGCTGCTTTGGCTGTTTTCTGGAAGTTTCTTTTTAAAAAAACCATAGCGATCACCATTAGAGGGCTTGCAAAACGAATTTTATCCAATTCCAAAAAATTAAACACTTTTATTTAAAGAGTCTCATGATTTTTAGGCTAACCTGATGTTGTGGAGAGAGATGGTGACTTGCAATTTTATTACTTTGAGTTTGGAAATACTGAGCATATCGGAAATGAATGCAGATCTATTGTACCTATAGGCTGTGAAGCCCAATGCACAACATGTCAATCAGAGAGGATACAGCTGGTTGAATAACATGCTCTCTGCAGACAAAAGGATCAAATAGGAAGTTGGGGAGACAGCAAAATCAGTTCAAACCAGTTATAGGTAAGAGAAGAAAACTCCATAGCAATCAGCTTCTTTGCTTAAATGAAAAAGTCACCAAGAAGCTTGCCAACAACTGGGCTATGCATCTGCTCAATCACTATTAATTGGAATCAAAGTAGCCTTTCCTGGAGACTTCTATATCCCCTCTAAACCTTGAGACTGGAAGCTCAGGGAACTGTAACCAACCTGACACACCAGAAGAAATGCTTGATCTATCTGTCTCAGATATAAAATATCCTTTGAAAAGTAGAGGAGGTGGAGGGGAAAAAAAGGTTGCCTTCTTTAAAAAGATGTACACTGCTTCTCAGAGTCAAAAGGAAAGGTAGCTTAGTCTTGTGTATGTTACAGTAGGGGTGATGCTCACTGCAGACACATGCAGCAGGACTGAGATCCGTAGATCTCACAGGACCAGTTGCCATAACAGTGGGGGTGGAATAAAACAAACACTGCAAGAAGTGGGCGAGAGTCATTATTGTGAGGCAGGACAGGAGCAGAAATTAAAAAATAGTTTAGTGCAGTGCTCTAGCTCACTGGTACCAATGTAAGTTAGTTTGTCTTAATGACCCAAAGGCTTATGTGAATATACTCAATTAGCATACAACTGAGATTCCATCTGGTTGGTGGAAATAATACTTTGCACTTCTACGGTTCCTTTAATTCCAGGATCTTAAGGTGCTTTACTGAACTTAACTAAGTTTTTCATAACCCCAATAAGGAGAGTAGAAGTATCACTGAAATGAAGTGGAATACCACAGCTGATTAGCAGCATGCAGAACCTTACACGATCACTTACAAAAGTAAAAACAAGGTGGAGTCCTATGGAATCTTAGAAATTAACAAATGTATGGGGACATAAGCTTTTGTGGGTAAAACCCACTTCATCAGATGAATATAGAAGCAGGAGTATATATAAGGAAGAAGTTGCTTGTGTTAATGAAGCTAATCAAGCCAGGATGGAAGTGGGTCATTCATAGTGTTTGGTCTGGAGATGTGAATATTCAGAGTAGGGAAATTGCCTTTGTAATGCTTTAACCAGTTGAGATCCTTATTCAATCCTAAATTGATAGCACTGAATTTGTAAATTAATTCTAGTTCAGATGTTCCCTGGTTTTTTAAATTCTTTTAGCACTCCTCCTCTACATATACTACATTGATGACAATCATATGAACCCATGGGAAAGAGGCCCTTTAAAAATTTAGAAATTAACTCCGCTGCCTCTTAAATGTAGTAAGAGCTACCTGGCTCTTGCTACATTTAAGACGCAGAGGCGCAGCACCTAGTTCCCCCCACCCCCCGCTGTGCCTCTGCTTCCCCTACCTTCCCCCCTCCCCCAACAGAGAAAGTGCTGGGGAGAACCAGCTTTTAACTCAGCCCCCCCAGCATCAGCTCCCTGCCCCCCCTTGCTGCCTCTGATAGAAGCAGCAGGTGGGGGGAAGCGACAAGTTGGGTAGTCACTCAACTAGTCACTTACATCCCTATCATTTGATGCACTGCCTAGCCCAGTGGTTCCTAAACTTTTCGAGCATACGGACCCCTTTTCAATCTATTAAAATTTCATGGATTCCCCCCCCCCCCCGGTCCCAGGGAGAAAAGGAAAAGGAAGGCCCAATCCTTATTTTTAAGCTTTCTATGGACCCCTTGCAGTATCACTGCAGACCACCAGTGGTCCGTGGACCACAGGTTAGGAACCACTGGCCTAGCCAAAGACATCAGTGTTTCAGAAATAAAGGCTAATGTTGTTGAAATTGCAAAATATTTTCATAACAACCAGTTTACAGCAGCTAATCTGAAAAAAGTGGGAGGAACCAATTTAACTATCCCACAAGATGTGAGATGGAACTCAATAGTGGACTGTTCTGAGCACTATATCAAAGAACTGACCTAATCTTACAACAGTTTGGGTACGTCTAGACTACATGCCTCTGGCGACAGAGGCATGTAGATTAGACTACCAGGCATAGGAAAATGAAGCGGCGATTTAAATAATCGCCGCTTCATTTAAATTTACATGGCTGCCGCGCTGAGCCGATCAGCTGTTTGTCGGCTCAACGCGGTAGCCTGGACGTGCGGGGGTCGACATCAAAGGCATTTGTCGACCTCCCAGGTATGCCTCCTGGGATGAGACGTACCCTTTGTGAACAAAATTATGAAAAATTAGATGACACTGTCACAACCAAAGTTCTCAACACTGGGCTTAAGAGAAATGGTGAACCCATGCCGAGTACCTGGAAGTCTATTTCTGTAGCCTCGAAAAAAACCACAGGGAAATAGCTGTATATTGCTGATGCTGTTGAAATCTGGAAGGAACAGCAAGGAATTTGGAGTGAGATTTTAAAAAAGAGAAATATGCAATGACAGAGTTAAATTACAATCATTAAAAAAAATGGAACAACTGCTATCTTCTAAAAACTTGGTACCAGGGTCAAACTGAAGAAGAGGAGTTGGCTATGACATGGGCATCCAGCAACCATCCCTCCATAACAGCAACTACAATAAACTTCAGAACTAAGGGTGAACCATTCAAGAAATATATGTTTGCTGATGTTTCAAAGAAAGTCATGCCAGTGAACTGGTGGAAGGCACTTAAACAGTTTCTGAATCCAAGTGCTTAAGTGATAAATCTCATTTAACAGCAGTAGCTGCTTCTGCCAGTCTAGAAAGAATATTTTCTTCCTTTGAACTAATTCATTGCAAATTGAGAAATCGTTTGGGACCTGGAACAGCAGGAAAGCTTGTTTTTCTTTTCCAGATTATGAACAAAGAGGAAAATGAAGGTGAAGACAACTGAGTTAGCTGCAAAAGCCACTATTTTAAGTTTCTCATGTTGAACTGGTTGACACTGCTGATTTAATTTTTGTTTTGTTTTTTAATCATGTAACTATTTTTGTTAAAAATAACAAAAACAAACCTGGTTTAAATAAAAACGTACATCGTTTAAATTCAAAAATTCATATGCTTGTTTTGTTAAAATACTATACGTTTGCTGTTGAAGAAAAAAAGTCCAGAATACAGAACATTGTTGTTTCAGTTAAATAAAAAAATGTAAATGTCTGTCTGGTGATGCTCTCCTAATAAACGATGACAAGAAAATCCTCCAAATATTAATGCTTACCCTGTTCAACTGCAGATAGTTTACCTCTCAATGACTCTAGAAATAGCTGTTTCAATTACCTTTGGTAAATGAAATATTCAAACAATCATTCATTTTCTGATATAGCTGTAAAACTAATGTTAAAAGTTCTCAAAACAAATCACTGTTTAAAAATGTATAATGTGTACCTTTTAAAAATGAAACCTATATCTATGTAGGAGTTGTGAAGAATACATATTAAGGTTATAACAACAAACGAGAATGCACTTTTATATAGAAAACCATTATTACATCAAGTCTTCCTGATTAGCGATTTAAAATCATGATTTAAGTCAATTTGAGTTAAATCAATTTGGTCCATAGATATGAATATTCAGAGAGGGGAAATTTCATTCGTAATACATTAACCCGTTGAGATCCTTATTCAATCCTGAGTTGATAGTGTTGAATTTCCAAATGAATTTCAGGTCAGAAGTCTCCTTGTAACTGGTTTTTGAAATTATTTTAGTAGAAGGATGGTTACTTTTAAATCCATTACTTTATGTCCCGGGAGGTTAAAATGTTCCCCTACAGATTTGTGTGTCCTGTGGCATCTGACGAAGTGGGTCTTTGCCCATGAAAGATTATGTTCCAATACACCTATTAGTCTATAACAGTGGTCTCCAACCTTTTTTCACCCAAGATCACTTTTTAAATCTCAGAACAGGCGAAGATCTACTGCCCTGCCCCTTCCTCTCTATTCTCCTCCTGTCCATCACTTGCTATCCCCAGCCCTTACTTACACACTCTGATAAACAGTTTATTTTTAAATTATGCGATATATAAAAATTAAAATCACGTGTTGATAGTTATGAAATAAATGGTTGTTTTTTATTCATGCTATTTACATCAAAAGTGAAGGATTTATAATTATACATTTTGTGGGGACAGAGTTCTGCAGCTGCAGGCAGGGAAGAGGGAATAGGGTGCTGGGAGGGCAGAAGACAGGGTTCTGCAACAGGGGATAGAGTGCCCAGTGGGGACAGGTTTCTGCAGCTGGGGACAGGGTGCCAGTGGGGACAGAGTTCGGGGAATGGGGAAGGGGAATAGGGACAGAGTTCTGTGGCTGGGGACAGGAGAGTGGGGACAGAATTCTGTGGCTGGGGACAGGAAAGTGGGAGCAGAGTTCAGAGTTCGGGGAGTAGGGACAGAGTTCTGTGGCTGGGGACAGGGGAGTGAGGACAGTCAATCCCGACTGACCTATTGATGACCACTGATCTATAAGGTGCCACAGGACTCCTTGTCACTTTTGCAGATCCAGACTACCACAGCTACCCCTCTGACACTTGAGATTTATGTGCGTTACCTTTCCTGATGTCTCATTTGTGTCCTTTTATCCTTTGGTGTAGAAACTGTGTGGTTTGGCCAATATACATAGCAGAGGTGCATTGCTGGCACAGGATGGCAAATATCACATTGGTGGATGTGCAGGTGGATGAGTCCCTGATGGTGTGGCTTCTGTGGTCAGGTCCCGTGATCTTGTTACTTGCACAGTTAGAAACAGGGTTTGCTGCAGGGACAGGCTCCTGGGTAAGTGTTTCTGTGGTGCATTGTGTGGCTGCTGGTAAGTATTTGCTTCAGGTTGGGAGCTATCTGTGCAGGTCTGTTTCTCAAGGTCTGTGAGAATGAGGGATCATTTTCCAGGGGTGATTATAGATTGTCAGTGATGCATTGAAAGGGTTTTAGATGGGGACTGTAGGTGAGCATGTATCTGGGAATTAGCCTTAAGTAAAGTTGAAACTGCAAAAGTGAACAGTACTTTCCCTAGATACAGAGAGATTAATATATATGGAAGGATACCTTCAAACTTTAGATTTAAGACAAAGTGGAGTGCCTGTTGTTGTAGACCTAGCACAGACCTATTTTTTCTTCTTCTTGCTGTAACATAATAATCTTCCTAATGGCAACTGCATTCTCCCTCATCCAGAATACTACAAGATACTAAGACAGGGGTAGAGAACCTCAGGCTCAGGGCTTCCCCCCATCCCCAGCACTGACAGCCCACATTGGCGCCACAGTGGGCCTGAAGCACACAAAATCTACTAGCCTGGGCCTCCCCCAAGGTTCTGGTGTGTGAGGGGATGTGGGGAGTTTCTTTCTCCTTCTCAGTCAGGGGCCACATCAGTAAATTTTTTTGGTGGGGATTAGTAGTTTTTTGCTTCTCATTTGTCTGCAGCCCCTTACTGATTTTTCTGTGACCCAAAAAACATTCTCTACCGTTGTATTAAGAAATTGACAGCATTATGTGCTACTGAACACTAAACTGTAAACATTAGTGTGCTGTATTCTTATGTTTGGGTGGCATTTTCACAAGTGCTCATCAGAACAATTCAGTTCCCATTAAAGTCAATGGACATTTTACAACAATTGAGTTCAATGGGAGCAGAGTTAGGCCAGTGCTAAGTGCTTTTGAAAATTCTGTGTTTCTCATTTAAACTACTCTTATTTTTTGTGGTTTACAGTGTTCCTACAAAACCTTGATAAATATACAATCTCAGGCTCCAATCCTGCAAAAATATGTGTTTGCTTAACTGAAGCCACATGAATGATCCCATTCAAGTCAATGTACTTATTCATATGCTTAAAGTTAAATACATAAGTGTATGCTGAATCAAGACATTATATTGAAAACAGGATATATTTCATTTTATGCACTATGGATTAAATGGAAAAAAAGTCCAACATAAATGAAGTTTTCAGATTCTGAGTTTAAAGCCTAAAAATTCCAAGTCAGACTATAATTTAACCAGCACCTATTACTCTTTCATTTTGTACATATGTAGTATTTTATATTACTATTTAGCAGGTAAATTCAAGCCCAATGGACATGTAAAATATTACCAGCTTCTGTTTTCCGTAGCAGCTATAACTTGTAAGTACTTGTATTTCAAATTGAATTTCAGTGCAAAACACTACATCATATTATTATGATTTATCATTTAAATGCACAAAATACATTTTTAAGACTAAACCAAGTGAACCTCCAGACTTATCCTCACCCTGAAATAGCTCCGCTTCTCAGTTCATGCTAAAAAAATATCGAAAGGTCATTTGCTGATGCTCAAGCACAATATTTTCTTTTTCAAATACAACATTTTCTATACCATGTTTTATTCTACCATGTCAAGAGCCTTTGACCTCATGAAAAACTACGTCCACAGCAAGCATAAAGATCTTTTGGAATTATTCATGAACAAAAAATGGCAACTGAACAATTAGCTCATGAGAGAAATATTTCATCCTATATTCTGATAACAGTAGTATTTGCTGAGTTTTGAGTTATCAGAATCACTCATTCCCAAAGGAATTCATCTTTGGACTAAGAACAAGCACTAGAATTTCAATTCAAAAGGCAATTTCTTCAGAAAAGTTAAAATTGACAAAAAGCAGGGTCTTAGAGAAAAATATATGCTTACTGCACCTATCACAGCTGCATAACCCTACGCAGATTACTCCCAGGAGAATTCTGCACCACTGTTCATGTGCTGAATTCATGTTCCACGTAGAATTTTTCTTAGCAGAAAATATCTTCTGAAAAGAAAAGCTGCAGTTATGCCTTTCATTCACCGGGGCCTTTGTGATGTCAGAATCGAGAGCGACCACTCAGTAAACAGCAGCCTTACTTGTGAATAGGGAAGAGAGTAGCGTCCCGTCTGTGGGGCCAGGTAAGGACTAATGGGGTCAGGGCAGATATGCCTGACAGAATGAGAGAGGCTAGAAGTTACCCAGAGTTTGTGTATAGGAGACTCCCTAACAATCCCCCACCAAATAATAGATCCTTATTTTTCACACCTCAACAACCCCCCCACATTCACACCCAGGCTCCTTCCCAGCAACTGTTCTCTCTCCCTCAGCTCCTCCAAGATTTCACACTACAAGGGGAAATACATTTCTATATTGTTTTTAAATAACACTGAGTAATAATTTATTAATATACCTAGCCTATCTGTCAAAAATATTTCCTGAATATTTGTTGTTGGCTGTATTGTTACAGCCCCCACTTGTTGACAAGTGTTTTGAAATAAATTACCAAAATAATTGAAACTGTGATAATTATATTGTATTGTTTTGACAAAACATGCACATTTTGCACAATTTTAAAATATTGTGCAGATTTTTATACTTTCCCCTTAAAATTCCTCCAGGAGTCAGAGATGCACCATTTCTTTGAGTGGGGGATATTTGTATAATAAATAGTCTCCATCACATATTTTCTTGACACCTGAAAGTGCTAACCTATTTTACTGAGACTTAAAAAAAAATCTTTTTCAGGCTTAGCACAAAAATGAAATATTTCAGCCTCAATGTTCAAAATCTGACAAAGTTTAAGGACCTGGAAGAGACCTTTTAGAATGGAAACACGTAGGCAACCTTAACCCTAGGCAATGCTCCACACTCCACCTATTATTTTCTCTCTCAATATATATTTTCTCTCTCAATACTGAGAATGTGGAAAGTACTCATGTATGTTAAGTGTGTGTCATTTGCAGTCTGATAGCATACATACAATCTCTATTAGAATTTTGGTTATGAATGACCATGTTTTATATAAACAGGGAGATGTACCCAGTTATCTCTTAATTACCCTGAAAATCCTCTCAACAATCCAAAAGCTCAATTATCTGCACTTATTATTCTATGCACCCAATAGCATTTGGGTATTTGAGTTTGTTTTGCATTTGCTGTTTGACTCATTCACAATCACTATTATCACTGTAATATTCTATCATATGTAATTTCACTTCCGATACTTTATTTTCAGTACATAGAGCTTCAATGCTGATGAAACTGGCATTCATCAGAGAAGTTTTTAATTTTTTTTTTAAATAAATTAGATTGTAAAACTGAGATCTAGCCTTATTCTCTGAGGAACAGTTACACAACTGAACTCTTGCTACAAAAAAATTAATCTGGTGTTCATCTCCACTAGCTATCAGAAGTTGCAGATCTTGGTTACTTACTGGTTAATAATTAAAAATGTGGATAGCAATCAATTATAACCAGCTGACTGATTGTATTGCTGTTTTTAAGGCTGGAAATAATGGGACAGCAGTGCCACTTGTCTTTAACACAGTTTGAACCTCTCTAATCCAGCACCCTCGGAACCTGATTTGTGCCAAACCAGAGAATTTGCTGAGCCTCAGGAGGTCAGTATTGCCTAGCAGCATTACCAACACTTCCACTGCTTACTGGGCACTTGGAAGACACGCAGGAGTAAATTAGAGCTAAGTAATAGCACAGAACACTGGGAGCTAGGACTGTTGGCTAAAAACAAACTGTGAGACTGCTGAAAACTTGGCCACACCCATGATTCACGGACATCCAGCCAACTAAAAATCATGCTGGATCACAGATGTTGCCGGACTAGAGAGTGTTGGAGTAAAGTGGTTCAACTTGTAATAGATTTTAATTCAGCCTCCCAATCTATCATTTTCCTGGGCGTGCAGGATGGACACCCTCTAACCAATGGGAATTTTTTCATTTATGATTAGAAATGTTACACATTATTTTTCATTATTTGTGTAATGTTGGTGTTTCTGAAAGGGCCAGCACATGCTAGAACTGGAGACAGTGCAAGATGAGGGAGCAAAAGCTGTCCCCATGTCCCTATTCCACTGTACCTGAGTCCTAACCCACAGGACCTCCCATTGATTCCAGTCTGGGGCTGCTATTAAACAGATGCTTCAAACTATAGCAAACTATTTTATTGTTTTAGGCTTATGAAGCAATATGAATCCGCTGTATTTATTTTTTCTGTGACCCAAGCAGGAGCTGAACCTTGCATTAACTCACTACATCACCTTGCATTATCCAAAAACCCATTCTTTGTATAAGAAAATTCACTAACCCAAACAAACTTTGTGCTTTAATTTTATTGGCCATGACCAAACAAAGAAAAAAGCAATATAAATGTTAATGAGAAGCCGTCTGCTTCACTTTATTTAAAAGTCAGACTAATCCCATAATCCTAACAAACCAAAATATTAGGCTATTCTCAATTGCAACATAAAGATGTCCAGATGGCGCCCGTCTAAAGAGAACAGCAGAACAGGAATCTGACTAGCTACATCCACAGGAAAGTCTGAGCCCCCAAGGAAAATGGAGTCAGGTTAGAGACAGCGACTTTGGAAAAGGAGACCCCATCTTAAGGAAGAGCAGGTCACTGTTGAAAAAAGAAGCTTCCATTTCAGTTACAAGGTAGAAATCTCACTGCACAGCAAACAAGGGAATAAGGAGTAGGACACTCTCTCATGTCCCAGGAGGAAGCACTGCTTGTGTAGCGCAGCTTGTGGCTTTATTAGATTTCCTCTTTAAATCAGTGTTTGTTTTTTAGAGATATAAAAATTATAAACCAGCCATTGAAGTATTAACGACAGCCAGCAAGACAGCTAATACATTGCTTTAAACAACAAACAAATGGATGGCTGCAAAGACAAAAAGAAGGAAGATAAAAGGAATTCCTATTTTTCCCCCAGTGTCACTTGAATGTTCTGCTATTTCAGTCACACTAAAGTGGTATTATTACACATAGATACATTTGCCGAGCTCTCTTCTAACATAATATATCCCATTAGTGGAAGTCCAACTCACAATGTTCCAACATGGGCTTTGAATGGGGACGCTGCAAGAGAAGAAAAAGAGTCTTGAAGCCAGACATCAAAGCAGAAACTACAAAACCGTAAGCAAAGCTCCTTCTGTGATTAAGCTGACTAGAGCATGGACACTAATATACCGGAGTACTGTTCCAGAATTACTTCATTAAGAGTCTCCTGTGATTCCCAAATCAACTATACCCAAGGTTTAGCTGAATACCAGCACTCTGAGAATTTAGGACCCAATTCTCATGCTGATTAGTATCTTACTCCACAAGCAGTCCCAGTGGCAGAACTGGTTATTGAATAAATATGAAAATTATCAAGAGACTGTATCTCCTCTAGTCCAAAGCACTCAGAATATTTGTTAAAGGGAATGTATTCACTAAAGTGCCAAGTATTCAATTTAATTTCCTACCATATAGGAAAAGATGCTTCAGTGACAAGAGTGCTAATGTTGTGCCGATATTCAAAAAGGGCAAGCGAAATGACTAGGTTAACTATAGGCTGGTACATCTGACATCAGTCCCCATCAAATAATAGAAATATGGGATTCATCTGATAAAGAATGAAAAGGCTGGGGATTCATTTAATGTCAGAGAATGGGATTTAATGGAAAATAGGGCTTCTTGAACTACCCTCATTCATTCTTTGATGAGATTACACATTTTGTTGATAAAAGTAACAATGTAGATTTTGTAAGGTGTTTGTCTTAGTGCTGCACCACAGTGTTAAAAAAAATCACTGTTCAATATCAATAAAGTACACATTAACTAACTAAACTGAAAAAGGCACCATTTCTTAAGAGACAAGGTAATTTCCACTGGAAAAACTTATTAAGATTGTGGTGGATTCTGTATCACAGAATAATTTTGAATCAAGATTCCAAAAGACAAGATCTAGTTCAAACACAAATTAATTCACGGAAGACCAATGGCCTGTGTGATACAGGAAGTGAAACTAGATGATCACAGTGGTCCCTTATGCAGAGCCAGTCCTAACCAAATGGTGGCTCTGGGTGACCGCCTGGCTCACCCATAGGGTTGCTAGATGGTTTTAAAAAAAAAAAAAAAAAAAACAGAGAAAACTCTGTCAAGCGAAAACAAGCAAGAAAGGGGAAAGGGGGGAGAGAGGTCGGGGAGTAACCAGGGAAACCTGGGGGGAGGATTCAGGAGGTTGGGCCAAAATGCGGTCGTGGCCTGCCCCTAAGACCGGCTCTGTCAGTGGCCCCTTGAAAATTATGGTCCCGGGCTACCGCTCGGCTCACCTGCCCGTAAAACTGGCTCTGCCCTTATCGTTTTATGACTATATGAACTTACCAACCTCAAAAGATAGTAGCCAGTGGAAAATCATCAAATGGGGGTGTTACTAATGATGTTCCAAAGTTACTAGGGCTGCTGCTATTCAACATTTTTATCAATCAGACGGTGGTAAATATAAAATCACTGTTGATTAAATTTGCAGATAACTATGATTGGTGGAGTAGTACATAATAATGAAGACAAAGCAGCCACACAGAGCAAATCTGGATTGCTTAGTAAAATGGGCCCATTCTAACAAAAAGCAAAAGTTATTCATTTAGGTACCAGGAATGTAGGTCATACCTATAGAACTGAAAACTGCCTTGGAAATCACTAGCAGTGGAAAGGGTGTGTACGTAGGTGGTGAAAAAGATGAACAGACATTGCAATCTTTTGTTTACACTCCTGCCCACCTCTCAAAAACTACCAAGCAGATTAAAGATGGCATCCTAATGACCAGTCCTAAATGCTATGTCTTTGTGACAAGTTATTGCTAAGACTTATCAAAATAGATTTAGATAAAGTGATAGTGTGCTGTTATAAAGTCTCAGCAGCAAATGAAAAGATACTACATTCAAGTGACGAGATGTGTCAGATTAGTCCAGTTGCTATTTGTTCAAGCAACGTGGTGGTGAAGGATGACTTCTCAGTTCACTGGACGCAATAAAGGCAGGACATTTGAGATACATTTGTATTATGTTAATCAAAGCAGACCTCTCATTTTTCCTTTAAAAAGTTATCAGCAAAAAGTCAGAATTTTATTTTTGAAACCAATTCCATTCATTTATTTAATGAGTATTTGAATATCTTTAACCTTTTGGGGCAATTACGTATAATAATTCCCTACGCCTTATCCATTTTCTCCATTCTGTAGATTTTTTCTTTTCTTTTAATAAAAAACTGATTAATTGTAAGAAGATGGATACTAGAATACCTTCAGGTGTCTTGCTGTATCCTAGCCTGAAACTGATAAATTTTATCTCTTTCTAGTTACGTTTTTTATTGGAATTTTTCTAATATAGGAATGTATTTTCAAAAATTAACGATATAAACAGTAGCTAGGACTCATGGCACTAGCTTACACATTATGAATGTAATGAAATCCAGCCGTAGGAAAGCCTCTCCCACAGATGCTAGTATTGGGAACAGATGCCCAAAAAGGAGTGAATTACTCTCTCATACAAAGAAATAGAATATATCTATCTTTGTTTGTTTGTGTGGAAAGAAACAACTTTTGTAAAATAAAAAAAATGGGACTGTGAAACCACAAATACAGGCTGAAGGATGTAGGAATGAGCATACCTCAAATTAATGTTTAGTTTGTTTTTAAAATGGAGTAGAAATCAGTTAGATTATGCCCCATTAATTAAAAATGATATTTCACAATATTGAAAACCTCAAAAATCATGAGTTCAGATCTTCAAACATCATGAGGTTGTCTTAATTTTTTCTTAAATAAAACAAAAAAAAATCTGGTTCCTGCTATTTGCTTTTTGATTTATGAACATTCAGGCTACACTGAGGACACATTTTCAAGCTTTTCTCTGCAACCATGGAAACTTGCTACTTTTTAATATAAAACCTGAAATTCTCATGTAATCACTTGTTTCCAGAAACTGTGGCTTGAAGGATAGCATTAAATATCACAAAACCTGAAATACATTGGTGAAGGTTGGCAACATTTGCTTGCCATTTCTCTAAGCCACGTTCATCAGGTTAAGTGCACTTGCATCTCTGCACACACATTTATCACATGGGCTCTCTCTGAAATTCAGATAATCTAAGACTCAAAAAGAAGTGTTGAATATAAAAAGCAGAACTATTTTTCTCCCAACTCTTTAGTCAAAAGCAAAGAGCAAACTTGTATGATCTATTTATATCCCCATAATTCGGAAATTAGATTTGTTTTGTCACACCAGGAAGCAAAATAATAATTTATCTTTCATCACCTTCATTGACTACATTCCCTTTCTCTAAGGAACTCCAAAAAAAACAATTTACTGTCCTGGTTATCAGAATTCTCTATTGGCTTGTGCCAAATTAACCTTATGGATACCAACAACATTAAATTTGTCATTATTAATGAAAACAAAAATTCTGGAAGTTGGTTAAACTTCATTCATGCTCCATGATTTAAACCAGTCTTTAACTATTCCTCTCTGCAAAAAAGTCAAATATACAATAAAAAATAAAAAATACAACAAAAATACAATAAATCCAAGTTCTCATCTATAGTTTCTTTCCAGTCACATTGGTTATATTGATGTTTATTTAAATACACGCTTCTTTTCATTACACTGAAGCAAGCACAAACCATAGGCACAAATACTCTCAGATATCAATACTGCTGCTGGGAGACATTTACTGGACTAAATTCTAAATACTAGGCAGAAAGAGATAAGGCAAAGGATTTATAAAGAGATTTTCAGCTATTTAAAAAACATTGGAATTCCTGATTAACCTTGGCTGGCAATGTGACATTAAATTACAGTACATCAAATTTTCTTCAGTGGAAGCCCTATTCATGGTTCCGGATAAACAACTATTAACTGTACTTGTAAACCAGAGAAAATGGATATCACACAACTACATGAGAGATTAACATGATAAAACAATAGGGCAGCTACAAACTAGTGAGTAAGTGGTTGGAAGAAATTTATTAATAAAGAAGGAAATCAATGTATGGAAGGACTCCAAAAGCAAAAACAGAACCTACAATTCCTGAACTGTTTTGTTAACATTAAGCAGAGCTATCCAATACTTGGGGAACCGGACACAGAGAAGCTTGGCCTGTCCATTCTAAAACATTACTGTTTTCCTGAGAGAAGATAGATATCTGACACTATCCGATTTATCATATCACTGCTCATGTGATTATTTGGGTAGCAATGTTCTATTGTAGCTCAATTGCCAGGTTCCCAGACACTGTGACATGAAGGCAATGTCTACACTGCCAAGAAAAATCGGAAAAAGATACACAAATCGCAAACCGCAATTTGTTTATCTTTTCTGGGTTTTTTTTCCCCCAAAAGAGGCTTTTCCGAAATTTGGCCCATCTACACAGAGCCACATTTTGGGAAAAAAACCTCCTCTATCAGAACATCCCTTATTCCTCTCACTGAGAGGAATACAGGGATGCCGAAAGAAAACTTCAGCTTTTCCGGAAACTGTTCTGAAAAAGTGGACATGTTCCTTGCACGCGGAGGAGCTTTTCCGAGATGCTGGAGGTATCCCGAAAAAGCTCTGCAGTCTAGATATAGCTGAAGACTGCACTACTTTACAATTATGTTTTGTATTTGGCAAAAATTATTTTGCTAGTGGAAAACTATTTGCATAGAAAACAAAAAGAAGACTGGAAAAAACAGAGAGAAAACTAGCAGACGCTGATGTTTTCTGATGGCAGGATGGTTTGTGTCAAGCTAGGCATATAAATATTATTAGAGATCTATCAGAACAAACGCCCCAAATCCCCATAGGAAATGCTGCCAATGTACCCCTAGGAGTTCAGTGATAAAATGTAGAAGGTTGAACATGTGTGACAGAAAGTCATGGTGAAATGAAGCATAAAAGGAAAGTACACAAGAAAGAGCCTAAAAGAGTGCAAGCATGAAAACACTGAGAAAAGTGTGAAGGTACAAAGGAAGTGTGAACTGCAGCAAGTGTAAAAGGAAAATATGGGTAGCATTGAGTGAGCAGAAGCGAGATTGACAGAGGGTAACAGAGCATAAGTGTGAAAGAAAAAGCAGGCGTATGAATGAGTGTATGAGTGGGCAGTGGAGTGTGACAGAGTGACAGGTTGTGATACAGTGAGAGACAGCAAAAGTACTAAACAAGGCAGAAAAGAACTTCTGGTGATGAATTTCATTTTTTGTTAAACTTCAGCATGTATCAGAAAAGAAGCGCAACTATGTGAAAACAAAACAGCAAATTAAGCACAAGCAAAGTAGGCAGGAAAGGAGGCGGCATAGTGTCTGTTAAGGACACGGGATTCACAAGGTTTTTGGACTCTGCTGTAATTGTTCCCTGTAACACATCTGTTTGAAGACTGACCTTGCAGAAGGCCAATCATATTACAACAAACTTGAAGAAAAGAAAACCAGTAGCTTTCAATATTCTTAGTGTCAAAGAAAAATAGGTAATATGTTTGATTAAAAGCTTCCTCTCTGACATGATGAATTATTTTTCTGCCCGATTCTACAAGGAAATCAAGATGTCAATAAGATCATCAACAAACTAGTGTTAAGGATGAGAGCACATATCAGCACCAGAAACTTATGGCCATGAAAAATATTACAAAAATGTTGTAGTTACCCCCAAAATAGCTATTAGAAACTCAGAAAATATTTGAGTTAAGATTAAGCTTCAAATTCAAATATTTGAACATCTGTACAGTCACAGTTCAGATGCCTAGAGTATTTTAACTGTGATTCTGTAATGACTTCAGCATCCTAACATAGCTTCTGTTCTTAGTTCCTTTCATGTCTACATTGTAAGATATAGTACTCTTGGATCAAGGACTTTTTCCAAAGAGATTTAAGAAGTCGAAAGCCTCTCAAACCAAAGCAACCACTGAGAATAAGGCACTCTCATGTTTGCAGTCACTAAGGAGATGAAACTGCTTATTCTGAACATTGACTGTTGTCTCAGAATTTGTTTGGTCCGAGTATGTGTTACAGAAGTTTGGCTGCCTTACTTGTGAATCTCCAAGCTTTCAATAATCTTTTACTTTAATTGTACCCAACTCTAGTTTCCTGGGTTTTCCATAGGTTATCATTTCTCGTTTGCATCCTACCCTGATTTATGGTTTTGAAGGTGCTCTTCTGCAAAGCCATTCTGACAATCCTAAATGATCAATGAATCACTTCATACATGCTTTTTCTAGTCTCAAAAACTGTCTTGTGCAATAGAGTGCACCAAGATCTTTCCAATAAACCTCATATGAAGCCTCTTAAGAATAAGAGGTAGCACAAATCATTAAATCATACTAATGTAGACCTGAAAGGGACTTTAAGAGGTTATCTAATCCATCCACTCATTCAGAAGCAGGATTAAATGACCATCCATACATATGTCCAATGTATTTTTTATAATCTCCAAAATGTGTTAGACAATTTCAAAAGTATGTCCAGCACTTATTTTTAAGTTCGGTATCTCAAAATTTTGGCAAAAAACTATCCTGTAGCCACAGATCATATTTCCCAAATCTGAAGCGGAAGTAACCACTTTAGGATTTTGGTATGATGGAGCTCAAAGTTAGACTTCTAATGTTAAGTAAGATTCAACCATAAAAAGTGGTTCAATTATAAATAGTCGTTTTGGAAAAAAAAGTATATTGTGGAATTCAAGTTGGAATATAAAAATAAAGGGTTATTTCTCTCATGAAACTTCAAAACCAAAGAGATGTTAATCAGAATGTTGTTAGAAATTCTGTTTATGACATGCATACCAGAAAATTTTCCTTCTCATCCTTCCGTATCTGTAGTATTGGCTCTTCAGAGCTAAGAGGACAAGGACTAAAAATGTTAGTCCAATACAATAACAGGATATAACTGAATACACACAAGATATTGGCCTAAAGAGTGAGATGACATACCTTTTTTTGCCAAATCACTTCCAGAGTACAAGTGTACATTGAGTATGAAGAAGCTACACCCTCTCTTGCTTACAGGTCTGGTGACCAAAAGGAAGTTATGACATTTTGCTATGTGTGTTACTGAAATATGTTGGGAGATCGGGAACACCCACAACCAGCCTTTTAGGTACAATAGTGAAGTAACCAGACAGCGGTTAATCGTTCATTGATACCCATCAAGGAAAGAATCCTCCTTAACTATATACAATGGAGACTTGTAGACAACAGATACTGCTCAACCAATAGGGGCAGATCCCATGTCACAAACAGCAAGCTGGAAGAAACTACAAGAGAAGTGTCATCATCACTTGGCTTCACTCTTCCCACAACTCAACAGGGGAAGAATTGTCTGGAGGACAAAGAATTTGAACTGGGAAGGATGGTCCCAGGCTGGAAAGCAGTTTCAGCTTGTGTGATGAGAATGTGTTACTTGTTTGTACCATCTGTCAAGGTGAAAGATTGTTTGATTCCAATCCTGTGTAGTTTGTAGAACTCAGACTGAGTTTATTTTTATTTTTTAAGTAACCAACTTTGATCTCCATGCTTGCTACTTAGAGTCACTTAGAATCCATCTTTCTGTAGTTAAAAAAATCTGTTTTGTATTTTACCTAAAACAGTGTATTTAGGATGAAGTGCTTGGGAAATTTCTGTTCAGTTTACAAAGGTATTATGTGTCCTCTCCACATCAAGGGACAGGCAGACTGGGAATGAACTTACACTAGCCAGGGTTCTAACCAATGCAAGAGGGTACAGTTCTGGGGTGCTAGACTGAAGAGCTGGGGGAACTGGCTGGGGACTCTCTTTTGTTGGCCATGAATGCTTTCTTCAGAGTCTCATGTAATGCAGCTGGGTGTGTTCCTGACGGTGGATGACTGTGTAAGAGCAGTACTTGCTCCAGGTTTATAGCTTGACACAGCATCACAGAGTCAGAGGGATATCCAATGTTGGTGGGACCCCCAACAGTCCCACAATCTAGGTTGCATCTGGGGACCTCAGCACAGGGCCTCTACCCAAAAACAAAACCACGTGCAACAGTCAAGCAGTTTGCCTTGCAGCTCAGTGAGTGTCCTACTATGAGTTGATAAATGTGGGCTTATCCCAATTAATTGGAAATTTACATCCCTATTTACCAGTAGTCTCAAGTCTGCCTTTATTCCTGCTCCAACCTGCTTCTGCTCTAGCCCTGGCTTGTTTCTGTCCAGCCACCAATACCCCTGCTTCTGCTTCAGCTGGTCACTTGGCCCTCTGACAGCATGTAACTGCTTTAATGCTTGCTGTTTTTCCTTACAAATTGCTTTCCTTGATCTACCCCCTTTGAAATAAATTCACTTTCCCCCACCATTGCTTTGTGCACCTATGCATATAGGAAGAGAATGTCATTTGAGGGAGAAATCCAAGCAGCTTTTAAAGAGCTCCGTAGCACTGGTAGCATTCTCTTTCATTCCTCACCACTTCCTCTTTACCTTCTAAGGCAGGTGTGATTAATTCCCAACACCCGCACTGTAACAGTAAAACCACCAAGCTCTTATACAGGAATTTACATCAGTAGAGCTCAAGTTGCTTTCCAAAGATATTGGAATTCATTCATCTGAAGTGGGTTGTGCCCACGAACGCTCATGATACCATCTACAGCAGTGTTTTTTAAACTGTGTTCTGTGTACGCCAGTGTGCCGAGAGGCAGTCCGAGGTGTGCTGTGGAGAACAACAGAATTAAAAATGGCCACCCTTAAAGGGGCAGGTGACCTTTTTTTCTCCCCTCAATAACTCCTCCCTCGGTCTTAAAAAGTTTAAGAAATGCTGATCTACATGCTTTGTTAGTCTTGTGCCGCAAGAGTTTTTCCAAAGATAGCAAGAGTCATCATCATTACCATATAACACACATTGATTTTTCAGAATCCTACAAGGTTAAGTTTAAAAAACATGAGTTTTAAGGCTTAGGAGGCCAAAACCCAAGTCCCAAGCAGGACTCACTCTCCAACAGAGGAGATTCTTGTCTGTTGATCAGAAAATTGAGATGAACCGGAGAGCAGGGAGAGGGTAGAATAGGTCAAAAGAGAAAATGGGACAGACTCAACAGCCTGATGATTAAGGTTGAGACACAGGATACACAGATTCAAATCTTCCCTCTCCCTGATTCAGAGGAGTGATTTGAATCCACATCTCCTACCTCCCAGATGAGTGCTTTAACCACCAAGCTATAGAACTGCTCTCTCTCAGCCAGAGAGATTTAAAGAACCCACTGCAGAACAGCCTATACTTTGGTGGTAAAAGCATTTATTTAGCTCTGGGGAATTTGGAGTTCAAAAGTGACTGCTCCAAAGTGGGGATTCAAACCACCTCCAGGCAAAAATCAGAACAGGAGAGGGGCACAGACAGATGAACACACAGGGCAGTTTGACAACCAGAACTGATGTTTCCAATTTGTCAGCAAATTCCTAATAACCAACCCAAATATTTCTCCTGATTTTTTGGGACGGACGGACGAATGCACACACACAAAATCAATGATTTGCTCAGCTCAAGTCATGATCTTCCCAAAGGTTCCACTGGCATCAGTGTGAAGCTGCAACATCAGTCTATATTCTTCAGTCAACCAACCCCAGGGCTCACTGTGGGTGCTAGAGAGGTATGCGAGTAGTGGAGTCGACTACTCGCATTCCCCCCACCTTGCTGCCTCTGTATCAGAGGTAGAAAGGGGAGGGAAGCAGGACCAAATAATGGGGGGAGCCAGCTTAAACACTGGTTCCCCCCAGCACTATCTCCACGGTGCCACCTGCCCCCCCCCCCAGGTGGCAGCAGAGGGGGCAGTGCGGCAGCAGAGGGGGGAGTGAGGGGAGCAGGGAAGACTGCCATGAAGCAGCCCCTGCCCACAGGAGGCCCAGGCTCACCGCAGGCAGGGGCTAATAATGAAGCATCCCCTGTCTGTGACGGGTCTCAGCTCCCCACTGGGATCCCCCGTGGACAGTGGCTGCGGGACCCAGTTCAGTCCCAGCTCGCACAGGGTCCAGGAGCTACGCACTCTGTGGCTCTGCAGTTTAAATGTACAAGAGCCAGGCGGGCAGGCAAGCAGCCTGGCTCCTACTACACTTAAACTGCAGATCCACAGCACGGAAGTAATTCCCGGAGGCTTCCTCCCTTATTGACTAATTGTGTAGTCAATAGACATTCTATCGACTACTCGATTAGCTATTTACTCGCTTACTAACATCCCTAGTGACTGCAGAAGATTTTTTTGAACTTTTATGATGTACTTTAGGACTGTACAAAGTTTAATTTCTTTCTCCAAAAAAATGTATCCAGAACATAAGTCATACATCCAAATTCCAGGATGGCTGCATTCAAAGTTCTCAGATCTTTGTTTTATTTTCCCTGCCTGAATCGACGGCATTATTCCTGCATTCTTGGACGGCATCGCCAGTAATGTGTTAACAACGTTCTGCTGTGTCCTTTTCAGACACAGAATCAATAGCATTAAGTAGGAATGCATTTTTCACCATATGGATTCTTGCAGCCATTACCTGGTCATTACTTGTGTTCAATCAACCATCTTGCATTAAAGTTCAGCTGTATTCTCTTAGTTCTGTATTTTTTCTTCCCTTTCTTCAGTTGCAGCATCCAGTTGTGTACCTGTCAGTTTAAATTTGTCTTGAGTTGTACATCTAAGGCTACATGTTTTAATCACTTCCTTAAATTGCTCATTTTGTGAATCAAATTGAAGGAGATGATTTTACCAGAGAAGAAAGTTGCAACTTTCTTGTCAATTTGAAGTCTTTCCCTTTGGCAGTTGATTTTATGACATAATCTCTGATCTCAGTCTTTTATTGGGGAGTATAGCCTACAGGCTAGCCTGCTTGCTAGCCTATATATCTTTTCTTATAAATTTCTTATAGGTTTATTTGTTTTATTTATAGGTTTATATTAGAATATATTCTGCCTGTAACACAAGGGACCTGTAGGACACATCCTGTATCTTGAGCTAAGGCAAAGTTAGCATACATATGTTTGGCACCTTTTACCTAGATAGATGCTGATTAGCTAAATCATACGGTCTATCTGTGACTGCAACCTTCAACGTAGAGAATGTGTTAATATAGGGGCTTTCCTAAGTTCACACCCTTTTTAAATTAACAAGTTCACCACAACCTAGAACTTGGAAAGAACAGAAATAATCGGTTAGGAAAGAAACAACAAATGCGATACCCAACCACAAAAGGACCAGGACAACGAACTGACATGTATGATAATAAATTGAGATGATTGATATACTAACCATAAGAAAAAAAAGACACTCTTAACATTTGTAAAGGGAGGAAATAAAACTAAGGAAAGGGGGGAAATCCCCTATTGAATATACATAAAAAAAATAGCAGCACCGGTGTAACACATAAAAGTGGCGTTCTAACATAGGTGGGACAGGAGAGAAAGATGCAGTGTTTGAGAGGTGCCAGAATAATGGCCACTGGTGATGAGGAAGAGGATGGTTAACATGTCAGGTTGTTCTACAGGAGAGAGTGAGAGTATATGGATGTGTAGTTGTACATCTGTAGTATAGATCTACTTACAAGCTGGGGTATTTGTGACGGTGCTAAATATATTAATAAACTAAGTTATCAGATGCTTGGCTGTGTATGTGTGTACACCCCATTTCATTCTTTAATTCTGCTAGGGCCACTTTTTTATTTTTGTCCCCATTCTTCAGGCACAGTGTAGCTACCTGAAGCCTGCTGTTGACCCCAGTATTTATAATAGGAGACAGCACATTTTTTTGTATTTTTACAGCTGTTTTTAATGTTTTATTTTATTAATATGCTTGCTGGTTTTGGACTGTTTACCACCCTGTTAGCAGAGCAGGAGCATTTTTCAGCTCTGTAGTTTCTCCTGTTTTTTAAAATCTTTTTGTTACTTGCCCTGCCAAATTCTGTGGTGTGTTGTTTTAACCATTAAACAGTCATGTTTATTTAAACAGTCAATATTTTAATTTTAAGCATATAGTTTTTGCCCTAGCCTCACAGATTTTATTTCATTTTTTTCCTCTACTATATTTGTAAATGTATATGGACTTTTTTTGCTAGTAACCAAGCATATCCATAGCTTATTACACTTTGTGGGAATTTGCAGTGAGGGGTTCAGAGAGGGTTCTGTTGTGTTAGACAATGATTACCCAAGAGGACAGCTTGCTTACTTATCAGACCAATAGTTGGGGTCACCAGTGTCATCAGATGCTTGGTTGCTTCTGTTTTTCCTGTGTATTGTCCCAGCCCTGTGCAGACAGCTGGCACAGCAGACCTCAATACCCACAAGATCCATTAAAGGTGGAAAGATGCCCAACCAGGTTTATTGTAGACAGATCACGGTAACAGGACCTGACAGACTCTATGAGGATATTAAGACAAGCATGCGCATGACAATGGGCACAGGTCAGTGACTGGCAGGATTTTCCATTTCCCACATCAGCTAGACAAAAGATAGTCCCACTGAGATCCATCTTTATACCCGGGTACAAACAAGTCCAACAAAGTGACAGACCCCTGATGTGGCTAGTTATTACCCCTCAGCTTGTCTATGTTGGTCTGAACAAACCATTTTTATGTCCTGACATCCTGACCTGATCTTTTAGAAAGGGTCAGTGTGTTTGTTATCCTTGGGAAATGTTTTGTACCATACTTGATATTGGAATGTTCTGGCATCACTTAATATAGGAATGTGTTTGCATGAGTACTCTGTGACTAGCACTTCTTAGCAATGTGCATTTCTGCAGTATCAGTCCTGTTCTCCCCACAATTTGTGAGCAGGTCCTGCCTCATACCAGACTGATAATAAAAGAGCTTATATCTCAGACACTCTTCCTACTACAAACTATATTAGTACATTTGAAAGCGTTCCCACAGTGTGAGTGTTGCAACTGTGCACATCAGGGTTGCTAACTATATAGTAATTTGAATAATACTGACCTGATCTTGGGACAAGAATTTGTCAACCTTCAAAGTGATAACTGGGGATTCTTAAATAAACTAGATAATTAATAAACAATCTAAAGATTGGGCAACAAGAATTAAAGATGCAGAGATACTGCTTCTGAATGAAACTGATATTGAACTACAGAATTGTGGGTCCTGAAACAGGGTCTTAAATGATCACTGGAGCTATGTTTCAGTGACAACTAAGGCACCAAAAACATCTCATTGGCAGGATTATTCCACTTCAACAAATGTATCACTCAATGGCTCATCTGATCATGAGAAATCCAAATAAGCAGAATTTTTAAATTAATATGAATCTTTCTCTCTTGCTACTTAACTAGTTTTGACAATGTTTACATTATCTTTAAATTTAAATTGCTTTATAACATCTGTATTCAGCACTTCAGTTCATATAAATCACTTGTCCCCTAATGCCTTCTTCAATTTTAGGTATCTTGATTCAGTTAAATTCACACACAGTTTGTTAGCCACAATATGCTAGCCACTCATTTGCAGCACTGGTCAGCAACTTTCATATTTACCTCCTTTGAAAGGGTAAAACCAACTACAGGCAGTCCCCGGGTTACGTACAAGATAGGGACTGTAGGTTTGTTCTTAAGTTGAATTTGTATGTAAGTCAGAACTGGTACATATTGTAGGGGAAACTCTAGCCAAACATTTCTCCAGAGCTCAGTTTTATTCTCCCACACCTCACTTCCCTCAGTCCTTTATTCTCAAGCTGAGATGTCTGCTGAGAAAAGCCGCTCCGCATCTCCCTAGTCTGCTTGGGGGGGCGCTAGCTTCGCATCTCCTTGGTCTGCTGGGGGGAAGCAGCTAGTGCGGGGTTGCCTCACCCCGTTTGTAAGTAGGGATCTGATGCAAGTCGGATCCATGTAACCCGGGGACTGCCTGTACTAAATTCAAGACAATGAAGTGTTAAAAATAATATGGAACCATAGCTAGCTATGTACAGAACCACATTATCGAAATATCCTCCCTCTTCCAGAAGTTTCTAGATTCTATCAAACCAAGCCCCTTAACAGTTCACAATTCCACACAGTCTCCTCATTTCAGCATCCAATGACAGTTGATTCCACGTATTAGTTCTCAGCTATACCCATTCGTAAAGCTAAGATTTAGTCATGGTATTTTTAGTAAAAGTCATGAACAGGTCACGAATGGTAAACAAAAATTCACAGCACATGATCTGCCCATGACTTGTATTATATATCCCTGACTAAATCTTAAGTGCTCTGCAGAGAGCGCACTGTAAGTGGTCTGTGGCAAGGGGGTCACAACCGGAGCTTTGGCAGTCGGGGGATGACAGCGTGTAACACAGGTCTGCCTGGAGAGAGCACGTGGATTGAAGGGGTGTGTGGCAGCCAAAGACTGTCTAGGCAGTTCCTCTGGTGGCTGTAGGGTCAGTAACACCCACCATTGTCAAAGTCACGGAGGTCCTGGAAAGTCTCAAAATCTACAATCTCAGTGTCAGACTAACAGCCTTACCGCTTCCCACTCCTCTATAAACTTTCTAGACAGTTCTGTAATGCTGTTGGCTCCTAAACGGCCTGCAGACATGGCAAGAATCCCAATGCATGCCTCATGTCCCTCTTAAAACTTTGTTTCCAAAACATTTTCTGCACCAGCCTGAATTTAGAGTCACATCTTTCTCATATGGAAAAAAAATCCTCATTATGTTCAAGTGAATGCATTTAGACACAAATTTCTTTTTGTCGTCTGTCCAGGGAGATCACTTTCAGAAATGCCATAAATGAAATTGCCAGTCTGAGTTCAGTACCTACCCTATCTCTGGCACAATGTCCTTTCCCACAATCCTCCACAATTTGTACAATTATCTTTCTTCCCCACCTCCTTTCCCTTCCCTCCATCATTACTAAAATGCCAAGATCACCCATTTTGTTCGTCCCAGTCACTTTAAGCTCCTCAGAAATCATCCCATTTGTAAGAGCAGATAGGTAACACAACAAACGACAATCAAATAGAAGTTCATTGCCCTGCAATTCACCAGCTCCACATTTTATCCTAATAAAACACTACCCAGATCCTTTCCTCCTCATCATCAGTTTCACACACACAAATACACATCACCGCAATCCCATCATTTTTTTCTGTCATCAGCACAATTTCCACACCATTGCTAATACTTTCACAAAGACTGTGTCTTCATTTCATGGCTGCTACTGATCATCACACCTCTCCACCACCCTAACTCTTAAATCAAGTATTTTACTAGCGGGCATCAAGTCCTGAAACACAAAGCCACACCTGATCACAGAAAATTCTCTCCTAATCATTGCCTTCAGCATCCCAATCATCGCTTTCAGATTTCTCAACATTGCTATATAGCAAGGCTGTGACTAAAGTTCCATGAATACACAGGAATACTTCTAGCCAACATCTGCATAATACAACATCTTCCCTCCTCCTTGATCTTTCCTAGTAGAAGCAGGAGGTAAACAAACTCCTTCATTATTAAAAATATCGGGATGTGTATTTAAATATGCAAATATTTTCCAAAACAAGCTGTTGCCCAAGGCATTATCTTGCCCTTAAGAAAAAAAAAACAAAAGCATGGTTTATCCTCCTTGGCGTATGGGACTTCCTATTTGTAGTTTGAAGCCCAATATGCTCCACAAGTTTTTCCTATAAAAAACCTATTACAATTTGCCTCCGGCTGACACTAATATTATTATACATCCAGCTCTC
The DNA here is from genome assembly GCF_052426305.1 of Pelodiscus sinensis. NCBI lineage: Eukaryota > Metazoa > Chordata > Testudines > Trionychidae > Pelodiscus > Pelodiscus sinensis. Next base: position 97,070,007 of record NC_143052.1, on the reverse strand, counting down.
TCAAGTCAACCTGCAAAAAAACAACTATGCCAATTAAAAGGAAAATGGTGTTAATTGTTTTAGATGTGCTGTTTCCTTTTTCCTTCACAGCCAGCAACTGTCATGTGTAATAGAATTTTGTTCTGAGAGCTCATGTAATTTTAACCTAATTTACTAGCATATTGGGGTTTCATTCCCCAGGTGGAAGAGTGGATATTGATAACAACAAAGTTCTCTTTTTAAAAAGACCACTTTCAATAAAATTCAGACGGGTTTGGTGACTGGAAAACCTACAGACGCTCTGCAGTTAACAGGTTCATCCAAAAAGACCAATACAAAGGTGCTTTTAGGAGATGGAGAAACTACAGTTATGTGAGAGTTTTCGTTGTGGAAACAAACAACTCAACTATTCAATACAGGCTATGGGAGCACTACACCATAAAGCAGAAGTGGGCTATAATGTTTCATAGTAGCCACTCCAAGAATTTGCTAAGTGGTCAATGATCTCACTTCTTCATTATATTAATGGAGGAGGTGCAGGATCTGGGATGGAGGTTGGGTGTAAAAGAGAGCTTACGGATTGGGGTGTAGAAGTGATGAGGGATCTGGGAGGACTTTAGGTGGAGGGGGTGTGACCTGGGGCAGAGGACTTGGGTGCAGGAGTTTGGTTAGTGACCTTGGGCAGGAAGGAGTTGTTGCCTAGGACAGGGGATTAGGGTGGAGGTACTGGGAGGAAGTATGGGTGGAAGAAGGGAAGAGGCAAAGGATATGCATTATGTGGAGTTGGGGGCAGAAGTGGGGAACAGATGGTTGTGGAGGAAAAACTGGCTAGGATGCCAGAGCATGCTCTGGCCAGGAGATGCTTACCCGGGCAACTCCCAGTTAGCAGCCCAGCAGATTCCCTGCCTTCCACGCCCCACCAGGATGCTCAGAGCAGCCAGCTTTGGAGGTTATGTGTGTCAGTGAACAGCTGCAAGCCCAAGGAGGCGGGGGAAGAGAGGGGTAATTTGCATGCTGCCTGATCTTTAAACAGGCAGCTCCCATTGTCTGCAAACCAGCCAATGGGAGCTGCAAGACTGTGCTGGAAGTGGGGGCAGTGCATGAAGCCTCTCCCACCTCCCCTTAGATTTGCACATGTTCACAAGCAAGGCCCTATAGCCAGCTTTTCTGAAGGCCTGAGTAAGGCTCCCTCTGTGCCCATACGCTGGATTCAGCAGCTTAGCAGGCGAGATCCAGGCCATGGGCCATATTTTGTTCAGGCAGCCATAAAGAGAAATTTTCAGAACTAACTAGTGATTCTGAGATAGATAGTTTTTTGATTACCCAAATGAAGATACTTCAAATGAAAGAGGCCTGATTTTAAGAGAGTTTGTGTTGAACACTTTTTAAAAATGAAGCCTTTTTAAGATGTTTCAATCTGGACAGCCAAATACTGAGTCACCCAAATTCATGTATCACTTAAAAACATGGTTTATTGGAATTAATGTGATCTGAGATCACACAATGGAGAAAAGTCATTTGGCTGAGTCATTATTGTACCTGAAAATCGGCTATCTGATAAATGTGAACTGTACCATCAGTGAGAAATAGCTAACCAAGTTTTAGAACCAGTAATGGCTAATATAGCACTATATGTGGAAGATATGCATTGTTGACAACTAAAGTTTTTGATGTGCTTTGGATATTTAGAAAGAAGTCAATATTTGCCTGACATTATGGTCCATGCTGGCATTTTTTATGGCTTGTCTACATGGAAGGTTATACCAATAAAAGAGAGGATGTGAATTTAAACCAATATAGTTATAGTGGTATAACAGCCAGTGTGGAGTCTCCTATCCCAGTATACTTCACTTTGGAAGCAATTTAAGCTAAACTGTAAAAAGCCACTCTTGTTCCAAAATAAGACTTTCCACACAGGGAGTTATTCCAGAATTATTATAGCAGTTTAACTATACCAATATAGTTATACTAGTATAACTGATGCAACATTTCCATGCAGTCAAACCCCTAGCGTTAAAAGGATTTACAGTTTTCCATTATACCACAAGCACACAGAGCTAATCACAGTAACAAAGCAAAAAAAGTCATTCCTCTCCCCACACACATGGCATACTTCTGAGGGGCCCAGATAGGATTTCACACACCAAAACTATAACTCTCAAATATTTCAATGCCCTCAGCTTCTAAACACAATAAAAACTATAAGCCCAAGCCAGCTTTGTGCAAGAGAAAATTTTCTTCTCTCCGTTTCTTGACAGTGGTCTTCAATTAGAGCCTGCAACGATGACACTCACTGAGACTGACGGAGGAAATAAAAGGAGTGAAACTACTGAAATGCATCTGCAGAAGCAGATTATTCAATGTCCCGCAGACATCGGTGCGAGTGACAGCCGCCAGAGCTTAGTGAAAAAAAGAGAAGCGGAAAATTAAACTTCTCATTGGGTCTGATGATGATTAATATCTTCTCTCTGACGAGCTGAGACTGCTTAATCTCTGCTATTAAAATTAAATCACTGAGGTGCAAATATGGCAGCTGAAGTGGGAGGAGGAATAGTATGTGAGTGTTTCAGATCTGGGGAGAAAGAAAAATCTGAAGGAAATCACAGAGGTACATTCAGTACACTCAACATCTTAACCCTGCTGAAACTAGGAATTAGTCGTCAGCAAAAGCACTCAAGCCAGGTCATTCTAGGGAAGGCAGGATTCAGGAAGACTCTTCTTCATAGTTCCATGTTCCACTTCAAGTGTACACAAAAAGGTAACTAATACCCTCACACAAACTATGTGGAAGATGAATGATTATACACAGATAAGATTTCTGAATATGGCTCCTTTTAAAATATTCAGCAATCTGTTACCTTTCCTTTGGGGTTATTTTAAGTCCCACACTCTCCAAAACATAGCAGCAAAGGGATGAAATAATTAATGATTTTTATTTGTTGTTACACTAAGCTTTCAGATTAACAGAAACCATTGTTAAAATCACTGCCGATTATTGTGGAAGAATATCAATATTTGAGGACAAAAAAAGGAGTTTCTGTGTTAATAGTTATTTTGGCAACCATTATTAATGCAATAGTTAAGAACTGCTATCACCTTTTTGGAAATAACATGACTTGGTTAAATTAAATCCATTAACAGGGAGGTGGCTTACCGATTGTATCTTTCAAAAATCCAGGTATTAGTTTAAAATAACTTTTGAATATTTAAGGCATTAATCCCGTGAAAAATAAAATACAATCTGCTATATTTTAATATAATACATAACCTGTAAAGATTGATTAATTTGTAAGAAAGTGTGTTTTATTTAAAGAATCCAAAACAGAAATGCTGTTAAGGTAGAAGATTACAAATCACAAAGAGTTAACTGCCACATTTCTTCTCTAATAAACCTTGATTCCTAAAGTGAATAATCACTCAAAACGCTGCTAAAACTGTTTGATTTGATCCTTTCTGATGAGTTATTTTTAAAAATTAAATTGGGGCTAAGCTGTGGCTCAGAAGAAAGAATTTGGTTGGGAGATTAGTTTTCCTGATCAGATGGCAAGTGATCATTCATGCATTATAAGTTTTCTCATAACTAGCTTCTAATCATTTTGATACAGTTGATAATTATCGTATAAAAGTACCTGGTGCTTGAAATGGCAACACATTTTGGTGTCTCTAGCAGTGTAACGTTTATAGTTCTTAGGACAATATTTACTATAGTCCACTTCATGCACTGTTGTGCAGTTTATTCTACATTAGACTGAAATAGTATTGTCTTAGTTAATCAAAGTGCAGGATGCTATACAGTTTCTAGTGTACATCTAACACAATTTTCCCTATAATTATGGCCCTGAGAAAATAATGATTTTTATACTACAGAGATATCACAAAAATAGCCCAGTATTATGATTTTTCCAACAGTGGGAAGGTGGAAGCAGACATTAACAAATGATGTAGGCAATTCTATGCAGTGTCCATTGGGGTGGCTCCCCATTGGCTGCATGCCTGCACCACCCTAAGCACTGTCCCCCCTGTATGTTAATGAGCTCAGAGGACAGCAGAAATAGAAGCATTGCAGGGAGAAAGTTTCTGAGAAGCCCAGTATAATTTAAAATGGCCACTGCTAACCAGCCCTGCCTGATCCCTTCTAACCCACACTGACCCCCATGAGAACTGCTGTGATTTTTCCAGCAGCAAGGAGGCAGAAGAGGGCATCTTCACAGCATCTCTAGACTTGGTTGTCAGTTTTATACAAAAGATTGCAGCAAAGACCTTTCACTGACTACGTTCCATGCGTGTCCCATGACAACTGCTCCTTTTTACCCATGACATTGTCATGAATTTAAAAGATACACACAAAAACACAACCAACTGAGATTTTCTCAGGACCTGACCATTGAAGCTCATAGGCTTGTACAACTGGCTATGGGTGTCGTCTTATCTGCAAAATGAACAACGAGCGAAAAGTTATGCCCGAATAGCTGTAACTTCACTTGTATAATGTAATCTTCTGCAATAGGTTCTCTTTCGGCTGTATCTTCCCATTTAATTCCTCGTTGGTTCCTTCTGCATCCATCCAATTCTCAGGATCTTTCTATAACAACTCCTCTCGAACGCCAATATCCGTCTCTTCTAATCTTTCGTTATCACCCATGTCTCACATCCGTACCACATGCTGCTAAATACACACATTTTCAAGACACTCAGCTTCGTTCCTAAGCTTAGCTGCTACCAACTGGGTTTAAAAGAAGGCACTTGGGCCCTAGACAGGAGGAGAAAGAGTAAGTTGGAAATGTGGAGTGTCGGAGAGCTGTCTGCTGAGAGCATAGATTGGAGTAGCCAAGAAATGGGCAAGTGAGCGCTGCCTGGGAGAGACACGGAAGATACAGAGAGCAGAAAGCGGTACAGGACATCCTGAGGAATGGGGGGTGAGGGAGGAAGAGGAGAGATTGCTAGGAGGATGGTGTGAAGGGGTTAACCTGCTGACCTTGCTGTGTTTTAAGCAGAAAAGTCCAGAGACTAGTCATTCTCAGATGGATA